>NC_057352.1:33106403-33706403 GCF_016509475.1 Prionailurus bengalensis
AGGTCTGGCCGGTGTGCCAGGCCGGGGGGCAGATGGGCAGCGGGTGTCCCAGGGACAAGAGGGGGGTCACCGCCCGTCACCGCCTCTGATGGCCCCCGAGCGTGCAGCTCTGAATCCAAGAGCGAGCGGACTGCGTCGTTTGCTCGGGTTCTGGGAGCTGTGGACAGCCTTTGCGCCCTCCTCTTCTCTTCGGTCTCTATCTCTGTTCATCCCTCCACCTCTCCCTCTGCTGTCCCACCCCTCCGTGTCCCTTTTGCACTCTCGGCACGCGTGTGTCTCTCTCTCTCTGTATAGCTATGCGCGTCTCTCCCTGTCTCTCTCCATCTCTCTGTCTCACCTTCTCTGTGTCCGTCCTTGTCCCTGTCCCTCTGACTCTATCTCTGCCTCCTGCCCGTCGCTCTTTCTGTCTCTTCCCCGGCTCTCTGTGTCTCTTCTCTGCTTCTCGCTCAGTCCTCCTTTGTCTCACGCTCTCGTTACTTCTCTCTCCCTCCTGTCTGTCTCTTTCTCCCTCTTACCCCAAGACAGCTGACCTGAAATGGGCTCCCCCTGGAGACCCCTCGCCGTGCGCCATGAGACGCCAGCAGCACCGGCGGGGGGGGGGGGGGGGGGTCCGGAATCCAGCGCAAGCTTGGCGACATTTGGCCGCGGGCTGTTCTGCGCCGTGTCTCCCTCTCTCCACCTCGCTCTGTGCGTCTTCTTTCTTTATCGGCTGAGCATGCGCAGGCGGTGGCCTTAATGTCTTCCCTGCCAGAGTCCAGAGCACGGCCGTCAAGTACCCTTGTGACACTCCTGTGCCTCCTCTCCTAGCCGCGCCCCCGTGTCGCTCCTTCCGAACAAACTGCACTCCGGGTGGCTCCAACCAAGACCGGAAGCAACAGAGAAGGCACAGGGGACGGAACGGGGGTGCGCCATCCCAGGCCTAGAGAGTAAAGACCTCAAACCCAAGCCAGCGGTAGCCTAGCCATGGCCTTCGTGGAATAATCACCGTGGCAGCCGTTGTGAACACTTGACATCGTGCTCTGTGCTTCGCACGTGGCCTCGTGTAGCCTTCATGACCCATGATTAAGCCCCCTTCCCCGAATTTAAAACCCGAGGTTCAGAGAGAAGCTATGTTTCCCAAGGTCACCCAGCTAGCATGTCACGTAGCTGGCCCACCACCCCAGGGCTGTCTGCCTCTGAGCACCGAATGGGGCCACCCTTCCTCTCATCGCTTCCTTTCCCGAGCTCGCGCCGCGCGCCGATCCCCGCGCTAAGCATTTCGTCCGCCTCATCTTGTTTCAAATTCAGAGTCCCATGAGGTGTCCACAATGCCTATCACCTCCCATCGAGCAGATGGGGAGCCTAAAGACCAGAGAGGTTAATTCACCTGCCCAAGGTCACACAGCCAGTCGAGCAGCAGAGCCAGGGCGATGGGCTTCAAGGAAATTAATAGATTCCAACTGGCATCTCTAAATTTATATTTCCGCCTCCACCGAGGTCCCCACCACTGCAAGTAATCCTGAAAATTCGTCATGAAGCTTTCAAAACAATTTATGCAAACAAACCTCAAGTGGGGCTATTTGTATTGGCAGCCCATTTCACTTAACCACCCACAACAAGGAACAGATGGCCAGAGCGTTGGACTCGCCTGCAAAGAAAACAGGAGGGGCGAGAGCATCAGAAGCCGCCTTCCTTCCCCCACGCCTGCCCGCTTTGTGACGATTACAGGCTTGTTCTTGTTTATGTCTTTGATTCCGTTGTTATTTTATGTACTTGTGAAACCGACCCGGCATTTCATGAGAGAGGTTTGTTCAAAGACCATTTGCCAACCATCTTCGGTTACCAGGAGCCGGGCTTTCAGTGCTGAATTTGGAGTCCTTTCCAGACGGAGCCTTCTGGAAAGGGGCTCAGCAGGAAGTAGAAACAGCCTGCAGATGTTGGATCAGGGATCGGCAAAAGCTTCGAGACAAACGGCTGAAGAGTTACACTTACCTGCCTTTTTTTTTTTTTTTTCTTGGTCACCTTTGTTTCCACTGGGCTTTTGCCACTCGAGGTAGGGACGAGTCCTGGGCTGAGGGGCAAATCCTGGATTCAAGTCTGTCCCTTACCAGCTGCGTTGACATTAGACACGTTACCTAGACGCTCTGAGACTTCAGGGGACTCGTGTATGAGGCTACCAACACCTCCTTGGCAGGGTTGCTGTGGTATTTAAGTGATAGTTGGATAATGCATATATCTGAGTGGTTCATCCATTACGAAATGCTATTCCACTCCACTTGCTTTAACCCAAAACGGTCAGGTGGCTGTCTCGATCACAGGCCAGTTAATCACCCAATAGATATTGCTGAGCGTGTATTATTGTCAAGAGAGATCTGGAAAAGGTTCAAGGAGAATTAAGTCAGGATCTCCATCCCTGGGGGCGGGGGAGGGGATGGGGGGGGGAAGTATCCAGGATCCGTGGCAGATGGTATTTTCCGAAGATCGCCACAACACCTCCCATCCCGAATAGAGCGTGTCTTTGACACTCTTCCCACAGACAGGTGGGGGTCTCCATTTCTCCCCCATGAACCTGGGCAGCTCGGGACAGAAGGTGCGGCGGTGACATGGGACATCCAGGCTAGATCATAATAGGGGTAGTACTTCTGCTTGGTAACCATGGGTCATTGTCCTTTGGAGCCCCGAGCCGTCCAGTAAGAAGTGTGACGCTGCCATGATAGGAGGAAGCCCAGTCCACATGGAGAGGTCAGGTGTAGGCGTTCTGGCCAACAGTCACCATCGAACGCCAGACGTGTGAGTAAAGACATCTCCAGATGATTCCTACCCCAGCCATCAAGTCACTGCCACCTTTGGTGGGGGGTGGGAGGTGGGGGCAGAGAAGAGTCCCAGATATCCTGGCACGGACACAAACCATCGGAGTTCTACCCACCCCTAATCCCTGAGCCACACGTGCCTTAAACATAATACGAGGATCACCCCAGAGCGAATCTAGGGGCTCGTTGCTGCCCCGGGTAACTGGCACAAGAGAGCAAAGCGAGACATACACCAGGGAAAAGCTCATTTAAAATAGATCCTGATCCCTACCAGAGAGGGTGGGCAAGACAGGAGCTGAGAGGAGGGAAGAAACGTGTGGGCTGGAGGTCGGGAAATGGTTTTTGAGGCAGCAAGGCAAAACTTAAGCCTTAATTAAGTGGGTATTATTTGGATAGGGGAGCACGAGGTGAAGGGAGTTCACTTATTAATAAAAGAACCCATAACTCAGTATGTCTCCAATGATTATAGTAATAACAATTATAGTAATAGCTAATGATGTGGGGTGATAATTTTAAATACACACCAATTATTGTTTTTCGCTGGTATTTCCTGTTACCCCCTGACCCTTCCTTACCTTCTGAGCGGCTCCAACATATGGCATCCATTGCCTCCAGGAAAGGACGTGGAAGCAAAGACAGAGAAAAGGTACTTGTGAGCCCATCGCCCGGGTCCCCAAATCTCCTTCCGGGAGACATGACGCGCTGGGGCCATATTTGTTCATATTGGCTCAGAAAGCCAAACTGTCTTTCCGAGATTAGATCCATAGACCCTGGGGGTGGAGGAGCATCTGAAGAAATCAATGAACTTGACAGCCACCCCCACCCCCCGTCAGCCCACCCTAAAGCAGGTAGATTTAAGGAATTCCAAAGCTGAAATAGCAGTGTCCCTGTTCCCACAGCAAGAGCGAGCCTCCGGCACGGAGGGAGAGCAGAATAGAGAGGTGTGTCCAGTCAGAGGGGGCACACAGCCTCCCAGGGGCTCCGGTAGCTAGCCCAGGACAACGGGACCTTCTGTGGAGAAATTTCCAGAAGCCCGGAGACGGGAGGGGGATGTGGAATGTCTTCTCAGGAAGGAAGGCCGTTCTGGCCGTGGCAGGTGTGGACACGTGACCAGAAGCGAGACGGCAATACGGAAGACTCAGCAGATGCCAACAGAGATTGAAGACGGTCACCCTTGTCTCCCTGCCCTGCTGGAGCGAGGAGGTATCACCGGGCAAAACAGACAGCACTAAACGGACTGGCTTCTATTTTTTTTCTTTAACGGGTCTTATTTATTCTTAAGAGAGAGACGCAAGAGCAGGAGCAGGTGAGCGGCAGAGCGAGAGAGGGACACAGAATCCGAAGCAGGCTCCAGGCTCTGAGCTGTCAGCACGAGCCCGACGCGGGGCTCGAACTCACAAACCTCGAGATCTTGACCCGAGCCGAGGTCGGACACCTAACCGACTGAGCCACCCAGGCACCCCTAAACTGACTGGCTTCTAACTCGCGGCTTGAAATAGATTGAACTGCGTAGCAAAGCAAAGGAACTTATACGTTTGCACTCTGGCTCCATCAACATTTACGGAGTTTACTCAACGGGAGGAACCACGCCCAGCTCTTTTATTTTCTCACCGGGTCCTGGCAAAGGACTCTGTGAGACGGGTCCCGGCTTCATTTTTCAGAGAAAGGAAAGGAGGCCCAGAGATGTTAAGTAACTTGTCTCTAGGGGCTCAGCCTCGAAGAGGCACAGCAGGGATCAGACCCAGGACCGCCTGATTCCAGAGAACCTGCTCTTGGAACGTGCTCCGCAGCGCCTCCCAGGGGGTCTGCTGTCCACACTGGGACTCACTTCCGGCAGGAGGGGCTAGGCTACACTGCAGGAACGAACGACTGAAAACCTGAGTGCCTAAACACAACGGAAGGGTCAGCGGGAAGGTTATCCTTCGGGATACGTTATCCAGCGGGAAGGAGTCCATCAGACTCCTCATTCGTGCATCTGGGCCATTGAGGCCTCCTGTCAGGAGGGTTACCAGTTACTGGGGCAGGAGAAGGAGGCAAAAGGTGAATTGCCCAACGACTCTGAAAAATTTCTGCCCAGAGCATCACATGTGTCATAACACATGACACGTCACTTCTTCTCACATCCCACTGGACAAGGCAAGTCCGTGGCTGCATTGGCAGGAGGTGAGAGGTAGAGGTCTGCCACGTGTCCCGAGGTGGGAGAACCTGACAATGATAGTGACATGGCTGATCACCACCCCGTGCGACAGCTCCGTTTATCATAAAATCATGTTGAACGACGGAGAGGAGAGATGGTTTGACGTGGCCTCTGATGAAACTCGCCTCCCTGGCAGTTCAACCAACGGATGAACTCACAGACGATTGTGACTAATTTTAAACCCTTCCTGTACCACCCCCCTGAGAACTCACCCCCAGGTGACTTCTCACAAAGTGTCAGAGCCACAGGGACGACGAAGCTTCGATGACACTGTAGAGAAGGCTGAGGTTCTGTGAGGAAAGAGGATGGTGAAGGTTTAGCATCCTCTCCCTTCTTCTCTGCCCTGGAAGGGGCCCCTGACTCCTCCTCGGCCATCTGAAAATCAGACGCATTTAATGCCACATTCTGGCCTCGAATGGAGAATACGTTTTCTGCTGATGTCCTAACTGTACCACCTGTCTCTTCCATCCCTTCCATACTCAGAGCTCATGGTCCAGGGAAGCTGCAGCCATAATAGGACAGAGACAAGGAGCACTCCCCAGCGTGGCTTCAGACACCCATTGTCCTTCGTGGCCACGGGAGGACCAGCAGGTCAGCGAAGCTGGGACTGAGGCAGGAAGCAGGGCCTGAGTTCAGAGATTACAACTTCTCCTGAGAGTTTGGCTGCATCATTAACACCAAATGATAATTAATCCTCCAAAAAAGCCTCAGATGTTAATCCCCTAGGAAGTCTTAATTAACTCTTATAAGGATTAGTTCTGAAACTTGGGAGGAAAGAGCAGACACATCCAAGTAATGCTAAATTGTGAATACCATCATCTTTCATGCAAAGAAAGGGCTCACCGCCGCCCTTTATCATCCATCCATCCATCTGTCCATCCATCCATCCATCCATTCATCCATCTATCCATCCATCTATCCATCTATTCATCCATCCAACCAACCACCCATTTATCCATTCATCCAACCATCTGTCCATCCATTCATCCATCCAACCATCCATCTGTCCATCCATCCATCCATCTGTCCATCCATCCATCCATCCATCCATCCATCCATCCATCTGTCCATCCATCCATCCATCCATCCATCCGTCCGTCCGTCTGTCCATCCATCCATCTATCCATCTATTCATCCATCCAACCAACCACCCATCCATCCATCCATCTGTCCATCCATCCATCCATCCGTCTGTCCATCCATCCATCCATCCATCCAACCACCTGTCCGTCCATCCATCCACTCATCTATTCACCTACTCATTCAGCAATACTTACATGTAGACATGGCTCCCGCCTCACGGAAGTTATACTCTAATGGAGATCGGGGAAGGAGGGCCGTCCATCATGGAATCACACCAGTATGTCACTACAGCCCGACACATAAAAGGAAGGTACACGTGGATGTGAGAACAATTAGAAGGAAACCTGGTCTAGTGTGGAAGACAAGACTAGTGATCACCTGTGTCTAGTCCTCTCCTGCCTGGGCATTTTGGAGTCACGTGACTTGTTCTGACCAATGAAACGCGAGCATACACGACGCCCCACCCCATACAGTTCTCCATGGTTCTCCAGCTCTCACTCCCCCCTTGAGGCAGATGTGGGGAGAAGGTGCGATCACAAGCAGGGAATAACCTGGAGTTGCGGCACAGGGTTCTGCGGGGTTGCCTGGATCTGCGGGGAACTCTTGGCATGACTGAGAAACGAACCTTAGCGGTGATGTCCTGCTGAGATTCGAGGTTGGTTGTTCCTGCAGCATAGCCCGGCCTCTCCTGACTAACACCCTAGGGCAGGGCAGGGAAGAGGGCGGAGGAAACTTCTCCGGAAGTGGTGGTTCCGTTGGAATCCCCAGGATGAACAGGAGACGACTCTACGAGGGAAGGTGGGTCTCCTGCGTGGGGTCACCCACAGCCACTCCCCTGGCCTCCTATGACCCAGGTCAGGTCTCTGCACCGGCTGGTGCCTGGTGAGAGAGCACAGCCCAGAGAGAAAGACCCTGCAGCCCTGGTCCCAAAGCCTGCAAAATAAGCCATAGACAGAGCACACTCCCAGGGGGAGGCACTTATGTTCCAATGAAACCAAAGCTAAGACATCAAAAGCCAAAGCTTTCAGGGAAAAAACGGGGTGGCATGATGGCTGTCGTGGTTGAGAATATGGTCTAGAACTGCACCGCCTGGGTTCAAATCCTGGTCTCTCCCAGCCTATCTGTGCGACCCTGGACAGGGTCCTCAACCTCTGTGTCCTCAGTGTCCTCATCTGTAAGATGGGAATGATCAGAGTACCTACCAGCTGGAGTTTTTCTGGGGGTTATTTGAGTTAGAAAGGACACTTAGCGGGGTGCCTTGTACACAGCAAGTGCTAGGTGAGAATTTGATAGAAAAATAAAATACTAGAGAGACAACAGACGACCAGCCAGCCGGGGCTCCGTCCGATGGTCCTTTCTCCAGTCTGGGGAAACAGCGTGCCAGAAAGGAGCAGCCCGGTGACTCTGCCAGCTGCCCTGTCACCCAGTGAGGTCCTGAAAGCTCATTCAGCTTAGACGAGTGTTTCTTCTCTTGCGGAAAACTCTGAGAAGACAGGAGGGGAGCACGTCCATCTATAAGCAAAATGCCTTTATCACAGGATAACATATTAAAACAGACCTTAAGTTTCAGCTTGCAGAAGCTCCTCTTTTAAAGTTGCAATTCTTTCACGGGTGTTCCCAGTCGGCATCCTTCTTTTGCTCGCATACCTCCGGTGACAGGGAACTCACTACCTTACAGGTCAGCCCATCCTTCACTGGAGCGCACGTTTTGCCCCCTAGCTTCTCACACTGGGCTTAACTCTCTACCTCCCTGAGTCCCCATAGCCGGAGTGCATTCTCTCATCTACACCCCACTAGCAAGGGGAACGTGCTCAGAGAAGTAGCCAGCGGCCAGAGCGGGTAGGACAGGGACCCGGATGCTAGTCTCCCGTCGTGGGAAGCATGGGGCTGTTGAAAGAAGACAGTGACCTCGTCAGCTGCCTACTTGAAAAGGATCTCTTTTGCTGGCTGTGTGGACGGTGGACGGCAGGGGGGCGAGGGTGAAGGCAGGGGGCCAGGTGCTCAATTACTGCTCATTAATTAATATTGAACACCTCAGAAAGACTCGCCTGCAGCAATGGCCAGTGATAAAAAGGCACTTCTTCGTGGGGCTTCCTGAGCCGCCGGGCTTCCTTCCCTCAAAGCCCTCATCACGCTGCGCTATAATTAGCTGCTTACTGGTCTGTCCTCCAGATGCAGTTCATCCTCGTAGCTCACCCCCCCACCCCGACTCCTGTGCCCAGGATAGTGCCTGACACGTGGCAGTTTCTGGAACAACTTCGCAGACGGTGGTGGGGCCATGGTGGTTGGTGATTCCTGGCTCACCTGAATCAGCCTGATTCCAGGACCCTAAGAGCGGCGCCCTAGTAGGGTTGGAAGGATATCAGTTAGCCAACACACAACCTTTCCCAGCCGTGGGGAACACGCGGGCAGCTCAGAAAGTGCCCGAGGACTGACGGGGATCGTATGATTTATGGTCTAGTTGGGGCACTTTTATTGGGCCCAAAGGCGGAACCAACCGGGACACCACCAGGACAGCAGGTGTAGACTGAGCAGATCGGGATGATGATCGCCCATTACTTTCTGCTATTTTCTGCTATTTTTCTAACGTTTATTTCTTTATTTTGAGAGAGAGCGCAGGAGCGCGCGCGCACGTGCGTGCAGAGAAGGGTCAGAGAGAATCCCAAGCAGGCTCCATGCTGTCAGCACAGAGCCCGATGGAAGGCTGGAACCCACGAACCGTGAGATCACGACCTGAGCCAAAATCAAGAGTCAGACACTTAACCGACTGAGCCACCCAGGTGCCCCCAGAAGCTCAAAATCTTACCTCTTCTCTGTCTCTGACTCATCTCTCTTCCCAGGTCTGTTCACTCGCTTCTTGATTTTCCCCAGATGCCTCCTCCTTCCTTTTTCTCCCAATGGCACCATTGGACAACCGAGCACATAGTTAACAAAACGGTTGCGTTCCCAGCTAGAAGGGTTCCTCTGGTGACTTGGCCGGGCCACAGGGCACCCAGATATTTGGTCACACAGTCTCCCAGGGGCATCTGTGAGGATGTTTGGGGACGAGACAGACATTCGAACGGATAGACCGAGTGAAACAGACTGCCTTCTCCAGTCATCCCAATCCACTGATGACCCAAACACAGCACAAGGCCTGACCCTCCTGTGAGTAAGGGGATGCCTTCAAGCTGGGGCATGGGATTTTTCTAGCCTTTGGACTTGAATGGAAACATCAGGAAGGCCTGAGTCTCCAGCCTACTGGTTTTGACTGGAACTTATACCATTGGCTCTTCTGGCTCTCCAGCTTACCATATGCAGGTCTTAGGACTTGTCATCTGTCATAATTATATCATTCAATGTTTTATGATAAGCCTGTCTCTCTCTATAGAAATTTATCTATATCTATACCTATACCTATATCTATGTCCTATCGATTCTGTTTCTCTGGAAAACTCTAAGACAGCGGCTATGTCCCAGTACCTAGCACAATGCGTATGCCAATGCTTGTTGAATATGGGACCACAATGAGACACTGTTGAGGTCTTGAGCCTTGTAAAGATAACAGAGTCCCCAACTCCAAATATAGGGGCGCCTGGGTGGCTCAGTCGGTTAAGCATCCACCTTTGGCTCAGGTCATGATCTCACAGTTCGTGAGTTCACGCCCTGCATCAGGGATGCGGGATTCTCTCTTGGGATTCTCTCTCTCCCTCTCTCTCTCTCTCTCTCTCTCTCTCTCTGCTCCTTCCCCACTTGTGCTTTCTCTCTCTCAAAATAAGTTAAAAACTTAAAATTTTGCAAAGTATAAAATAATAGTGGACACAAAATACAAAATACATACATATGCTAAAGAAGTTTTTTTAAAGCCTATTCTAAGATTTTCAGATTATAAGATTCAGGAAAAAAAAATCTATTAAAGCTGAACCTTGGGTGGGGGTCCCCTCCTTTGCTGATGCCCTGAGCACACACTTAGCTCCAGCTAGGTGATCCCACCTGGCTGAATGAATGCGTGTAAGAATGAATGAATGAACATACACGTGTCTTGGGTAATGAAGAGAAATTGACTTGTACATGGCACTTTACTATTCTCCCTTTCTTAATGTGAGCATTAGGGTATTTCCAGCAGGGCACGTTTTTGTTTTTGTTTTTGTTTTTGTTTTTTTCTTTTTGGTGGTGCTGGTTACTGGAAACTTGCCCTGTAATTCCTGTGATGCCGCAGTTTAAACTAATCAGCTTCTGGATAGGACTCCTTCCCAGCTCACCACCTGACCCCGAAACCCGGGCTTGCGGCTGGACCCCTCTGCGGGCTTCAGTGCAGAAGCGCCCCACGCAGCGGCCTCCCCACCCTGGGGAGGACCGGTGCCCCGTGACGCTTAGACACGGCACCGAGCTGCCTCCGCCCTGCCCCAAATCAGGCCTTGGCTCCTTGTTCCGCGTTCCCTCCGAAGTTCGAACACCCACAGGGGAGCCAGAGAGGGAGCCGAGGTCTCCAGGCAAGGAGCCTCAGCAGGGCACCTGCTCAGTACCAGCTACCATCTGTCCTCCAGGGAGCCCAGGCTGATGTTGGCACTTAGATTCGTTTCTGCCCTTTGGAGGTAATTCATCATCCTACGACAGAAACTCCTGCGTCACTCAGCCATTCTTGGCTGCTTTAAAAAAAAAAAAAATGGAAAAAGCAAAACCTAGCCTGAATCTCTGCCTTTTGAATCAGCCCAGAGAGAGGCAAAGAGGAACCTCTTCCCGGTCAGGCTGCTGTACAACGCCCATGGGCCGCGAAATGGGTGAGGTTTTCCCAGGCGAGTTTTATTTTTGTGGTTTGGTCCTTTCCTAGGCTGTTTTGAGCACTTTCTGGGCCTCAGGCACTCCTTGGAGACCTTGAACTTCATCCCCTCTGTGAGGCAGGGGACACAGGGCAGGGTTAGACTGACTCAGATCCCAGCACTTAGTCGTCGTGTCACCTTCGAGCCTTCCTGGCTCTCAGGAAGAACCCAGCACGCCCCAGCTCCTATCGTCCCGTTTTACATGTAAGCAAGTGGAGGAAGCCCAGGGAGGGCGGGCCAGTTTCCCAGGGTCACCAAGCTGCACAGTGAAAGGATCCAGCCTCAACCACCAGGCTCGTCGGATTTCTGCCGCCCAGCTCACAACTGCCGCTGCTCCCTGGCTGAAAAAATACAGAGGGAGCCTTGCCTTAGGTAATTCAAGGCCTGCTTGATCAAAAGGGAATAACAGATCTAACATGTCACAGCATTAGACTTCTCTGACAGGACACTTTCTACGTGGCTGTTTGCCAGAAACTAATACCCTTCTGTGAATTTACCTCTTGGTTTTAAAACGTCTTTCTCCAGGTGTTTCTGCTTGGTTTTGGTTTTGGTTTTGTTTTGTTTTGCTTTTTGTTCTGTGTGGGGCTCAAACCTCCTGTTTCCACTTGTCCCTTTTCAATATAAAGTTGGGCACCGGGTCTGTCCGAGTCTCCCGTCACCTGGCACTACGTGCAGGGGGGGCTGGGGGACACCTGGTCACGGGCCTTTGTTTACACGTGGGGAAACTGAGGCCTGGAGCAGGCAAGGGACGTGTGTCTGGTCCCCCAGCCTCTTGACAGGCTGGAACCCAGGGTGGGGGCCTGAGTCCCCGGGGGCTCTCGGTGCTGAGACGCTGATCCACTTTTGACACCTAATTTCATCCACAGGGTCCCGTCCGTTGTGGCGGCTGCCACGGAGCCTGGGGCCCACCCGACATGGTGGAGGGACGGCCGGGTTTGTCCTTCAGTGGGTTGTTGCTGGAATACTGCAGCGTGGCCAGCAACTTCCCCTGCCCGGGACTGGGCGGAAGGCCCTCGAAATAGGGAGAGCCAGAGCCTCAAAGACGAGTTCAGTCTGGCCTTGGTCTTGGGGAATGGCGTGAACGGATCCTGAGACGCTGTCTGTTCCTTGCTAGAACATTCCTTGCTCCACACACCAGCCTCGATTTCAGGACGTCACATTGGGTCCCTGGCGTCTGGGCCACGTCCCACAGTGGCTGAGAGGGTCTCTCCTGTAGGTCACCCAGCCAGCTTGGCTCCCCTCTGCCTGCCTCTGCTCACTTCCGCTTGCCTCTACTCCCCTCTGCCCACCCCTGCTACCTCTGCTCATCTCTGCCCACCTCCTCTGGCTGCACCAATCCAGCCGAAGCAGCTCTTGTTTCCATGGAGAGAAACCTGGGTCCCCAAGGAGGCTCCAGAATATGTTGGCGGTAGCTTCTGGCTGGACACACTGGGACTGGCAGTGAAATCAGGTGCGGTGGAGGGTGGGGGCCCTGAGGAGGAGCAGGGCTCTGTGCAGAGCGCCTCTGGCATCCCCTGGTGACTTTGTGAGCGAGCGGGCCATGGAGAGGGGGAGGCGGCCCGGGCGCCCCGGGGCCCGAACTCAAGCTGAGCCGGGCGTTCATTAGATTTTTCTGCTTCCCGGCCCAGTCACGCCAAAGAATGACTCTGGAGAGCATTCACGACGGGCACGCTCCCTCTATGTATTAACTCGATGCATCCTCATAACTGCCCTCGGGGATAAGAGCTACGAAGGCCATGTCACGGACAAGAACACTGAGGTCCAGAGAGGTGGCCCCAAATGACGTAACTCCTGGACTCGCAGCCTATACTCCCCATCCGTGAAAGCTCACACAGAGGCGTGCCTGGGCACGGGGTCCAGAGCTTTCTGACGCCCAGATCAGCTGCAGAGGGGGAAACCAGCCATCTTCCGCAGGCACAGGCTACAAACGGGAGTTGGAGGAGATGGTGAGGTTTGCCCATGGCCATTCTCTGGATCCAGGACAGAAGGCATGGACCAAGCCTAAACCCAGTAGTAGGGGCACCTGGGTGGCTCAGTCGGTTAAGCATCTGATTTCGGCTCAGGTCACGATCTCGCGGTTTGTGAGTTCAAGCCCCGCATCGGGGCTAACAGCTCAGAGCCTGGAGCCTGCTCTGGATTCAGTCTCTCCTCTCTCTCTCTCTCTCTCTCTCTCTGACCCTTCCCTGCTCATGCTCTGTCTCTCTCTCTCAAAAAGAAATAAACATTAAAAATTTTTTTTTTTTAATTTAGAAGTAAATGAGGGGCATTGGCTCACCCTGCCTCCTTTTTCCAGCCACGGTCTCTTCCTGCCCCTTCATATTCCCCAGGGCACTGGAGCAGTCGGCAGCAGGGTGTGCCCGCCCCCCCCCCCCCCGGGATTCTGGGCTCTTACACCTGACACCTCAACTCTACCTCTTTTTAGCTCTGTGACCTCAGGCACATTCCTGCACTTCTCTTGGCCTCAGTTTCCTTGTGCACAATGAATACTATTAGGAACAGTGTGTGCTTCGTGGAGGCATTTTGAGGATGACCAGGGGGCATAACAACCAAAGTGCTCCGAAGGCTCCCGGATCCACAGCGCGCCTCACTGAAGGTTTGGTTACTGTTAGTAACCAGGAGGTCTGGGCTCTGGTGCTATCCCCCTTGACATCCCCACCCCACACCCTCCCCGGCCGAGACGATCTGAAACACTAAGATGTTTATGACATGAGATAGTCCTTCCTCTAGGCCCATTTGCACAGAGAAGCATATCAAGGAAGGAGGGCACTTCTTAACGCCAAGGAGCAACTTGCTCATGGCCTCGAAAGCCAAGAATGTTGAGGAATTATTCTGGCATGTGTGTGTGCGGGCGGGGAAAGACAAATGTCCATTGCCTTGCACTTCCAGAACTATACCTCTTCGCATTAAACGCAAAGCTGGCTCCTTCCAGAATGGCCACAGGCGCCAGGATGTTCTCTGCAAAGGGCCAAGCTGGACTCTTCAGGAGAGCACGCAATCCATCCAAGAGCCCAAACGCTGAGATCAGAGCAGAATCCCGTAGGACTTCGCTGCCAGGGGAAGGAAGGGGGGGGGTAGGCCCCGTTACTCCCCTCTACTTACAACCAGACTGCTTCCTTTGGCTTTACGTTAACCTGGCCACTCCCAGCCTCCTCCTCCTTAAAGGGGCAACTCGGGCGTCCATGAGCTGGGTAGAAAGACGGGATCCCTGGGGTGCCTGGGTGGCTCAGTCAGTTGAGCGTACAACTCTTGATTTCGGCTCAGGTCATGATCTCAAGGTTCGTGAGATCAAGTCCAGCTTCGGGCTCTGCGCTGACAGCATGAAGCCTGCTTGAGATTCTCTCTCTCTCTCTCTCTCTCTCTCTGCCCCTCCACCACTCACGCGCATGCTCTCTCTGAAAATAAACTAAAAAAAAGAAAGAAAGAAAACAAAAAAGAAAGAAAGACAGGATCCCTCCTACCTGTGGCCTCAGAATCTAGATTTTAACCAGATTCCCGGTGATTCTTATGCACATTACAGTCTGAGAAGTCCTGTTTAGAATGCTGAGCCAGGGGCACTTTTAAGAGGAGTCAGTGAGTCAGGTCTCAGGTCCCCATAGTTTGGTGTAGGCGGCGGTTATGGTTTAAGGAGTCAATGGAAGTAAACCAGGAACGCTCCAGGGTCTGGTTCTGGGGTGAAGTGCACGTGATGGATAAAAGAGAGGGTCCAGGAGGCTGTGACACCCCATTGACATGAGCATGGGGGTCTCCCCGGGGTTCCCAGCAGCCTCACTGCCCCGCTGGAGTCGCCCTTCTCTTGCAATCGCCTTTATTTTTTTTTTAACTTTTTTTTTTTAACGTTTATTTTATGTTTGAGACAGAGAGAGACAGAGCATGAACGGGGGAGGGGCAGAGAGAGAGGGAGACAGAATCCGAAGCAGGCTCGACGCGGGGCTCGAACTCACGGACCGCGAGATCGTGACCCGGGCTGAAGTCGGTCGCTTAACCGACTGAGCCACCCAGGCACCCCTTGCAATCCCCTTTAAACTTCACTCAGCACAGAGCGCCCCCTTCCAGCGACAAGGCGACAAGGCAGGGTGGCCTTGCAAAAGGCTCCTCCTCCTCCCCCTCCCCCCCCCCCCCCCAGCTGGTCCTGGGCAGACGAAAGCGCCCAGGCAGAGCCCGCCCCAGGAAACTTACCTGCCCCCCCGGGCTGCAGGGGACAGAAAGTGCAAGGCTGGCTGGGCTGCCTTCACTGGGCCAGGCCTGTCTCCCGTGTCTGAGCCAGTTTCCACACCAGAGCTCTTGCGCAGGATTCTCGTGAAGGTCACATGAGAAACCTGGCAGGAGCTTTGACCACTGGAAAAGCACCACCGCTCTCGCCCGCCAGTTGCACTTGTAGGAATCGGCCCTCGTGGTCAAGAGTGACCGGTCACTGGAACTGCCCGAAGGCCCGCAGGCAGGGGGATCCGGGCCCTGAAGTAGGGGTCTCCAGGATGCGTGAGGAAGGGTGCCTCCGATCTGCTCCCGCCCCACGGGAGGGGAGCCCGGGGAATCGAGGAGAGCAAACACATCGCAGAGCTCAGAAACAGTTTCGTTTCACTGTTAAACAACCGGGGATTCTTTTCAAGGGTCTGGAAGGACATACCCACAGCCAGTTAACCACGGCAGAGGGGTTAGAGCTGTGTTTCTCAATCTTTTTTTTTTTTTTTTTTAATGATTTATTTGTTTTCTTTTAGAGGGAGAGTGTGAACAGGGGAGAGGGGCAGAGGGAGAGAGAATCCCACGGTGGGATTGTGACCTGAGAAATCGAGTCAGAAGCTCAACCCACTGAGCCACCCAGGCGCCCCTTTCTTTTTTTTTTTTTTATCGCCCCCATGTCCCACCCAGGAAATGCTTGTAGAGATATACTGTACATCTGTTTATAGACTGTATGTGTATCTGTGCTTTAAACAAAAAGAATTGGATTTTCTAGGACCCCCAAGATTCAATCGTGCCCCCTGGGGGGGGGGGGGGGGGTGATATCACCCCTGTTGAGAATGTATGGGTAAAAGAGGGCAGAAGTGAGGCTTTTCCCTTATTACCATTATTTGCTTTTTTTTTTTCTTTTTTAGCACTGTTGGGGTTTTTATTTGTATTCTTTTTATTTTTTCAAGATTTTATTTCTTTTTAAGGAATCTCTATACCCATCCTTGGGGGCTCAAACCCACAACCCCAAGATCAAGAATCACAGTCTCCACCCACTGAGGGAGCCAGCCAGCCTCCCCCCCCCAACTATTTACTTTTTGATTAAGTTTTATTTATTTATTTTTTAAAAAGTGCTGGCAGATACTTACATAGCACTTGGTGCACGCCTTGCATTACTCTAAGAACTTTACATTTTGAATCATTTAATCCCCATAATTGCCTAGGAAATGAGTGCTGTGTTCTCCCCATTTTTCAGATGAGGAAACTGAGGTTCAGAGGCAGTAGCCAGCTTGCCCCAAGTCACGGCTCGTAAGTGATGGAGTCCGGAGCCAAACCACGGCCGCCTGGGGCCAAAGCTGGTGTTCTTGAGGAGACAGAACCGCGCATCGCATTTGCACTGAAAGAAAAGGATCAAAAGGAAAAAGCAGAATGGGCCTGGGTTTTGTCTGTAAGCGGGTTAACATAGATGAAGGGACTTCTAGAACTTGAAGTGGTTTGGCCGCATAGGATTATGTGCGTTGTGATGATTAGTCTGTGGATACTATGACACTAATAAAACCCCAAGCCGAGCTTGGGGATTTAATCTCAAGTCCGGGCTGGGGGGGGGGGGGGTGCGGGGAGGGGTGAGGGGAGGGGGCTATGAACCTCCAAAAAAGCCAGAGGCAGAATGAGAGCGCTCCTTTAAAAATTTTTTTTTCAACGTTTATTTATTTTTTGGGGGACAGAGAGACACAAAGCATGAACGGGGAGGGGCAGAGAGAGAGGGAGACACAGAATCGGAAACAGGCTCCAGGCTCTGAGCCATCAGCCGAGAGCCCGACGCGGGGCTCGAACTCCCGGACCGCGAGATCGTGACCTGGCTGAAGTCGGACACTTAACGGACTGCGCCACCCAGGCGCCCCTGAGAGCGCTCCTTTAATGGAGATGAGGCAGGGCACCAGCGGTTGTGAGGAGGGACCTGGGGACAAGATATTTAGGGAGTTGCACCGTCATTCAGACGGCGGTCCCCGCTCCTGGAGCAGAGCCCAGCTCACTCCTGCCTCCGCTCAGTGGTACCCTCCTCCCCCCCCCCCCCATTGTCTCTGAACCTTTGGGATCCACAGGACACAATTCAGAAGCCACTCGTCTAGTCCACAACCCTCATTTGGAGGACACCGGGGCTCAGAGAGGGGATACCTTTTGTGTAAGGTCACACAGCCCATTGGCAACAAGTTTGGAACTCGAGCCCTGCCTCCTGGCTCTGCGGTCGCCAAGTCAGGTGCCCCCAGGATACAACTCTCCTAGGCTTTGAAAAGACGAGTTCGTTTCCTTCCCCTGGGCCGCTTTGGTAGAATGGCTTATCCTTCCAAATTACATCAAAAGTATCTGCTCACTCCGGGGCCTCTGACCGCATCTTCTCGGATTTTTTAGAGGTTTTTGTCTGAATCGGTCTGACCTCCTTAGAACCCAATTGAAACATTTCTCAGGGTCAAATTCACTCGCGTTTCTCTTTCACTGAGCTCTTTTAGAATAGCCTAGCACAAAAATGAAAATGCAAACCTGGATAGAATTTCCAGGCCTCCGTAATGCAGACAGCTTGGCATCTTTGAAGTCGACACTTCTAGAGATGGATTGACCCCAGCTGTCCAGTCTCTGAGGTGACCCTCAGCTGGATACATTTGCCACTCCAGCCCTGAAGCGATCTGCCCGCCATGAGACTCGTAGATGGCAGAGAACGTCTAGCGTGGGGGTGCAGTTCCTTCTCTCTCCGCTCCTGGACCTGTACCCTTAGTTGGCTAAGGTGCCCTCCCACAGATCCATGACCGAACCTCAGAATCTTTCTTAACGCGGTGGTCTAAGCAGCCCTTCCAATCTATCAGTGCTGGTCCTCAAAATGAAGTGCACTGAGAGAGAGAGAGAGAGAGTGAGAGAGAACAAAGGGGAGGGGCAGAGAGAGAGAGGGAGGGAGAGAATCTCAAGCAGCCTCCCGTGGTCAGCCCAGAGCCCGATGCAGGGGCAGAACTCACGAACCGTGAGATCATGACTTGCGCCGAAATCGGGAGTCAGATGCTTAACTGACTGGGCCACCCAGGTGCCCCGTGACTTGCTACTCTTAATCGTGCCCAACAGCGCCATTTTACAGATGAGGAAACAAAGTCCAGAGGAGCTCATTGCACCAAGCGACCCCTGGCTCTTAAGGACCCCCACGGATTCATCAAGGCCGGCCAAGGACCCTCCACAGTTTTGTCTTTATCTGTCAGATTACTGACCTACGTGTTGGTATAGGAGGTCACTCAGGCCCCATATTACCCACCTCTTGGCTCTACACCACTGATCCTGCCTCAGGCTCTGGGTGTTGGTGTTCGATTCTGCAGGTGACAGAGCCCAAACCATGATGCCTCGAGAACCTTTACTAGTCCTTAAGTAAGAGCCTTAAGCGGATGTTCCCCCATCAGGGGGCACTTTCCTCCCTGCTGGGATTCGGGGACCTCACCTGTTTTCGTTGTGTGCCTCTAGCAGCTCCTGGGCGGGGAACAGTCCTGCCACAATCAGTGTGCCACCAGAGGAAAGGGAGACAGAAGATGGGAGGGCGGGGGAACATGAGGCTTCCACACATCCCTGGCCCAAAACGGCACATATCATTTCTATGTTTTTAGGTTTGTTTATTTATCTGGGGAGAGGGAGCACGCGTGAGAGAGAGCGGGGGAGGGGCAGAGAGAGGGAGAGAGAGAGAATCCCAGGCAGGCTCCAGGCTGTCAAAGCCCAATGCGGAGCTCCAACTCAGGAACCGTGAGATCATGACCTGAGCCAAAAATCAAAGAGTTGGAGGCTCAAATGACTGAGCCACCCAGGCGCCCCAGCAGATATCAAATCTGCTGACATTCTGTTGGCTTGGGATTCGGTCCCGTGGCCAAACCTAAGTGTGTGTGGGGGGGGGGCGGTGGGGTACTGAGGAATAGAATCTGTGCTATGATGATGATGAGGATGATGATGCCAGCAACCAAGAAGGAAGAAGAGAGGGAAGAGGAGGAGGAGGGAGTGAAGGAGGGAGAGGAGGGGGAAGAGGAGAAGGAAGACAGTGGGTTTTTGGTGAGCAGGGAGCCATCTCTCCCAGAGTCTCGGCCAATCCCTAACAACTCAGTGTGACTCTCTCCTCTCTCGTTTTCCTTCTCCCCCCCCCTCCATAGTTGGACACCCCCATTCCAGGTTCTACTTCTCAGAACCTAATCCCAACCGCTAAGTCAGTCTAAGCGAATGATTGGAATCCAATCTTAGATTGGACTCTACGAATGATTGGAGAGATTGGAATCTTAGATTCTTAGATAAGAATCTAAGCAAACGATTGGACCAAGTTCGTACAGCAAGATGGGACTAAGTGGTGACTCCAGAACCACTGTGCTCCAGAGTTTAACAGAATAGGCACGTTTTCTAGGAGTTCAACTCCAACACTTAGAGTATTATAGATAAGACACGCTCGGCCTGTATTTACGGGAGGCGGGAAGGGCTTTTCTTTTTTTCACGAATCCCTATGTCACTTTCACATCAGGTGCCATCCGGTCTTCGGACCGGGCAAGACTCATTTGTGAAAGTAAAAACAAAGATGAGTATCAGAACAGGAGAAAAGCACAGTGTCACAGTTAGTAGGTGCTCAGTAAAAGAGCTTTTATTAATTTGGACGGAGTTGAGGTGGCACCTGTTTCAAGATCAGTGCTCCAGGGGCAGAATTCAAAAGCAGAACTATTATTGAGAATAAACTGAGGGTTGATGGGGGGTAGGAGGGTGGGTGATGGGCATTGAGGAGGGCACCTGTTGGGATGAGCACTGGGTGCTGTATGGAAACCAATTTGACAATAAATTTCGTGTTAAAAAAAAAAAGGCAGAACTATTGGTGAGTTTTCATTTTGCTTTGTCTTAAGTACCTCCTATTTTTTTCCTTGTTTCTAATGCCACGTTCTTCTGTTATTAAAAAAAAAAAAGTTAGAAAACATGGATAAACAAGAAGAAGAAAATTAAAATAGCTCCTAACTCCCCAGCCGCTTTTAACATACTGATGGGCATTTGGCCAGTTTTTATACACATAAGACTTAATAAAAAACAGGGCGTGGGGCTTTTAAGGGATTTTACCTAATTAGGCCAAAGTGGCCGAGTCCCATCCTGCTTCTCGAGAACTCACTCATGTTTTGCAAGCCACGCTTGATGAAATCTTTGAGCGCAGGGGCAAACCCGTGACCCGCGTATATTCGTAATATGCTAATTTCTGTTTGGGTTTCTGAACAAAACCCGTCTTTTAAAGAAAAATTTAACAGATTTGAAACCAGAAACCCTGTCCTCCCTGGAGGCATTAAAAAATGCAAACTGAAGGCTTCCCATGTGTGGAGGCTATTACTGATTTCCTTCCAAAAACAGGAGACGTGTTGCCCTGGCCGTAACGCTTGGGGTCCCAGAGCCAGAAACTGTTTGCTTTCCGCGCACTCATTAACCATGGTGTGGGATCCAATAACTGCTCTAATTTCCTACTTTAAATGTTTTTCTTTCGCCCGCTTTTCAAAAATGTCTTTTTATGTTGTCCATTTACATACTCGCATTCAGTCACTTACGCTGCCAGGCCGGTCGCCGTCAGACACAATAAGAGACAGAAACCCGCACGCATTACAGTAGCATTAGTGTTGAAAATGGAAATTTAATTTCCAGAAATGAACCTCGGCGATAAAAGCTCTCTTTGTTGCTCTTCGGATCAGAAATGAATCAGGTCTGAAAGGAAGTAACGTGCAATTAAAAACATCTCAAAGAGGTATTTGTTATGTGTTAGAACAGATGCGTTGGAATGGTGTTGTGAACACGGGGGGGAGGGGGGGCCTGGATAAATGTTTTTGATGAGAATGAAGATCATCGTAATGCCTCACATGTGTGTCGTGCTTTTAGCCTTGGTTGACGTATTTGGATTCTCACGGGGAGCCTGGGAAAGAGGTAATGCAGATGTGGAAACTGAGGCTCAGAGACCACACAGTGGCACACTTTTCCCGTGGTGATCTGGTGGGAGCGGGGCTAGAGTCAGGGCTAGAAGAGGCCTTCAGGGCTCTGCTTCAAAGCATTCAAATGAAGGAAAGGTCTTCAGCCTCCAACCTTCCAGAGAACCATGTTAACTGATGTGGCGTCACGGAGGCATATTTTGAAATACTGGCCCGGGGTCTCCATGATGTCTATTTTGTGCCACCCCTGCCTCCCATCTTCCCACCCCCCCAACACCGACCGCAGGGGCCAGCATCCTAGGTGACTGCCCTCAGGGTGCAGAAGGGAGAGAGAAAGAGAACAGTCTCGAAACAGACGTTGCACACTCAAGGCAAAAGCCATCGTTTGAGAGCAGACTTCTTAAGCTCCCGAAACCCGAGGTTTTGAGGTTGGAATATTAAAAGGTGCAGCCCTTGAGGCATAGGGGCACTTGTACCCCAATGTTTATAGCAGCACTTTCGACAATAGCCAAATTATGGAAAGAGCCTCGATGTCCATCAACTGACCAATGGATAAAGAGCTTGTGGTTTATGTACACAATGGAATACTACGTGGCAATGAGAAAGAATGAAATCTGGCCCTTTGTAGCCACGTGGATGGAACTGGAGAGTGTGATGCTGAGTGAAATAAGTCAGAGAGAGAAAGACCGATGCCATATGTTTTCACTCTTATGTGGATCCTGAGAAACTTCACAGAAGACCATGGGGGAGGGGGAGGGGAAAAAAAAGTTAGAGAGGGAGAGAGCCAAACCATAAGAGACTCTTAAAAACTGAGAAGAAACTGAGGGTTGATGGGGGGTGGGAGGGAGGGGAGGGTGGGCGATGGGCATTGAGGAGGGCACCTGTTGGGATGAGCCCTGGGTGTTGTATGGTTTCCACCAACTGGACAATACATTTCATATTAAACAAAAAAACAAAAAAAAATAGTTGAAAGGTGCAGCCCTAAATGTCATGAACAAGAGGCTTAATAGCAAACAAGATCAGCCCAATGCAAGTCAAGATCTAAAGGAGTGAGAGGACCTCCAGAGAGGGGAGGGGACCCCTCCGGGGGAGACAAGGGAGGCAGCAAACCATTTATTGTTTCCCGGGGGAAAATACGAATTGGCTGAATTGACCCTAAATTGACTGTCTCCACCACATCTCGAAGCAACAGAGAAGCAATGGTCTGCCCAACACATGAAGCTCACAATCCATGTGGAGAAGAAAAGTTATCAAGCTGCTGCATACCTCACACCTGAACCATTGAAACTTGACCAAATACTTACATTTTTTGGGTTCAAGTCATAAGCGTTCGGGAAGAAAAGGATAGAATATTTCTTTGTTGGAAGGGCAAAGATCTGTCTAATTGTGACTCGAAGCTAAGATGTCATAAAAGAAAAGATTGACAAATTTGATTAAATAACAAAAATCTCTGCAAGTTTCAAAAAAACAAAACAAATAAACAAACAAACAAACAAAACACAAGTAACAGCTATGTACCAGACCAGACGAGAACAAGAGAAAAATAGACAAGAGTAGTATAAGGGACTTGTATTAAAAGTACACGGAACTGGGGTGTCTTGGTGGCTCAGTCAGTTAAGCATCCAACTTTGGCTCAGGTCATGATCTTGGCATTCGTTGAGTTTGAGCCCCACATCAGGGTCTGTGCTGACAGCTCAGAGCCCGGAGCCTGCTTCAGATTCTGTGTTTCCCTCTCTCTCTGGCCGTCCCCTGCTTGTACTGTCTCTCTCTCTCTCTCTCTCTCTCTCTCTCTCTCTCAAAAATAATAAACATTTTTAAAAATTTTAATGAAATAAAAATTAAAAAGGAGACGAGAGACTTTTGATCCTCACCAAGACAGTAACTAGTACCAGACTTTCCCTCCCATGATAAACAACTAGAAAACTGAGAGGAAAAAAAGACCTGAATCAACTGTCTTCAGACATTGAACCAATGGCAAAGTAGAACTATGTGGTCTTTGGGTAGTGTTACCAGATTTAGTAAAAGAAATACATGATGCTCTGCTAAATATGAATATTAGATAGACAATGAATAATTTTTAGTATGATTATTTCCCATCTGATATTTGAGACATATTTATGCTAAAAAAAATTCACTATTTATCTGAAATTTGAATTTAATTGGGTATTCTGTACTTCATCTGGCAACTCTACCTCTGAGAAGAGAAAGATATAGGAAGTGAGCTCACCCTAGCTTTCTACCTGGCACTTTCTGGCCACAAAGCAGGAAGGGGGAACAAATTAATAATAAAACACATATGGAAAATATCCAACTACATGTAAATTAAGGAACACACTCTAAATAACCTATGAGTCAAGGAAAATATCAGGAGTAAACTTAGAAAATGTTTTGAATTAGAAGTGCCTGGGTGGCTCAGTCGGTTAAGTGTCTGACTTCAGCTCAGGTCATGATCTTGTGGTTTGTGAGCTCCAGCCCTGTGTCAGGCTCTGTGTTGACAGCTCAGAGCCTGGAGTCTGCTTTGGATTCTATGTCTCCCTTTTTCTGCCCCTCCCCTGTGTACACTCTGTCTTTCTCTCTCTCTCTCTCTCTCTCTCTTAAAAATAGACATTAAAAAATTTTTTTTAAAGAAAGTGTTTTGAACTGACAATGAACATACAACATAGAAAATCTGTGGCCTTCAGTTAAAGCAGAATTTCGAGGGAAATAGTAAGCTTTATCTGCTTATATTAGAAAAGCAGAAGGGTACCTGGGTGGCTCAGTCAGTTGAGAGTCTGACTCTTGATTTCGGTTTAGGTCATGATCGCATGGTTCAAAGGTTCGAGCCCCACAGCAGGCTCTGTGCTGGCAGGGCAAGGCCTGCTTGGGATTCTCTCTCTTCCTCTCTCTCTGTCCCTCCCCACTCACATGCACGTGTGCATGGTCTCTGTCTCTCTCTCTCTCTCTCAAACTAAATAAATAAACTTAAAAAAAAAAAAAAGAAAAGCATAAAGGTCTAAAGCTGATGGTAAGAAGAAAGAGGAATAAATAAGACATTAATCCCAAAGGAAATGGCAGGAAATAAAGAGTGAACATCAGAAATACACAAGCAAAAATGGAAATTAATGAAACCAAAAGTTGCTTCTTTGAAAAGATCAATAAAAGTGATAAATTTCAAGTTAAGCTATTCAAAGAGAAAGGGTTAGAAGGAAAAGAGAGAAAGAGAGAGTAAGCAAAACAAATTACTAGTATTGCAAATGAGAAAGGGTACATCACTACAGTTTCTACAGACATTAAAAATATGATAATGAAAAATTTTAATAACTTCATGCTAACACTTCTGACAATTTAGATGAAATGGACAAATTCCTTGAACGTATCACTTAATAATAAAAAAAAAGAAATAATATTTAAAGGGCCTTATATCTATTGAGGAAATTGAATTTATAATTTAAAATTGTCCCACAAAGGGGTTCAGTTGATTAAGCATCTGCCTCTTGATTTTGGTTCAGGTCATGATCCCACAGTTCATGAGTTTGAGCCCTGCATTGGGCTCCATGCTGGCAGTGGGGAGCCTTCTTAGGATTCTCTGTCTCCCTCTCTCTCTGCCCCTTCCCTGCTCTCTCTCTCTCTCTCTCTCTCTCTCAAAAGTAAATAAACATTAAAAAACTAAAAGTGTCCCACAGAAGAATGCTAGACCCAGTAACTTTAATGATTCTCCCAAACATTTAAGGAGGAAATAATACAATTCCACACAAACCCTTTCAGGAAGTAAAGAGGAGTTACTTTCTCACTCATTTTATGAAGTCAGCATTAACCTGATGCTAAGGCAATTCAAAAAATTAGGTAACAACCCTCCTAAGGAACACGAACACAGAAATTCTTAACCAAATGTTAGCAATCAAACCCAGCGATAAATAAAAAGGCATAATACAATACGACCAAGTAGAATTTATCCCAGGATTGCAAAATTGGTTTAACATTTGAAAATCAACCTAATTCAGCACATTAACAGAGCAAAGGAAAAAGTCATATGTTCACTTCAATAGATTCCGAGAACATGTTTGAGAAAATTCAGTACCCATTCGTAGTAAAAACTCTCCACACACTAGGAACAGAAGAAAAATTTTAAGGGCATGTATGAGAGGGCATCTGTGCAAAAATCTATAGCTAAGTTTATACTTAATGGCAAAAAGCTAAACCTATTTCCTACGAGATCGGGAACTAGACAAATTCTCACTTTCATTCAACAGGGTACTAGAGGTCCTAACCTGGGTACTAGGACAAGAAAACAAACTAAAACGTGTACATGTTGGAGAGGAAGAAGTGAAATTGTCTTGATTCACAGCCCTCCTCTGCCAGAGTGCTAAGAAGCCACTTAATTAAAAGAAACCGCTTAAGTCTCTGTACCCCAGCCTCCTGTCCCGCTAGACTCCGGGCATGTCGCTACAGAGCACTTGGCAGCTTTAGACTGACTTTGTACATGTGAGTTAGTAATTGCTGATGCTGTAAGATATCACGTGGGGATTCGTGATATCGTTTCTCTACATGTATGCTTTTGTGAAATTTTCTTAATAAAATGACTGTTTATAAATTTTTTTGTTTTTTGTGGTTTTTTTTTTTTTTTTTTGATTATTTGGAGAGGGAGAGAATCCCAAACGGGCTCTGCACTGTCAGCACGGAGCTTGCAGTGGGACTTGAACCCACAAACCACGAGATCGGGACCTAAGCCAAAATCAAGAGCCGGACGCTCAACCAGCTGAGCCACCCAGGTGCCCCTAAAATGACTATTTTTTAACTTGGCGTCTTTTGATCTCTATTTGGCTGGCAAAGTATTACCCGCAACAGAGCACTGGAGTGGTCAGCTGAATTTAAGACCTAGCCAAACTATTAACTTGCTGTGTGACCTCAGGCAAGTGCATTCCCCTCTCTGGGCTTCGGCATCCTGCATTAAAAGGAGACAGTGGACTATGCCACAGGGTTTTACATTTTCCTGTGCAGTCTTTTGCTCCCATGAGGTTGTTCTTGCAGAAACTGCTAGTGCAGGTTAGGGAAGGAATGAGGATTGACCTGGAAGCATTGACCTGTGGCGCCCCCCACCACAACTGTGCTTTTATCTGCTTTGTTCTACTGCAGGGGTGCATCTCAAAGAATTGTCTTTTGTTTGTTTTGTCTGATTTCCTTCTGTCAGACCCTTCTCACGGGCCACTTTTCACTCCCCCGGTTGATAACTAAAGCAGAAAAAGATTCCTGGTTTGGGGGTACATTTTTCCGCTCTAAAGACTAAAGAAGGGGGTGGGGGAAGGAAAGGAGAAGCCAGATGGTGATTCAGGTAGAAGAAGGTGTTCACTTGGGGCGTCTGGGTGGTTCAGTCGGTTGAGCGTCTGACTTTGGCTCAGGTCCCGGTCTCGCAGTTGATGAGTTCGAGCCCTGCGTCGGGCTCTGTGCGGACAGCCCAGTGTAGACACTTCCACCCCTAACACCCCCAATATCTGCCACCCGTGCAGAATCCCGAATTGAGGGTGGAGAACTCAGCCCCTGTGGGCCCCGGGACATGAAGGGAAAGCTTCACCCCACACCCAAGTGGCCCTGATCTGAACCGGTTGGAGATCTGCCCCTAAGCCTGGGCAACTATGAGTTGGTATTGAACTTCCCTGTAAGACTTCATTTTAAAAGGGTTCCCTGTACCAGATAATGTTGATGTTGTGTGAGATGGTCTAATTGAGTCATTAAGTGAATTCACCCCTTGACCAAGGAATTGAAAAGCCAGAGGGATAAGATTCTGTTTCTGAAATTTTGATTTGTTAGATTGCACAAGTTTCTTCTCCCCTCTGATACACAAAGGTACATAAGAAAACATGCAGTTTTTCCTGAAGCAGTTTCTCTGAGTGCTTTCCTAGAGAGCAGTCACCTCATTATCCAGGTCTCTGTTTTCACATGTGAACATTAAGTACACATTAAATAACCTCAAAAGTTCTTCCCGGCTCTGAAGTTTTGCAGACTTTGAGAATGTTGTTGCTTTGTCACTTTGCTAGAAAACATGTTTAAATTTTAAAATTTATGAGTAGAGAAGCAGCACACCGAAGTAAAAAAGTAAAACGAACCACTGAGAGAAGACTGGGCAACAGAGTAACGCCCTTAATATGTAAAGAACACCTACAAATAAATGAGAAAAAGCATGAACATAACATACAATCATTGCCAAAAGACACAAACAGGTAACTAACCAAAGGAGCCATGCAAATGGCTTAAAGATACAGAAAAATGTTTGACTTCACTATACAACAGAGAAACAATTTTTTTTTTAATTTTTTTTTAACGTTTTATTTATTTTTGAGACAGAGAGAGACAGAGCATGAACGGGGGAGGGGCAGAGAGAAGGGGAGACACAGAATCGGAAGCAGGCTCCAGGCTCTGAGCCATCAGCCCAGAGCCCGACACGGGGCTGGAACTCACGGACCGCGAGATCGTGACCTGAGCTGAAGTCGGACGCTCAACCGACTGAGCCACCCAGGCGCCCCAACAATTTTTTTTTTTTAATAATTTATTTTTTAACTACTAAACGGCAGCATGTTAGAGGAGTTGAGAGTGTAGAATCAGACAAGGCTGGATTCAAATCAGGGTGTGACTTCAGACATACAATTTAATCTTCCTGAAGTCTGGTTTCCTTCTATTTATTTATTTATTTATTTAGATTTTATTCTAAGTAATCTCCACGCCCAACATGGGGCTCGAGCTCACGACCCTGAGATCGAGTTGTGTGCTCCACGAGGGAGCCAGCCAGGCGCCCAAAGTTTCCTTTTTGAAGAAATAGACCCGATGGGGGGGGGGGGGGGCTGGGCGGCTCCATCAGTCAAGCATCGGACTCTCGGTGTCGACTCAGGTTATGATCTCATGGTGTATGGGTTCCAGTGCCTCAGGGGCCTCTGCACGGGCGGCGCGGAGCCTGCTTGGGATCCTCTCTCTCCGTCCCTCTCTGTTCCGCCCCTGCTCGCTCGCCCTGTCTCTCAAAACAAATAAATAAACTTCAAAATAAAATCTAAAAAATAAGTAAAGTAGACCCAGTGATTAAAGGGACGTCCTTGAGTTGTTAGCCTGACAGTGCAAACATGGGTCCTAAAATCCCATCACTGATGCACACTAGTGGCTGTGACATGGATATGAATAGTAACAATATTTATAACGCAGAAAATTTGGAAGCCAAACTAAATATTCAATATGAAATTGGTTGCCTAAATCATAGTCGATCCATAACACGAATTTTCGGTGCAACCACTAGAAATCCCATTGAAAAAATGTTTTATCACATGGAAAAGGTTCACGACGTACTCAGTGAGAAGGACAAATGACACAGCAGGAAGCCCAGGATGATCTCAGGTTTGTTAAGAAAAAGAAACGGGGAAAGACCTGGAGAGACAAATAAAAAATACAGTGGTAAGCTTTAGGTAGAAGACCATTTCTTTTTTGTGCTTTTTTGCATCCTTCAAATTCACTATGTTGATATTGATATACTGGTATAAATCAGAAAGAAAGAGGGAAGGAAGGAAAGAGGGAAGGAAGGAAGGAAGGAAGGAAGGAAGGAGGGAAGGAAGGAAGGAAGGAGGGAAGGAAGGAAGGAAGGAAGGAGGGAAGGAAGGAAGGAAGAAGGGAAGGAAGGAAGGAGGGAAGGAAGGAAGGAAGGAAGGAAGGAAGGAAGGAAAGAGGGAAGGAAGGAAGGAAAGAGGGAAGGAAGGAAGGAAAGAGGGAAGGAAGGAAGGAAGGAAGGAAGGAGGGAAGGAAGGAAGGAAGGAAAGAGGGAAGGAAGGAAGGAAAGAGGGAAGGAAGGAAGGAAAGAGGGAAGGAAGGAAGGAAGGAAGGAGGGAAGGAAGGAAGGAAGGAAGGAAGGAAGGAAGGGAGGGAGGAAGGGAGGGAGAAAGAACATAGTATCCAGAGGTGCTATGCAGTTGAGTTTTGGTTATCTGCATGGCACATTTCCCTGGAATTTAAGGACTTAAAACAACATCCAAGTTATTACTGCGTGTGGTTTTATATGTCAGCAATTCAGGCAGAGCTCAGGCGGGAGAGGTTTCTGTTCCATGTGGCATCGAATGGGGCCCCTCCATGACACTCAGCTGGCAGCTGGATGGTCTGGAGGGACCGAGGAGCGTCGCTGTGGAGTGTGAGTGAATACTCACAGGCCTGGCCCCTTCCAGGGTGGTTGCGAGGCTGGTGCAGCCCGACCTGCCCCTCTGCATGCAAAGTCCAGCTTCTCCCCATGTCCCGTCTCCAGCTGGCTGGTCAGACGTGTCACAAAGCAGCCCAGGACTCCAAGAAAGAGGAAGCAGAAACCACCAGTCCACACTTGCAACCCAACCTCCCCCCCCCCCCCCCCCGAGTTAGCCTGGCGTCAGTCTCACTGCGCCCTGTGGGTCGGAGTAGTTCCAGACCGACCCAGATGCGGGGCGAGGGGGCGAGGGACCTATCGCTGATGGGAAAGGCGTCCCCAGATTTCCAGCCATCCCCAGTGCCCCGCGGTTGCATATCCAAACGGCAGAGAAGAAACCAAAGCATGTTACGCTTGGAGAAAGAATTTAGGCTTGGGATTCCCGCCCCGCCTCTTTTGACCACACAGGTAATCGCTAAATAAGCTCATCCTCGCCTGTAAAATGAAAGTGTTCCCTGCGCCTCCCACGCGACCGGGAAGGCGTATTTGTGTCACCGGGCCTCACACACCACCTAAGGGGGCAGACCGTTTACAGATGTAAATGCCAAGTAGGTATCAAGTTTGGGAGATCGCTTTGATGATCGGGAAGAGTGTTTGCAAACTGCGCCTCTAGTGGGCTCCGGGCACGTTTCCTGCGGCTGTTGCATCACGGGAAAGCTCCTAATTCCTGCCTGGGCCCAGCACCTTCCTGCCTGGCGGGCCGCTGACCGAGCTCGGCAATGGTTTGTTCTCCGATGCGGAGGCAGGGCCTCCTGCTTGGCCAAGGCCCCGCCTCCCACGAAACGCCTGCAGGTCCTGAAGCCTGGCCCACTTCACCCCCGTTACTCGATGGCCCCGTGGGCGTTTTCACCAGAGACACCTGAAACGTAACATGCCAACGTCATTAATGAGTCACAGGAAAGGAGAAAAGCCGGCTTTCTACTGCATCATAGTTGTTTTCAGCGTTGGCCCCGCTATCTAGCGGCGGATCCGTTCCTCCCGCGATCCGGGACTTGTTTGACGAGTCTGGTGATGTGGCTCCAGGGCTAATGGAACAGAAGGCACGAGTGGAAAATGCCGGCCGCTGTTCGGCCGATTGGCGATCTAGGAACCACGGAGAGGCAAACCAGCCTCCAAGAAATCCATCCGCCCAGATCCTCCCGTGAGTGGCGGGGGGCTTCCTGGACCCGCCTTGGCCGGCACGGGCCTCCGTGGCACGCGAGATGCCGCCCCTGCCTAGGATTCTCCCCGCAAACCTGAAGTGCAGGGCCTCGCGTATTTGGAAAAGCTTCAGGATATTTTCCCTCCCAGATGTTAAACATTAAATGGCAGAGCTGATAGAGACCGACGCAGGGTGACTTTGATTTTTTGCAAGCGCCCGGATGCTCTGCTGGAAGGGGTCCTTGGGGAAGCGGGTCCTTCGCGGGATATTCACGAGCCTCCCCACCCCCCGCCCCCCCTCCACCATCCGCCCAAGAGAAACCCATGACCCTCTCAACAACCAGCAAGCACAACTGCTTTTAATTCCAATGGATTGTTTTCCTTTATCATTAATTTTGGCAGTAGAAAAATACGCCTTTGATATCAAAGAAGGCAGGCCTACTAGAATGATTATTAGATTAGCAATAGTGGTGGTAATAAATTGGACCAAACAAGAGTTGATGTAATGGATCCTCTTGACCCCGAGCACAGGGCTGTCAGGCCTACTTAGCTCTGTCTTCTTTCTGCCCTGGGTTAGAAGTCCTTGTGTGTCTGTCTCTCTCCCCGCTGGAGTTGTCAGCACCTGCAGGGCACAGGCCTCCTCTTGCTCACTTTTTTTTTTTTTTTTTTACCTCCCAGCCCTCCGTCGCGGCGCAGAGCATATAGGGGCGCTTAATCAATGCATCACATAGGATAGTCAGGAAAGCCTCAATTAGCTGGAAACCTTGTTGGGCTGAATTTTACAAACGATTCTCTACGCGAATGAGGACAAGGCGAGTGAGAGGGGAAGAGCCCGAGGACTAGACGCTTTCTCTTCTGTTTCGGCCTGTGTCTCTGAGGCTGTGAAAGGGCTGGCCTGGGGTCTGCTCTCATTCAACTCACTCTCCACGCTTTAGACTTCCCCGCCCCAGGCCTGGAGAGTAAGTCAGAAAGAAGGCCCGATCGAAACGCGTCTCCAGGCTCCGGGATGGAGATTCATCCTGAATCATGACGGGCAGAGACAGGGAAATAGTTGCAGACGTTGAACAAATGTTATCCTGGGGCCCAAGCATTCGTTCGTGCGTCCCTGCCTTCCTTCCTTCCTGCCTTCCTGCCTTCCTTCCTTCCTCCCTTCCTGCCTTCCTTCCTCCCTTCCTGCCTTCCTTCCTCCCTTCCTGCCTTCCTTCTTCCCTTCCTCCCTCCCTCCCTTCCTTCCTTCCTTCTTCCCTGCCTTCTTTCCTTCCTTCCTTCCTTCTTCCCTGCCTTCCTTCCTTCCTTGGACAGTGGTCATCCAACCCTTACAGTGTAGACCTCTCTAGGCAGTGAGCACGGAGCCCCCATATCCTAGTGAAGAAGTCAGGCAGACAATAAACAAGGAAATTCTAAACATGTACTCTGCCAAGTGACTCTAAGTGCTCCGAAGAAAAATAAAACAGCTTCGGGGCACAGGGTAGGGAGAGGCATTCCCCGGGATGGGACTGAAAGTGGACGAGAAGGGGAAGAGAGCCCCAGGCAGGGAGGGAAAGGCGCGTGGACAGTGGGCGAGTGCATGCAAGTTTGAAGGAGACCCGGACCCTAGCCAGGCTGCCCTAAGGACTTAGGAGTTTGCTCTGAATGAGATGGGTTTTGTGCAGAGGCATAATGTGATCTGATTTGCATCTAAAAGCACCACTCTGGCTTCTGTTCGGGGGACTGGAGGGACCAAGGGGAACAGAGTGAGAAGGGCAAGGCAGGTGGGAGGCTACCGCAAGATCCAGGCTGAATGAGGTGGCAAACTGGAGGCTTGGACGGGGTGGGAAGTGGTCAGCTTCCAAACAGACTCCCGCGTAGGGCCAGCAGGATTTGTTGATGTGTGCGTGTGGGTGCGGGGGTGGGTGCATGCTGGGAGGGTGCAGGGGGAGAGACAGAGTCCAGGATGATGGCCAGGTTGGGGCGCAAGCACCTGGAGACCCAGTGCGGGACGTGGAGGTGCGAGGAGGGACAGGGGAGCTCACCTGTGATTCGAGGCAGCTTCCCTGATAAAATAATGAGACTATTCTTGACCTTGAGGGGTTGCTTGTTGAATAAACAGACGTGGGTAGAGACAGATTTAAAACGTAGCAGTTTATCCCTTCATCATTTTTGTTGAGAGTCTGTGCCACATTCTTTCAGGATTTCTTGCCCGATTGTTTTTGAATCCTAGTTTTAGAATCTCGGCGGGGAGTGGGGGGACAACCAGAATTACAAGGGGAGCGTTTTCGTGACACAGATGCCAGGGTGCGGCCCTCAGTTGTGCAGGGGAGTCCCCCGCCTAGGGCAGGGAGCTTGCGTTGGTCACAAAAGTCTCCAGGTACATCTCAGGCATGCTCTGATCCAGAACAGGAGGTGTGGAAGGAAGCATGCAGACGTGTGAAGGTAAGAGATGGAGAGGAGAGGCAGTGTCCTGTCTTAGAAGGATCTCTGACCTCGGGGGTTGAGACCTGAGCCGAAAGAAATATTATTACGTTTATTATCATTAGCGTAACTTACTAAGTGAGATTTACCGTAATTCTCCAGAGAAGAAAATTTGGAGGAAGATGAAGAAATTGAGCACTTTTACTGTTTCTATATTAAAAGTGAAATTAAGGGGCTCTTGGGTGGCTCGGTTGGTTAAGTGTCTGACTTCAGCTCAGGTCACGCTGTCCCAGTTTGTTGAGTTCAAGTCCCGCATCGGGCTCCGTGCTGACCGATCACCCCCCCCCCCGCCCCCTGCCCCTCCCTGCCTTGCACTCTCTCTCCCTCTCTCAAAAAATAAATACTAAAGTGACTCTACAAGGGAAGGAATTTCACTGTTTTGTGTGTTATTATTACACAGTAGACCGCGTATTGGAATCAGTAGAAAATCGTGATGTCTGGATATTCAGTAATGGTCAGCTCTTTCAAAAGTATGAGATGGCACAGCTTTAAGAATTACATATACACGTATATATACACATATATGCATTTATATATATTACATATACATATGTGTGTACACACATAAATATTACATACACATATATAACATATATACATATACGTAATATACATACACACACATCAGCGAATCCAAAAAATAGCAGAAGTAATTCGAACTCCAGTCAGCCATATGGCCTGCGGTCGGGTTTTTTCTTTGTTACGTTGTTCTGTTTTGTTTTGGTTTTTTGTTTTTTAAATTTATGAAGTAAAAATTTACCAACCACTACCGCTGTCAAAAGGCAATGGCGCACTCTCTTATCTTTGCTGTGAAGTTCTGAATTACCTAACTCCACCACTAGGGGGTAGCATCTTCCACTACTTTCTTCAACTCTCCTTTCTACCTGGATTATGGGCACATCGGACGCAGGGTTTTAAGAGCGTGGCGGAAAGGGGGGCAGACGTATCTTCTATGCCAGGACATTTAGTGGGCCTTTTTATCATCTCCATTGGAAAGACCAGGAAAGTGATGCTCAGAGAGGTTACGTGATTTACAGGAGGCCACACAGCTGGAACTATGCAAAGCCAATGCTGAAATTCAGTTCTAACTGCAGGAACCAATTTGCTAACCACAGCACTAAATACCTCTCTGTGTCCAATGAAATTATTTCAATCTACTGTCAAAAGAGTCCTGAGGGATCAGTGGGTCCCACAACTTAACGCGATTCTTGAAAAGTTTCTGTAAACTACAAAGTGCTATACAGATAGAAGAAGTTTTATTGGTAATAAAATTGTATCCAAATTGCCCTACAACGTGACAGACTCCTTGAGAACGAAGAGCTCTGTTTTTCCTCGTCTTTTTTTTTTTTTTAAGGGCCCCACTGCTGGAGCCCAGCACCCACCGGGCGCCCCCGCACATGCTCGCTGAACTGTTCATCTGAATTTGTCTGCTCTGTGAAATCAGAGAAGCCACAATTAATTTGGTTGCACTGTATTATTAATGTTGCGGAGATTGATATCAGTGTTGAATGCCAGAGAAGCATTCCAGCTGCCTGTCCTCTTGAATAGGCAGAGAGAGAGAGAGATGAAAGTTTCAAGTTTCCCCAGTGAGGCCCCGCGCGGCTCTGATTCATGACTTCTGTTCAGACTCCGTACCGGAGCGGGCGGCAGACGCCAGGCGCGGTTTCCCACCAACAGCATCTATGGCAACAGCCGACGCTACGGGGCGTCTACCGGATGCCAGACGCCGTGCTAAGCATTTCTCACGCACGGGCTTCCTGAGTCTCGCCCACCACCCTGGGCGACAGGAACTACCAAGTCCGATCCTCATTTGACAGCTGCGGTTCAGAGAGGTCAAGTAACTTGCCCGTGGTCCAACAGTTGTCAGGCGCAGGGCTGCGTTTCAAAGCCTAAATCGTTGTTCGGGACGCTTTCTGACCTCTGAACGTCAAGGGCGAGTCAGCGCGCGGTACCTGACCAGTTCTCCAAGTTCTGGCAACACAACAGGAAGCCCGCGATCTAAAGCAATATGCGACCCCTTAAAAAAAAAAAAAAAAAAAAAAGTCAAGGGAGGGAGAACTGATACCACAACCAGTCAATCAAACGGTCTCTCTCTCTCTCTCTCTGTCTCACACACACACACACACACACACACGCACGTGCACACGCGCCCACACAATCTCTTCCTCCATCAGACACAGGTATTTCTTCTATGTCTTCTGTATGGGGACAATTTGATACATCGAGTCTGGCGCTTTCTGCAGGGACGCCAGGACAGTTAAATCACTGTCGGGCAGGCAATCACTGTGACTTGCACAAATAACAAATTAAAAAACATGGGACGTCCTTTGGGTTGCCGGGGTGCAAAAGTATCCCGGGGAGCGTTTACCGTTGAGTTAGGCCTCAGCCCCCTTGGGAAACAAAGCCCAGGTAATTATTTTAAATGAGCATTAATTATGTCATTATTAGAAATGGGGAGAAAATGCAATTTCCTTCTGTCACTTCTTGATATCTTAACTAGAAGAATATTTGCCGTGCTATTATAACAAGCCACCGTGCGCATAATGGTGCCCCGGCAATAACAGGAAGGCATGTACATTTTCATATGAATATATCATGCCTAACTAATGAGATTGCTCATTTCATAACTTCAGTTCCATTTTTATTATTTCATAAAACTGGAAGTCCTTATCCATTTTATGAAAAACACCAAACCTTTGTGAAATTCATTAAATAAGCATAAAAAATTCATTAAACAAGTGAATTGCATTCAGGGCTGCTTTGATGCAAATGCCCTTTAAGCAATGTAAAACTCCATATTGATTTAACCTTTCATGTTCTGATATTTCCGTGTGGATATAAAAAAAAAAATTCTTTATTCAGGGAATGAAATTAAGTGCTGATCCCTTGATCTCCAGCCGGGCAAGATAGATTGGTCAATTTAAGTAGAGCTGCTGATCAGCAAACAACTGAATTTAAAAGTATTAAGGCATGTCGATATTTTAAGTATTGTCACCTGCACATCAAGTAAAGGGGGAAAAAATTATTATTCCAGCTCAATTAACTTTGTGTTTGCTGTGAAGCTGACCTTGAAAGGGCTAGCCCATTGGGCCATGGCTTCATGCCCTTGGAAGTTGACAAGGGCAACTGTGGCAAGATGTAAAACACCAACTAGAGCCTGAATATTTTGAATGGTGTGGTCAGAGCAACCACAAAATAATTAGCCTGGAGACACAGTCCCCTTGGGTTGTGTCCCCTCATTAGTGGGGGACAGCCAGTAGAGCAAACACTAGTTCAGAGGAAGAGAAAGGGGTTTGCCCTTCACCCAAGAAATCTTCTGGGAGCCCTCATTAGGCTAAGAGCATAAGAAAGGTTTCAAAGAACTTTAGGGCCGCGTGGGCTCCCGAAATTCATCTCGCCACTCATTCATTCATTCATTCATTCAAACAATATGTATTAGATGTCTACGTTTTGCGGACTATTATGCTTGGTGCTGGGAGAATAAAGTATGAATGACAGCGGTGGCCCCAGCCCTCCTAGACCATGAGAGGGGTTTTACCATGAAGAAGCTGGTCTCTAAAAAAAAAAAAAAATCAGGGTCCATCGTGTTAGATGCCTGAAGTAAATCTCAGCCCTGTTATTTACCAGTTGTGCTGCGTGGCCTTAAACAAGTGATTCAATCTCTCTGGGCATCAGCTGCCTTGTGTTACTACTTCCTGAGGCTGCTGCCCCAACTAAATGAGATATTGCATATACAAACCCTCAGCAGAGCAGATGAGCAGGTGGCAAGCAGAACATGCCTGATAAGTGGTGATCGTGACCATCATCCTCATCATTACTGCTGTTTCTATCTGAACTTCTCATGTTACAGATAAAGAAACTGAGACCTGGAGAAGAGAGGTCACGAAAAGACCGCGTGGCAAACTGGGACTCAGAAGAGACTTTCCCAAACCAACCGTGGCCCCCGCAGCCTCCTGAACTGTAAGCTCCGTCTTCCAAAGGACGCCTGACTCAAACTGACTTTTGTGACTGTAAAATCCAGGGCTGGGTCTGCTTCAGGTGAGGCATGATCCAGGAGCCCAGTGAGGTCACCAGGATCCGGCTTCTCTCTTCACTTTTCTGCTCCATGTGCTTGGTGATGACTCTAACGTCAGCAAACATTTCCTCTCCCAGTCCCAAAAGGACTTTCAGCAGCTTGGACCGCTTCCTGTGTCTTTGTTCATGCCCCTGAGGGGAAGAAAGAGAATCTTGTGTTAGCACTCCCAGACAAAACGTGAAAACCAATATGATCAGACCCGCTGACGTCCCGGAGATGTAACCACAAACGTCCTCGCACAAACTCAAAAACCACACACCGCTCCAGGTAACTGGTATTCATGGAACTGGTATTCTCACCTAACTGGTACTCATAAGAACAATGGCACGAGAAAGAGTGAAATCTACATTCTTCTCAACACACACTGGAGTGTGAGCTTCGGAAGGGCAAGGGTCACTTTTGTCCCAGCCTCTCCCCAGGGCATGGCCCCGTGCGTTGGGAGCCACGATGTCGCGGTAATGAGCATCAGGTGACTCGGCAAAAGTCGGAATCCCAGCTCTGCCACTTACACACGTGAACTCTCATGTGAAAGGGGAACAAATTCAGGATCTGTCTGCAGAGTGCTGGGAGCATCCAACGAAGGAGTATCTGTAAATCAAGTAAGAGAAATCTGGCAAATAAGAACTCAAGTAATGTTACGTGTTATTACTATCAGTAGGGACAGACCCCAATCTGTCCCGCAGTGATGTTGCACGTTGAACGTGCTCATACAGGGATGTCACTGCCTCCAGTCTACCCGGCCCTGTCCTGACCAGAACCTCTGTCACCGATGTGCCCTTCTCCTCGAGACCCAGAGCAAAGCCACCTTCCCTGTGACCCCTTTCCTAAGACCCCGAGCTAGAAGCAATCCCCTTTCCTTTACAAACCCCCAGATCTTTCTCTGTCCTCTCCTTAGGAGCCCTCGATAGGCTGTATTGCTGTTTGCCTCTTACTTTGCTAGAGGCACTCAGGAAATGTTTGAGACAATGAGTTCTTTTCTGCCTACAGATCAACCCGATCCAACGTGGTATTTCAGTAAAACATGGTGGGGGGGGGGCGGGCAACAGGGAAGGGATTCCATCTCTGGTGTTGGAATTAGGGAGCAGATGTATCTAAATGTAGGGCTCCCTTGGTTACAAAGGCTAAAACCCCAACTCAAACTAGTTAGCAGGGGGTATGGAAAGAAAATAATAGCATGCTAGTCACAATGGGAAAGTGGTATTTTTTTTAAGTTTATTTATTTTGAGACAGACAGACAGTGCAAGTTGGGGGGGAACAGAAAAAGAGGGAAAGAGAGAGAATCCCAGGCAGGTTCCATGCTTCTAGCACGGAGCCCGACGCGGGGCTCAAACCCACAAAGTTGCGAGATCATCACCTGAGCCAAAACCGCGAGTTGGACGCTTCACCGACTGAGCCACCCGGACGTCCCGGAAGGTGGTATTCTGGATAAAAAGATGCTCACAGATTCAGAGACTGTTAAGATTTCGTAATACCAAGGGACTCAGGAATGTGTAGAGACGCTAGGCCGAGCAGAAGATTACAGGGGTGCATTCACTAGGGCCCCCAGATTCCCCAGCCCTGGACAGGAATCCACCTGCACAGACAGAGTACTGACCAGGTATAGGGAGCTCCATTTGGCATTTCCACACGGAATGAACTGGGGTCAAGGTGAATACCCTCCTGGCCCTCATCTACCCTGACTCTCCTGTAGCCTCTTGCCCCCTCCCTGCTAACACACAGCATCGCATTCCTGAATTGAGAGACGGAGTGAAACATGAAGGATGATTTTCCAGGACCAAGTGCTGGAAACTCAGCTCTCCTCAAGCTCTCTGAGACAAGTACCGTTATCGCCCTCCCTCGATCGATGGAAAAACTGAGACATAAGGAGCAACGGACTGACTTGCTCTAAGTCAAGAGTCAGTGGTGACCCTGTTTACATGATTCCAAACCCTCCACTTCCAAGCCCCGGTGCCCTGTTGATTGCGCACCTTGGAAGGAAGGGTAAGACGGATGGACAAGTGAGGGTTCTGGTTGCCGGTGGGACTTGTCAGTCCCCCTTGGGGTGGAATATGGCTGAGCCACACTTTCTGCATTTCGTATCTGTGGTTCTATCTGGTGTGAAGGCTGGCCGACTGAAGTCAGCGGGCTGGCGTTCTGCAAGAGCTGGGCGGCCTGAGCCACACGGCTCGAGTGGGGTGAAAGAAATACGGGGAGGCGTTGAGCCGAGAGCACCACGAAAGTCCGAACGGTAGCCGAAGCCCCAGCTTCTCTATCCTTAAGAGAAACCAAAAGGATGAAACAGACATGGCAAGCATCCAGTGTTTAAAAAAAAAAAAAAATGATAGGTGCAAATAGTCACTAGGGCTATTTTTCATCTTTAAATCTGCTTAGTAATAAGTGGTCCTGCTCGCTGCCAGGAAGAATAAAGCAGCGGTAAAGACAGAACGGCATGGATACATATGCACGGCTTCTGCAGGCGGCAAAGCATGGTCGCGGGCAAGGCACCGGCCACCAGAACAGGTGGTCTGCTCTGAATCTTAACAACTATCGCATGCAAAGCCCTTGGGGGCATTGCCAGTCCCTCTCTGCCCTTAGTGAGCTGTGTGACTTTGCACAAGTCGCTCCCCCTCACTGAGCCTTCCCTCCTTCCTCTGTGATTGGGGGCAAGGGAAGTTAACGGGCCGTGGTTTTACAATTAGGTTCTGCTGAGCCCTTAGGCGCCCTTCAGAAGCCCTCGCAGGAGGAGGGTCGGGGGCTCGGTGGGTGGGATTCCGAGCCCCCCGAGCCCCACCTTAACCAGACCATCCTGCTTTTCTCTCTTTTTTAATCAGGGTTCTGCATAATATTTTGAGGGAAGACACAGTTCTGAGGCTCAAAGGAAAACGAAAACCACTTTGCCAACTGATCTCGGAGGCCTTCCAGCGCTCACATCCCAGCAGCCCGGGGAGATGATGGTCTGTGTTTCCTAGTCCTTCGGCCTCTTGCAAATGATTCCGGCACCAAAGAGAAACCACACCCAGACGCCTGTCTGCATGCTGCCTGCTGGGGGGACCAGATGGCTGTCCCCTCCACCCCCCACCCCCCCTGATGGGAAAAGCTCTCCCTCCGAGTGTGAGACCCATCACAAAGAAAGGGCTTTCTTCTTTGCCAGGACCTCACCCTCCACTGCCTCAGAGAGAGCATCTTCCCTTTGGCCTTTCCTGTTCACGTTCCCCTTAGAAAATCCAGCGGCCTTGCGGTAAGACGGGGCATGGTTTTTCCTCTTGGCTAAATAGTTTCATGTGCCGTCTCTTGGTGTCCGTGAGATTGAAACGCAGCTCGTCGAGGCCTGGGCAAGACTATCTTTTCATTTGCGTTAATCACAACTGCGGACAAACAGTATCTTTCCCATCTTGCTGATACATTACGCCTTTCGTGACGGACATTTGATCGCAAGAGCTCTTGACGGTATTTAACTTGAAGGCATTTAACTTAAAACCATTATTAGATTTTTGTTTAGCTGTCCCTTGACACTCTCCCCGTCCAAAAATAAGGCCTTCAGGTACCTCCGAGGTATTTAAGTACACGTCGTCTTCCGAGACCACCCTCACACCAAAGGCAAATACTTTAAAAGTTGCTTTGTAATATTAAAAGAGAAGAGAGAGCGAGAACGCGCGTGAGAGAGAACCGGGCGGGTTTTCCATGATTACTAATTTAGCAGACTCTCTGTTATGTTTTATTGATAGTTCTAAACATAAATTTGCCTTTGGTATACTTTGCTGCTGATGCCTAAAATAAGACATGTAAGAACACATAATCCTATGCCTACGGCTTTGCAGAATATTGTACAAAGGCTCTTTGTGGTAACCCAACCAAGAGATATTTAAATGGCGAAGTGCAGGGCTTAGGTGGTTCAGATTTGGGCAGAAAGAGACGTCGCTCGCTGCTCGCTGGTGTCACTCTGAAAACCCCAGCGTTCATGCAGTTTTAAATACAACATTTCTTCTGGTTTATTCTTGAATTAGGAACCCTGATCTCGCCCACATTTTATTATTTGCAATGGAAGAATCGTGTGTGGGAGGCCCCAGGTTCACAGGAGAAAAATAATACATATCGCGCCGCTTAAGAGGGTGGTTATTTACGACTCCAGCCTGCCGAGGATACTGACACTGTATGTGTTATGAGATGCCTTTACATGCTCAGAGAAACACAAAACTCTGTGCACGGAGCCCATAAAAAGCAATCCCTTTAAAGGATTTGCTGTCGGGGTTTTTTCTCCCCCCCCCCTTCTTCTTCCTTTTTTAAATCACGAGGTGCCGAGGGATAATCAGATGTATACGTTTTAGCTTCCAAATACGAATGGGTTTGAACACGGGGTGAGAGATGGAGGAGGTCATGATGCCAGGATAGGCACTATTTTCTTTATAAATAAATGATCTCGATGCAATATTTTATCGACGAGGAGTGCTACCATGAGCCACTCGGTAGCATCTGCAACGAGAGATGCCGACACTCGGGCATCATCTTCATTCTGGGGGATAACGCTGTCTTCACAAACGACACGTTCAGGATCAAAGCGGTTGGTTTTTCTCCAGCTTGCAAACTGCCGGGGACCGAGGAAGTCAGGAAGACCTCATTTCGTGGTCCCTCAAGGCCCTTTCCGAAGGGCCATGTGTTGTCCCGGCGCCGTTCTGCAGGCAGCCACACAGGGCAGGAGCCGAGGGATGCAAAGCCGTCTCTTAGTATTATTTTAAAGGAGACAAAGTATCTAATAGTGTGCTCTCGGCAAACACACTCTCAGAGACAGATCAGCTTAACACCCTGGTATCCTGGAGCACAAAGCATTTTAATAAAGAAAAGATTTTGGCTGCTGTACGGGTCTGAATCACGCGGCCTCTTTCATAGATAAAGGTCCTCAAAGACAGGCAGCTGGTAACCTATCTGATGTTAACTTGAGCCTCGGGCCCCTCCGCCAACCTTTTTCCCCCCAAAACTCCACCTTGGGCCCTAGGAGGCCAAGTGGAGAGCAAAGAGGAAGCCTCCTCTCTGCTCCCCTCCGGGCCACAGGAGCCCGGGAGCTTCCCCAGGCCCCCTCTCCCCCCCAGTCTCCAGCGCAGCCTGGTCCAGCCTTGCCGGCCACCTGTGGGTAGCAGGCTCCTGTTTTTGGCACCAGGCTTTTCTGCACAAGGGCTTGCGAGCTTCTCAGCACCTTTTCTCCAGAGCATCTCTGAGTGACTCGCAGGCTGAGACGGGGGGGCGCTGGGTGCTTTGCCCTGGACTCCATTCAGTGTTTTCTGTGCTCCTACTGAGTGCAAGGTGTGGATGCGAGGCCGGCGAAATCAGACCACGAGGTCCAAAGGGTGAAGACAAAATAGAGTCTAGGTCCATTCATTCATTCATATACTTGGGGTTTTTTTTTAATGTTTTTATTTATTTTTGAGAGAGAGGGGGGAGGAGAGAGTGAGAGCGGGGGAGGGACAGAGAGAGAGGAGGGGGACAGAGGATCCAAAGCCGGGCTCTGTGCGGATAGCATAGAGGCTGACGCGGGGCTTAACCTCACGAGCAGTGCGATCATGACCTGAGCCCAAGTCGGACGCTTAACCTACTGGGCCACCCAGGCGCCCCTATTCTTGTTTTGGAAAATGCCTCTACGTGTCACGCCCTTTTCTACACGATGGATATCATAACAGCGAGCGAACGCGATGCCTACTTTCGCGGGAAGAACCTAATGGAGTCGCACACAATACACGTAACCATCAGGGGCTATGAGATAAAGAGGGTTTGGTTTTGGGTTGGTTGGCCTGTTTGTTTGTTTAAGTAGACCCTTCTGGTGGAAAGCCCAGTGCTATTTGCAAGGCAATTTTGGTCACCGGAGTGCAGGGGGTCCCTCTGAGAAAGGTCAAGAAAAAACGTGCCGTGAGATGCATTGAAGAGTAAGTCCTCCTGGGGTGCCTGACTGGCTGAATCATCAGAAGAGCCACTCGTGATGTGAGGTTGTGAGTTTGAGCCCCACAGTGGGTGTGGAGATTCCTTAAAAACATACACTTGGGGTGCCTGGGTGGTTCGGTCCATTAGGCATCCGGCCCTGAATTTCAGCTCAGCTCAAGATCTCACAGTCCATGAGATTGAGCCCCGCAAGGGGCTCTGCACTGACAGTGTAGAGCCTGCTTGGGGTTCTCTCTCTCCCTCTCTCTCTCTGCCCTCCCCTGCTTGTTCTCTCTCTCTCTCTCTCTCAAAATAAATAAATTTCAAAACAAAGAAACAAAGAAACAAAAAACCCAATTACTAGCACCTTCACTGACCATTGGAATCACCCGGGGAACAGATCTAAGGGCCAGGGCGAGCAGAGCGAGGTACCCAGGGGGCACTCTCAGGGCCCTGCAAGCGGGCGGCACCTGACTGTGGGGTTCCCCCTTACATTGTGCACACGAGGTGGCCCGTTTGCCTTCCCCTGGTCCCGACCCTATCGGGGAGCTTTTACAAACACCCGTCACTGGGCCACACCGCAGAGGTTCTGATGCCATCGATGGGCCTGGGTAGTGAGATCTTTTAAAGCTCCCCAAACGATTGTAACACGCTGCCAGTCTCGAGAACCCACCGATGCAGCAGGTGTCCCCAAGCAGGACACAGTGAGCAGAACTTTAATGATCAAATATTAACGCTGAAAGCAGTGAGGGGTGGTCTGATTCCTTGCATACGCTTGGCTCTGTCCTGGGCAGCGTGGCCAGGTTCCGATTTCCCTCTTCTGATGATGCAGGGCCGCTCCTGATCACAATGGCCGTCGGTAGGACTTCCACGCCCCCGATCGCTGAATTCTGGTGATGACTCTAAAAAGTGGATGTTACCATCTTCATGTATGAAGAGGAAACCAAGGCCCCGAGAGGTCAAGGCCCATGTCTAAGATACACACAGAAAGGAAACGGGGTGTATATACGTTCTTAACCTCTTTTTCAAAGCACGTTCTCGTAACCTTCCACCAAGCTTCACAGACCCTCTCCTAGGCCAGGGGCCACCTTGTAATTAATGGTAAACATGGCTCCGAACCTGTGATCCGAGAGCAATCTTACTTAGAAAAGGTCCGTTGTCCTTGACCTGGGAGAAAATCAAGCCACTGTTTGGCTTTATGCGTCCAGTCACGAGAATTAGCAGGTCTCCGGTTCGGGAGCCCAGGTCCGATCAAGGTTGGATTTCCGGCTTGCGTCTGGCTCCGGGAGGGGTCCCATGCTGCCCTGCCTCGACCTCCAGCCACTGACAAGTAAGGCGGCTGGGATACTGGGTCCATGCTAATTGTCCATTCTCCAAAGCGCTCAGCCAATGGCGGCTCCGTGCGGCGCTCTTACGCAACTACTTGCGTGAGCCCTTGCAGCGTCACCTGCAGTGACAGGCCCCTTTGGCTAACAGCCACAGGCCGTGCTCGGGAGGCGCCCTGAAGGGACAGTGCTTGGTTTTCTCAAAGGCTGGAGAAAGAGCAACCCCAGTAAGGGTGTCTTTCAAAGTCGATACCACCACTGCAGAGAACGTGACGTCCCAAGGCAGTACGCTTGAGTTGAAAATGGGACGAACTGATGTTGGAATCATCAAGATTTGCATTCTCCGTGCTGCCAGCATGTACCCAGAGAAATACCGGCTCCTTCTATCTCTGCTGACAGCATCGCTCTCCCGCTCAGGATCTTTCCAGGCTCTCCACTGTCTACTGAGCCAAGTACAAGTTGGGGCTCTTCGCGTACCAGCTACGTGAACTCGGGCAAGGCCTCGACCTCCTGTAGCCGCAGTTTCACCGTTGATAATATACGGATAATAATGTTAGCAACTACTTGTGGTAGATTGATTACAATGTGACTTCGCAACAGCTTCCATTCAGAGGTGGAGTCTGTTTCCGCATTCCTTGAATCTGGGCTGGCCAAACGAGATAGGGACTGTGTGCCAACTCCAAACCTAGGCCTCAGAGGCTTTGCATTTTCCTGTTAACACCTCAGAACCCTGTCTCTTGCATGTGAACAAGCCCAAACTAGCCTGCTGAAGGGATAAGAAAGCATTCGACAGAACCTGTCCAGCTTAGGCCTTCTTGGATTAGATCTGCAAACCTTTCTAGTCTCACGATTGATAATAAATGATTGTTATTTTAAGCCCCCAACTTTTGGAATAGTTTGTTACACAGCGATAACTGACCGATACACTATTTCATAGACTTTCATAGTTCTCAAGTGAGATAATGCACCTATGGTGTCTAGAACCGTGTAAGTACTCAAGAAACACCAATTAGTACTAGTAATCGTACTAATTGTAATAGCATCAGCTGAGGAAAATACTCGAAACTCTTAAAATGTTCAGTGTATCCTGTTTACCTTACAGTATGCTATGCCTGGATTTAAGCCACACTGAGGTGTTTTCCATACATACTCTGCACATCTCACATCTTAAACTTGATTATGCCCTTCCCCTTCCCTGGAATGTTCTTTACTGCATTTACACCCCCCGCCCCCGTAATCATCTCTGACCTTGAATCCTTAGCTGAAATGCTACAAGCTCCAAAAAACTTTCAATAATGACCATCAATAAGACCAGTCTCTCATTTTTCTGTGTATCCTTAGCACTCTGATGATTTATCATCAGATCACACTCTGCATTGTTTTGGAGTTATGTCTGTCTCTCCCGCATGACTGTAGGCTTTCTGAAGGCAAATCTGGGGACGTGTTCACCTCTGTTCTTCCTCAGTGGGCCCAAATCAGGAATGGCAAAAATAAAAATGTGGGGTGCCAGTTGGCCCTAGCCAGTTGGTAGTCTTACTGGGGCACTAAGCTGAAAATGGTGTCACTTCAATTAGTAAGGTCTTATCGTGCACTGGATGGGAAAGGGACACCTTCCAGAGCAGGGACTCAGATGTCCACAAATGTCATTCAGTTTTGAAACTTCCTCTTTGAAACAGACAAAAATGACACCATACTACATTCCTCTAGTATGGCTAACTGTTAGCTCATCTTACTCCCACGACAACCTGTTTTATTATTTTCTGCCTGACAGCAGGGTTTGGACGGCTTGGCTGACATCACTCAGTTAGCAAGAGGCAGAACCCAAACTCGAATGCGGATCGCCTGCCTCTAAACCCAAGGCTTTTACTGCGGGATACGAATTGTCCTAATTGACATCATAGCCCCGAGTTTATATTTTCATGCACCACAGAAATTCATTTCAATTATGCAAATTGGAATATTTATTTAAAACACAGAAAAGGACAATATAGCCCAAAGCACGCATGCACATGTTCACGTGTACACACAGCATAGAGCCATAAAAAAATCAAACGACTTGCTTTTAGCTCTTTCCTACCGTAATTTCCTGCCATAATTCTTGGTGTGGGCAAGCAGGCATGTGCCATTGTTATCGCTGTAATAGCATCATAAGGTCGCAATTTAGTGAGTGATTTACTCGGTGCAAAACGAAGATAATATTTCTCGTATAGCAGTCTTGGCTGGGGGATAAAGATGTTCTGGCAAATCCAATTTTCTGGTTAATAAAAAGCGACTCCCTGGAATATTATATAGTAGTGAGGAACGATAAATTAGAAGTACTTACAAGAATGTCAACAGGTCACAAAAACAGAATGCTTCGTGAAGAAAGAAGAAAAGTGAGACACCTTGATGGCTCAGCTGGTTAAGCATCTGACTCTTGATTTCAGCTCAGGTCATAATCCCAGGGTTGTGAGATCTGAGCCCCACGTTAGGCTCCATGCGGAGGCGTGGAGCCTGCCTAAGATTCTCTCCCTTTCTCTCTCTCTCTCTCTCTCTCTCTCTCTCTCTCTCTGCCCTTCCCCCTCTCGCTTGCATAGTCTCTCTCAAAAAAAAAAAAAAGAAGAAAAGAAGATCAGATTTTCAGTACAGTCCAATTCATGTAAGTTAAACACACACACATAGAGCCACACTACACCTTTGACATTATGCTTATCGGGGGAAGGGGAGTGGAGAGGGAAATCACCAAAAGAGGAAAAAATAAAGTTAGCAGGAAGGGGCTTGACTCAAACAATGATGGTAATTGGCTGAGAAGTCAAAAAAGTGAGTAATATAATCCAAGACAGAGGTCCAAATTTTATTCATTAAAAATAAATTAATTGGGGCACCTGGGTGGCTCAGTCAGTTAAGCGTCTGACTTCGGCTCAGGTCATAATCTGCCTGTCCATGGGTTCAAGCCCTGCATCGGGCTCTGTGCGGACAGCTCAGAGCCTGGAGCCTGCTTCGGATTCTGTGTCTCCCACTCTCTTTCTTCCCCTCCCCTGCTCACACTCTGTCGCTCCCTCTCTCAAAAGTAAGTAAACATTTGAAAAAATCTTTAAAAAATTAATTAATTAAAATTTCTGTATAAACTACAGGGCGCCTGGGTGGCTCAGTCGGTTAAGCGTCCAACTTCAGCTCAGGCCATTCACGGCTTGGGAGTTCGAGCCCCGCGGCGGGCTCTGTGCTGACAGCTCAGAGCCTGGAGCCTGCTTCGGATTCTGTGTCCCCGTCTTTCTCTGCCCCTCCCCGGCTCGGTCTCTCTCTCTTTCAAAAATAAATAAATATTAAAAAAATTTTCTGCATAAACTAAAGTGGATTTGAAATATACAAATACTTCAACTACCATCACAGGTATTTCCTCCCAAAAGTGCTTCCCTGTGGACAATAATTTTCTCTGCCTGCCATCCCATAAATACATAAAGAGCACTCTTTATGGTCCAGATGTTGGGAGTACAGAATAACGTAGAATCTCCAGGAAGGGCTAATATTTATCAAGCACCTATTACATGCTAAGCTCTGCCCAAGGGGTGTTACAGGTATCATAGTTAATTCTCATAACGTGATAGCAATCATTTCCCCCTTTTTATTTTTTTTTAATTTTTTTTCTTAACGTTTATTTATTTTTGAGACAGAGAGAGACAGAGCATGAACGGGGGAGGGTCAGAGAGACAGGGAGACACAGAATCCGAAACAGGCTCCAGGCTCTGAGCTGTCAGCACAGAGCCCGACGCGGGGCTCGAACTCACGGACCGTGAGATCATGGCCCGAGCCGAAGTCAGATGCTTAACCGACTGAGCCACCCAGGCGCGCCATTTCCCCCTTTTTAAAGATAAAGAAGCCAAAGCTAACAGGTCAAGAGTTTTATCCAAGGGCACGGCTAGAAAATGGCAGAGACGGCGTTCAGACTCATCCCACTGTCCACAAAGCCCAAGCTCCTTCCACAGCATCACGATACCCTACGAGCTGGTGTTGAGGCAAAGTGGGGGGTGGAGACATGAGACGTATTGTCGTACAGTAGCTCAGCGGCATCATGATAAGCACCGACACACCCGTTCTCATAATCCCTACAGAGGCGATGTTCAGCACGATGCCCGGCTTCACCGTCTTGGCAAAGGAGAAAAGTAACTAACAGCCCTGGGAATAGAAGTGTGCTTTGCTGGCCGTGCTCTCTACCGAAGAGCTTTCCCAAGAAGGCAAACGTTACTGTATTTATCCTTTTGCACAGGGGCCGGGAAGTTGCGGAGACACGCGCAGATCCCGGCACCATATTAGCATCTCAAAATGCAATTCACCGCACACCAGCCTGGGCCGGAGCAAGTTCTCACCCACTCCCCAGGGTTGGAGATTGTGCGGGTGCTTCTACTTAAATAGAAGGATTTGAATCCAGCCACCACCCCCCAGCTTCCGAATCGCCAGCGGCGATCGTCGTCACCGTCATCCCACTACACCCTCGTCATCGCTACTGCCACTGTCCGTCGAACATCTTCTGTGTGCCAAAGCCAGAGCTAAGCACTTTGCATGAGTCAGTGCTAGTCAGTGCTAGTACGGATCCTATGTTACAGCTAAACCAATGAAGACTCACGCTACTTGCCCAAGACCACATAGATGAGAAGCGATAATAATAGTACATTCGTTAGGAGAGGTTACGGTATGCTTCAATGACAAACATCTCCCAAACCTCGAAGGCTTGACTTTTGCACAGTTTGCTGCAGGGCTGAGGATCTCGGGGCCAACCGTTCGCCAGGCGGTGACTCCGACGCCCGGGGGCTTTCCCACGTCAGCATGAGTTCTGCATGTTTGCAGCGGCAAGGGAGAGAAAACCGGGCATCTCCTATAGAGATTTCTCATTTCCTCGGCCCACGAGTGATTCACCTGACTCCTATCCCTGTGGCCCAATCTAACTCTAAGGAGGCTTGGAAGTGTTCTTTCTAGCCAGCATGCCCAGGAAGGAAAGGAGAAGTGTACGTAGGTGAGCACTAGAAAATAGGGACTCCAAAGCCGTCTTAGTCCCTGGAGAGACCTGCGTCCCCCATGAATGTTATTTTGGCTTCTTGAACACTTTTGTGGGAGACAAGGACAATTATCATGCGCTGTGCCTTGACCTGTGCTCAGACCCTTACAAGACCATTTGCACGCGTTATCATTTAACCTCCACAACAACACCACTTGGTTTATAGATGAGGAAACCCTGGTTCCGAGAGCAACTTTCCCAAGCCAGAGCTGGGACCCGAAATAATGTTTTTCCACCTCCAAAACCGAACTCCATCCAACAAGATCACAAAATAGCTGCATTCACTCATTTGTTACTTTACAAAATCCGCTCAAATGTGGTCTGGACTTTGCATTCATGACGGTCCTACGAGGTTGGTAGGGACACTTCCATCTCACAGGGGACGACACTAGAGCTCAGCAAGTTTAAGTACATCACTCAAGAGGCCATGGAGCCAACTCCATCCATGGGCAGAGATGAAACACCCTCGAGGCAAAGAGTTCCAAGCCAAGGAGAATGAAAGGTAATAGGGCCCCCAGCCTCCTCTTGGCAGCCCAATCCCTGGAGGGAGAGAAGGCAAGAGAAATTCCAACCCCTGCAGAGTTCATGCTCTTAAACACTTATAAAAGCTTTAAGATCCAGACAAAATCCAGACCTAAGTGCAAAGGTTACTGGAGTTGGGATTTTATTGCCAGATGTAAATCCATCTTCTCTAAGACCTGCTCCGGGTCCCTTGTGCCTCGCTTGAAATATTTCATGTGCGCTGAATGGATTTGTTGGCTCCCTGTTGCCTTCGTAAATTATGAAGTCCAAGTTTCTTAGGGCCTGGATCCAGCAGGGGTAGCTCTAACTGTCCCGCTCCAAGCACGGAATGGAACACAGCTTTGCTTCATTTGTGGGGTTGCCCTGATTTACTCTTCCATCCACCATTTTGGATTGAAGCTTTTAGCGAGACGGCTTGGCTCGCAATAGGTCCCCCTGACCCAGAGCTGATTGGTCCGGTCATAAAGATACTAGACCAGAAATGGACCAATTAAATTCTCTCCCTCCCCCGCACCTCTTTCTCTGTCTCTCTTTCTTAGAAATATGACACTTATTAAAAGAGACAGTGTTGGAGGCCAAAACTCTTTACTGGCAGCCCCTGGAAAGAAATTCCCCCCAGCCTCTTGCTCTCAATCTCTGAATGTGTCTCCCCAAGTTTGGATGTCTATATCCTACCTCCCTTTTACCCTTCTGTCCCACTTAACTGAGCCAGTGTCCATCTGTTCCAGTAACAAAAGAATCTTGACTAACTTGTTAGCCCATCCACCCTCAAGACAGAGGCACCTCCTCTTCAGCCTTCCCATTAGCTATTTTTCTGTATTTCTCCCCCAAACCCAGCAACTTCACCTACTTTCTTTTGGAACCCTACAGAATGGTACAGCTGGGTGGGTGAAACAGACAAGCAGCTGAGAGTACAGGCCTGGGCAAGAGTTAGATCTCTAGAAGTTTCTACGGCTCATCAACATTGCTATGCCTGACCCCGCCAGGACCCGGAGGCACCAATCACAGACTCAGTGGGACCCACCCTCCTTCTTAGTCTGCCCCTGACCGCTTTCTCTGGCCCCCTCCCATTCATGCCCTCCCATCGCTTCTGTTATGATCCCCAAATAGCTCCTTCCGTGTTTCTGCATGTGCCATTTCCTCTCTTACCTGGAACCCCCCCTCCTCCCCTCATTAAAAACCCAGCTTGTCTGTCACAGCCAGATTATGGCTTGATCTTCTGCACACAGCCACAAGGCACGATTAGTTAAGATTAGTTACCCCCATTGCCCGTTACACTTATTCTCTCTCATTGCACTTAACATGTTGTATTATTATTATCTGGTTTATTTCACGTCTGTGCCCCCCATTGGACTACTTGGTATTTACCCCCTCGTTCATAGGATGAATGCCGCCAAATTAGCTACCATTGCCTCTGTACAAAGCGGACTTTGGGGGTTTGTTTCCTTTTGTTTTTTTTTAAGTCCTTCCTAAAGAGATGCAGCCTCATGGGAGAAAAGTCTACAAAGATCTAGCTCTTAAATGTCGAAGCAGGATGTATCATAAATGCTGCCCCCTGAGCGTGCGTGGCCCCGTATAGAACTAAAGGGGAAACTGCACTGATGTGGGGGGAGCTGAGTGCGCAGGAGACAGCGAGCTGTGTAAAGGGAGAGAACGCTAACAAAGAAGGAAAGAAGGCCAATCTCGGCAGATTCTCCTTTTGCCGTGAGCCAGCTCTGAGGGCGCACAGATCTTTTGAGAACATGGTCCTCCATCAAGGGTGCTCATCGGCATGTCCCATGGATAGTAAAAGGGGAAAAAAAAAATGCTACAGATCTCCTCCACGCTGAGAAATACTACCCAGGTGTCAAAAAAAGGAGAAACATCTCCGGGCATTTGAAAGACGTGCCGTAGATGGTTAAGCGAGCACAGTGGTGTTCGTTGCACGGGGCAGAGCTAACACTTCTGGCTGGTCACACGGTGCCGGGGTTTACGTAGGAATTTATGAAATCATCAGAAGAAGCCCGTGTGGCAGGCTTCTTTTCCCCATTTTACTGATGGGGAAACTGAAAAACAGGGACTAAGAGACTTGTTCCAGAAAGCATGGCTGGTAAAGGGTGGAGCCACTATGCAGCCGGACTCTGTGTCATGCTATGCTACAGAGGCTGTGGGCACACGGGCCCTCAGCCACCATGCTATGTTGTCATTAATTACGTGTGGGTGGGTGTGTACGGGTGTATGATGGAGAGAGAGAGACAGACAGAGGGAGAGACAGAGGGAGAGATTGTATACAGAGCTTATGTTTATATGGCTTGTATTAACATAGAACGTTTCTGGAAGGCAGCCAAGAAACTGTTAGGAGTCCACGCCGCTGGAGAGTGGGGATGAAATAATCAGATGACTTATGTGTCTCTTTCACCCCCACTACACTGTCTTAGGAATTCATTCAGCTGTAAGTAATAGAAAACTCAATTAACAGAGACTTAAACAAAACCAGTTTATTTGTCTGACACAAACTAGAAGCCCAGAGCCAGGGGTTTATTGGCTCCCTGATATGACGGCTACTTTTGCGCGATCGTCTTGACCCTGTGCTCATGGAAACTCCTCTCCCTTGCTTCATTTATTCATTTATCTACTTACTTACTGACTTACTTGTATCCTCATCGGACATTTCTGTATTTTACCTGCGTGCCTGGCACCCTGTCCGTCTTCGGCTCTACAACGTCAGCTCGACGAGGATGGGGGTTTTGTTTGGTTTGAGGCTGTATCCCAGCATCTCCGAATCCTACTTGGTGCAGAGTAAATACTCAATAAATGTGTGTTGAACCAATGAATGAACGAACGTTGCGGCGTCAGTCGTCACATCCACATTCACGGACTCAAAAGACGAGGCGGGGCAGCCCTGCCTCGGACCTCTTCTATCCTGAAAATAAATGTTTTCCCAGAATCCTCCATGCAGATTTCCTCTAAGCCTTATTAACCAAAATTGGTTCACATGGTATACTCCTCTCCCCCATCACCCACCCCCCAAGTAAAAGATGCTAGAAAGCCAGCAGCAAGCGGCCATGACTCTACATGGCCATCCCAGACAACATCCGGATGTGCTTAGCCGGGAAGAAACAGCGTGGGTATCAGTGAGACAATCCATCATTTCTCCCACAGGTAGTTTGCCTTTTTACCAGGTGCATGTTCTCCTTTTATTATATATTTTTCTTGAAATACAAACGTGCAGGCCCGCTGAGAATCTCATGGCGTGAGGCTGGGGATGTGTGGGTTTTTAAAGATGCTCCAAAGATTTCGATGCACCATCCATGATTAACAAAAAGAACTTTCAGAGAGTCTTACCAGGTATCAGGGAGATTTTAGAGTCCTGGAAAAGGAAATGTGACCTGATTCCCATAAAGATGTAAGCCCAGGAGTCCTAGATCACTGAGCTCAAGCTCTCCATTTTTCAGATGGGTACACTGAGGCTCCCAGAGGCAGAGAGAGAGTCTTGTCCAAAGCCTCCCAGGCAATTGGTGGTACATTCAGGCTAGGTCCCAGCCTTGTCTCTCAAACCAGCGTCTTGCTCTCTTCAGCTCTTGGCCACCTTAGTCTCCATCATCAGGTGTTTAAAGCCAGGGGCAGGACCCTCCCATTACTCACATTTACTTTTACAGAAAAACAGCCACCTATCAATTTTTCCTTTCTCTGTTAACTGCATAATCTAGAGTAATAAATTAGTCCCAAGGCAAAAAGATGTCCTTAATCCCCATGCTGCTTTTCCATATCCCTGTGGTGTTTATAACGTAAAAGGAGTTTTGGTGGTTAACATCTACCCTCAGCCTTTCCCTTTATACATGTATAAATTTATATTTCGTAATTATAGTTGCAGGCTTCCCCTCTGCTCTGCCCCTGCCCTTGAGCTGGAGAGTGGCACAGGAAATGGTTTATGTTCTCCAGTCTACACTGACAGTCTAATCCTGCTCGTGTATTTCATGCTGTCTCTGTCAAGTCCATTTTCCCTCCACCACAAGTTAGACGCTGGGTCCCGTGGTCCCATCTCCACAGACTCAAAGCAGTTTGTGCCTGGAGCAAACCTAGACACCCCTCTGAAAGATCTTATGAGCCGATTTTGGGACAGACAGTTTCAGAAATGAGGGCGAGAAGACTCACACCAAGGTCCTGTTGATGGATTTATTATTGTTGATGACGTGCATCGTTCTCAGCATCTGGCCTGTGTGATTGCTGCGGACACGGCAAACTTTCTCTTCTGAGCTCATGGTCAGAGCCAAGCTGGACCACCACAAAGCAGAGGCACGTGGGGCTTTAAAACTGCCAGGGGAGATCCAATCACAAAACCAAAATGGAAGAACAAGGTGTCACCATCCCAGAGATGGGAAGACCCGCCAGGCTGTACCTCCCAACGCCCGCCCGTATAGAGCACCAAGGTCGGACTTGATGCTTTCTCGCAAAAGGTCCTGGGGCCCGGAAGTGGACCACACAACCATTCAAAGACCCAGTGGCTCTTGAGAGTTGTCTCAAATGCTAATCGGCTATGTCACCTGAGCCAGTGGGTTAATCCCTCTGAAACTCAGCTGCTCATCTGTGGAAAGAGGGTAAGAAAACGCACCTATTTAACCCCCAGTGTAGTTGGGAAAGTGAAAGAGAGCAAGTTATGAATGTACGATACATTAGCCGTTAATGTGGGTAGATTTGAACCAACTGAGTCACTGAGGTCCTAAATTTCCAACCCAGCTGTGTCCCATCCCCTATCCCCATCAACCAGTATCTCTGAGACTCGTTCCCCTGTTGTTCAGACATTATATATGACCCTAGTCTCAACGGTGAAACACACCAGCTGAGAATTCTAGGTGTTAGCTTCGAAGAGACCAAAACATCTATCTGAGTGCCCTGATTTTTTTTTTTTTCATTTCTATGCCGATACGCGGTCTTGTGTAGACATCAAAGGGTAAGGGGACCCAACCCACACAAATAGACCAGAAACAAAGCCGCTCGGATCCACTACATGTTGGGTGAGGTGGTTATTTCTTGAAACTGCATCGTCTCGACAATTCAATGTGGCAATCTGAATGTGCTGTTCTCCCACCACTTTGTGACCAGCAGCTTGAGTCCAGTAAGAGCTCCATTACACTAGGCAAGGTAAACTCTCATAGGCTCTAGATTCTATAAAAGGAAACAAGTGCTCTCCAATGTGGGGCAGACGTTATAGCTAAACTCTAGGCTCCGTGGGTTCAGAGATTTTAATGGCCTTGCTGGCCACTAAATGCACATTTCGCTAGCGATAAACGATTTCAGGATGTCTTGAAAGTATTTAACTTCTTAGAATGTAGCCTGCATGAGGGCAGGAAAGTCTTCAGTTCAGTGCTCAACCCTTGCCTCCTAACCATCATGCCCAACGTTCAGTACACACAGTGTGTGTCTGTTGAGCAAATCATATATGTTGCTTTTCCTAGACAGGCCTGTGTGCCACTTGAATAGAAGGGCCAGCACCCTCGGATTGTCTTCTGTCCTCACTGGCACCCTGTACTGTGTGTGCACCGAAGATATTCTACCACTCATAGTACGTTAGGACTATGGACTATCAGGGGCACGAGACTGCTCAGGACCACGGTGATCTGTCAAGAACACCCAATGTGATGGGGGCCACACCATAGCTTTGACTCCAAGATATCAGAATCACCTCGGTTGCCCTTGAAACTCTTCCTGCGGACAGAATTTCAAGAGAACGCTGCAATAGAAAATATTCACTCCCAAATTCCACGACTTCTGTCACTTTGAAAAATGCCACGGAAGGAGATTTTTCTTACAAAACAGCAACATGCAAAAGTAATCAGTGCTGGAAGACTCGAAGATAGATGAAGAAAACAAGAGGAACAGATTCAATAGCTCTGGTTTTATGAATAGACTGTTCCAGAACCCCACTCATTTGTAAGACCCTCATGAGATCTTTTTTTACGGCAGGTTATGAATCATCTTCATGATATCTTTAAATGGATGATCAATACTATATTTTCCCATAAAATGTTTGGTTTGAAATCCGATTTTAAGTGCATTAGAGTTTTTGTGCGCCGAATCGGTGAACGCCATAATAAATTGTCATCAAATATGAAAGAAATATAGCGCGGATTAATTGCCGTATTTATTTATGAGTCTATAAAATACCTTGTGAAAGTCCTGGCACATTTTTGGGATACCAATTTGAACCTTCAGGAAAGTTAAAAGCATTAAAAGAGCCTGCAAGGAGATTTATTATCAGAATGTTTTTAATTGCAGACCCAAGCAGACAAGCAGGTAGTGGAATGGTTCTGCCCTTAATGGGCATGTCTCATGTGTTTCTCTTTTTTTCCCCCTTTAAAAATGATATACTTCCCATATTTTTATTGATTTGCGACGATTTGCTGTAAATTACTGGGGCCGGCACGTGACATCACAAATGGTCTCAGCTTCCCTCAAGTAGTGGGCCCCGGGTGGTGCAAAAAACAAGCCTCCTGGCCCGTTCTGATGCTCGGCGTTACAAGTAGGAGAAGCCACGGTCGGGGACAGAGAAAACCGGGGAATGTCACCGGCGGGACAAACATGGCTCTGGCTTGGAGCTGCACGTTTTAACCGAAGCCTTAAGAGTCTCCGGCAACGAAATCCTAAAGCAGGAAGAATAACCAAGGACCCACCTTATCGCCTGCCTGGTCACAGTGTCCTAGTCAGAGAGCTGTAGGCCAACTCTGCACCGTCCCTGGCTCTCGTCCGAGTCAGCGCTTCGGCAGCCACCTTCCCCGTGGGTCCAGGCCACGAGTCTGTTCCCGAGCTGCACAGTCAGGACCGCCCCTAGGCCCTGTCACAAAGGGGGAAAGGCCATCGCATCTTAGCCCAGCGGATCCTAACATGCAGTCCTTTTCAGGTGCTTATTTCTTACATGCGTTTCTCTCTTGTCTTCAGAAGCTGTTCTCTGGGGCGCCTGGGTGGCTCAGTGAGTTAAGCTTCGGACTCCAGCCCAGGTCATGACCTTGTGGTTCGTGGATTGGAGCTCCGCATTGGGCTCTCCGCTATGAGCACGGAGCCCGCTTAGGATCCTCTGTGCCCTTCTCTCTCTGCCCCACCCTCCCCTCCCCAAAATAAATAAAAACAAGTAAAAAAATTTTTTTTTAAGTTGTTCTCTGGTTTTCTAATCCACACGTCTGTTGTTTACTTTCCATTTTAATTCCTTGAAAACACTAGATGCCTTAAGCTTATCATGAGAAAGATGTTACCATTCACAGGATAAAAATCATCAAGACTTTCTATATACAAAAACTGCTTTACAAGCTAGAAGTTAATGCACCGAACTGCACCCCCCCCGAGGCCAAAGCTTAAAAAATATATATATTTTATATACATATACATATATTATTTAATATATATATATTATTTAAGCAAAGCTTAAAAAGTATATATATATATATCCTACCCTGACAGTAATCAGTAACTAAATTCCATTCATTGCTTTTTTTTTTTTTTTTAAACCAGTGTAGGTAGAGAGACCCGAACTTGGCTAGATTTTCTGGAGTGTTTTTGTTGTTGTTATTTTGATTCATATATTTATCAGTCGCAGCTGGGGCTGCTTGCTGTTAAGGATCCACATCAAATTTCTAAAACTCCCCAAATATTGTGTAAGTGCTTTCATAATACAGGCTGATAAAAAAGCATGTGGTAAAGATCCAGAATTTGTTTGTGTATACCGGTCCCTCTTTAGATATTTTCTCTGCTAAATCACACTGTGTGTGGACACGACATGTGAATTCTCTGGGTCCAGTTGGAGTTAGACCACATCTCCTGGCTGTGCCTGCCTTTATGTGTGTTTGAAATTCGGTCTTGTGGCAAGACCCAAAGTCTGGGGGTCTGGACTCCGGTCCCCCCCTCTGCCATCTACTGGGTTCCGTGATCTTGGATTTGCTTCCCACCTTCTCCAATTTCCTTACCCTAAACCTTAAAAGAGATAAAGCAGAGGTGTTTGGGATAGCTCCCAAGCACACTACGAATGCAAGGGAATTTTATTATCTACACGCCACGATTTGTAACTAAGCTCAGGTGTACCTGGTCTGTGGACACACCAGGACCTCTGCACCGAGTGTCTTTTTTTTTTTTTTTTTACTTTATTCAGAAATTCATTCTAGTTGCCACCTTCTTGACAAACGGCATTAGCACCCTCATCTGGGAATCCTTGCTTTTTTATTTTTTTCCTCCTGATGCCAAGGTTGCTGTTGACAGTGTGTATTCAGGCCAGGCAGGGGCTCCCTGTGTTTCCCAATCAGATGCTACGCACAGTACTTGAGTCAGAACAATTAGTGTTCATTTCGGCTTTACTCGGGTAGACCTGCGGTGACTGATCAGTATAAATTATAGATGCATCTGTCCAGATGCACTTGTTCACTCGTGCATAGATTTGAGGAAATTTCATCCTTCTCAGTGCAAAAACAGTCACTAAAAAAAAAAAAAATCCGTACTTAAAAAATATAACTTTAACCCGTTTTCATCTAAGTTATTATGCCCATACACTCACACATTGCATCTGTGATTTGAGGCATTTGAACTTGATTTGGGCATTTCTGGGTTGTTACTCACCCCAGCCCTTGTCAAGTCTTCCGTCTTTATAAAATATTAGGAAATGATGGATATTTAAGCCCAAATAATACAATAAGATTCGTGTGTGTGCATGCTGCATTTAAGTTTATTGTCAAAGACACGTCCTTTTTTTAAAAGTTTTGATTTTCATTGCAGTTAGTTAACACACAGTGCAATGTTAGTTTCAGGTGTGCAATACAGTGATTCAACAGTTCCGTACGTCACCCCGTGCTCGTCAGGACAAGTGCCCTCCTTGATCCCCATCCCCTATTTCCCCCATCCCCCACCCACCCGCCCTCTGGTAACCACCAGTTTGTTCTCTCTAGTTAAGAGTCTGTTTCTTGCTCGAAGACACACCCTTCTCTCTGTCTGCTCGGGACCTTCAGTGAATTTAAAGCAAAGCAACATGAACTTCAAATAAACAATGCGGATGAGAACTCTCCCTGCTCCAAATAGGCCTTTGACTCTTCATATTTGTTTTAATGAGCAGCTAAAGGACATATGGGGGCATATTGCATAATACAACAAAAGAGTCTGGCCCACTTGTAGAAAATACTTTGGGTGGAGTGTCCCCCTCGAATAGAACAGAGAAGGTCTGCATCGCATAGGTTTGTCTACTAGCTTCAGTGACATTCACACACATACGCACCATCGGGCATTTTTCCCGAAACTGAATTAATTCGTGCTAAACAAAGCAATGAGAAGCCAGAGCACTCGGCTGCCAAAGCGAGGGTCTGTCAACGGTCAGAAGGATGAGAGCAGATCCCACGGCCGCTTCCCTCATTCAGGCCCTCGAAGAGAGACTTCCTTGTCTCCCCCCCCACCCCCACCCCCCAGGTCTCTGCCAGACAAAGGTTGATGTTGGTTGAACCCACCGGCTGTGTTTTGTTAAGAGGCTCTGAAAATCGCCGGAAGAGAACGCGGTTCCTAAGAACTATTTTTTAGGGAGCCCCACCTAATGCTGGTGGTGGTCACAGTCAAATCGCGAGGGTACCTGGCAGGCATGGCAAAAGAAGGAAATACGAAACCAAGGTTCCCCCCCGTGTCCGGAAGTGGCAGCTTCCCTCCCCAAGACACTCTGATACTGTCAAGTAACTTTGGAGACAATAGAAAGGTGCCTTAATATAAAACCTGCTCTTTCGCTTGTCCTTCCCTACGTAAGATGGAAAGCGTTGGGGCGCCTGGGTGGCGCAGTCGGTTAAGCGTCCGACTTCAGCTCAGGTCACGATCTCGCGGTCCGTGAGTTCGAGCCCCGCGTCAGGCTCTGGGCTGACGGCTCGGAGCCTGGAGCCTGTTTCCGATTCTGTGTCTCCCTCTCTCTGCCCCTCCCCCATTCATGCTCTGTCTTTCTCTGTCCCCAAAATAAATAAACGTTGAAAAAAAAATTAAAAAAAAAAATAAAAAAAAAGAAGGAAAGCACTGAGGGACCTTCATTGCCTTAGCCTCCAATGTACTTCACCAGTGTTCTTCCTCCTTTTTTCTTTTTTCTCTTGAAAACTCTTGTTGCTTCTCTCTAATCCTAGAGCACAAAGACAAGAGCTAGGCCTGGAGGCCCTGCACACGGCATTGCTCCCGCAGAGGTCTTATAAATCAGCTAAAAAATCAATACGTTCTATATGGCAGCTTCTCCTTTGCAACCAGATCGCCAGGGGACAGAACTAATGCTTTTTCTTCACCACCAACCCCATCTTTCTGTCATAAAAAAAAAATCTGCTTAGGAACGAAGGGGCAATCAAAGTTGCTGAGTAAGTATTTCAACTATCTAATGTTATTACTTTACAATTGACATACCTTCCCTCTGGAAATGTTTGCAATTAATTAATTAGCAGTAATCTTCCCCAAGGGACTAATTGAATGAATTCTCTCCAATGCTCCCTTAAAAAAAAAAAAAATAGCTTAGATGTATCCAAGCTGCAAATGTGTGGATAGCTCCAAAGTGCGTTTTGAAAAAATCAAGGGATGTATCTATTACGGGGAATTTTTATCACTAAATCAATCTGGCGAGGACTATGATTCTTTTTCTAACTGGGAGTTTCCCTGGGGTTGAACGCAAGGTTTCTCCAAGGTAACGGTCCAGGCAACCCAGCTGGGTTCGTTAATATTGAGAATGGAGCTTGTCCTCGTAATAATCATCCCAGGCAGAGGGGTCTGCTGTTGGCGGCTTCTTCTGTGCCTTGCGCGTTCTGCAGAATCTGTTTGGGGAGGTGGGCGAGCAGATGTTGTTCCAAACAGGTAGCTGGCTTCTGGGCCTACCAGTTCCCTCTGCGAGAGTCCAGAGGGAAGCTCGCGGCCAGGGATCCCAGGCCAGGGCCCTAGACCTTGCACGGTCTTTGGGCTTCCTCCTCGCCTGGCAAAATCCCAGGGCAGAGTCCCGGGTTGTTCCTAACATCTGAGCCACACGTTCTTGCGTTTCAACTAGAAAATAAAACTGGGTCCTTGAACCAACCCCCCGGATTCCTCTGAGGAGGTGCAGTGAGGACCTGGGAGAGCGTTTTGTAACCCTGTGAGTGAAAGGCGAGACTTTCTGAGGTTTCTGGCCTGCAAGCCCCAGAGCCTGAGTTCCACTGGGATATCGGCAGCATCCCCCGAAGACCTTCCCCCATTAGACTGGACGCCCCGTCCTCCCCCCCCCCGCCCCTCCCCCTTCCCCAACGTCGCGGTTTGGTGGCCCTCGGTGGGTATGCTCCAGGCCTGGGGGATTGAGCCTTGAATGCGCAGGATCTACAGTGCTCACAAACTGGCGGCCGCTGGTCTCGTGCCAGGCCTAGAGCACGCAGCCCCCTCCCGGGCACAAACGAGCTCCTCCGCCCATCAGCGCCCCTTTGAGGACCCCTGGGATAGAGGGGGGTGGTCAGATCTCTGGGCCCAACCCGGCGTCGCGGCAGAGCGCCGGGCTTGGGCCTCAGTCCCCGCGAGCTGAACCGCGGCTCGCCAGCGCCACCCCCAGCGGAGCGCAGCGGCTGCAGCTCGGCCCCGGCACCTTCCTGTGGGGCTCCCCGGCTCCCCCGTGGACACAGCGGTCTGTGCGCAGGAAGCAACCAAGCGTCGTCTTCGGAGGAGATGCCCAGGGGTGTTCGCCAGCTGTCTGCGGATGCCAAGGGTCAGTTTTAGCGCGTTTCCAGGCCGAGTCCAAGCGGAACTGAATCTTGGCCTCGAGGGGGCGCTATTCGCTCTGTTCGGAGGCCAGAGGCTGCAGAGAAGCCCCTGGGTCGAGACCCTGGCAAAGACCCGGGCCCCGAGAGCTTGAATCTAGCTAGAGTCCTGGGGAGGCTGGGGTGGGGGATCAGATTCCGAAGCACAAAGACGGGCGGGCCAGTGGGAACCACCGACGCTCCCCGGCCGCGGCCCCAACCAGTGCCGGGCCTGTGGCGAGAACAAACTTTCCTGCAGCGGAGGGGCGGGGGAGCCGGGCTGGAGGCTAGTCCCCCGAGCCGCCGCTCTCCTCCACCTGCCTGTGTTCAACCTGCGCCCAGCCTTCGCCCACCCCAGTTCCCTCCCCTCCCCCGCGCGCCTCTGTTCGCTTGGACTCTTCTCTCTCCTCTCCCCTCCTCCTTCTCCCTCTTGCCTTTCTCCCCCACTTTTCTCCTCTCTTTTTTCTCCTATCTCTTCTTTTGTATTCTCTCCCCCCTCGCCGCCTGGCTTGCTTCTCTCCTCCTCCGGGCCGCAGGGGAGGAGGTAAACGCGCTGCGCCCGGGGCCTGCGCGGCACAGAGGGAGGCGTTTCTCCTACTTCTCCCGGGTAATTTGGAGAGGTTGTGTGTGTGTGTGTGTGTGTGTGTGCGCGCGCGCGCGCGCGCGCGCGCGAGTTTAAGGCGAAAAGGGGTAGGATCCAGCGCCAAACACAGAGGGTCAGGGTCTTTGACGTTCCTCACCAGCTGCACAAACCTCCCGGAACAAGTGTGAGCGTGGGTGAGAGTGCGCGCGCGCGCACGGGCTGGCTGCGCTTGGCACGCTTGGTGGCCCGGGGCCCCAGGGCCCGGGGGCCCGCCTGGCGGCCCGGGATTACCGTGACGTCACATTGAGCCTCTGGCCACCTTGGACTGGGACACCTCTGAAGCCTCACAGCCCGGCGCCGCGCCTCACCTTGCCTCGCCACCGCGCGACTTTGGGAACCCGCATCCTCTCCCTTTCCTTGCCCATCCATGGGCCCTTCTGTCTTCCGGACCACGCGGGCCGGAGGGGCGCCTTCTGGAGCGCAGGGCTCGGCAGCCGGACTGCCCTGGGCTCTGCCTCCAGTCGTGCCAAGCGGGCGGAGGACCGGGCGCTGGGCACCAGCAGCCGTGTAAGGAACCGAGGCGGCGCACGGCTGGAGGCGCAGAATCGCGGGGCTGAGGCGGGAACTCGCAAGGGAAGGAGGAGGGCCAGGGACAGCTACCATGTCCTTCCCGCACTTTGGACACCCTTACGGCAGCGCTTCCCAGGTAAGAAGGGCCTCCATGGGGGATGGGGGCTGACACAGAGGAGGGGGTGCCCAGTGCACGCGCCTGCAGCTGAGCGCCCCCCTTTCGCACGAGTCTCCGGAGAAGACAGAGAGAGCAGGGACCAGGGTAATGTACCACAGACCCCTCCGACATCCCCAACCTCTGGCCGAGAACCTTCCACTCCCCCAGTGCAAGCTGGAAGATCGTGTGGCCCGAAACTTGGGCACTAACCACGCGCTAAGCGAGGTGGCTGGGATCTCAGAGATCTTCCAGATAGGCCTCCTTATTGTACAGATATCCGAGGTGACCCGGATCTCTCCACCTCAGCATTGTTCAGTGGTTTGCTTGTTGACTTCTGTACTTATCCTCTCCCTTCTTTGACCGGGTCCAAGCTCTCTGCTTCCGGCTCCTTGGATTTTCCAGATTACGGTGGGTGTTGTGCAGTGACAAGGACTTCCTGGGGACACCCACCGCTGTCCTCCAGTTTCTGCCTAGATTGTGGGGTCTAGTTCCCACTTGACCTCTGACCCGCCTTGGGATCTTAGACAAGTCTCCCTGGTGCTCGTGCCTGATCTCTAAAAAAGGGAGCTGGAGTAAGAGGTGATGGTGGTCGCTAAGCCTAACTTCTAGCTCTGCCTTTGTAAGATCCCGTGATGGGGGCGGAGGAGGGGTGGGCGAGGGAACAAGAGGAGTTTGGCTTCTGTAATTCGGGTTTCAGACCGTGCCATCGCCTCGACCCCCCGGGACTCTGGAGCCTGAGCAACGTTTTAGAAGTACCTATGAGGGCAGTTTGGCTAAATTACGTCTTCAGATCATTTCCATCGCAGCAGAGTGCTCGCTCAGCTCTGGGTGGCATTTAGTTCATGTTGAATGAGGGAGCGATCGGGCTGTTCCGCCGCTGGCTCCCGCCAGCCTGAGGCGCCGGTCTCTGACCTCCGGTGCGCCCCTCTCACCCCCGTAGTTTCTGGTGTCTGCAAGTTCCAGCGCCACTTGCTGCGAATCCGCCCCGCGCTCGGTCCCAGACGTGGCCTCAGGCTCCACCCCGGCGGCCGCTCTCTGCTGCGCGCCCTACGACGGTCGGCTGCTGGGCAGTGCGCGGCCCGAGCTGGGCGCGGCCTTGGGCATCTACGGAGCCCCCTACGCGGCCGCCGCAGCTGCCCAGAGCTACCCAAGCTATCTGCCCTACAGCCCAGAGCCGCCCGCGCTGTACGGGGCGCTGGTGAGTACCCCTGGGTCTGTTCGCCAAAACCCATCCGGCCTGGGTGGGGGGGGGGGCATGAACAAGGCAGCAGCGGGTGAAATCCAGTAAGACGTCTGGGGGGCGGGGGGCTGGAGGGGGACATCGAGGAAGGAGGCGAAACTCCGAGGAAGGGAAACGGTAGGATTATAAAGCGCGGGGGGGGGGGGGCAGTTTGACCCTTTGCAGAACTCCGTCCTGATTACAAAACATCTGTGCTTCGGTTCACTCGTGAGGTAGGGAGCCTCAGTTTACAGACCAGGAAACTGAAATGAAGAGGGGCTCAAACCCCTTGCCCAAAGCCACGAAGATACAGAGGGTCAGAGAATAGCTCTGGAAGGAGAGTGAGGCAGGGAAGGTCCCCAGCTGGTAGGGAGGGGGGACTGGGAGTAGTCACAAGTGGTGACAGTAATAACCCCGAGGAGAGCTCTCGTTTAACCACTGCTTACTCTGCACCAGGGATTCTGCCAAGGGTGCTTCCTCCATACCCTAGAGGTACTGTTGTTATTCCCAGTTACCAAGGGGAAACTGAGGCACAGAGTAAACAACTGTGCCCAAGGTCGCATAGCCAGTAGGAGTGGTAGGGCCGGACTGGACTCCAGAGGTCACGCCCTTAGCAACTATACTGCCTCTTCCCCAAACGTCGTCCTGAATTCTCTCTTCCCACCCCAACCCCCACCAGAATCCACAGTATGAATTTAAAGAGGCCGCAGGGAACTTTACACCTGGCCTGGCACAAGCAGGAGCCTATTACCCCTATGAGCCGACCCTGGGGCAGTACCAGTATGACCGGTAAGGCATGGGGTGCCTTGGTAGCTGGCGTTACAGGTCCTTCCCCGCCTCCCGCCATAGGGCCCATCTGGGAACAGCCTGGGAGGGAGGGTGTGTGAGGAGGGGGGAGCACGGAAGCTCATTTCCCGGCCTCAGACTGTCTCCTGCCTGCAGCCCCAGGTTCTCAGACCCAGAACTGTGAGCCAGGTTCTCCCCCCCAGGTATGGAGCGGTGGAGTTGAGTGGCACTGGCCGCAGGAAGAACGCCACCCGGGAGACCACCAGCACGCTCAAGGCCTGGCTGAACGAGCACCGCAAGAACCCCTACCCCACCAAGGGCGAGAAGATCATGCTGGCCATCATCACCAAGATGACCCTCACCCAGGTGTCCACCTGGTTCGCCAACGCGCGCCGGCGCCTCAAGAAGGAGAACAAGATGACGTGGGCGCCCAAGAGCAAAGGCGGGGAGGAGAGGAGGGCTGAGAGTGGAGCAGAGGAGTCCCTGGGCTGCCTGAATGGTGACGCCAAAGGTACCCAGAATGTTCCCCACCCCACCTTTCGGCTTTCCCAGCTAGATAGCGGGCTGATGGCACTTTGGCGAGCTGCCTTGGACAACAGCGTCTTTGGAGGCACTCCCTGACTTACCCTTGCACTTGTGTTCCTCCCCCACCACACACACACACACACACACACACCTCTAAGCCTTTGCCTGTACAGTTCCCTCTGCCTGGAATTCCCTACATAACTGGCTTCTTCTAGACTTCTATAGTGTGGGCTGGACAAAGCCCTCCCTGGCCACCCAAGCTCACTTAGCCCCCCAGTTATTCTCTATCACATCGGCCTATTGTATTTCCTCTGCCATACCTATCACTGTGGGAAGGCGGTCCGGTCCGTGTCTGCCTCCCCCTGCCAGAACATCACCTCCACCAGACAGTGTCTCTTACTCGCGGCTGTATTCCCTAAATTCTTAATACCCAAGGGCCTAAACGACGTCTGGCCCATAGATGGCACTCCATAAATATTTGCTGAATTAAATAATACACACCAGCTACCTGTGGATGCTGGAATTGGAGGGGAAAATGTCCCCTTGGGTGTATGTCTGTTTGCTTTACGGTGGAGACACTGAGATCCAGGTCGTAGGCAGGAAAAAGCGTTAGTTTCTTTGCACCAGAGAGGAGTCTTCCCAGGAGTGGGGGCAGGGCTGGGGCCTACATTCTTTCCCGGGGGGGGGGGGGGTGGGAGGCAAGCTGGAGCGCTGGGACGACTGTAAGAGACGGTTTTGGCCAGCCTGGTGAGCAACCCCGAGAATGCCCTCAGTCACAGCCATCTTGCTAAAAGCTTCTCGGGGGTGGGCACTCCCGCGGATTTCCCTTGGGGCCTGGGGCTTTTCTCACTCGGTCCTGATTTCCCGCAGATGCTTCTGCAAGCCAGGAGGCCCGAGGGCTCCGGCTGAGTGACCTGGAAGACCTGGAGGAAGAGGAGGAGGAGGAGGAGGAAGAGGAAGAGGCCGAAGAAGAGGAGGCGGTGGCCACCGCTAGGGACAGGCTGGCTGAGTTCCATAAAGACTCGCAGGCGCAGCCAGCACCATACGCCGCCGCGGCGGCTCGAGAGGCCCGGCTGGAGCGCCGGGAGTGCGGCCTGGCGGCGCGCCCCTTCTCGTTCATTGAGCCCCCCGGGTCGGGAGAAGCGGATTTCCTCCGGGCGGAGCCTGGGGGCCCCACGTTGACCCTGCACTACCCGTGCCGCGAGAAACCGCGCATCTGGTCCCTGGCGCACACTGCGGCAGCCAGCGCTGTCGACGGGGCAGCGCCAACCCCTCCCAGGCCGCGAAGTCCCGAGTGCCGTCTGATTCCGGGACCGCCTCCGGGCTCCGGCGGCCCACCCGCCGTCCCCAGAGACTCCGCGGGCGAAGAGTCTTCCCGCGCAGCCAAAGCCTTTGGAAACCACCCGTTCGCCCTGCAGGGGCCGCCGATGAACTGTGCGCCCTGCCCGCGGCGGAGGGAGCCTGCAGTGCGGTGCCAGTACCCGTCTGGAGCAGAAGGTAGTGGGTCCCCAACGGCGCTGGGTGTGTCTGTCCAAAGGACAGGGCTGCCCACGGTGCCGCCCGGCCACTGTCTAGCCTCTCGGCCTCTGGGGCGCGGCCACGTTGGGACCTGGAGCGGGCTTGTCCCACAGAGCTTCCTGAAACAGCAGCTTAGGAACGAAAGCACTAACTAATTCCGCCTCCTTTTGAAACTTAATAGTAATGGGCTCAGAGTGAGACAGTAACTTGCCTAGGGGCACTGAGCAAGTCGTCAACCTAGACCTCTGCGCCCCGGTGCCCAATGTGCTGGCAAATGTGCCAGGTGGGCTCTATCACGACCTTCTGGCAGAGACACCCTTGCCCCCTGCCCACCCCTCCGGGGAGGCCAGCTGGCCCCCTGCTGTGCTTGCACCAAGAGTTTGCTAGGGCTGGGCCGGAACCAGGGCCTTCCAAGAAGCCTGAGAGGACGGGCCAGATACATGCACTTGGTTTAAGGCCAGCGCTTAGGTCCAGCTGGAGCCCTGCCTTGGGCCGGCTGAAACCCCTGGGGAGGGTGGCCGAGGGTTGGGGCTGTCCCTGGAGAGCGCTCACCCCCAAAGGCTCAGCCCCAGCCGGGTGTGACTGCCAATCACTGCCTACTGGCCCTGGCTGGTTCTCTGGCTGTGCCTGGCGGAAGGGAATCGCACCCCACAAAGGGACATTCCCCCCCAGCATCAGGCAGCTTCCGGCAATTACTGTCAGATTCTGCTTTGTAGTAATTTCTCTCAGGATTAGCTCCTGGCTTAGAAAACTGGGTTACGCTGTTATTTGAATTTGCACATAACGGGGTCCGAATGTTCCTTCTAGCAAGCAAATTGCCTCTAGACCTTTGATTCCCTTCGGATGGGACACCACCGACCTTCCATTTCCTAAGAATCGGCGCCAAGCGGCCTTCGGGTTTTAATCAACCTTTCCTCTCTCAGCAGGTTAGCGCAATGGCTGCGATTTGCGGAAGAATCTCGGAAATACGCCCTACTTTTGGAACTCACCTCCACGCTGGGAGACCTTGCCAGGGACTGGGGGCTCTCACTTCGCCTAAGAGACAGACACACAGAAACCCTTACCCCGGCCCTTCTTGCACGCAGAGCTGGGAGTGGCGGGCGGACGTGCATCTCGCCAGACCCGCTGGAGGAGGTGGCGCGGGGCACCCGGGGGAGGGCCGGGTGGGACAGCCGGGCGAGTCTGTCCTGTGCATCCACTCGGGACACCGAGTCGGCCTCCCTCCTCTTGATTCAGGGTCTGCAGCAACTCCTTCTCTCGCTCACCCCCACCCTACCCCCTTTCACTTTGTAACTTCAGCGCCGACCTGGTCCCTAAGGACCACCTGCGTCTTCTCCTCGTCCTTATTCCTTGTGTCCTCAAAAATAATCACATCAAACCAGACCCGTGTGGCGTGTCTGTGCCAGGGGCGCTGGGAGAGGCCAGGGCGGAGGGGAGGATGGAATGAGGCCAGGGATCTGGGGCCAGGGCAGCGTGAGCTGCAGACCTCAGTCCCTCTCACCGCAAGGAGAGAGGCTGGCGAGGTTAAGGCCGAGGCCGTGAGGGCGCCTAACTCTGTCTACCTGACGCTGCCTGTACCTAACTGGCCGAGCAGGGTGACGCGCGGCGGCGGGGTCTTGTGCACTGGGGCAACGGGGCGGAAATGGTGAGGTCGGAGGTCGGGGAGCTGTCTGCATATTTGGAAGCTGCATTTGTTTCCGGGCTTGTACTTGGGTTTTAGTTTCTTAGGAGGACGGGGGATGGGGATAACCTTGGCCGTCCCTTGGCACGCAGCGGGGATCCCCGCGCTCCTCCCGTCCTACAAAACGGCAAAGTGTGACGGCTTGCTGGGTCCCGGGGAGGCAAGAGGAGACATTCTTTTATGGAACCAAGGGTCGGCAATCACTTCCGGTACAGGCCGACCAATGGGAGCCGATGGGCAGGGAACCGGACTCGGTGCCCCGCGGGGAGCCGAGTCTGGAACAGGGGCGGGGGAGCGGAGAGATGGAAAGCCGCCCGCGCCCGGCCTGAGTTCGCGTCCCGGGCCTCTTGGCCTCGGCTGGAGCCAGCCAGGGAGCTGGCCGCTGCCCACGGGGAGAGGCGGAGGTGAACCCGGGACGGGGCTCCAGAGGGGAGCTGCGAGGAGCTGATGCGGGAGGGAAGTCAGGAGAAGGGCAGCCGGGGTGTGCGCCCAAGGACCGGATCCTGGGGGAGCTGCGTCTCCACCGCTGGGCTCGGCCCGGCCCCCGAGACCGGGTGGCTGCTGCTAAATCAGAGCCTGGCACTGCAGCGGGGGGGTGGGAAGCCCCCTCCCCCCCCCAGCCCCCCGGCCCTCATCATCGCATCCTGGGGGGTCGGAGGCGGGGAGATTGTCAGACCTCCCGGAGGCTGCGGAGAAGAAGCGGTTGGAAAAACCGGGGAACAGGCGGCGGACCCCCTCCCAGCCCCCACCTTGTCTTCTTTTTTATAGAATGACCCCGGGGTCGGAAGGGGCTTTAGCGATCAGGGCTTACAAAGGACAAACCTCTTCCCCAGATGAGCAAACTGAGGCCAAGTGGCAGGGCAGGGGACTGGCTCAGGGTCACACGGAATCCGTGGCGGAGAGGGGACCCCCAGCTTTCCACTCAGGGTCCATTGCCTCTTTCCGGTTCATGCTCCTTTCCCTCGCTTCCGCCGGATGATCCCTTCCCTGCTTTCGCTTTGCTCTGGGCACCAGCTGCTCCCACCCCCAGGCTCCCCGGGGGACCTCCAGTCGCCCTCGCTGACCCGCGGCTTAGGGTCCGGGAAATTAAACTGCGAAAAGATAAACATTATTTCCAGTCGGCTTTGCGGGATTAACGCTTGTAATAAAGAGCATTAGCTGGAGGTTTCTTTCAAGGCGCTCTCGACCCCACCCCCTCCTGGGGGGCCAGGTAAACCCCTCCAGAGGCTGCGGAGTCAGCAGAAGCGCCTTCTGAAGGCCTCGGCTGGGAGTGGGGCTCCGGCGAGCCTTTTTGTGGAGGGTAGAGGGACCCTTAGCATCACACCGAGACCCTTGGAGACAGGAAAAGTGAAGGCCAGAGAGCAGAGAGGCACCTGAGCCCCAGGTCGTGTGGCTGATCCAGAGAGTGCAGGAGCTCCCCTGTCCCCGGGGAGGGGGGCGGCAGGGGGGAGAAGGGAGTTCTCCCAGCCATCCAGCCTTTTATGGAACCGTGAGTCCTGGGAAGAGAGGCCCAGGTATCTGCCTGCCTTCCCTCCCACTCAGGAACTCAGGAAGTTGTCTCCCCAGCTCCTGTCTGTGAGGCCTAGTTTCTCCTCATCTCCCCGGACCCAGAGCACCAGCAGGCAGCCCAGGGGTTGCCCCAGGATCCAGGCCTAGATCCTGGCTGGAGACGGTGGGTGTAGGAAGGGCGGAAAAGAGCGGCTGGAATCCCAGAAAAGAGCTTTAGCATCTCAACGCCATGGCTACTTGGCTGGGACTGTGGACAAGCCCCTTCCCCCCCTCAGTTTCCCCGGCTGTAATATATGGGGAAGGATCTAGTTCTCTGTCCCGGTGTGCTGGCCGCTCCAGGGCTGGGGGTGGGCTCCAGGAGTGCGGGTGAAGGCCTGAGAAAGGCACGTCTGAGCCTCCGATTATCCCAGCCTTGGGCCCCCAGTGGCAATCTGTTCCCACCGTCGCTGCCCCCACTGAGAGCCTCCCGCAAATCTCCCAATATAATCTCCCAGAATCATATTTTGAATACTGTCTTGATTAAATACCAGAGCAAGGGGAGGGAGGACACAGCCCCGCTCTCCTCGGCTGATGCCGGTGCCCACCGACGGGAGGCGTGCGAGCTCTGCAAGGCAGGTGTCGGGAAACAAGGAAAGGCGGGGGGTGTCAGGTTGGGAAGGTCTCGAGGAGATGGGCCTCCAAACTTCCTTTCTCTCCTCGGCTGGAGAACACCCACCACCACTAGGTTGAGAGGAGAGGCTGGACCAAGGGAGCTTCGCACAACAGTGGCTTCTTCCGTTATTGATTCATCTCCACTGGGAGTCACTCTCTGCATGGCCCCTGGATTCACTGGATAATCTCTGTGATCACCTTTGGTCCTAAGATCCTATGACCTTGGCAACGATAATAAGAGTTTCTGGACCCCTTCCCCTGTAGCACCCTCAACGCCATGTCCTTTAAACGCTCTGACTCATGTATATGTCACAACCGTGCGAGAGGGCATTATATTCTACTCCCTAGGAGGCCCATCTAATGAAGGAGGAAGCAGAAGCTCAGAAAGATGAAGTAACTCAGTGTCAGCTATTCAGCTAATGAAGTCAAGAAGTTAAACTCTGAATACAACTTATTCTTAACGGCTGAGATCGACTGCTAATGCATCCTATTTTTTTTAACTATTTTTACTTATTTATTTATTTTTTTTTTTAATTTTTTTTTTCAACGTTTATTTATTTTGGGGACAGAGAGAGACAGAGCATGAACGGGCGAGGGGCAGAGAGAGAGGGAGACACAGAATTGGAAACAGGCTCCAGGCTCTGAGCCATCAGCCCAGAGCCCGACGCGGGGCTCGAACTCACGGACCGCGAGATCGTGACCTGGCTGAAGTCGGACGCTTAACCGACTGCGCCACCCAGGCGCCCCTACTTATTTATTTTTAAGTAGACTCCATGCCTAGCGTGGGGCTTGAACTCCCAACCCTGAGGTCAAGAGTCACATGCTGTACCAACCGAGCCATCCAGGCGCCCTGCAACTCTATTATTTTAAGATGCTTTTATTCCATTATGAATAAGAGCCTGTGTTTCTGAGATTCTAAGTGCCTGTGCGTCTATTGTCTCAGGCCACTGGAGCTCCTTCCGTCTCAGGAATGTCCAATGGGAAAGGACTCTTGGTGCTTCCTGGGCACAGCCCGCATATCCTGGCTGAGAGCATCCATCACCTTTCCCCCTGTCCACATGTCCCCGGGACGCAGCTGAGACACCCCAGGTCAGCGTTTGGCAAAATGTAGCCCCTGGATCTCTACCATGAGAATCAGCCCACAGCTAAAGAATCACACTGGGAGATCTGCCTTTGTAACAAGCACCCTATGTGGTCTGGTGGGCTTTTAACCTGGGTAGCACTGGCCAAGCCCTAAGCTCAGCATGAGTGCTTAGAGTCCCTGCTGCTGGCCACAAGTAAATCACATCCCAATAACAGATGCCAACATTTCCTCCCGGATTTAATCTGCATTCATATTCATTCTCCTCATCTGATTCAGTCACCCACACCCATACCCTCACCCCCACCATCCTGAAGCTCAAAGCTTGTAGTGATTGGAGGGGGAAGAGGCCACTCCCAGCCGTCTGAAGACCCGCTAGGATTTCAGGGTGCAAGCAGCATAGGAGTCACTTGTAACCTCGGTGCGGGAGACAATTCTGTCCCCAAACGTGAACATGTGGTCCAGAATCCCTACATACTCGGGAAAAGCCAACACCAAGGATGGAAGACTCTATGCTCAGGCAAATAAAAGAGCCAATGGGGGGGGGGGGTGGCTGGCCTGCCGCCATCTTTTGACGTAGCCATTTGCAGCCTTGGCATTAGAAAGTTCTTCCTTTTTGAACCAATTTCTTCTCCACGTAACTTCTGAAATTTGTCTCCTACCCTCTGTGCCTCCCCTTCCTCTCTCCCCATCTCGTTTGGAGCTTCTTTGGCCCTTATTCTGAGATCAGAGTAAAGATGGAGTCTAATGGGGGTGCCTGAGTGTCTCAGTCTTGATTTCAGCTCAGGTCATAATCCCAGGGTCTGTGGGATCGAGCCCCATGTGGGGCTCCATGCTGAGCATGCTTAAGATTCTCTCTCTTCCTCTGCCCCTCCCCTACTCATGCTCATGTGCTCTCTCTCTCACTCTCTCTAAAGAAAACAAACGGAGTCGAATGGCTATTTACCAGTTATATGGCAGAGGACCCCTCTAGTGATGTCATTTTTCTTCATTACATGTTAAGTTGAAGATGAGGGAGAAACAGTGACCCAAGTCCTTGGACAAGTCACCAAGTGTCTCGGAGACTCAGCTTTCTGGGATGATCATAAACCATGTGGCTCTTTCATGATTTCTCTGGTTCTCTCACTTAGTTGTTGTGGGAACAAGGACTTATTAGATCAGTGTTTCTTGAATTTCGGTTGGTGGCACACCACCTCCCTGATTTCTGCCACGAGTTAGAGAGATTTCATTGAAGCCAAGGTGGCGCCATGTTGGAAATTTTTCAACCTCTTTAATTTCTCACCACCTCCACATTGTCTTCACTTCTGGCACTTCTAGTCACCAGCCATGTGTGAGGCTTCTCCACACCAAGTGACATTCTGTGACGCCAGCTGGGTATCCCACAGTTTACCTCAGGTCTGACACTATCTACGTAGAGATCGCATCAGATCCGCAGGTTAAGGGCTCAGTCCCACGAGACCTCCCTCTTTTTAGGTGCCAGTCACAAGTAGTGGGTCCTCAAGTTACCCACAACATCTGGCGACTGAGCTACAAATCAGGGGTTCCCACAAACCCATCTTCAGGTTCAATTAATCTGCTGGAGCAGCTCACAGAACTCATAGACACATTTACGTTTACCAGTTTATTAAAGGGCATGATTAAGGGTACAGATGAACAGCCAAATGAGGAGGTAATGGGATGAGGTCTGGGAGAGCCCAGAGCACAGAAACTTCTTCTTCTTCTTTTAAATTTTTATTTATTTTGGGGACAGTGCAAGCAGGGGGAGGGGCACAGAGATGGGGACAGAGGATCCTAAGCGGGAGCCCACCAAGAATCAACTCATTAAAATAAAAGACACTCCTATCACCCAGGAAATTCTAAGGGATTTAGGAGCGCTGGGTCAGGAACTGAGAGGTCAAAGACAAAATATTAGAACAAAAGATATTCCTAGTGTTCTTATCACTTAGGAAATTACATGGCTTTTAGGAGCTCTGTGCCTTGGGGCGCCTGGGTGGCTCAGTCATTTAAGCATCCGACTCCGGCTCAGGTCATGATCTCACTGCTTGTGAGTTCGAGCCCCACGTCAGGCTTTGTGCTGACAGCTCAGAGCGGGGAGTCTGCTTCAGATACTGTGTCTCCCCCTCTCTCTGCCCCTCCCATGCTCATTCTCTGTCTCTCTGTCTCTCAATAATAAATAAATGTTTAAAAAAAATAAAAATAGGAGCTCTGTGCCAGGAACCAGGGGCAGATATATATATATGTATATATACACACTATATATATGTATACATATACATATATACTATGTATATGTATATATATGTATATATGCATGTATATATATGTATGTATATATGTATATATGTACATATATATACTATATTATATATAGTATATATATATACTATATTATATATAGTATATATATAATTATAGTATAGTATACTATACTAATTATAGTATAGTATAGTATAGTATATATATATACTATATTATATATGTACATATATACATATATACATACATATATATACATGCATATATACATACATATATGTGTATATATACATATATACATATACATATACACATGTATACATATATACATATACACATATATACATATATACATATATACATGTATATATACATATATACATATATACTATATTATATACACTATATATACACTATAATATAATATAATATATATATACACTCTACTACCACATATATATACATTATACTACTATATATATAGTGTATATATATAGTATATTATATTATAGTGTGTATATATTATAGTGTGTATATAGTATGGTGTATTATCCCATATGTATATGATCTGTTATCTTTGTGTAATCAGAGGATTGAAATATATAGTGTATTATATTGTATGTAAATGTAATATGTATACTGTATATATTATACTATATATATTGTATATATATACTATACATATATATAATACATGTATATATATTGTATATATACTATATATACTGTATATATTATACCATATATAATGTATACAGTATACATATTATATATAGAATAAATATTATATACAGTATACATATTATATTTAGTATAATATATATAGTAATATATAGTATATATATAGTGTATATACCTATATTATAGTGTAATATAGAATGATGTATTATCCCCATATATATAGTGTGATGTATTATCCCCATATATATATGATCTGTCACCTTTGTGTCATCAGAGGATTGAAAGAGAATCGAAAAGTGGATAGTTGGGGTCACTCTGAGATCCAGCATTATTTAACGCTGTGACCACCGTTAGTGGTATGCTGGTGGGTGCCCATTCCACTCTTTGGTGAATTAACCCGTATTCGTGTGGAGGGTGACTATTACGAGACCACGAGAGACTGACATCTTCTCTCGTTGCCTGGGACCATCTCCAAACGCCAACGTAGCTTTATTTAAGACATTAGAGAGTGGGCCCTAGAACATTGATGCCAACAGTGATAATGGTGACGAGTCTAGAGCAATAGTCCTCAACCTCTGTGGTTCATTAACTAAGCTAGAAAGGTCTTTTGTTGTGTTTCAGTTTTTTATACCAAACCTGGGCTATATACCCCAGGCCACTAAAATCCCAAACCGGCAGTCGTTGATTTTGTTGACGGATCTGCCTCTCGGGTAGGGTTAAGCGAGGATGGTTTGTCTCTGATCCGTGCGGGAGGAGAAGGGGCAGCTCGACTGGAGCTCAAGGATCCACTTCCAAGGAGGGTCTGGGGCTCTGCCCCCTGCAGAGGTTTCTACTGTCTCCAAGGGATGCTTGAGGTGCCTCACTTCATGGCAGCTAGGTTCCAAGAGCAAGTAATCCAAGAGGTCTGGGTGGAAGTCACAAGGTCTCACAACCACCTCAGGATGGTCATGAGCATTGGGCAGTTACCACATAAGCATTAGCGTTGTGCCTGGTCCCTGGTGATCATTAGCTAAAATGCCCACCGCAACTCCTCTTCCCCCACTACCCTCCAGCTTCCCTGGCCTCCCCACGCGGCCTGGAATCACTGTGGTGTCCCCACCCCCAGCAGCCCTGCCTGCGTCGACCGTTATCCCCGGTCCGTGTCGGAGCTCACGCGTGTCCCTCTCACCTAGAGCAAAGACATGGGGTCATTCAGCCGGGTGTCCATTTAGGGAGAAACCTCACCAAGTAGATTTTATGAATTGTGCACACTTCCCCTTATCAAGATTAATGGCACCATTGCCCACGGTCGGTCCTTCTGTGGTCACAGCTAATGACTTCAACCCTCAACACGTTTCCTCTGCATTTGCCTCAGAAAATCATTCTGAACAGCAAGACTGCTTTAATAGCCACTTGGTACTAATGATGCCTTTTAAGTGCATAAAGAGAATCTCTAAGTACCAAAAGGGAGGCCCATTGACTGGTGACAACAGCTATTGACATTGACATTGGAGGCAAGGTCAGAAAGCTGCCGACCACGGGGACTGTTACTGCGGGCCTGACAGTGGGGATTTTTTCAGTACATTGGAAAATTCCTCATCATGCCCGATCGCTCCTCAAACGCACACGCTACCAGCACCATTAACTGAGGCCTGTTACGTACACGTCAGAGCTTTCCAGCCTCTACCTTTCATTTCGCCTTCAAGATCCAGGCCGTTTTCGAACTTGTACTGTGTTCCATTGATACTTCTCTTTAAGTAGACTCGCTGTCGTGTTTTTAAGTAAATGTTTTTGAAAGGAAGCCTCAGATTGCTATCGGCCGGTTATTTCTACCCTTCCCTTACCGTGAGGTCACTGTGACACGCTCAGCTGTTCAGGAGGCAGCTTGGTGGGGCGACTGAGAATGTGGAAACGGGCCGAGCAAACTGAGTTCACGGGGTGGCCCCACGGCTTGGTACCCGGGTGATGGTACCCAAGTGCCTTAAGCTCTCTGAGCCTCGGCGTTTTTGTAAATAAAATGCGGTAAAGCTAGAACTTGGAGCGCCTGGGGGGCCCAGTCGGTTAAGCGTCTGACTCTCCATCTCAGCTCGGGTCTTGATCTCAGGGTCGTGAGTTCAAGCCCTGACTCGGGTTCCACCCTGAGCGCGACGCCTGCTTTAGCAACAACCACAACAAGAACTTGGGTCAGGGGGTGTCGGTGAGGACTCACTCCGTTGATGAACGTTAGCTATTTAGCTCAGAAGCTGGCGCACGTGCTCCATAAATGTTGGCGATTCCTGTGTTAACGCGTTCCAGTGCGGGTGACCTTCCTGGGGAGTGTCCCGCAGCCTCAGCTTGCCAGTCGTGTCCGCGCAGAGATCGTGACGCGGACTACAGTCCCAGGCGTCCGCTGCGAGGTCCCAATTCTGTCAGCAGAGAGCTGCTCCCGGAGACGGAATCCTGGCGTGCGGGGTCGCTCTGTGACCAAAGCTTTTCTTGTCCTTGGGAACCGACCTCCTTCCTCACCTCGGCGTGTGTTCCTTTTCATTACCGGCTGTTGTCTCCACGCCAGGCTCCCATCTCGGGGACAGCAAGATCCAGTATGTGGCATCTGCCATCTTGTCTGGGCCTTGGTCATTCATCTCCTTATTCCGCGGAAGTCCTCGGTTCTGCAATGCATTGGTTCTTGGTCTCGCTTTCTGCTAACTTTTTTGGTGCTGGTCTCTTAGTGCTCAACATCGGTGGGCTTTCCTTAATGGGCAGCGTGCTGGGCATTGAACACAGGGGGCCGAAGGGAGTCTGGCGTTATTACATTTGTTAGGAACTGAATTCCCAGACACACGTTCAAACTGAAGCACAGATACTTCACATCCGGGGTGGGGGCAGCGGCCCTTTGACTGTGGGCAGAGGAGGCAGCGCGGGGTGGGTGGGGAAGGAAGCTCCTTGCATGGTTCCTCACGCACTCTCCACGGCTCGTCCTCAGCTCCTGTTCAGCCCCCTCCCATAACTGTGACATTTGACATATGACACCCATGAGTTTCACTTGACCCCTTTGTCGGGTGCCATTAAATGGCCTGAAGTTAAAATGTTAATTATCATTAATCATTTTTTATGAAATGGCTTTGCCAAGCCATAAATTCAGCGGAGAGAGGCCTCTCATGAAGCTGCCAGTTCATGGAGTACTGACCGGCAGAGAAGGCACCCGCCTACCGGGATGTTTCTAGAGGTGTAAGTTACAAGAGAAACTGAAGGCCTGCAGGTAGGATGCGGTGACAGCGACCAGGCACTGAAAAGAAAGAGAGGGCAGAATGAAATCGACCTGGGAGGAGACACCGAAAGCGGCCACGGCAGGGAACAGGCAGTTTTGTCCACCGTGCTCTCTGCCCCAAGCTCAGTGACTGGTTCGAGGTAGATGTCCCAGAAAACCCAACGTGGAAAAGTGAATGAATGAGAACGGAGACAGGAAGGTCAGAAAAGGAAGAGAGGAAAGGATCCAGGGAAGCGAATGTTTTGCAGAAAGTTGGACGGTAAACCAAAGCCATATGAAGAAAAATGAGCCCCAGATTCTGCCCTGGATTCAAGATCCTGGGCCCCTGAGTGTTTATGGATAGGTTTATTTATTTTTGGTTATATATGCTGAAGGGTGATTTATCTGCCTCATTCCTATTTAAGAAAAACCTGCCCGTGGTTAACAGTGCTGTGCCGTGCACTTGAAAGTTTCTTAGGAGAATAGATCTCACGTGAAGGGTTCTTACCACAAAAACAAAAAAGAAACAAGCCAACAAAAAAAGGGACACAAGAAAACTTTGGGAGGTGATGGGTATGTCTATTACCTTGAACATGATTATGGTTTCACTCCTGCACGTATATGTCTAAACTCGTCAAGTTGTATCCATTAACTATGTGCAGTTTTTGTATATCAATTATGCCTTAATAAAACCGTTAAAAATAATCTCATTAAGGGCGCCTGAGTGGCTCAGTCACCTAAGCTTCCGACTTCATCTCACGTTATGATCTTGCGGCCTGTGAGTTCGAGCCCCACGTTAGGTTCTGTGCTGACAGCTCAGAGCCTGGAGCCTGCTTTGGATTCTGTCTCCCTCTCTCTCTCTCTCTGCCCCTTCTCCACTCGCACTCTGTCTGTCTCTCTCTCTCTCTCAAAATTAAATAAACATTAAAAAAATTAAAAGGTGCATATTACCATTGGAAAAATTTTTCAGAGGCGCACCCCAAATACAGGTGCATTTGTTTGTTCCTAAATTACATGTACATACTAATGATAGGAGTGTATACGATGTGAATATATACAAAATATTTATTTAAAAAAGATAGAAAGTAAGCAGAAACTCTAACATGTGCATCTGGTATCCCCGAGGATCATATCCAACTACACCCCCGCCCCCGCCTCGGGAAGCACTGGGTACTTTTTGGAGAAAGCCAGCTCTAGAATCAACATGGGGCGCCCCACTCCGCCCCCCCCCTCTGCCCGGGGGGCCGCCAAGTTCCAAGAGCTGGAAATAAGAACTCCAGGGTCAAATCCGACATCTGTGGAACACTGCACAGCACTGTGAAGGTATCGATGTACAACCTCCTGGCATTGTTTCTCTAGCACCTGCCGCTTCCTGGCTAAAGTCTTCACATCTCCAAAGCTGCACTGCGGTCTTGGCTTTAAACTCAAACAGCAGTGGTTTTATACTTTTCGGGTTTAATCTAATCAGACAGATGGGGATCACAGTATGGATGAACATCCAGAGTATATTTACCTCAACCCCACCCTGAAATGACCATGGCTCTCACCTTCCCGACAGATGCCAGGTCCCTGTTAATTTCAGACCATCAGAGGGGCACCGACAACTTTGCCATTCATCACTAGTAAATCATTCGTCATTACTACATGGATACGCACAGAAAAGTTACTAGATGAAGTTGACTTGGGCCCGCCTCTGTTGGCACCTCTCTGGACTTAATGTTGCGTGGTTTCATTTTTCCCTGGGCTTCTGGTACCCACATTAGAGATGATGACAAAGGCTTGGCCACTTTGCCCCAGTTTGGGATAACTCTAACAGTCCATCCCAGCTCTCATAGAATCCACTGAGGTTTTTTCCAACCACATCACAATCCAACTTCTCCCTCTGCCCAGTCCTGCTTCCTTCACTTCTCACCTGTCAAGAACACTCCCCAGTCAACCTCAGAGTCTCAGAGTCTGCTTCTCGGGGAACTCGCCCTGAACGTTCACTCTTTTTTACAGGCCAGGAAACTGAGACCCAAGGAAGGGAAGTGATTTACTCAAGGCCCCACGGGTGGCGGAATCAAGAGTTAGGACTGGAATTCAGGTTTCTTGACTCATGACCTTCTACAAGAAAGGAGAGTGATTTTTTTTTCTGGCTGGTACGTGCATGGCAGGACTCTACCTGAAGCCGTAAGGGATCCAGAAAAGCATCCACGGTCAGTCACATGGAATCCTAAGTCCTTCTTAGATAGGATTTGCTCTCATTCTATCTTTCTTTGAAAACTCAACTGCACAAGTGATACGTGAATGCACTCTTCTTTTTTAAAAAGTAAAAACCCTTGAATTAACACTAAAATCGTGATGTGGGTTTGGGTAAAGCTAGTTCCCAGCACAGATGAACACTGAAATCTCAGTGGCTTAACAGAGTAGCAATCTATTTCTTGCTTTCATGAAATCCAATCCGGTGTTCCTGACCTGCGAGCGGTTGTCTCCCAGGCAGAGAGGTCCAGGAACTTAGCTTCCCTATCTGTGGCTCCGCCATCTTGAAATGTAGCTTCCAGGTTGCAGAGGAAGGAAAAAGCAAGAAGGGTTGCCTGTTGGAAGGTGGTAACGCGTTCTTCACCCCCTTTCCACTGGCCAGATTTTAATCACACGGCCACACTTAACTGCAAGGAAAATGCTGTGTAGCTGGGTTATCAGAAAGGAGAGGAATAGGTTTGACCACGAGTCAGCCAGTCTTTGCCACAATCCCCTTTGACCACATGCCCCACTCCTCAAAAAATCCTGGTCTCTTCTTCCCCAGAGGTAGGCACTTCTGTCAGTTTGATGTGATACCTTCTAAGCCTTTCTTTGCATGACATAAATATGTATAAGTCCATGCAGACCTACGGAGGTACCGTTGGTGTTTGCGTGTTTCTTTCATAAACGGTATCAACCTTACAATTGAGCTGCACCCAGTCATGAGTAGAAATATAGCCCATTCTTCTTCATTGCTCACCAGTGATCCAAAAGGTGAATTTCTCAAGGTGCATTTAGCCCATCTTCCAGCTGATGAACACTTGTATATTTGTTTTCAATCCCCCCCAGCCAAATTTAATCTTTATAAACACTGATGGATTAAACATCTTATACGCACCTCCCTGGGCACATAGGCAAGCGTGTCTATTCGAGTGGGATCTGAACAGCACACTAGGAGGATCATGGGAATGTGCTTTAACATTTTAACAGATGAAACTGTCCCCTAACGTGACCCTAACTGGACATGTCCCCTCTCTGCAGTATATGAAACTGCTCATATCCCACACTCTGAACACAGTATTGACAGATGTGTAAAGGTTGACCACACTGCCATCACTACCCGACTTGGATGCCCCCAACATTTTAAAAATATCTGTCTAAAAGCCAACCACACCCTTACATTTCAAACCTAACATGTGCGCCCACATTCAAATTGTGTCATGCTGATAGCATTTCCTCAGCCAGCTTTATACTTAAGAGTCACAGACGTCAACTAATTTGAGGCACGGTTTTAAAACACTGGGCAATTTTTGATAGGGCTCTGGTCTGGAGATCCTGTACCATTATAAATGGAATCACAGGCAAAACCCAACAACTACGAAAGGTGGGGTAATCCGGGAAATATCAAAAGAAGTTACTGTGATAGACTATGGGTGCACATGTAAACAGGAAGGAGGAAGCTACCAGAAGTCAGCGAGTAGCAGGTGCAGTAACTAAAAGCAGATAAAAGGATCGATTTCCCCCAACAGGGGCCAAGGGGAAGGCCCCTAAGCCATACGGATGCTTGGGGAAGGCAAGTCTTGGAAAAAGTGGCTTCAGAGATGCATCAGTGAAGATTCTCTGGGGCGAAGCAGCAGAAACCTATACTGGTTCACTTTGAGCAAAATAAGGAATTGATTGGAAGGTTCTGGAAGGACTCAGAGGATGGAGGGGAAGGTTGCAGAACCGGGCCTGGAAAAGTCACCCACCAGAGCAGCTCTGGAAGTCTGAGCGATAGGAATTGCTCCTCAGCCCCTTCGGTTGGGCTGCCAGAGGAACGCGGCTTCTCTGCTGTCGGTTGAAGTCCCAGGGAGACAGAATCCTTGTTGGACTTGCTTGGACCATGTGTTCCTCTGCACCTTCCTTGTTCAGGCTGAGGAAAGGCAGGGCACCTTGATTATGATGTCCCACTACCTCTATCCCGTGGGACAAAGGTAAGTTCTCAAAGGGCAACTGGGGTGCTGTCTCAGCCATCGGGAAGCAGAGGGCCCCCTTGAAGCGGTGACTGCAGAGAGGTTAATACAGCACTATTTACAGAGGTGTAGACTAAGGGAGCCGGGGGGGGGGGGGGTGTTGCACCCAGAGACCAGCAACAATGGAAAGTCATTACCACCTCTCGCTGGAAGTCCCTAGGAAGGGAGTTATCAGTAGAACAAGAGAGAGCTGTAGGAGAGGGGCTGCCTGAACGAGCCAGCGTGGTAGAGAGAGGAACAAGGAAGCCACTGCTGAAGAGTAATTCAACAGGAGTGTACAGAGAAGCTGAACACCCAATCCTCCCTCGTCAGATCCTCCGGGTTCCTGCTAATCCTCTCCAGTGGAAAGCCAGAGAACAAGGGAGCCTGGTGATGCAGACTGTAGAAGTCAACCTCCAGGGACACAGAGCAGGGGAAAGAATGGGAGCATGAGTGTGGAGGGGTGGCTGGGAAATACCCAACACAGGTGCTATGTTCAGAAGAAGAAGGCTGCAGCACAGCCCTACTGCGGGAGGTCACAACAAGGCCAGAAGAATAGCATCAAACAGGTGACAGGAGTTAGAAGAATGGGATCCACGGTTTCCCAGCCTGGAAGTCAAGAAAAGCAACAACAACAACAACAACAAGAAACTGCAGGCCATATTAGATGAGAATTTCAACTGCATGGAAATAGATGACTTTGCTTCTTATTTTTAAAAGCCTGGCTTCATTAAGGTGATTGTACCCAATACATCGATGTGCCTTTTTTTTTCTTCCTATGGAGAAAATGAAACCAGGGAGTAAAGATGTTTGAGGCAGTCCCAAGTGTCTCCGGCTGAGTACCTGCGACAGAGAATGAACTGTTTATCTTTGTCAGTGTACTGAATATTGAAAACTCTAATGCAACAGTGTGGACCATTTTGTCACCACCACCCCCTTCTCTAAAGAATAATAGCTAATTGGAATCCTAGTGGAGTAACAGCCATAAAAGCAAGGCTCTTAGCTGAGATTGAGGGGAAATACCACTTTAGCAATTACACTTCCTTTATTTGTCAAAGGAAGGGATCTCTGCCCAAAGACCTAGTCCCTGGCAAGTATGCGCGAAATTACAGAAATGGAATCCAAACTGATGGGTTGGGGGAAAAGGCACGTGGTGTTTTCCAGCCCACGTTACCCCTGTGTCTTTAATGTTTTTGCGTTTTGCAACATGTTTTCATGGATGTTTTTTCACTGGCCCTCCCAACTGGCCACCCTGATGAAGGTTGGTATCTCCCTTCCACGGCTCGAAGAAATGAAGGTAAGGAGGCTCTCATAGCCAGCATCACAGGCTGCGTTGCCCTCGGAAGCCAACTCTAAAGCAAGACTTGAACACAAGTGATTTATTCGGAAGGTGGTCCCAGAAGACATGGGGAAGCAAGACAGAGAAGGCAAGGCAAGGACCTCAAGGTGTATTGACAGATGAGCTACCTCTGTGGGCAACTGGGTCATTACCCCACCAGGAACCCCTAAGAACAGATGTGAAATATGCCTTGAACTTGTCCCACTCAAGGGGGAGCCAGCTGGGGTATAAACCCTCTGTCTCCCATTTGTCCTTCACTTCCAACTTGCACACAGGGGGTACAAGTCCCCAGCACCCAGGCCTTGCCAACTTGCAGCCAAGAGAAAGCCCTCAGCTGCTCCCAGTAGAACACAGCAACGGCAGGTACACAGAAGGGTGAATGTCAAGGGGAAGAGGAGCCGGGCATTCCCCAGGCAGCAGCGTGCCCAACCCCTTCGTCCTTGCCCGCCTCTCAGCAAGAAGGCGTCTTTAGCCTCCTCTGCAGCTAAGGGCGGCTTTGTTGTAGCCAAAGAGGGGCTTCTGGGAAAGACTTGTTTCCTGATACAGGGAAAGAGATATATAAGGAGACCCCTCACCTCCTGGCCTCCCTGTGTTTCCTGCCTTTGGATGGGTCATGTGACATCATGCGGCATGGGGCGACGGCGCCCGCTATCACCACAACTGCGACCCCAGCGTCATTTATATTCCGAACAATACTGTGACCGCACACGTCCAGACTTCATGTCACGTAGGCGATGACTAGTCCTGTGGTTTAAGCCGCTATCGGTTGGGTTTTCTGTGACTTGCCGCCCAAACGCATTCCTAACCCGCACAAAATTTGATTTTGTCTCTGAATACAAAGCCTGCACCCTTGTCCGTGTAACTCTTTTTCCTCGCCCGCTAGGTGTTGTAAAATATGAAGGTACATCTTTGCCTTACATTTTTTTAACAGTCAAAAGAAGGGTGATGGTTTAAGCAGATAGAAACGTCAAAACTTTTTGAGTTGTGTGATTGAAAGAATTCAAATAGAAAGCATGTTGTTGTTTTAATAAATTAATTGATGTTGTTGTTGTTGTCAAAGTTCTTTTCAGCTTTTCTACCTCAGACTTCATCCCGGATGTGATAGACTCCCTCGACGCACCCCCTTCTGTTTACCCCCCTCCCTGGAAACAGTTCACGAATCAGATGTAATACAGGCCAGTCATCTGTGGTGGGCAGAAGGGGCAGAGGGTGACTTTTAGAAGAAATCAAGTCCAGGGGCGCCTGGGTGGCTCAGTCGGTCAAGCGCCCGCCTTTGGCTCAGGTCATGACCTCGCGGTTTGTGAGTTCGAGCCCCGAGTCGGGCTCTGTGCTGACAGCTCAGAGCCTGGAGCCTGCTTCAGATTCTGTGTCTCCCTCTCTCTCTGCCCCTCCCCAGCTTGCGCTCTGTCTCTCAAAAATAAACACTTTAAAAAGTTAAAAAAAAGAAAAGAAGAAATCAAGTCCAAGGTGAACGGAAAACAGCCAGAAGTATACACAGAGCCTTACCAATAAACAGTAAAGCGTTGGCTGCTTAAGGAATATAGGGCAAGCCTTGGCACGAGAGGGGACAGAATAGGGAGTCTTGGATTTGGCTAGAAGCACAGCCAACTACAGACCCCGGGCCCTTGGATAAGTCACTGCTCGGTTCTCACCTCGGCGAAATCAAAGGCCTCTGCGGTCCACCTCTGATACACTGGGATTCCGGTAACGCCCTGATTTATCTTTAGCTTCAGGTTCGGTTTTTAGAGATCTGTTTTCCTCCAAACCGAGTGCATCCGTAATCAGAAGCGGCCACCAAAGACATCACATGCCACTCCCCAATCTGTATTCCAAATATTAGTTGGGGGAAAGGTGCTAGAGACACAAAAATGAATCAACCGTGCCAGCAATGGCATCCGTATATTTTAAAAATCTTTGGGTGCTACAAAGACAAGCAACATGTTAATATGACATTTACAAATCACCCCCAACCACTCTCTAATTAACTTATTGTGTGCCTTCTCTAAACTAACATACACAGAATTAGAGGAGAAACACTTATTTGTTCTGTTGCTAGGGAACCGATATCATTTGCAGAGTGAAAAAAAATCATTAGTATACTTAAGCTGAAATTCTATTTATAACAGCCAGATTGAAAACACGAGATCAAAGTCTCAGCCTTATTTTTTTTTTTCCTCCATTCTTAAGGAAGCAGCCCAAAGCAGCAGCGTGGTTGTACCTAATACATAATATTCGCAAAAAGTTCTGGAGCCTTGGCTGCTCACAACGGCTCCAGAGTTGGTCATCGGGACAAACCCGAGGAAGGTCAGAATTGTACGTGGGCGGGTGGCTTCGTTTGACGTGACCGCGTTGTGTAATTCAACACGTACCTGGATTCCAAGTGATTTCCTTGCTGACTCTCGATTTAAAAGACGGAATTTTTCCCCCCACTTCTCTTAACGAATTCCTTCATTTATCGTTCTCGGGAGACGGTGGAAAGAGCTCTGATTTAGAGTCAGAAAACTCTGGGTGTGAACCTTAGGACACCACCCCTGTTTTGGCTGGGTGACCGCAAGCAAGGGCCATCGCTGCTCTGAGCCTCGGGTTTTTTACCTGCAAAGGGAGCCCGGGATTGCCAGCATCAGGATGAGGAATAAAAGAGAAAATGGGTCAGGGGCACCTGGGTGGCTCTAGGGGCAACTTCAGCTCAGGTGGTGAGCTCGCAGTTTGGGAGTTTGAGCCCCGTATGGGGCTCTGTGCTGACAGCTTGGAGCCTGGAGCCTGCTTCAGATTCTGTCTCGTCTCTCTCTCTTTCTGTCCCTCTCCCACTCGTGCTCTTTCTCTCTCCTAAAAATAAATAAACCTTAAAAAATAGCAAATATTTTAAAAATTTTAAAAAGTCTGGGTGCCTGGGTGGTTCAGTCGGTTGAGCATCCAACTCTTGGTTTCAGTTCAGTCATGATCCTAGCGTTATGGAACCGAGCCCCAAGTTTGGCTTTGCACTGAGCACGGAGACTGTTTAAGATTCTCTCTCTCTTCCAGGGGTGCCTGGGGGCTCAGTCGTTAAGCATCGACTTCAGCTCAGGTCATGATCTCACGGTTTGTGAGTTTGAGCCCCGTGTCGGGCTCTGAGCTGACCAGCACAGAGCCTGCTTCAGATTCTGTGTCTCCCCCTCTCTCTGTTCCTCCCCCGTTCGCACTCTGTCTCTCTTTCTGTCTTTCAAAAATAAATAAAACATTAAAAAAAATAAGATTCTCTCTCTCCCTGCCTCTGCCCCTCTCCTCCATTCTCACTTTCTCTCTAAAATAAAAATAAATAAAAACATAAGAAATAAAAAGTCACTACTAAAAGAAGTCAACTAAATAAACATGGGGATCTTATACGTCATCAAAGTGCCATTTCAAATTGACGGGGAAACTATGGCTCATTCAAAAAATAGTGCTGACCTTTGGTGGGAATGCAAACTGGTTCAGACGCTCTGGAAAACAGTGTGGAGGTTCCTCAAAAAATTAAAAATAGATCTACCCTATGACCCAGCAATAGCACTACTAGGAATTTACCCAAGGGATACAGGAGGGCTGATACATAGGGGCACTTGTACCCCAATGTTTATAGCAGCACTTTCAACAATAGCTAAATTGTGGAAAGAGTCTCAATGTCCATCAACTGATGAATGGATAAAGAAATTGTGGTTTATATATACAATGGAATACTACTTGGCAGTGAGAAAGAATGAAATCATGCCATTTGCAGCAACGTGGATGGAACCGGAAGGTATTATGCTGAGTGAAATAAGTCAGTCACAGAAGGACAGATATCTTATGTTTTCACTCATGTGTGGATCTTGAGAAACTCAACAAAAGACGATGGGGGAAGGGAAAGAGAAAAATAGTTACAACAGAGGGGGAGGGAGGCAAACCATAAGAGACTCTTAAATACAGAGAACAAACCGAGGGGGATGGGGGGCTGGGGCAGAGGGGAAAATGGGTGATGGGCATTGAGGAAGGCACTTGCTGGGATGACCACTGGGTGTTGTACGTAAGCGATGAACCACGGGAATCCACCCCAAAAACCAAGAGCACACTGTATGTTAGGCAATTTGACAATAAATTATTTAAAAAAAAAAAAACCCAAATCAAAAAATAGTGCTGAGAAAATTGGCTAAATATTTGGGAAAAAAATGAAATTCATCATTAATGCTCTCTTTACAACTATTACAGAGGTCTCAAATATTTGGATATAAAATGTAAAACCCTAAAACAACTTAAAGGGAACCTAAATAATTTTGTTTTACCAAAAGGGCAATCCAAGTCTATTCTCCATGTGGCATACCACCCAGAAACCATTGAATAAAAGATGAATCCATTTGAATACGTACAAATATTTTGTGTGGCCAAAAAGAAAAGACAAGCTGCAAAAATATGGAGAGTAAAATACAGGAACACTTCGTCTTTTGAAGAAGAAACGTTAATGGATAATGCAAGTATAAATAGCTAGTTAAACTTCTTGGAAAGTTAGAAAACGCAGAGTAAGCGATCAAGCACGACTTTTCCCTCTCTGCATTGGCAACACGAAAGGTTGGCTCACGCGTTTGAAATGCAGTAGGGCGTTCGCGCGTTCTGTTGGGAGAGCGTGTATTTGTTTCAACCTGATTTGGAGTCACTGGCCATAGCTATCAAATTCTGAGCCAGAAGTCTCCATTCCGGGAATTTTTCTCATGAATAAACTCAGACAATTGTGCAAATATATTCACATGAGTATGTAGCAGCCAAAAAAAAAAAAAAAAAAAAGGAAATAATCTCAATATTAGGGAAGCTCCTTAAGTGTATTTTCGTACGCTTAGAAAATGGAATAGTAAGTGACAAAAAATAAAATGAGAAAAATGATCGGATAGAGGGAGATACCACAGGCTACCTCCTGTGGAATGCTCAACATGTGTTCCTTAACAGAACGCGTGCAAAAGCCTAGGGGACAGGTATTTTTTACTCTGTTCCCATTTTACAGATTAGGAAACTGCATCGCAGGGGAGGATCTTGTCCAAGGTTATACTGCCGGTGAGCTGGTCAACCAGGACAGTCTGGCTCCATAATGATGGTCTAAACGCCAGGCTGCACTGCCCTCTCTGCAGAGCCCGGCGATGTTATTAAGCGGACAAAAATCAACAACAAAAAAAGGCAACTTACTGACCAACACATAGTGAGTTGGAAGGGGGAAAGAGATGTGGCACCGCGTAGAAAGGTCTGGAAGGCATACAAAGCCACAGCTGGGGAGTGGATGGAGAAAGAAAGGATTCTACTTTTCCCTTCTCACCAATCTTGGTTTCAAAGTTCTTAAGCCATGTGCACGAATGAATGAATGAATGAATGATTTTTTAAGTAGTGGTTCTTGGACACAAACCTCTACAAGAACTGAACTGTAGGGGTGCCTGGGTGGCTCAGTCGGTTGGGGGTCCGACTTCGGCCCAGGTCATGATCTAGCGGTCCGTGGGTTCGAGCCCCGCGTCGGGCTCTGTGCGGACAGCTCAGAGCCCGGAGCCTGTTTCAGATTCTGTGTCTCCCTCTCTCTCTGACCCTCCCCTGTTCATGCTCTGTCTCTCTCTGTCTCAAAAATAAATAAACATTAAAAAAAAAAAAAAAAGAACTGAACTGTAACCCCTCTGATTGGCTCTCCCATGGCAGTCAACTGACTGACTTGACGGAGCGATTCATTGGCCACCCAGAGTGAGTAGCTCCGAAGGGGAAGCGGTTGCACTGGTCTAACAACTGGCTGGCTCCCAGGGAGGAGAAAAAGAGAAGCCCTGATCTCTAGTGTTGGCTAATTCCTGTGGTGTAAATACTCCCGTGACCGATTTCAAGTCCCCAGTATGCCTTCACCAAGTGAGAAGTTGGGAAGAGGCACACAGTTGGAATAGCACATCCACATATGGCATTTCCAAGATGCACACGCAACGGACGTGACTAGTCTCAAGACCATCGGCATAGTACAAAGAACTACGAAGTGATGCTTCGGGTATCTATCGCCTCTGTTTTTAATGATTTACTTAACCGAAAGGTTGTATGGTTTAATTTTTAATAACGGTTGCCTTTCACAACCAATGCAGAAACTTCCTGAAAATTCAGCCATTACTTCTTGTGAGCCATGCGAGGTGGCCCAAGCTGGAACGGGAGCAAGTTTCCCCATCGTGAACAAAGATTATTTCACGCTTGAGTTATTTTCTTTGGGATTTTCCATTCATCTAAAATCAGATGAGACCACAGCCATTATGTTCTAAGGCATCACGAGCCAACACTTCCAAGTTTCCTTTCCATTCTCAGCAACATTATCACCTCCTCCAGGAAGCTTTCCTGACCCACACACTCATAGAACCACCCTGGTCTCTTCATGGCACTCACCCCTGTGCCAGTATTATGCCAATAATATGAATATGTTATTGGAGTTTCTACATATTGGTATAATATACATTATAATATGTATCCATTGTATTTATGTGTTTCATTAATTATCGTCCCCTGACCCCTGACTACACTATAAACGCGTTAAGACCAGAATATTTAGTTTGGTTCGGCTTTGCTTTCAGTGAGGTTAGGGAAGCCTTGTTGTTTTGTCCCCAGGTCCTACCCTAGTTGCCTGGCACAGAAAAGGGATCTAAGTAGCATTTGCTGAATGCCTTCTCAGAAAAATATATCAGGGCTGACCCCACTAGGAAGGGTTTCCAAAATGGGCACGGATGCAGGTTGGGGGCGCCGTGAGTTTTTGCTTGTTTTTACGTTTGTCTTATTGGTTTCATTTGTCATTGGTTTTGGTTAGTTGATTTGTTTAATTTACAGTTGTCAGAGATGGCAGGGGCCATGTCCGCTTACCGCCCATTTCAGAGCCTGAGAAACGGAGGCCAGAGCCTCTCGAGGATGCCATTTAGCAAGGGGGCCCAGATCTCCCGGGTCTCAGTCGGGCGCTATTCTGTCACAGTGCGTTGTCTCAAGCGAGTTATTTATCCTAGTCCTGGTCACGAGATAGGAATCATAAAAATAAAGGCAGCAGTAAGGGTACCTCTTCCCGTAAGACATTTGGGCTAAGGAATATTCTGAAACTTGGATATATTTGAATAGAGCTTTAATGATTCCCAATGGCAACTGTGATTCTTGGGTTTGATTTGGGGGATTTTTTTTTAATGTTTTCCTCACAATGCCCACTTAAGTGCATTTCTCACCTCCCCTTTCCTTGCGTGGAGAAGAAAGCAATCATGCTTTTCCCCAGGACACGAAGACTGGCCTGTGCTTGGCTAACCTCACTTTTCAGAGGCGTGGTCTGAGTTCAGGTGTAGGTGAGAAACAGAGAGAGAGACAGAGGGCATGAGTGGGGGAGGAGCAGAGAGAGGGGGAGACACAGAATCCAAAGCAGGCTCCGGGCTCGGAGCTGTCAGCACAGAGCCGGACGCGGGGCTTGAACTCATGAGCTGTGAGATCTTGACCTGAGCCGGAGTCAGAAGTTTAACCGACTGAGCTACCCAGGCACCCCTGGAAAATGCTTTTTAAAACCACAAAATCTGGGGCGCCTACGTGGCTCAGTCAGTTAGGCATCTGCCTTCAGCTCAGGTCATGAGTTCATGGTTCATGGGTTCAAGCCCCGCATCGGGCTCTGTGCTGACAGCTCAGAGCCTGGAGCCTGCTTCTGATTCTGTGTCTCCCTCTGTCTCTGCCCCTCCCTTGCTCGCACTCTGTCTCTCTCTCTCAAAAATAAATAGTAAAAAAAAAAAAAACAAAAAAACCCACAAAATGTAACGCAAGGGTATCAGGGACTGGTTTCAGCTCACGTTTACCAAGTTCTGCCTGGAGCAGGCCAGAACTGTACTAAGTGCCCTGGGAATAACTCACAGAGCAGCCTGGAATCCTTGTGTCAATCCTAAAGACACTAATAAGTTAATAGAGATAACAGAGATGAAATCAGCAGAAACCCAGCCCTCGAGGAGCTCTCCCTATGGAGAGCTCCACAACGTCTCCATAAACTCCATCGCCACATCAAAGTTCTGCTGAACCCTTTACCAAGCTGTGCTACCTCGGGCAAGATGCTCTCTTTCTCTGGGCCCCTACTCCCCCCTAAAAATGAAAGCCTCCATCCAGACGATCTTTCAGATTTTTCCAGCTCTGGAAATTCTGATTCTGCCCCAGTTGTGGTCCGTGTCTTCGGGCAGGGATTCCGAATAACTCGATGCCGCTCGGACTGACTGCTCACAGCTAGAGCACGTGTAGGATGATCCTGACAAAGCAGGGCGAGCAGATGACCCGGCTGCTGCTCCAGACTTGGGACAAGCCGCCGTACCCTGGGGGAGGGCAGGTTTGTCTGGGGAAAATACACTCGGTCTTCAGTCTCTGGGTCCAAGGTCTCTCTGTGCCAAAGCAGGGGCTCAGTTCTCCGTGCTTCTTTCTCCACGACCATGCTGCTTTCTTTCCGAACTTCGGGGTGAATCTTACCAAAGTGAAATCCACTGTATACCATCAAGGAAAGAAGAGGGAAACCCCATCCAGGCCCCAGATGAAAATATTTCCGTGCCTGGAAGTGAAGCGTATTTAAACTGACATTGATTTCACTAATATATTTTTTTGCTTTCAAAACACTCTAAAGCAGGACAAAATCAATCTCCAAAGTCGCTAGCGTAAACGTAAGCCTGTGTTCATCGGCGACATCTAATTTCAGTTACAGCGAAGGGAAGAGGGGCACCTGGGTGGCTCGGGCAGGTCAGTGTCCGACTCTTGATTTCAGCTCAGGTCACGATCTCACGGTTTGTGGGTTGGAGCCCCGCCTTGGGCTCCGTGCTGACAATTTGAAGCCCACCGGGGATTCTCTGTCTCTCTCTCTCTCTCGGCCCCTCTCCTGCTTGCCCGTGCACGTGCTCTCTGCCTCTCTCTCAAAAATAAATAAATAAACTTAAAAAAAAAAAATAAAACAATGAAGGGATGAATCCAAAATACCTCCATAGTAACTTCTTTAAACATTTTTATCGGGCTGCTCTTTTAACTCAAGTAAGATATCTTGTTCTCCGCGGAGTTCGATAACTCCCTTGTTTACGTGAAAAAAGCATCAGGAAAATCTCACTGATTCTGACCCCATTGATTTTGCAGAGTGGGAGGCGGGCTAGGCGGGAGTCAGGAAATCTGGGTCTGTTCCTCCCCTTACCACTCATTCAATGCTTTGACCTGGAAAAGACATTTTCTCTCCTTGGACTTTTCTCTCCTTGGAGTTTCTTCAGGTTGGAGACCAAGAGAGCTGCAGTAGAGACACTTAGGAACTACAACATCCACCTATCGGTAGCTCGATTTCTTGCAACTGATGGGGGAAGGGGTGGAGGTTGGACTGAGATACTTCTTGTATTTGAAAAGACCAGCAAGAAACCGACAAAGGCGTAACCACAAACAAGAGAGAGAGATACTTCTGCGCTTCAAAAGAAGGAATAGATTCTGCATCAGGGGCCCTCCCTGTGTCCCATGCCCTTCGTCATATAGTTATGGTATACTTCCCTTCCCTTCGACTTTGGGCTCGGCCCTGTGATTTGCTCTGGCCGATGGAAGGTTCACCAGCCATGCTGTGACTAGAGGCTTGAAATGGGCCGTGGGCCTGTGCTTGCAAAGATAGGCTGGCTCTTTTGCTTCTCTGCCATCGTTCGGAAATCATATCCCGGCTAGCCCACTAGTCCCAGGAAAAAGATGAGGGACCCTTGAAGCAGAGCCGCCCACGCGGAATCTCTCCAGCTGGCTCGAGGACCCACCAGCAATGACAAATGATTGCTGTTTCAACCCACTGAGGTCTGGCCAAGCTTGCTATACAGGTTTGTGGCGGCCATAACTAACCAATACAAAGGGCGGGTGTTTTTCCAGAAGGGAGCATATATTTTTCCGTCGACAAAATACCAAATATAAATTACACTTTATTTTACGGTAAAAACATAGACGTTGAGACACTTCCTAGGCCGTAGGCAGCCTAAATTGGGTTGTCACCCGTGTGCCTCTGGGCCACTTAACTTCTCTTGGCCTCAGTTTCCACATCTGAGGTAATGTGGGCTACCTGTGTCATTAGATTTGGCGCGAGGCTTACATATGAGAGCACATGCGAAACGTTTAGCTCCGTGCCTGTGCTCAACAAGCGCTCAGTAAATAGTAGCTGTTAATTAGCTAAGCATTTTCCAAATTCCTCCGGAGCATAGGTGCATGCTACAAAATTCAATAATGAAGAAAGGGAAGGCCTGAGGCTCAGGGAGCCTGGGCAAACGACAATTATATTAATGGTTCCTCTGTACAGGTGGTAAGCGACATCGTTGGGTTTTTTTGTGAGTTGTTTTTTTTTTTTTTCCATTCATGGAAGTGATATGTAAACTTTCTTCTTAAAACAAATGTAGGCGATTGAAACAGTAAGTCTGAGCAGAAAAACAGATAAATGGTAATACAAAAGCTACTCGGACACGAGAAACCATACCTGTGTGAAGTTTGGAAATGACTGAGTTAATACAGAAATACTTAACCGATTAAAGCAGAAGTTCTGTTGACACATGGAAATCAGGACTATCTGCCCTGCTCAAGCATTCACTAATTCCAGCTTGAGTCCTCTGCTGGTTGGCTCTATTTTCCCCATCCCCGAATTTAGCCCAGATAACTAAGTTTTTGGTGTCGTTGGTCTATAAGTGCAAGAAACACTTCTAAAAAAATCAGCATAATATTTCTCATTTCAACACCCAGGGCACTGACAACCAGCCCCTTTCAATAGTCTGAAGGAAAAAAAAAAAAATACACACATTTTGCGTTTTCCAATCTGATTGAACCTGGCAGGAACCATCTGCGCACGTGTAGACATGTCGGGTGATCACCCGTGACTCCAATAGGCTGGCAAATTAGGCCAAGTTGTATCTTTGTGTCTACAATTATCAATTTCAAATCCTGGAAAGATGTCTATGGAACAGAATCAGAGGGAAACGGGACTCTGCCTCATGTCTCGGTGCAAACAGCCATTGTTCAAGACCGGTTAGCATTACTGGTGGTCCCTTCTTCCTGAAGCTTCCACTCCTAGGCTGGGAGCATCTGCTGTGTATTTTTCATTTCTTTCCCATTTTGAGCAATTTGGTTTGTAAGCTCCATTTCCTTGTGGCTTCCTGGAGTTCCGATGACAAACCGCCACACTTTGTTCCTGTCCTTTAAGGTCTGAAAAGGCACTGGAGAAACACACGAAATTTGTTTCTAATTTTGCGTCTGCCAAAGCATTCCTGGGGTAACAATACAAGCCTGTAAAAATAGGAGGCACCATCCCTCTAATTCCACAAAATCAACAAATCCGAAAGGAAATCAGGCACAGTCCTCGAAAATGCAGCATAAATATTTTTACACCCACCCCCTCTCTTTCTTTAGCTGCTGAAAACTTGTTTCTGAATTATGATTTGAGATTGCATATTTATCCGTTTATGTCTCCAACAGATAATCATGACATAAGCAAATGAAAAGAAACACGAGGGCTTTCTTCTTTTTTCCTGGTTTCGTGTTTTGTAAAACCAATGTCCCTAAAGACAATTTAAGAGAATGCGGAATCCAATTTCCTCACGGGTGTTAAGAGTTTTATTTTTAACTCGACTACTCAAAATAATAGGCGTCCCCCACGTGCTCTGATCCACAGTTGGAGGAAACGCACCCACAAAAGCAGAATCATCTTTCCAGTTTCGTTTTTAGATAATTCAGAGCAACTTAGAGTTCTGAATTCCTGAATCCTGGCCAAGGTGATGTCATTAAATCTATAATGAAAACAGTGTCACTGAGAGAATTAATTCATTATGGTGGAATTAAGTTAAATCCTTTATGATATGCCATTAAGCACCCATACTAACACGCCTGCATCCATCTAAATGGAACACATTCAAATACAAAAAAGAAAAACAGGCTCCAGTCTCAAACCTCATAGAATATTGGGTAACTTCCAAAGTGAAATTCATATAACTACTAAGAATATTGATAAATCTCATGGTATTTAAGCATCTTAAGATATTTTAAGTGTTGCAGTGGCCAAATACTTTGTGGTTTATATAACGTCTTCGCCCGAGGGGGTAAACTTACCGTCTAAATCATTATTATGTATTTGATAAATGTTTTTGCCTTGTTGCTCTGTTTCCTCAACAGCCAAACAGCCCCAAGGACTACCCAACATTTCAATAATCTTCAAAATAGCATTACCCTCAGTCCGGACACGATGAAACTGTGATGCCAGAGTCTGAAGTAACTCAGTCAAGATCTTAAGGACATTTCTCGTCCCCGAACTTAGCGTGCAATGGACAAATACTTATTTTGTTAGGTCCTGCAGACAGAAATGGACAATGTCACCTCTTCCCCGTCCGCTAGGATTTTAGACTTCGGTCCACAGCCATAACATCATCTTGTCAAAATCTATCCCCTAGAACCTGGGCAGAAAAGGAGGAACTACATAACTATTAGCCAGGCACTTACAAGGGGTTATTTCTGCTTCTAACACCAAATTTCTGCTGAGTCCAGGGAAACTTCCAGCTTCCTCTCTATATCCTGGCTCACCATATACTTATCTAGAATAATGACTGCTCGTGAAGGGGGTTGGGTTCCTTAGAGAGAAAAAAAATTAAGACGGTATTCGACACGAAAACTTGGATGTTAATAGGGTTTTTTTAAATAAAGGTTAAAAAATTAGGTCATTTCCTACTAGTGAAAGAACATGCATTTTTAGAAGGTAACAAAAAAAAAAATCACAAATCGCGTTCAAAGCATCTTGCTTCTGACACATGGCTGGCTCTTAAGTGACAAATGGAAATTTCCTGAGCTCAGTAAAATGACTTGACAATAGGCTGCATATAGTTTCTACCGAAGCTGGCTGTCAAAAAAGTTGTAGCAATCATGCTTATCGTTAATGATGACCAGCCAAGCTCTTTGTCTGCAAAGACCATGGGCCAAATATTGTCATAGCCCGTCACTGGCTGTGCAAACCTTTTTTGTTACCACCTGGCAAAGAAAGAAATTTTATTTTTACGGATTGGCTCTCTTTACAACAAATATCACCCCAAACCCTTGAAATAACAGAAAGAATCCAAAGGCCTAGCCAATGACCTGCTCGCTTTATACAATATTGATAGGACAACCCCTAGGCAACAAAGGAATTCTGATGGTGCCTTGGTTCTCTTTGTAATGGGATTTGGCCAGGATCAGGAAAAGCATGTATTTATTTTTTATTTATTTACAGTGTATACCCTGCCTGCTTCTCAAAAGGTTTAGGATGGCTTACAAAAACAGAAACCAAAGCAAAACAGGAAAACTATATGCATTAAGACTGGTGCAGATATAAAAATAGAATTTTTTTAAGCAAAAAAAGAGAAAGGAAGGAAGGAAAGAAAGAAAGAAAGAAAGAAAGAAAGAAAGAAAGAAAGAAAGAAAATTATCCCAGCAACCATATCACCCGCAGCATTCAGTTAATATATACTGTGTTTGAACTACGCAGAAAATATATTCCTGTTTTGCCTTTAGGCACCTGCCTGCTAAGTGCCCTCCACCAACCAAAAAGGAAGCAAGGAGTTGATCTTTCTTTGGGCTCTATTTTGCCCAGTAGGAGAAATGAGACCACAGCTCAGCTGATGTTCACCAAAAAGCCGATTCTCGTTCCCAGCAGAGACTTTGCAACCACATGATAAATCGATCGAATACCACCCTGGGTGCCCCAATTCTGGTGTATTTGCTGAAAAGCATGCACTCTATGGAGTTTCTCTCAACTTTGGAAAAAAAAAAAAGTGGGGGTGGGGCATTTCTCTCCTTTCCTCTAATTTTTTTTTTCCTAATTTTTGTTTTGTCCTTATATGTAAGCCTCCCACCTTTGGAAGGGTTCATGTAGCGAACTGTGCATTTTCCCTTGTGTGAGTAAAGGACAAAGTGTCTGCTTTCACTTCAAATTGCTTGGTCCTCAATCAACATCACCATAAATGTGACATATGCATATTAAATCCAAATATTTTATTGGTGCAGATAAATATGATTTGTAAAAAGAGTCAAATTAACAATCCATTACATACTAATGGGTTCTAATCAATAAGTTTAATTTGACTAAAAGGAGAGGGGAGGGGGGCAGAAAGGGACTCAATTACACCCAAATGGTGCAATTTAAAATTCTAAAGGTGACTGCCTTCTACAACTGCTGAACCACAGTCTGATTTGGGGGCTTATGGACCCAAGGCCTAAACTCTGTTGAAATTGAATTTCTGTCTGTGGTTTACCCACTCATGTTTCCAATTGTTTTTCTTTAAAACAAACAAACAAACAAACAAACCCACATTGCTTTAAATACAAAAAGAAGTACAAAGAATAAAAAAGCAAACGACCTTCCACAACCCAGAAAGAACAAATATTTTTTAAATGTCATATTTGCTTCAGATTACTTTAATAAAAATTAAACAATGCACATAAAACCGCTCTCTTTTCTCCGCCCCCACCCCCCGCCCCGTGACCCTCTCTCCTTCCCCTCCACCTCCTCCAGAGACTGGACTGAAGGTTGTCTGTTTCCTTCTTGCCTTCATTTCTGAACATTTACTCCCTCTACAGAGACCCCACCCGCCAGGCATAGCGTCACTTGGGGTGTTCGTAAAATCTGCAACTTGCTTTTTGCACTTGACAATCTGATGCATCCCTTTTAACGTTCCACTATACGATTTGGTTTTTTATTAGCTCGTTAGCCGTTAACTGCTCATTTATTCCCCTACTGATGGACAGTTAGAGTCAGCCGGCTTACTATGGTTATTCTGATGTCTGATACATAGGAAAAAGGTGCCCGGGTTCCTTTGATCACGGAAGTTGATTTCAGGTACTTGCACAGGCCACAGCCTCTCCTCCGGGGCTCCATCACTGGAGAAGCAAGGTAGAAAAATCCCTTCTTCCTTGGCAGTGGCTCTCTATTTTATATGAGGACCCTGTTCCTGGCAGTTTGGCTCAAGCTGGCCAAGCCCTTGGAGCATGAAACGTGTCCCCTTTCCCTCCGCTCCCTGCATCCCCCTCTCTCTCTGGTCCTGCTCTTTGGCAAAACACAGAGCCTGAATAAAGGAGACGGAGGAGGCTTCCGTTTGCAGGGGCTTCCGCCTCTTCAGATGGGGCGTCTGGCGTCTGCGACACACCCACGATCTTTGGTGTCAGCCTGCCCCCTAGCGTCGCCGGCGGGTCCGGCATCTGACGGCGGCGAATCTGCAGCTGCTAACCAGGGGCGCTCGGCTCCAGCCGCCCTCCCGCAGAAGGGGAACCGAGCCCAGCGGACTATCTCGCTATCTTCTGGGTGGCAAGGAAATGTCAATTATACACCCAAGGGATGTGGTTTATGAAAAACTAGAAAGAATGTTTAAATTGTGTACGTAAATTGTTTTGTTTTACAAGCTGGGGTAAATCAGCACATTTGCAGCCCATGTTTATCTGATCCCCTCCGTAAGACTCTTTTTGAACGTATGCCATTGATGTGGGGTGAATGCCTATGCAAAACATAACCGACCCCTAAATTCAATTAGGGCATCACGGGGGGGAAATGGAAATTTTGCTTTGGGGTTAGTTAGTCAAGATTGCTGAGAACTTCTCGGGATAGTTCCTTGGCTGTAACCGAAGACTGAAATCGAAGGATAAAATTTCCAACGGATGCCGGGCAGTCAGAACATTGGCTCGGGCTCGCCCTTTTAAGAAAATGATGGCAGACAAAATGCCCTTCTTATACCCGATTTCTAGCTTATTTTTTTGGAAACGGTCTTCTTCGTGTTGCCCCCAACAGATAGCACATTGATGGAGCTGGATAGAGGCTGAATTAACATTCTGTCCCCTGATGGTAATACACGACGGAAGACGGGAATACCTAATTCCACAGGGAATACCTAATTCTGCCATCAACTAGAAGAAAATACCCCAAGGGAAAAAAAAATTATTTGAAAACAGTGTTTTATTTTTATGAAAGTCTGAGCACACCCCAGGGAGGCAGTTGATGGGTGAAAAGGAGGAGGTGTTTAAATGGTGTGTGTAAACTGCTGTGTTTTGCATGCTGGGTAAATCACAGATAGAGGTCACAGCGATGAGAAAAGTTTGAGATGGCGTGGAACCCAAGCGGGAATAATCCCTTGGCTTTGACCGTGGGTTGCTGAACCCTAATCACTGATAACAGCCATCAAGCGGCTAGCGGAGAAGCTCCACTTTATATTGATGTGGCATTTACTTCTCCAGAAAGTCCCCCACTCGGGCGGGCACTTATGGCAAGATAATTAATAGTCCCCTGAGTTATAGATTCTGAGCTAAAGGTAACAGTACATAATAGAAGTCAAGGTCACCCATAATACAGTAGCTTCTATAACAAAGGGGGATTATTACTGCAATTACCGTCCTGTTGGAAAGATTTTATAAGTTTTCATCATTTTAATTCTTAAATCTTCCTCTTGCCAGTGACGTTTCAACTCCTCGGTTTATGGCGGAGAAATAAAAGCCTCTCCTACACCGCTACAAAAGCTTTCTGTCCGGAGCATTCAAGTGGCTTCTGGCGAGGTCGAGAGACCAGAGAACAGGAGAACGGTGACCCTGTTTAGCAGTCAGGCCTTGAAAGACTCCTTACACACCGAATTTGTCTTCCTTGTGTTATCCCTTCCGAGGCCACATCAAACAAAACACACTCACATCCCACGGTAGATGGAAGTTTGGGGGTTTTTTCTACCCCCCCCCCCACCACCCCGTGCAGGATGGGAAAGAATTTTCTGGTTTTGCTTCTAACAGTGACTTTTTTACCCCTAGGTCTCACACATTTTTGAAGGGCCTTGAAAAGTTTGAGCTTCTGGCCCTTTGCCTGTCGTGTCCTGTGAAGGCAATGGCTCTGTTTGCCAAAACCTAAACAGGACCCGAACGCGAGAGCACGTTTCCCACCCAAACTATTTAGTGTCTAAATTTGCTCCTGCCTGGAAAAACTCCAGTTCCTGATGTTGAAACCAGAAACAAAACAAAACGGAACCTGTTTTAAAAGCTTCTAAAAAAAAAAAAAAAGCGGGGGGAAGGGGGTTCAGATCTTAAAATTGTAATTAATTTAATAAGACATCCCGCCCGGAGTAGTAGATCAGAAGCTACGTGTGCCATTTGGGAGAGCCTGGGGACAGTGTCCTCCGAGTGCTTTCCGAAATGGTGGCTAACTAAGACGGCACTCGTTTCTGTGACCTGGACGGTCTTGCTGTCTTTCTGTTCTGGACAAAAGAACGAGCAGACACAATCATCTTTTGAGAATGATGGCATCGTCATTGTCTGCATAGCAGGACTGTAATTAAGCACCAGAAATAGGACAGCTGAGAATGGACAAAAGCGGGGGGGGGGGGGGGGGAGGGAGGGGGGAGGGGAGGGGGGAGAAGAGTGAAATGGCATTGTGGGGCAAAGATACTAGCTGAAATCCAGTATACACATGGATGAGGTCATCCCAGGAAAGAGTGTGTGTCCAGATGGAAAAAAGGGAGGGAGGGAGGGTGTGCCCAGAGGAAGGGGGGGCCCAGCGGCCTGCTTAAGTGTTCTAGGCCCACCTCACATGCCTCCTCTTCCAGGTAGACCTTGGGGAGGTCTCCTGGAAGAATTATTCCCGTCTCAAAATTTTACTGGGGTCCTGCTATGTGCCACGTGGTGTTTCAGGTGCTGGGGATCTTCAGTGGAGACACCCCAGGTCTCCCTGGCTTTTTGTGGATACTAGAATGTCAATTCCAGAAGAACCCAGCCATGCCCAGTTCTGGGAGAAGAGCATTCCAGGAAGAAGGGACAGAAGTGACAAGGGTCAGAGGGTGGGAATAAGACTGGTATGTCCCTGCAGCCTAAAGAAGGCCAGTGTGCATGCGGCCGAGGGGTGGGTCAGGACTCCGCTGAATCCATGCATGGGTTGTGGACGCCAACCGACTCTGGGTGCTCCCCACAGACCTCACTTGTGCTCAGCAGGTCGGTGCATGAAGGCATATTAACCAAGAGCTGATTCTGAAACTAAACTCACCAGGAAGGTTCAAAACGGACACCGGGAAAACCTTCATTGTCTTTGATTTTTCTCATCTCGTGGCTGATGAAGCTACATAAACACGTACCTCTTTCCCCAGATCAGAAGGTCAACAGCAACTCGTCTAATACCCACCCAGTCAGTACAGCCCTTGTGGAGGCTTGAAGAACGTACGTGCGACAAAGGGGCACACAGGAGTTCGTTGTAGGAATGAGCAGATGGGTGCCTGGATTTCAGAATTTGTTTCTCACTAGGCTCCAAGGGTTTGGGGCCTGAAGAAAGAGAATTGGCTTATTCCAGTTCCTACCAATCCCCCTGAGTATTTTCTAGAGATCCTCTTTGGTGAGTAGTGTCATTGAGCATCGGACAGCAGGTTTAACCCCAGCTAGGAACTCTGAGGTTCAGGGAGGGGGAGTAACTTGCCCAAGGTCACACAGCCAACGTAGGGCTGGAATTCTACGGGGTGCTCCCTTCATTGTGCTCTGCTTCTTTCTTGACAGGTAAAGACGGGCAGAGAAAGAAGGTTCAGAATACACACCAGATGGGCATTACTCACAAAAAGGGACCTGGACCATAGGGAGAGCTCTCTCCCACTTTCCTCACTGGTCCTGCTCTGTAGGCTCACCCACAGCAGGGCCCTTTTGGCAGGGAACGCCGGGCTCCTGTGTATGCGGGGCATGAACTTTGAGTGGGCACATCCTCTCAGTTTGTTCATCTGTAAAGCAGGTACAGTTTTAATATCTTTCTCACAAGGTGGTAGACGTGGTAAATTAGCCTATGAGAAGTTTCTCCCAATTCCTGGCATGCCATAAGTCCTCAGTAAATAATAGCCATTGTCAGCATTATTTTTTTACGATAGAAAATATAAAAAATACACACACAAAAATCACCCATCATCCCAAACCTAGAGATAACCATAGTTAATATTCTGGATATTATCCTTCTAATCTTTCTTCCAAATACACACACACACACACATACACATACATACATACACACACACACACAATTTGCTTATTAATTTCTGGTATATTATAAACATTTCCTGTGTCACCGGATTCTTCCGAAATGGGGTTTTCATGGCTCTTTTAGCCAATATCTTATTTTTGGAAATTTAATTTTGTTAATATTTTGCTGCTGCAAGTAAGGCTTCAGTAATTGTTCTTATATGTAAAGCTTTATAAATATGTATGATAATTGCGTCTGGATGATTCCTAAATGTGGACTTGCCCGGTCACCAGGCATGCCCATTTCTGAAGCTTTGTGTAGAAACTGCCGAAACGCCCTCCGAAAAAGGTGGGCCACTTCCTACTCTCCTGAGCAGAATACACGAGAACATATGCCCGCATTTCCACCAACCCTCGGCATCATCACTTTAAATACTTTTAGCTTTTAGATAGGCCCCAAATATTACATCCTATTGTTTTAAATCCCTTGATTGGCATGAAGGTTGAATCTTCATCCGTTTTTATTCATTTACGAAGTGGCTGGTTAAGTCTTTTACTTTTTTTTTTTTTTTTTCCTACCGGGGTATTTGTTTCCGTTAACCTTGAGAGAGGGTGGTGTATACTTGGGATGTTTTGTCACTGTGTTAACTGAAACAGATTGCCTGTACTGTGTTTGTGGTCTTCTAGTATTTTAGTCAAAACGTGAGAGTCACACGAGCTTGGCGTGCTGTTCATCTGACTCTGGGCTTCGGTCGTTGGTAACTGGCCAATCACATTGTTGTTTATTCCTGTCCCCAAGACTGTTGTTCCTGGGGCGGGGCGGGGGACAGGGGGCGCAGAAGGCAGTCCAATAGGGTTTCACTTTTATGACTTTCGGAGATATATATTTTTTTAATTTGAGAGACAGAGAGAGAGAGAGAGGTAGAGGGGTAGAGGTAGAGAATCCCAAGTAGGCTCCACACTCAGAGCACAGAACCGTGAGATCATGACCTGAGCCAAAATCATGAGTCGGATGCTCAACCGACTGAGCCACCCAAGCGCCCTAAGATCTTTTTGCTTCATATCAGAGCCCTACCTGGAGCCCCAGCACCATCCACCTTCTCGAAACAGCACTCTTTAGGGGCTGTTGATGTTGCCACTTGGACTCCTTTTTAGCACCCGAAGTCTCTAGTGGGTCCCGTCTTTGAACAAAGTGAGGAGTGGGTGGGAAAAGGAAGAGGAGTTAGTGTTATTGTTTTTTTTTTTTAAGCAACCTAATTTAAGTGCAAAAATCAACTTTCCTTCTGAACAATGTGGCAACAACCTGAAAGCTGTGAATGGTGGAGCTAAAGCTGGGGTACTTGTGAGGAAAAGCTTTTATCCAAAGCCCCGGGGGAGAAAGCTGACTGTTTCTGTGCTTACAAAGGACATGCTGACCTGCAGGGATAACCCACCACAGCCCTCCTTTACCTCCTCAAGGATCTTTTCTTTGTCCCCATCAGTGATCCCAGAACAGGGACTACATGTCTTCAGATGGTGTAAGGGACATTCACGCCCCCAGCTTCCATTCCCCCTCCTTCTGGTAACTGGTCTCCTCTTTTCCTTTGGCAAATCCCATTCTCAGTTCATGAGTCTGGGGAGAAGTTGACTCCCATACCAGCTCCAGGGGTGGGGGGTTTGGCTCAGGTCCATCCAGTCAGAGCTCCACAATACTCGTGGCCTCCATTAGGACAATGGGGGATGGGCACGTGATCCAACTGAGGCCAGTGACAGTCAGACCTAGAACTGTGGCCCAAACCATCAGTGATGGGAGCCCTCTCCTCCGCCAGGCGCAGAGCTGCTGGCGGCCATCTTGCCACTCTGGTCTCCCGCAGAAGGAAGCCGAGGGGATAGATGGAGGTAATGAGCCTGAGCCCTGAGACACTAGTGAGCCCACGGATCAAGCCATGCCTGAGACCCACTGTGGGACTTTTCAGTGGTGTGAACCAGTCAACTCCCTAATTTGGCATGGGCTCTTTTGAGCTGGGTTGTGGTCACAGGAGTCCTGATTAATGCAATCTATTCGGTAGATTGCCTTGAACATCTGAATTGTGGATACTCATCGCGGTTCTGGGGTTCTCAGCTAAGGCAGGGTGGAGTGGGGTAGGGTGAGTAGGGGGTAGGGCCATGAGCTCACAGGAAAGGGACCTAGAAAAACACATGTGAGGAATAGTTGAAGAAACACAGAGGGGGACTCCAGGGAGATGTGACAGCCTGTTGTCATGGAGACCCCACAGTGTAGACCACTGGATGAAGGATTTTTAGAGCTGGATTTTAACTCCGCGGGAAGAAAAGTTACCGACTCTCTCGGATGTGAGGAGGTAATGAGTTCCCCTCCCCTGTGGGCGTGTAAGACGAAAGTGTCTAACAGGATGTCATCAGGGAGATTCAAGCAGCAGGTGCAGGTTGAACTAGATACCCTTGACATTCCTGCTAACCCTGAGCCATGATGAATCTGTTTTCAGGATGAAGAGGTTAGTGTTTGAATCAGGTCTTTCTCATTTGTGACCCAGCTTTTCCAGCAGAGAAATTATGTTTATGAGGGTAGAGTTGCTATGGAGACAAAATGACAGATTCCGTGCTTAAAGCAAAGAAATAGAGATACTGCCTTTAAGAGTATGGCCCCTGCTTCCCAGCCCCAAAGCCCTGTGCACTTCTCCTGTTACCCAGAGCTTGCACATAAACTGGGAGACTCCTCGAAAAGGAACTTGGCTCCCAAAGTCCCAGAGTTGGAGGCCAGTTAGAACAGGGGCAGAGTCACCATCTGGACGCTACCCCCAAGGTTTGCTTTAAGTGGGTGTCGGGAGGCCCAGCTGGGGGTTCTGACTACAGCCTCTTCTCCTGGCCAGTTCCCACGCGGTATGGGGTCCCCAACTCTGGGGCCAGACTCTCTCCTTCTGTCAACCCAGAACCTCTGTTCCTTCTAAAAGGGAGGCGGAGTCTGCCAATCTCTCCTACATTCTCCACAGAAATGACCTTGCCACGTCTTTTGGCCCCCCCTTTTTTTTTTTGAGATGTTTATAAATCACCACTGTACATGGCATTCATGGTCGGGGCATTATTTTGAGGATCGTTTAATATTAAAAGAATTTTCTTCCAGTTAATGGTGTTTGTTTTTCCACCGTGATGCTTTTAAAGTGTGGGCACGCGCCTACGCATGAGCTCAGTTGCTGTTGGTGAAGTCCAGTTAAAATTCATGGAAAACAATTTCCAAAATACAGATTAGCTGTTTATAGGCTCTTTTGTTGTTGTTGTTGTTGTTTTTGAAGGAATCTATGTATTTTTTTACGTCAGCCATTCCTGAACCACAGGTGTTTTTGTGGCATTTTTGTGGGCCTCCTGGAGCCATTGGGAGGCAGCTGTCTTTTTACTGAACTTCCTCTAAAGCAAACATTAGAAGCTTCCTCCTTATCTCAGAGATCTCGGAGCCTTCCCTGTCTCCTTTTCCTGTTAGTGACTTCCCTCTCCCTCCTTTGGGTAAATACTTATCATGTCTGGGACCCTGATGATTCATAATCCACGAAAACAAAATGTACAGATGTTTGGGGTTTTTTTTTAAATGGGCCAAAATGGACACTTTTCACATCTCACTCCTCAGGGTATTTTATGGTTGATTTTTATTTTAGGGGAAAAGATGTACGTATCATCCCTTTTGGCAATGAAACCAAAGCTGTGCCTTGTCTCGAAATGCTATGTCCTTCTAACCCTGACACGAACACCTTGTGTCAGTGGGCCTGGTTCCCTGGGACACGTTTCTGGAAACAACAGGGCAAAACACCAAGAGCGTCATCACTGGGGGCGGGGGGGGGGCAGAAATGGGGTTCATTTTTGATTTTCATTTTTACGCCTTTCTATGGTTTCTGGACGATCTACAGCAATCATGCACTGGCTTAAAAATAATTAATCAATATGCCACTACGTGTTCCTAGAAAAAAGAATTAAACACATGTACAAGGTTAACGTCTCCTTTGACCACACCCTTTCCCATCCTGGTTCTCTCGTAAGAGGTAACCGCTGTTAGTCAATCTGGTCTGTATCCTTCCAGATCTTTCCTTTAGTAACTCACACACACACACACACACACACGCACGCACACATGTACATAAGCATCCATGTATTTCTTTAAAAATCAAGGGAAAACAAACCACGATTTTGGTAAAAGTGTAGCGAGGAGTACTCACAAATTTTAGAGCAAGAAAGAGTCTTAAAGACCCTGTGGTCCAACTTGCTCATCGAACAAACGCGGTGCCGGGTTCCCGCGTGCCTCTCTTCCCACGAAACCGCGCTGTGATGTGAGCCACATTTTGATATGTGGGGCTTCAGATGAGCAGGCAGATGTGTAAATACTCGTCTCCCAGGCCTGAGTATGATTTTTAATAATCGAATATGGAGCTCGAGCCAACGTTTTATTCAGGCACTAAATTTAAAAGTGGAGCCAAGAGACTTTAAAAAATTTATGATTCCACAAACGCAGGGACTTTTCCCCCACGATCGCTATCTTAGAACTAAAAGCACACAACCGGCCCTGTGTGGCTTGGCTCTCTTTCCCGAGCTCCAGCTCAGGGGTGCCCCTGAGTCTCAGGTGAGCTGCCCAGGCTGGGGTCTCTCCAGACGGCGGGGGCCCGGGCCCTGTGCCCTCTCCCACCCCCATCCCCGCCCCAGGCCCAGGCAGGCCTCAGTTATCGCCCCCTTCCCTTCATACAACCCTCCGAGCGAGTGAGCGCCTGAGCGCCCTGTGATAAAGATAGTGTTTCGACTTGAAAGGGTAATTGCTGACACACATTACTGTTTCCCCGGAGGAAATCAGTCCAGACAAATCCTCTACAAACCTAGGACAGCAAGCTGGGCAGTTTATGATGGCAGCCTGCTTGGTTGGCTTTTGCTCTCCCTTGTGAAGTCGTTCTGTTGCCTTTTCCAGGCTCGTGTCCAAACGCCTGCCAGGCCAACAGTAACCTCGAGTCTTCCCATCCTGCCAGGCCCATCGCCAGGATCTGCACCTCGGAGGCTTGGGGACAGCTCTGCACCCCCCCCCCCCAACACACACCACTTGGGGGGCCTTGGGGAACACAGGATTGCTGCTGATGGAAAAGCACCCTGGGCAGTGGAAACAGCCAGTGCAAAAGTCCTGAGACAACGGGGCCCCCCGGGTGGCTCAGTTGGTTAAGCGTCCGACTTCAGCACAGGTCATGATCTCATGGTTCTTGGGCCTGGCCCTGCGTCGGGCTCTGTGCTGACCGCTCGGAGCCTGGAGCCTGCTTCAGATTCTGTGTCTCCCTCTCTCTCTGCCCCTCCCCGTCTCGTTCTCTCCCTCCCTCTCTCTCTCTCTCTCACTCTCTCAAAAAATAAATAAACTTAAAAACAAAAATGTCCTGAGACAAGAGGAACAAAGAGGCAAGTCTGGCAGGAGCCGAAAACGTGACAGAGGAAATGGAAAATTATATTGGAGACAGTGAAGGAGCTTATTTTTGGCCTTATAGGCCATTGTAAGGATTTGATTTTTCCTCCAAGTAAGGCGAGAAGCCATTGGAGGGCTTTCAGCAGAGGAATGACAGGATCAGATTCAGATTTTGACAGAATCATGCAGACTCCTAATGTTGCAAAGACTATGACAAGATTGGAAGGAAGGAGACCAGATAGGAGGCCATCTCTGTCATCCTTCTAAGAGATATTGGTGGCTTGGTTGGTAGCACGGAGAGGGTGAGTAGGAGAGGTCCTGATATATACTGAAGGTAGAGTCAACAGGAATTTGGCTTAAATGATTGGGAAAATGGAGGTATTTTCTGAAATGGGGCAATTGTGAGGGGACCACCAACGAGTGGCGAATTCAGGAATTTGGTTTTGGATGTGCTAAGTTTGCAATGCCTTTTAGACACCCAAGTGGATATATGAGCCTGAAGATCAAGAGAGAGGTCTCAGGGCGCCTGGGGGGGCTCAGTTGGTTGAGCATCAGACTCCTGATTTCGGCTCAGGTCATGATCTCATGGTTCGTGGGTTCAAGTCCTGCATTGGGCTCCACACTAACAATGCAGAGTCTGCTTGAGATTCTCTCTGTCTCCCTCTCTCTTGGCTTCTTCCCTGCACATTCTCTCTCTCTCTCTCTCTCTCAATATAAAAATAAATAAACTTTAAAAAGAGAGAGAGAGAGAGGTCTCATCTAAAGATATGTTTCAAGATAAAGCCATGATACTGGATGAGTAGCCAGAGAAGAAAATCAACAAACGCATGAGTATGAACAGGGAAGAGAAAAGGAGAAGAGTCAGAGAGGGTTGGGGAGGAAGGAAACAAGAGAGAAAGTGAGGGAAGGGTAGGAATGGGAGAGGGAGGGAAGGAATTGAGAACTGAGTTCAGGAATGCCCAACATTTAACAGTTGGGGAGATCATGGAAGAACTCCAGTTAAGAAAGCATTTCCATTGCTGGAGGGTGAGATCTAGGGGAGTGTGGTATCCTAGAAGCCAACAAAGAAAGTGCTTCCTGAAGTAGAGGATGATCAACGATGTCACACACTGTAGAGGAGCTGAGTAAGATGAGGTCTGAGACTTGGCCACGGGCTTTAACAATATGACCTTGAAAGGAGCTTTCTCGGTGGAGAGGAGCCTGATTGGACAGGGCTGAAAAGAGAATGGAAAAAATACAGGTGAAGATACGAGAAGAGATAGTTATTTTGAGGAATTTAGTGTGAAACTCCATGACATCAAATCTTGGGGGGCCACCTGGGGGGCTCAGTCGGTTGAACTCCCAACTCTTGATTTTGGCTCAGGTCATGACCTCACGGTTCGTGAGTTCGAGCCCTGTTTCCATGCTGATGACACAGAGCCTACTTGGGGTTCTCTCTCTCCCTCTCTCTCTCTCTCTGCCCCTTCTCCCTCTCTCTCTGTCCATCTCCCCTGCTCACGTTCTTTCTCTCGAAAGAAATAAACAAAATCTTGGTGTGGCAAAAAGGCCACTCAACGCCTACCTGGATTGCCATGAAAGGACAAGACCCAAGGCGTTCCATTCCTGTGGGCCTAGCTTGAGATGTTACCAAATGCCAATACTTTACTCAAGCATATTTTTTCTTAAATAGAACGGGCATTCAGGGACACACGGACACAGCACTGAGCGTGAGGCAGTGGGAATTTCTTCCCGGATGTTTGTCCTGCGCTGAGTGGATTTTTCCACTGAAGTGGATTTCCAGTGATACTGGAGTGGCTTCTTCTGCCCAAATCTGTATCATGGGCTGACACTAGGTCAACAGGGAAACCCATCTCCAAACACCCCTTCGGGTTCTCGGAAACCAGGAGAGCTCACCACGTTTTTAGCTCCCCACCTGACCTTATCTTTTACAAATGTCCTTATCTTTTACAAATGTTTAATGATGGTTGCCAAGACTTCCCACCAACCATTTGGACAATGAGTCAAATGACTAATTGGCAAACGATGTTTCCAGAGCCTTGATATACCACAGCACTATTCTGATGGAAGGTTGCCCAGGCATGCAAAGTCCTAATGGTAACGGGTCCGTGTTGTCTTTGACCTCACATCCAAAGTTGGCGGTTTTGAATATTATTAACATGCAGACATTGGATATGGATTTATTTTGATCAACGAGCAACAACCATTGTGGTATTGACACATGAGTAGACAGATGTCCACAGATGAAGAGAAAGTTCAGAAACACAGTCGAATTTACATATTCATTTGTTTGATAAAGGAAGCGTTTCCAATAAGTTAGGAAATTAATAATGATTTAATGAAATCGTGCCAAAGAGATTGATTAACTATTTAGAAAATACAAGGTTAGAGCCTCACCTCACTTCCTATACCAAATAAATCCCAGTCCAATTAAAGGCATCGATGTAAAACTAAAACAAAGCAAGAACTAGACCAGATGATAAGGAGGTTTTTTTTTTTTGTCTGACCTTGAACTGGAGATGATCCCGTAAATATCCACACAAGGAAATATCCACACAAGGAAAGGAGCTGTGTATGAAATGTTAATGGTTTGACAACTTAAAACGTTCCGTTTTTATTAAAATAGAGCCCTGCTCTCCTCGGCCTCTCCCCACCCTTCCTGCCCCAATCCCTTTCCACTCCTGTCCTCTGTCGCCAAGGCCTTCTGGGATCTAAGGAGCACGGGGTGGAAAGCTGTTCGCTCATCTTGAGAAAGGGAACCCAGAGACCCAGCGAGGGGAAGCAGTTTACCACAGAACAAACAGCCGAAGAGTAGTGAACAGCTAGACTCCCTGCGTTTGAATCTCAGCTCTGCCACTCATTAGCTGTGTGTCCTTGGGCAGATCGTCGTCCCTCTCTGAGCTCCAATGTCTTCATCCGTAAAAGAAGCCGGAAATAACATTGCCATAGTGGTTTGTTATGAGGATTAAATGAACTACCAACCCGTGGCAAGTGCTCAAGTAAGGTTAAGTGTATTGTTAGGCTTAGGGTTAGCCTTACCTTACCCCGGAGGACAGGACTTCGATCATACACGTCCTCACCAAATGGTAGACGCCGGTGAGGTCATCGAGCCCTCACCAAATACATATTTTAGACAGAAGCTGGGCAGTTGTGCACACTGCCATTCCTTTTAGATCTATTCTCTTCTCCTAGCCTCCCAACAACGGTGGGAGGCAAACAGGGCAAACAGAAATTGTACCCATTTCAAAGATGATAAAACAGATGTGAAAAGGTCTTGCCCACAGCCAGACACAAGACTGGACTCAAATGTCCTGGCTTCTCAACCGTAGTTTCACACCGAAACCTCCAACTTGCCCGCTCAACCAGACAATAACCATGGTGTATTTGTTGCTGTCATCCAAAGCCTCCGTTCGTAGAGCCTGTTCTGTACCCAGCCCAGCACGAATGCTGCACGTGCATTATCTCATCTAATCCTGAGAGCAATACTATGGAAGAGACACTTTTTACACGTAAAGACACCAAGGCCTCGAAGGGTTAGGGGAGTAGCCCAGGGTGGCCCAGGTCCTACGGAATGAAATCCCCCTTCAAATGAAGGCCCATGTGATGCCGTAACCCGGGTTCCTTACCGCTGTTCTAAACCCGGAGAGACACTGGGAAGCATAAGACCCGGTTCTTGCCTTTAAGGAGTCGTTAATCCACTCTGGGGAGATCCCATGGCTGCAACTAGGCAGCACCAGGATTCAGACCCCAGCTGTCTGATTGGGGTTCCCACGTTGTCCTGCCACTTAGCCTGAAAGCAATCATGCTAAAATACTAAATGACGTTAAAATACTGAAATAACAATACAGAAAGGAATCGCTGTGGACCTATTAAAACAGAAGCCCCGGGCCAGGCTATGTGGAATCCACAGAAACGGAAACATTGACTATTAATACACCAAGGGAGTCGACCAACATCTACTGAGGACCTGACATGTGCCAAGCACTTTTCTTTTTTTATTTTTTTTATTATTTTTTTTTAAATTTTTTTAACGTTTATTTATTTTTGAGACAGAGAGAGACAGAGCATGAACAGGGGAGGGGCAGAGAGAGAGGGAGACACAGAATCCGAAACAGGCTGCAGGCTCTGAGCAGTCAGCACAGAGCCCGACGTGGGGCTCGAACTCACGGACCGCGAGATCATGACCTGAGCCGAAGTCGGACGCTTAACCGACCAAGCCACCCAGGTGCCCCGCCAAGCACTTTTCTAAACCCTGTGAGGACTTAAGCCACATCTCCCCAAAGGGTTTGCAAGAAAGGCTGGGGAGAAGAGACATAGCTAGGCAACTAGACAAATAGTCATTAAAGAGGAAAGTACTTATTCGGGGAGAGAGTCGGTTGGCTTCCTGGTTCCAAGACCACGGATCCGGGGTCTCTGCCCTCAAAACACTCCAGATCTTTTTGAGGAGACGAGACACACAGATCACCAACAGAAGAGCTCAGAGACCAAAGTAGGTGACGTTGACGACTGTAGGAAGGCAGTAAATGAAATTGCCGAGGGCGGAATTTGAACAGAACGCGTTTCTGGAACTCGCGTGGCTGGGAAGGCTTCCTGCAGGCTTCGAAGCCCAGGCTGGTAGAGCTGTGGCGGAAATCCGTAGTTAGTTATTATTTTCCCGAGTTTAAAATGAAAACTATAAAACGAAATGAAGTCGGGACGAGGCGGTCCCCTTTCCCTCCCTGCCCTTCCTCCCCCATTCCTGGTCTTACACACCATTGCTCTTCCAGATTGCCTGTTCCCATAGATCCCCATGTCTCATGGAAATAGAGGCAGGGAGAAATTGGGAGGGCATGTTCCTTTTGCCTTGCTTGCCCCTTCCTCAAATCACTCCTGACCCCACTGTAAGGAGACACTATTGAAAATAGTCGAAAATAATCCCACTAAAAACATGAATCAAAAAGTCGCGGCTCCTGGACGTGTTTTTAAAATTGCCTAGTTGCATGCAAGTCCCTTTAGTGCTCGAAGGACTTTAATAAAATTGATTTTCTGAGTATAGCCTTTTAGCAGCTACTGTATAAGCTTGAAATATGAACCCTTCATTGTTGAAAGTGTTTCATTTTTGCCCTGTTACTAATGATGAAGGGAAAGTGTGGGTTTGGAATTCTCCATGGCTGACATTCTCATAATTAAATAGTGTTAATAATAAAGCTTTGCAGATTTTAAACAAACTGGCACAGAAGTGGCTCAGTTTGCCATATTTCATTTAGAGACCACAGCAATTAGCCCTTAATGAATAGTACACAGCGGCATATAAGGGAGTTATTTCTACACGTCGTTTATTTGCCAAATCACAAAAGGCGACATTTTCATTCTGCTGATTGAAAATGATGCTCGGGATTTCTTCCGAAGGCCTCTTAAGTAATTGCATTGCGAAACTTAGAAATAAATAAATAAGGCGAGAGAGAAGAACATTAATTGCTTTTAATATCTGCAGTCTAATTTCAGCAAAGCTTAGCAGACCGGTAGCTCTCGGATATCACAGCGATGCCACAATGGATCAGAAATAGAAGCCTCATCATGGATGATATATTTAGAGCTGATGTTTTTATTTCATAATTTTAGGAGACATTTTTTTTTTCCCCCAGGCACGTTGTTACTCCTCCCTGTGAACTGACATGGGGTGGGGGGGTGGGGGGGTGTTATAGAGGATCCATGGGCGGGGTGACTACAAGGTTGTCGCCAAAGGAAAATGACAATGCTTGTCCCGAAGGAGAGACCAGAGAAAGAGCTGTCCAACTGTCAAGGCTGTGAATGACAAAGAAACGGTTTTCCTTTTACGGCCTTCCTCAAGGCTTTTGGGCAGAAGAAGAAATCATTTTTTAAAAGGTAGGTGGGGTTCTAGAACAATTTTTACACACTTAAAAATATTACTTCTTACCGTCGGGGCTCAATCTTCTTATCTGCAAGTTACATGGGAGAAAAGAAAGGCAGGAAATACGGACTTCGCTGGACAAAGTCTAAAAATCACCCCGGGGGGTGTCAAACATACAGATTCCCAGTTTCCACATGGCATCTACCGAATGAGAGTTTCCAAAGCACAGGGGTTCAGAATCCTAGCCTTTGTGAAAGCATGCTAGATAATCCTGAGTGTCTGGTAAATCTGGGAAACACGTACTCAGGAGTCTCTGGGCCCTTCAATTCCATAGCTGTTAACAGACTCAGGGGTGGCCATGCTGCAGTGCATTGTGGGAGAGGGCAGAGGCTGCCTGTGGGGGCCCGCAGGAGGAAACCACAGACCCCAGCCTCAGAAAGCCCGCCCTTCCAACCCCTCTACAGTGTCCCCCTCAAGGGCACAATTTACCCTTCTCTGTGAATCAGAATGAGCAAACTGTTACGTCAAAAACATCTCCAGGCCCAAGATGGAGACGCCCCTGCCCCGGGGGGTGGGGGTGGGGGGGGAGGGCACGTTAGCAAACAGACACTTAGATAACTGTCACGCCCCTGTAAATGTCCCACTTGATGAGAAACAGTATATCCAGTCAGCCAAGCCCCAGACGCCAAGCCAGCTCTGCCTGTACTCACTTCTTTGTTCCTTATTCATTTTTCTGTTCTTCTCTTCCTCTTTCTTTTCTCTTTATCCCATATAAGCTTCCCGCTGTCTGCCTCCATTTTGCAGTTCACTCAACCCTTGGAAACGGAGACTGCCCACTTCATGAAGTGTTACCTAAAGTCAGTTTGTATCACCCAAATTGTCTTCTTTAGTCATTTATAACCCTTCTAAGGAGCAGGATTAAGGAAAAGTAAGTTTCAACAAGTACTGGATGGGAGGTCACTGAGTATGGGAGAGGCAGAGGCCCCCATGGGGGAAGAGGTGCTCCCTAGGGTATGATACAAAGACAGATGAGCAGACAATTAGAATAGCATAATTGCACCCCCTTCTGTGCCATAAATCCCTGAGTGATGCTTGGGGTCCCTTTCGGGGCCATGGAACCCCCTCCCCCCCCCCCCCCCACCGGCTCTAGAATGAAATGGGTGAGCCAGACATCAAGGGCCCCTTCAGGCTCTGATCACAATGGCCGGCCGCTTGGCTGAGGGCCGGTCCTGACTTCAGCTTGGAATAGCCCAACCTAATTCTGCCTTGCAGGAAGGGCCTAGCTAGGGAAAGGGCCTGGGTTTGGCCTTCTAGCAAATTCCAGATGGGAGTAACAGAAGCGAGGCCTAATCCAGGTGGCCAGGGCTGAATTCACTTCCAGGGGTTTTAGGAATTAGACACAGTCTTAAGAGCTGAGAAATGGCGTAGTTTTTCTGTGTTTGTTGGTTTTTTTCTTCAAGATCCCGGTCTTTCTAAATCAAGAAAAATAAGGACAGCCCAGTCTAAATACCTGTCATCAGAAACTAACCTTCCTTTAAACAGTTTCGTCTTTCATTACCATCTAACCTTTCTCCGAGCCCTCTTGCAAGCTCATTGGTAGGACATGGTCCCTGTAACCCAGATCACCAGCACAGAGCACCTTAGTCGACACACAGCAGGTGCTCAATACGCGTCAGGGGAACTAACTGACGTATCAATAATTTATTTAATGTTTCACTGTGCTAAATATTTTCCACGTATTTTATCATTAAACCTCACCGGCATCCTTTGAGGTAGGTAGGTAGGTGTGAAGTGATATCTCACGGTGGTTTCAATTTGCATTCCCCCCATGATTAGGGGTCTTTCCCTAATTGACATGATTAGCAAGTCTTTCCACTTGCTTATTTGGCCATTTGAGTATCTTCTTTGGAGAAATAGCTATTCAAGTCCTTTGAGCATTTTTGAATCAGTTGTTTGGGTTTTTGTTGTTGAGTTGTGGGAGTTCTTTATGCCTTCTGGATATTAATCCCTCATTGGACACAGGATTGCAGTCCTATTCTGAGGGGTGCCTTTTCACTCTGGTGATGGTGTCTTTTGATGCAAAGAAGCTTTTAAGTTTGATAGTCCAATTTGTTATTTTTTTTTTCTTTTGTTGCCTGTCCTTTTGGTGTTACATCCAAGAAATTATTACCTTTGTGATTTCAACGTAGCCAGATTTGAAAACTATGAATCTGGTCCAGAGTGTTAGCTTTCTTTAAAAAAAAACAGGGTAAGCCTCACCTTCCGCTTTTTTGTTTTTCCAAACAAAAACTCAGTCAGAAAACCTATCTGTAAAAGAAAGAACTGATCGGATAACCAGTTCTCTCCCAAGTGAGTAACCGATCGATCGATCCCTGGTCCACCAATGTCCGCCAGCAACAACTCCTGAAGAACCTCCACAGGTGTAAAAAACATTGCTCTAGTGATCTAACCCCATATATTTTTCTAATGGGGACCCTGAGTCTTCAGAAAGGAAAATGAGTTTCTAGAAATGGACAATCCCTCTGCCGTCTGTCCCTGAGTCCTCTGAGGGGATCAGTGGAGACAGCCGGAGGTCATGATTCCGCACTTATCAAGATGACCAGCTGGTCAGGGAAGAAGATACTTCTGTGCGTCTGGAGACCTTTGGAACAAAAACACAATGCTAAGGTAAAATAAGACAAGTTTTCTGTCTTTTAAAGAAAATACCACTCAAGTTTAGCTAGGTAATTAATTAATTCACAAGTAGGTCCAAAGTGGGAGCGATTACAGAACAATGGCTAATGATAAAGAATAAACCCTAAGGTAAGCGGTGATCAAGAATGTGAAACAGTTTTAGTTTGGAATCCTATTAAATTCTATTTCAATATAAATAAGCTGACACCAGAAGCAAACGATTAACCCCAAAGCCGCTGGCTGTTCATTAGCTAAGGAATAATTTTACATTTCATTATTATTCATGCTGGCTAAATTTCCATTAAAACCAATTTAGTAAACTGGCCTGCTGATGGGCTTGAAATTAAACGGAGGTAGAGAAGGCAGGGAGGGGACAAAACAGAGGCCATCGCTTGGGCATCTAGGGATGGGAAACTCATGGGGGGCAGATTGCCACTTTAATTAAAGATAATGTCTCAATTCACTTTCAAAATGAGTCTCCGGAAAGTGCCTGGGAAATTTTCCCTGGCCAGAGCGTCTGGCTCATTCACAGAGAGGTGATTTCTGTTGCCGGGATTTCTGATTCAAAGGAGGAATGACCGGCTCATTCCCAGATCAGCTAGCTTCCCGAGTCTCTGGCTCTCTGCTGTGCATCTCCAGCGGGGGAGAAAGGGCTTTGGAGCCCCCTCAAAAAGCTCTCTCCCAGAGCCTGGGCAGGGAAGTCGCTGGTTCATTCTTTGGGCCCTTACGCAGGCTTAAGGGCTTTTATTTAACATATAAATGTGACCGAAATACCAAAGACCAGCTGAGCTCACACTTCGGGAGGACTCCTTTGGCCCGGCCCTGAACTAAGTACTTTCGCGAATTAACTCATTCCATTCTTGCGCCCGCCCTGAAGAGGTGGGTTCTATTACTGTCCCCAGTTCCCAAATGAGGAAGCTGAGACACCGGGGAGAGTAATGGTGCTGCTCAGCCAAGGTGGCAGAGCTGGGGTGCAAACCTGTGTCCTTCCGCTCTAGACCTGTGCACTTAACCGCTATGCTATCCTGCCTCTCACAAAATAAGGACACAGCTTCGTATTCTTTAAGTACCTAAATCAACAGAGCACAAGGTACAGGTATGTGGTGAATCGTCAGTGGGAGGCAATGTGCAAAGGTGAGTGGGGGGCAGACAGTTGGTGGGGGATTCTGAATGGCAGGCTGAGGGGCTGGAACTTGACTCTTTGGGAGATTCCCCATGGTGCACTGCCCAGTCCACTGAGAGTCGTGCACAGAATTTAAAACAATATTCAGTACTTGCATGGGTTTTTTTTTTTAAGATGATAAGAAATACATATAGGTGGCATATAACAACTGGGTAAGAAAAACAATCTTTTTTTGTTTTTGTTTTTGTTTTTAACGTTTCTTTTATTACTGAGAGACAGAGACAGAGCACGAGCAGGGGAGGGGCAGAGAGAGGAGGAGAGACTGAACCCGAAGCAGGCCCCAGGCTCTGAGCTGTCAGCACAGAGCCCGACGCGGGGCTCCAACTCACAGACCGTGAGGTCATGACCTGAGCCGAAGTCGGACGCCCAACCGACTGAGCCACCCAGGCGCCCCCTAACTCTCCATTCTTACAACTATATAAGGCAGGCACTGCTGTTCACTTCGCTTACAAATGAGGAAACCGAGGCAAACAGAGGTTAACTTATCCTGGATCTCACAGCCAGCAGACGGCAGAGCAGGAATTTGAACCCAGGGGTGTGTCTGCGGACTCTGCTTTTCACAATTATTCTAAGTGATTAAGAGTGGAGGAGGACGGGACATAAACATCACGAGGGGGACTGTCTGCTGATGGGCATCTGCCCCAGGTACTCTTCCCCAGGACTGCCAGGGGATGTCGCTCCAAAGCTCACCCCTGTGGGAGAGGCACTGGCAGCAACCCCGTGGTTCGTAGCCAGCAGGGCAGGGCTCCCAGCACATTTCAAGGATCAGGTGTCCGCATCAGAAACACAACCCAGCTCTAGGTGCCCCAAATCACTTTGTGGGGAGTAGAGCTTTTTCTTTCATGCGCCTGGACCAGTACTGCACTCGCTTCTGGAAGCCAGTGGCCCCGGCGACGGCCGAGCCCAGCAACTTTGGAATGTGGCAGAAGAAGGGGCAAGGAAGTCTGGCTTTGCGTGGCCCCGATGTCGGAAGTATTGCGTAGCCACAGGAGAAATCGTCATGCCGTCCCCCCCCCCACCCCCCCACCCCCGGCCTAGAAGAGCTTTTGAAGGCCGGCTCATCAGCAAGGCCTTGGGGCGGGACAGGCGTTGGCCCTTCCAACGTGTCACATCGAGTGGGTAGCCCACGTCCATCGGAAACTCCGTGGTTGGTGAGTTCCCTACCCGGATCCCCCTCACCGAGGATCCCCACTCCCACCCAGACCTTCCTGCTCTCCTATAAGCCCCACTGAGTTAAGACCCTGTCCTGTGCACCTTCCCAGTCCTGCGTGGTCACCATAGGCATCTGATGCCTGATCCAGAAGAGCGGGGTGGTCACTGACCCCAGCCCTGCCACCGCCTGCTGGTCGGCCTTCTAACCCAATGGCCCCGGGCAAGCCCTGGATCCGCTGTGCCCATTCTCCTGGTTGGAAAAGGGTACCAACAGCAGACCTACTACTTCACGTGGCTGTGTCGTGAGGGCCACCCAGACAACGTATCTGAAATATCCAACCCGGTGCCGGGCACATATTAAATACCAGCTAAGTAATAATATTGTGACTCCCAATAATAGCCATGCAAGTGCCAAGTGTGATGGCCAAGATCTGGGGTTTGGAAACACGCAAGCCTAATTTACAAGTCTACCCTCCGTGCCTGTGTTGGGTTCGGCCGCAAGGAGCCACCTTAACCTCCCAGACCTGACGCCTTCTTCCTTTGAATAGATCTGCTCTCCCTCCAGGCCTGGACAAGCCCTCACTTCTTCACCTAATGGGAGAAGCGATTCTTTGCCAGGAAAGGGGGGAGACGGTCCTCAGAAAGGCGTCTCACACGCTGCCATTTATGGTGCAGCGAGAAAGCCATAGCTACTCTTTCAATGACACATGCACAATAGCTCTTGTGGACACAAATAAGGGAAGTTGAACCCTCCGCCCGGTGGAATTCACTTCATTTATTGACCAGGGTTCTCTCCCCCCAACCCCCGATTCCTTTGCTTCCTTTGCATTTGTCAGCGGTTCAGAGACCCCTGGCATTCAGCATGATTTGTAATGTAAATTATATAATTGGACTTGGACATATTTTAATATCAAATGAAATGATTGACTACAGAGTAAGAGCTGTCTACAGGTGGGGGTCAATTACCATCTGAATAATCACAGTGCCACACAAGAATAGCATAGCCGCTGAGCGTGACATATTTTTATCTCTATGCATTTCAATGAAGTCAGGCTGGTACATAAAAGGTTATCACCTAGGAAACATATTTTCCTAAGCACAAGTTAAACATGCAAGTGAGATCAGCAAAGATATTCAATTTAGCCAGTCAACCCTAACCTATTAATATTTTAACAAAATCCAGCGAGGATAATTTTTTTTCTTTGATCCCATTTCGTGTGAGCAGCCGGGAAAGGGAAGAAAAATTAAAAACAAAATAGTCAAGCGTACAGAATGAGGTTATGTATTAAGTGGGCTATTTAATGTTTCTGGCATTTCATAGCCCAGGGGAAAGTGTGGATGGATTTAACAATCAAGAGCTGTGTTCCCTTGGCCACAAAGTTCGAGAAACATAAAATAATCTATACTTCCAAGCTGACAAATCGTGCCTGACACCCGGCTTCATCTCACCGGGACTCGGGAGATCAGCATTAATCATATGTTACAGGGAGTAAAAAGGAAAGTAAATCGCGCCATGCTGAAAAGTGAGATGGAAAGTCTTCGGGCAAGGATTTTAATCAATAATGCGCCGGATGATAACCAGGAGCTATTGTTTTAATCTTCCAATATGAAAAGAAAACGGATGCAAAACACACAGCTACCAAGGGCCGCAGCAGTCTCTACGATGCTCTGTAGGAACCGAAAACAGCCTGGCGGCTCGGCTTCCCTTTCTGACTCGTGACACACGCACAGGCGATTTCTTTTTAAGGGGATAAAGGCAAGCCCGTCCTTGAAGTTGCCTATTTCTGGAGCCTCAGCTGTGGCCCAGCCCCCGGGCCACGGGTCCTGGCTTGCTCCATCAGCCCTGTGGGGTGAACGTCTGCTGGTTTGGCTTGCCTGGTGCCCATTCGTGCTTCTAAGGGCGCCTTTATTTCCCTCGAGTGTCTCCCCTCCCCCATTCCCAGTGGTTCGGGTAGTGTGGGCTTCACCACTGGTTCTGGGGGAAGACGTGTCTCCATCCTGGCACCACGGTGGTTAATCGCTTCGGGGATGGGGGTGTGATTCAGTAGAAATCCGGGAGATGCAGCCTTGAGCGTCTTTGGCAATACTGTCCTGAGTCGAGGCTGCTGTGGGCAGAACCGTGTCCCCCCTCCCCCCGCTCCCCACCCCCATATATGTGTGTTGAAGTCCTAGCTCCCCGTGCCCCTCAGAATGTGCCCTTCTCTGGGCCTAGGGCTGTTGCAGATGCGAGTGGTTGAGAGGAGGTCCTACCGGAGTGCCTGGCATCTTTATCAAAAGAGGAAATTGGGACACAGACGCATGAGCACATAGGGAGAACACCAGAGGGATAGTGCTTCTAGAACCCCCAGAGGCTGCCAGCAAATCACACCAGCCGCTAGAAGAGAGCATGGGACGGATTCTTCCTCATGGCCCTCCTAAGGAGCTGAAAGGGGTCGGATTGAGGCTCCCCCAGAGAAGCCACTGTGGCATGCAGATGACTGGGGGCTGAAGTCGATCGAGGCCCAAGAGACCAGGCAAGAGCTTTTACCTCCCCCTCAACTGCCTAAAATATTTCACATAAAGGGCCTGGTCCAGGAAGGGAATATCACCAGAAATAGCCACAAAGAATACGGGCTAAGTAGGGGGAGAGGCGGGGAAGCCCGTCCGGCCCCGGAGACCAAATTCCTCTCCGTGTGTGTGGCATGGCGGACCTTTGTTTACGGAACGTTGGCCCTTCCTTTCTTCCCGCGGACTGTCTTCCTCCTCTTTGAACCCCAGACCACTCCCCCCTTCTCCTTAGCTGAGGATGGCAATATAAGCTTCCATTAAGCCTGGGGGTCTCCTAGTCTCATGGGGCTCCCGTAAGCAGGTAATGAAATTAGTTTTTTTCCTGTTCATCGGTCTTCTGTCCATTTCATTACTAGACCAGCCAAAAGAACCTAGAAGGGTAGTGGAAAAACTTTTCTACAGAGCCAGTCCTGCCTGGCAACACTGTGGTGGTCTCAAACCTCTAGTCTCCGGCACCACGAGATAATCGATTTCTGTCGTTTAAGCCGCTCAGAGTGTGGTCCCTGCTATGACAGCCCCAGCAAACCAATTCAGAGGCCCCCTCTCTTTTGGTCCCGTGTATTGGGAACTTTGAAGGTTTAAGTTTGGCATGTGCTGTGGTCTGAATGCGTTCTCCTAAAATTCATACCTTAGAATCCTAATCTTTGCAGATGGTGGTATTAGAGGCGGGCCCTTTGGGAGATGCTTAAACCATTCCGGTGGAGGCCTCGTGGATAGGATCAGTTTCCTATAAAAGAGGCCCCTGAGAGTTCCTAGCCCCTTCAACCACGACAAGAGGTCCGTGGTCCGGGAACGGCACTCGCCCTACCACGGTGGCACTCTGATGCCGGTTTTCCTACCTCCAGAGCCGTGAGAAATGAATTGCTGTTATTTACAAAACTACTCAGTCTATGGCATATGATTATAACAGCCTCAAGGGGCTAGGACCGCGTGGTTGGCACTTATCTTACCTGGAAAAGGAGCCAACGATCGGAAAAGTTGAGCCATGGCTACAGAGATACCTACCTCAGGCGAATGTTGCCTGAGCCCCTGGATCCATCCATACCTGAAGTTCGACTCTGATTCTGTGGTTGCGTGAGCCATTAAATTCCCACTTTCATTTAAGCTGCTTGGAATTGAATTCACATCACTTCCAACCAAAGGATCCCAAATGATTTCTTCTGAGAGCAGTCCGTGTGATCTTAGGATGATTTAATAGACATGAAGACTTTAGAACAAAGAACGTAATCGTGTTAATTAGACCACAGGAAGGTTGTATTCAGTTTGAAGCTTCATACTTTCAAGAGGGACGCAGATAAACGTGAGCAGAGTGATTGGGTGCTGAGAGAAAGGGACAGCGAATCTCAGGAGGCATAAGGGACGCTTGTCCTCTGCAAGGAAAGAGATTTATAGAAAATATGATAGATGGCCTCAAATAGCCACAGGAATGGCAATTAAAGGAAAGATTGAGATGTATTCAGGTGTCCCCTAGGCTAGAACTAGGAAACCACAGGAAGACAGAAATAAAGCAGTGGTTTTCCCATGCTTCTAGCTATCGGAGAAAGGAACGATATACTCCTGAAAACAGTGAGTGCCCTCTTGCAGGAAGGATTCCAGCCGTAGAGAGGGATTCTGCCACCTGCTGGGTACCCGCTGAATGGGGAGGTTGCCTGGATGACCCTGAAGCCCTTCCAGCTTTGACTTTCAGGTCTATGATTCTTCCACTAAAACCCAAGTGAACTTGGACGTGTCCTTCCCCCAGCGCTGGGCCTCAGTTTCCCCATCCGTAAAGTAAGGAGGCTAGACGCCATGGTCTGTAAACGTTCTTCTGACTGGAACGCGGCACAATTTCAGGATTCCGAGGCGGTTAGTTCGTCACACCCGGTCTTCTATCCCAACCCTTTGGAAAGTCTCAGGCTCACTCCAAACACACACCGTCACACTACTAACCTTCGCTTAAAGGAACAGCTGACACTATAGATGTGCAACCGTTGGTGGCAGAAGGTCATTTCACATTCTCTTCCCCTTTGCTGTGATTAAATTGCCCACTCCGCAGCTGAAAATTGAGGGGTGAGAGTCAACTTATAATTAATCTGGCTACAGACTTGTTTCAGACCTGGCCCATACTGGGCACACAGCACACTTGAAATCAATCGGCCTGTTAAGCCACAACCCGGCTTCAGACGATCCTAGGACTTGGTGCTTAGGAGCGGGAAGTGAGACATTGAACTTGTCTCATAACTCTCATTGCCACCTTCATTTCTGCTGTGACCCTGTGCAGCCCCCATCAGCCTGCCAGACACCCAGCTGCCAACTCAGCCCAGCCTTCGGGCTTGATATTGCAAAGGATCCTGGAAATGGAAGAGAAAAATCTAGTTTTGCCCAGCGTGGATGTGCGCTGGGCCAATAGGGAGAAGAAATGTCTATTTATAATCAAGACAGAAATCAAGAGCTCATTACGGAAGAGTTTCTGTCCACTGTGCCGGAGAAGACACAAGACAGCCCAAGATGTGCTCGGTGAGCCAAATCCTAGCCATTTCGCAGAGACCCCGTGGTGTTCTCCATGATTCTAACATCTGCTTATTGTCTTGGCCTAATTAAGCTCTTCCTTGATGCGGAATTATTTTTCAAGTCGACAATCTTTGTTTTTAACGCAATATTTGCAACCAACCCTCCACACGAAGAGGAGCCCCGTCTGCTCCTACACGTTGCCATTATTTTGAGACCTTTGCCTACTTCGGAAGCGAACCTCTTTCTCAGGCTGGGAGAGGTTCTTGGAGACTGAGAAAGTCACAATGTTTTTTTGTTTGTTTGTTTCTGAGTAAGGATTAATTCTTCATGAAAATGAACCTATTGATCTCAAATTCTGAGGGACTTCCACCTTTAAAGTCTCTGGGCAGGGTGCCTGGGTGGCTCAGTCAAGTGAGCTTCCGACTGTGGCTCAGGTCATGATCTCGAGGTTTGTGAGCCCGAGCCCCGCGTCGCGGGCTCTGTGCTGATGGCTCAGAGCCCGGAGCCTGCTTCGGATTCTGTGTCTCCCTCTCTCTGCCCCTCCCCCGCTCACATTAAATAAAATTTAATAAATTTAATAAACATTAAAAAAAAAAGTCTCTGGGCAGAGGACTCCCCACAGTGAAAGACACAAACAGAACCCCCAATTCAAAGCCCCAAGGTCTCAATAACAGTCCCTCATGTCCCTCACAGAGGGTCTTGAGCACGGGTGTCTCCCCACACCCCTGTTCAAAAAGAGTTCTTAATCTCAGCTTCCGGTTCAGGGGGCGGGGCGTGGGGAGCTGAGGTTCAGAGAAGGCAAGGGTCTTGCCCAAGGCCACAGAGCTTGTAACGCAAGGTCAGGGCTGACATCCAGGTTTCCTGATTTGATTTCCACTAGACTGGAAGCCTCGAAACGTCATTCAGAGCAACACGTGTTTTAAGAGCGTGCATTCCTGACTTTTTCGAAAACCGTTTGCCACTTCCTTAGAACAGTGCTCCTCAAAGTGTGGTCCCTGGATCAGCAGCATCGGCAACACCTCGGAACTTGCCAGAAAGGCAAGTTTCTTGGGCCCTATCCTAGACCTTCCGAACCTAAATGTGGAGGGTGCCAAGGGTGGGGCAGAAACCTGTGTCCTCAGGCCCCCACACCCTCAGCTTTCAGAACCCCTACCTCAGGAGATGCCAGATTTGTGCATTTACTTGAACGGCGTCTTTGAAACACAGGCACCGAAACCTTAAACTCATCCCCTCTGAATTCCATTTGGTGAAGGCCGGAGTCCAAAGCCCTGAAAAGCTTGTTATGATTCGAAGCTGCCTTGGTTGGCTCTGAGAACCCAGGAATAAAGGCTCACTCACACTCGCGTGTCGGGCGGGCCCCAAATTCTCCACCAGTCACTCACCATTGGTGCAGAATTGAGCCCCGCTCAGCCGCGCAGCCGGCTGTACTCTGGGACCGAGCGACCCGTTACTCTGATCCTGTTGTCTTCGGGGAAACACAGAGTCAAAGTCTCCTGGATGTCTGAGGCAAGCAGGGAGGCCCGAGGGTTCCGGTTTCATCTGTATTGTGCCAGACAGACTCATGCCCCACACTTGCTCCCTTTTGGATTCCAGCCTTCTGCTGCGGGACACATTCATATGCAAGGAAAACAAACATCACCAGAAAGAAGGAAAGTACAAAGCGGCAGTGAGTACTCAAGTAAGGAGAGTAGGAACCAGTTCTCTTCCCCCATGCTCGGATGGACTCCACCAAAAAATGGGCTACCGTGGAAAGGATTCAATGCCCAAGAACGTGCCATGGTCTGGCCCTCAAAACCTGCTTAGAGCGACCGCTGTCACGGACGATGGCGGCAAAAGAGACAGACAAAAGGAACAAAACCGCGGTGTCTTTGAAAGGCAGGGCAGTTTCGGACAAAGTTGAAAATAACGCACAACGTTATAAACAAAGGATCTTTGCGGAAGCTCAGGCTGAAGCTGGCCTGCAGAAGATTTTAGTTTTTCCCCACACTTGGTCCAGTTCGGTGGTTTCATCTTCAAGGTGAATCTGTCTCCACTCAACAAAAATCAGGACATTTTATTTTTAAAAAAATTCCAAAGGGGCGCCTGGGTGGCTCAGTCGGTTAAGCGTCCAACTTCGGCTCAGGTCATGATGTCACAGTTTGTGAGTTCGAGCCCTGCATCGGGCTCTGTGCTGACAGCTCGGAGCCCGGAGCCTGCTTCAGATTCTGGGTCTCCCTCGCTCTCTGTTCCTTCCCTGCTTGTGCTCTGTCTCTGTCTCAAAACTGAATAAACATTAAAAAAAAAAATTTTTTTTTTAATTCCGAATTGCCGTAGTCTTGAAAAAGACCGGAAAATTCGGTGTCCGCCCAACCCCCGCGCATTTCCCCGTTGTGACAGTGACCTTCCGTCAGCTGCCCCTTTTTATGGGACTCACCCGACCTCAACAAACATTTGAGTTTGCAAGCCCCAATTTAAGCAAACCCTGCGTTTATACCGTTTAGGGTCTGAAACCCAAATGGGTTTTAGTTCGAGGCTACAGTTGAATTGGCGTCTCACTGGGCACTTGCTTCCCAGTGAGCGATCGGCAATGAGACATTGACAGTCAAATTGGGATCTTTAGAAGCCAAGTCATGTAGAAATTTAAAATCAATGACCCAATAAGTGTTCACATTCTCTGCCAATAAAATCAAATGAAAAATGTCATAATCTATGAAATGGCAGTTAAGAAAAGCTAACCAAATGACTTAAGAGTGTTCATTTGTGTGTTTATTCCCTGCCTCTCTACGGGCCTACACGCCCCTTGAGGGCAAGGGCTTTGTTTTGGTCAGTGCTGAACGCCTGGCTCCTAAAACAATGCTTAGGACACTGAAGGCACTTACCAAATATTTGTTGGGCAAATCGACAGTAGTCTACAGATGCTAGGCTTTGTTCTGTGCACTTTACGAGGATTAAGACTTCAGAGGTACTCTTTTTTTCAATTTTTTTTTTTTTTTTTTTTTTTTTTTTTTTTTTGAGAGAGAGAGACAGAGCACAAGGGACCGAGACGCAGAATCGGAAGCAGGCTCCAAACGGAGGCTCGAACTCACGAACCGCAAGATCACGACCTGAGCCGAAGTCGGATGCTTAACCGACTGAGCCACCTGGGGCGCCTGTCAGAGGGTTCATTTCCTGGGCTGGAACTCATTAACTAAGGTTCCCTGAGCCAACCCAGGCCTTTGTGTCTCCTCCTGGTGCAAAGTAGCTACTCACTGAAAGCTTTCTGGATGTGAGTTATTAAAATGACCATTTCTCTGAGAATGAGAACAGAAGGGCTGTTAATGAGGCCCTGTAATCTAATGAAAAAGCAAGAGGTTGGGACGTTAAAGACCCTCTCGGGGCTCTCTTTCTATTTCTGTTTCTTCCCTAAGTCAGTCACTCGCCTTTACAGGCTCCTGTTTCCCCATCTATAAAAACTGGGAACATCCTTTTCTCCCACACCCTGTTCGTGGGAGCATTTGAAGGGCAAGATGTGATGGAGGGAAACTCAAAACATGTAAATACTTGTAATGATGCAACTTCTTTTGCACGTTTAAAGCATGGCTTGCAGTTCTTCAGTTCATTGTCCGCCCCCCCCACCCCCCGCCCCTGCTTCCCACCAAGAACTTTGTGAGCAGGACAAGGTCGTCCGCTTCATTACGACGAGGAAAGCGAGACCAGGAAGCATTGCCTGGCTCAGCTAGCCTCAGCTCACCAAGGGTAGAGCGAGAACCCACCCGTTTCTTGGGGGCCAAGCGTAATCGCCGAACAAAAACTGTGGGAAAAATGGGATGTTGGTATATATGGATTTGCTCTGTGAAGTATCGGCGGGGACAGGGGGCGGTTCAGACGTGCAAGCGAACCATAGTACCGGGCAGGAGACCCCACCATAAGGAGGAGAGGGCAGGCTTCCCCGAGCCGTGGCAGACCACGAGCAAGATAAGAGAGGAGGGACGAGGCCGGAGAATCCCAGGGCAAGGGCATTGGCAAAGTGGTTCAAGGAACACCCCAGAAATGGTTAAGTGGGAAGGCCGTCTGGTTGGAGTGGCGTCGCTGGCAGATATAGGAAGGGACATGTGGGCCGCGGCCTTGCATGCCAGGGGTTTTTCTCAGTGGAAAGGATCCGGGTACTGATGGTAGGCAGTTCTGGGTCCAGATCCTGAAGCTGTCTCTCTCTGTTCCCAAACAAACATATCTCATCCTCCGGAGGCTGTCTGGACGGGAGGCGAGGAGAGACGGGCGCACGGGATGAGAGGCTCTCAGTTGCCGGGCCGCGCGTTCATTAGTGATGTGAAATGTGGCATCACTTCCTCGCACATCTCAATCAGGCAGCGCGGGGTGGGGGTTGGGGGTGGGGGGGGCGCTCGCAGGCTCAGGTGTTGATTTCCCTGCCGGTGTTATACACAAAGAGCTCCCTCTCTCTCTTCCCACTTGCACCGGTCCCGTAACTGGGGAGACGCGGCTGATCGTTTCCGCCTTCGCGTCACCTTTCAAGTATGCCTTTGAGGCTGCTCTTCCCGGATTGTTCGGGGGAGTCTCGTGTGAATGGATAATCACCTCCCTGCTCCGCGCTGACCGGCATTATCCTTCCTCGCGGTTTGCAGCCTCTGCGAACCTGGCCAAGTGGCCTCCATAATCAGTCGTCTTGTGCGGAAAGGCCGGCTGTCTCGTTATTACGGTTTTTTGAGGGCGGCGGTCCAGGAAACAGATTCATTCAAGGGGAAACAGGCAGCTACTAGCCACTAGAGGGAAGGAAATAAATAATTGCTTTTTAATACATTATTTATGGCCCGTGCACTTCTCACGTCTTTCTCGTGGAGCTCGGAACCTCAGCCACACTGAAGGAGGGTCTCATTTTCTCTGTGGTCTAAATGTGGACAATAGGGGCGCCTGGGTGGCTCAGTCGGTCGGGCGTCCGACTCTTGATTTCAGCTCGGGTCATGATCTCAGGGTTTGTGGGTTCGAGCCCTACATCGGGCTCCGCCCTGGGAGTGCAGAGCCTGCTTGGGATTCCATTTGCCCCTCTCGTGCTCGCTCTCTCTCTCTCTCTCAAAATAAATAAACTTAAAAAATAATGAATGTAGACAACAAAAGCGTGTTGATACGGGTGGCAAAAGCAGGGATCGGTTGAGAAATTTTTGTCCTGCTGTGCAAGTTGTCCTTTCAGCTCTGACTTGAACACTTTTGTTTTCCGTGTCAAGTCATTCCACAGGCGGTAGAAAATCACCTCTTGCTGGGCTCACACGCCGTTCTTTTAAAGTTTAATTTTTTTTTTCAACGTTTATTTATTTTTGGGACAGAGAGAGACAGAGCATGAACGGGGGAGGGGCAGAGAGAGAGGGAGACACAGAATCGGAAACAGGCTCCAGGCTCCGAGCCGTCAGCCCAGAGCCCGACGCGGGGCTCGAACTCACGGGCCGCGAGATCGTGACCTGGCTGAAGTCGGACGCTTAACCGACTGCGCCATCCAGGCGCCCCACACACGCCGTTCTTAATGAAGTAGTCTTTCCGTTCTAGAACGTTCGGAGGATGTGGGCTAGAACACAGGGGTGGGTGTCTCACTATCCGCTGGGGGTTTGTGAGTTTGCAGGGATGCTTCTGGGGTCTGGATGTGCATGACGTCGGATTCTCTGAACTTCCTCCGTAGGGCGGCAAACTCTCCAGGGCCCCGTGAGCCCAGGGTAGGGAGGACGTTTACCAGGAGGCCTGGGGCTGGCTGTCCAGGTTTGTGTCCTTGAAGCAATGCGACGCCCTTGTCCTGCCAAGGTCAGAGGGCACTTACATTCAGCTTTTCCTGGCAGGGCAGGATGGCGATGGTGCCCGTTTCTGAGATGAGGACACCAAGGCTGACTGCCACAGGCCAAGCTTCCTGTGCTTACCAAAGCCCAGTGTTTTTCCCACTTACTATGGCCGCTGGCGTGGAGATGTCACTGTGTCCTACTGGCCGGGCCACCCTCCGAAGAATCCCCCGCACCAGCCTAAAGAAGACCCGTTGCGTGCAAGCAAATACGTGTGCCGTGGTTGTAAGCGTCCCAGGCGGAGGATGGGTGAAATTGAAAGGACATTTAGGGGGTCACCGAGTACAGCGGTCACACGCTGGATGCAAACAGGGGCAAACGCCGTCTGGTTTTGTAACGGCGTAAATCAGGTGCGAACGCGTAAGCATCAGAAAAGTTCACGTTAAAATGTGAATTTCGGTGTCTCTTGAGAAGTCGGGTCTGACCACACGAGCCGTGGCCGTGTTGCGAGGGCTGGGTGACAGCTGTCCCTCTGGGTGAAGCTGAGCGCTCCAGATCACCAGCGTCCCCCACGGCTGCCTGCTGTGTTACACTCAGCCCGTTTCGGCCAGTGAGGCCGCCTATCTGGTTGTGGGCATTTCAAACATTCTAACATTTAATGTATTGATTTAATGGTGCCTGTGGCGAACGTTTCAAATCGTACCGTGGAAAGGAAGTCTGCCTTCCACCCCATCTTGTTGTCCTTGTTCCCAGGACAACCACTGTTACTAGATTTCTTGTGTCTAAAGAAGCCACACACGGATGCAAGCATATGACGTCATCACCTTTTTTGAAAACGCAATGTACACGGCATTTGCCGTTTTATGCAGCTATATTTTAGGCATTGTACCTCGTCTGCATATAGATCTGTCTTCTTCTTTTCAAAGGCTGCACACTACTCCTTTGTAGGATGCGCCATAATTTATATAACCAGTTGCCTACTGGTGGACATTTAGGTTGCTTCTCATCTATGTTATCACAAATAGTGCTAATGTGAATGTCTTCGTGCCTCCTTAACCATACGAGTGTGAACACATCTGGAAGAAACACTCTTATTTTTTTTTAAACGTGTATTTATTTATTTCGAGAGAGAGCGATAGAGGGCGAGTGGGGGAGGCACAGAGAGAGAGGGAGAGAGAGAATCCCAAGCAGGCTCCGCACTGTCAGCGCAGAGCCCGACGCGGGGCTCGATCCCACGGACTGTGAGATCAGGACCTGAGCCCAAAACCAAGAGTCAGATGCTTAACCGACTGAGCCACCCGGCCTCCCACAGAGCCCCTTAGAGCACATCACAGGATGTGCCTTTAAAACTGGTATTGTCGGGGCAACTGGGTGGCTCAGTCGGTTGAGTGTCCGACCTTGGCTCAGATCATGATCTCACCTGAGTTCGAGCCCCACGTTGGGCTCTGTGCTGACAGCTCGGAGCCTGGAGCCCGCTTCGGATTCTGTGTCTCCCTCTCTCTCTGCCCCTCCCCCCCAAAGAAATAAACATTAAAAATTAAAAAAAAAATTGTGCTATTGTCAAATGACCCTACGAGAAGGAATGCCAAACGACACTCCCACTAACAGTAAATAAGAATGCTTCCAGTAAATAAGAGCCTCTTATTCCATCCAGTCCATTTGACAGGTGAGCAAACTGAGGCCCTGAGAGAGGAAGTGATGTGATTGCTAAACAGCACAGCCTAGACTTGAAATGACCCAGGGCCCGTGATGCTGTTCGCCACCTCCTTCCACTAACCCCCAGCCGTTCCGCTGTCCCCGTTTGGGCCCCCCCCGCCTTTGTAGGAAACTGAATCAAGGGGCCCTGGGATTAGCTCTGGGGTTTGGCAAGTAGAGCCAGGCCAGCTCTGGGGGAGCAGATGTTCTGCTCACAAACACTTCCATCGTGACTGGCGCATGCTGTCACCTTGGTGGGCTGGCACAGCAGCCAAGGCCAGAGAGGAAATGGACCATGGAAGCTGAATTACCAGCCCAGCCCTCGGTGGGTTTTAAATTATAGATTTTTAAACAAAGCTAAATATAGAGCAATTAAGAAATGGCTCCACGTTCTACCCCCCAAAAACAAAACAGCTGAACTAGAGCTAATGCAGCACATGTATGTGCATGTGAAATTGGAGATGAACAGAGGTTGTCCCTTAGAGTAAAAATCCAAGCCCCATTCCTTTGGTTTCTCTGGCATAGCCACACATTCCTGCCCCAGGGCCTTTGTACACGCTGTTCCCACCGCCTGCTAGGACCCCCTCTTCTCTCCATTCCTTTCTTGGCTGACTCCTCCTCTTTCTTTCCAATACAAACCTCAGGTTTTCTCTCTCTCCCAATTCCTAGCCCAGCCTCATTTTATCCTTTCTCGTGACTTTTAGGAAAGCTGGCCAGTTTTTAATTTAGTTCCTTTCTTTTTTTTTTTTTTTTTTTTTTTTTTTGGTCTGATTCCCCCACTAGAGCCCAAAGATTCCGTTTCTTCCTCTGTACCATTTTAATAATAGTTCCGCGCCGCCTGTTACTATGAGGACAGTTGAGACCCTGAAGGCCAACCACCCATGGGGCTCTCTTCTCCTTCCAACTCAGTAAGACTTCTGGTCCGTGGTGGGAAATGTAAACCTACATTTTGTAATATGGCAATTCCCCAAGTGGGCACACATAACACAGAGAGCATACGAGATAATGTCAGTACGGGGAGACACTTAAACCGCCTTTGCATGATGTCCACCTTCTATGGCCACCCTGCTCTAAAGTGCATAGTTCCTGTCTTCTCACTGGTATCCCTGCCTACCTACCTTGTTTCTCCACCCACCCCCCATCCCACCCCACCCCGTCTTGCTTCGTATAGTCTATTCTACGCTTAGGAGCCAGAGGAATCCCGTTAGAGACGTCTGATCTTGCCACTCTTCTGCTCAGGACCCTCCCTGGCTCACGTCTTCCTCCCAGCAAAATCCCAAGTCTTTACAATGATGTAAATGACCCTGCACCACTGGCCGCGCCCACCACCCCTCTTCCGGGACCTCACCTCCTGGTCTCCCCCACGCTCACCCATCTCTAGGCACGGTGTCCTCAAACATATCATGCTCATTTGCCTCGGCACCAATGGGTCTTTTGTCTCTTATGCCTGGAAGTTTTTCTTCCCAGTCGTTTTGGGTGGTTTGTATTCCCAGCTCCGACAAGTGTTCAGTCAGCTGCCAACTTCTGCAACCTCCCCAACGACCTCAGTTCAAATTGCTGCCAACTTGGGGCGCCTGGGTGGTTCAGTCCGTTAAGCGTCCGACTTCGGCTCAGGTCACGGTCTCGCAGTCCGTGAGTTTGAGCCCCGTGTCAGGCTCTGTGCTGACAGCTGGGAGCCTGCAGCCTGCTTCAGATTCTGTGTCTCCTTCTCTCTCTGCCCCTCCCCTGCTTGCACTCTGTCTCTCTCAAAAATAAATAAACATTAAAAAAAAATTCCTGCCAACCCACCCCCATTTCCCTTTGCCCTGCTTCGTTTTTCTCCGGCACACTTACCACCTCCCCGTGTTCCGTCCGTCTTTCGTATTTCTCTCCTGCATTGCCTGTCTCCCCCATCAGAATGTAAGCTCCGAGAAGGCAGGACGTTTTCTGTTTTGTTCGCAGCCCTACTGCTCACGCCTAACATAATACATTCGTAGGAGTTCAATACTTATCGTCAAATGAAAGAATGATTCTGGATTATTGAGAGTAAGCAATAGAAACTGACTCTGGAGAGCGTGGGCAGAAGCAGGTGGTTACCTGGAAGGTTGGGGAAGACTCGGCCAGAGCCAGGAATAGGGGGCCGGGAACCAACAGGAATGCAGCGATCCCAGGAGGGCTGGGCTGCAAATTATAGCAGCGTTGATGGAAGAGCTCCCCACCATTGCCACTTGTGACAAATGACCCCCTGGAATTGCAGGCACTTGCCCAAGTGTCAGAGTCCAGGGAGCCGGGCCAGGGTGTGGGAAGGCAGACGCGGCCCATTCTGCCTCCACACAGTGGGACATTTCCCTAAAAAGGAGATCGTGGTGCTTTCAGGATCTGTCCAGGATCTGTTTCAGGATTCTGTCCAGAATGCTGGACAGAAAAAAAAGAAATAACAACAATAAACGTGTCCCTGCTTTACATTGTTATCTATTTGTAGCAAGTACGGTCGTCAAGAGTGCCGTCTCCGCTCTAAAAGTTGAGGGAGAAGAGGAAAATCCAAAACCGGGCAAATCTATGTCGTGACTCACAACGGAAGGCGTACAAATGGTCTTTGCACACGTGGAAAGATGCTCACTCGACCTTGTCATAATAGAAATGCCAATTAGAACCTGACCTGAGATACTGTCTCTCGCCCAACGCATGGGCAAAAATCCAAAAACGTATCAACACACTTTGTTGGAGACGCTGCAGGGAAACGGGGAGTCTCACGGATTGCTGGAGGAAGTGCTGTAAGGCAAGCCTCCTTCGGAGGGGACTTGGCAACATCCAACAAAACCAAGGGGGCCTCCACCCTCTGCCACAGCCACCCCACATCCCAGAATTTACCCAGAAAATACACTTCTGCAAATATAAATCGCTTGCGGAAGACGTTATTCGCTGTGACATTTTTTTTGTTACAGTCAAATATCGAAAACCACCTAAGTGCCCCTTCACAGAAGACTGGCTGAAAAAAAAAATGGCAAATCCATACAACAGAGTATTATGCAGTCACAAAACCGAACATGGGGTGACTTCCAGAAAATATTAAAAGTCACAAGTGCAGGTACAAACAGATGGATATGGAACATCGAGGAGATTATGCTAAGTGAGGTAAGCCAGGCATAAATCAGAAATGCTGTGTGATCCCACTTCCTAAAGTAGTAGAATTCATAGAAACAGCAAGGATCGTGGTTGGCTGGGGGCTAAAGGAAGTGAGGAGTGGAGTTACTGTTTAACAGGGATAGAGTTTTAGTTTGGCAGGAGGGAAGGTTCCAGGGCTCTGTCGCACCACAGAGCGAGCACGCCTGACAGGATGGACCTGTGAACTTAAAATGGTTAAGTGGTAACTTTATGTAATGTATTTTTTTTAAATTTTTTTTTTCAACGTTTATTTATTTTTGGGACAGAGAGAGACAGAGCATGAACGGGGGAGGGGCAGAGAGAGAGGGAGACATAGGCTCGGAAACAGGCTCCAGGCTCTGAGCCATCAGCCCAGAGCCTGACGCGGGGCTCGAACTCATGGACCGCGAGATCGTGACCTGGCTGAAGTCGGACGCTCAACCGACTGCGCCACCCAGGCGCACCTGTAATGTATTTTTTTAACCACAGTTTTTAAAGGTGTTTAAATATGTATAGTATGCTTTTGTGTAAAAACCAGGAGAAAATAGGAACATGCACAGTATTTGCATATTTTTCTAAAAAGAAACTCGGGAAAGATAAACCAGAAATGAGTGAACATGGTTTCCTGTGGGCGTGGGCTGGGAAAGGAGGAAGGGAGGTGGGGGTCTTCATAAAAGGGCTCCGACCCTTGAAACTTGTGAATATTTTAAAAGAACAAAATAAATGTAAAAGGGTCTAGAAAGCAAATCCTAACTTGGAACTCAGACAGAAATGGGTGCCCTGAACTGTGTATCATAGCGATACTATAACCACATATCCACACGGAAAGTAATTCTAGCAACTTTTGAATATATTCCGAATGTCCACATCTATAGGAGGACATAGTCTAGGAATGAGAAAGAGTGAAGAAATCTTTCACTTTGTTTCGAGTGTTTTCTGTCTGTGGGGGTACCCTGCAGTAGTTCTGAAACTAACTAGTATGTGCGTACTGAGCAATGTATCAATATCGTTGGGACCCGTGTTCTCACTGTGAGAGAGAGGCGTGTGTGTGTGTGTGTGTGTGTGTGAAGGCATCGTATAAACTGAGGAATCGTCACTTTGAGCAGCAATGACAGGAGGTCAACACTGGTTAGAACTGTTGTCCCTAATATGGCTCCCGGCAGAAGCATCCCAGGTGTTCTCACCACTAGGACTTCCAGAACAGTCCCTGGTCCTTTCAGCGTGGCTTTTCCTTTATTCTTGGAGCTACTCCATGCCCTTCCGTGATGGCCAGCTGTATGTGTCAACGTGGCTAGGCTATAGTCCCCAGTTATTTAATCAACTCTAGAGGTTACAGTGAAGTATTCTGTAGATGTGATTAAAGTCGCTGATCAGTTGACTTTAAGGAAGTGAGTTGATTCCAGATCATGTGGGTGGGCCTGATCCAAGCAGGTGAAAGCCCTTATGAACGGTATGGAGACTTTCTGGAAGAGGAGGAATTCTGCCCGTGGATAGCAGCTACAATCCATGCCTCAGTGTTCCAGCCTATCTTCCCAACATCCTACCCTACGGAGGTAGGACTTGCCTAGCCAGCCCGCTGTAAGTTGATTCCTGGCAATAAAACTCTTACTATCTGCCTTCTCCTGGTTCTGTTCCTTGGATTGAACCCTGACTGACACACCTTCTAATAAACTTATTTCTCCCTTGATGTAGTTAGTTTCTGTTACTTATTTTTTTTAATGTTTATTTATTTCTGAGAGAGAGAGAGAGAGAGAGAGAGAGAGCATGAGCATGGGAGGGGCAGAGAGAGGAGGAGACGCAGAATCCGAAGCAGGCTCCAGGCTCTGAGCTGTCAGCACAGAGCCCGATGCGGGGCTTGAACCCACAAAACGTGAGATCATGACCTGAGCCAAAGTCGGATGCTTAACCGACTGAGCCACCCAATCTCCCCTAGTTTCTGTTACTTATCACCAAGTGAGAGCACCCCACTTAAACCACAGTATTGGGACTACCCCCCTCACTTTTCACGTAGAAACTTCTCAGCGTGGCGAAGTTCAGTCAGAACCACTGCCCCCATCAGACATGGGTTCCATGTTTACTAAGGCATTCTCCTTCCAGATTCGGGGGGTCCCACTAGGATTCAACGAATAAATAACCGCTTCTCTTAGCAACAGGCTGTAAGGTCAGGCGGTTCCGGGTTCCTGCCTCTGTGCCTTGCTAATCAGGATTTGTCAGAGGCCCTGAAATATTCATGAACAACTGCTTCGCGGATTTTAACAGCTGTGCAAATAGAGAGGGGCCCCCAGGGGAAGCAGGGAGACAGGGGACCTGGGCTTTTCATGTCATCTTCTCACCTGTTCTCAATCCCATTAGATGAAGAAAGAATTTGGGAGGTCCCGAGGTACTCTGAAGAGCCAGACAGTGCCAGGCAAAAGCCGCAGGAGCCCAAGGGCCAGGGCATCAGCGTCCCCTGGGGGGCCTGTTCGAATCGATTGCTGGTGGAACACTGCAGGTAATCTGATTCAGTAGGTGTGGGGTGAGGCCCCGGGTTTGGCGTTTTTAACAAGCTATTCTGATGCTGCCGTTCCGGGCAGCTTACTGGTCCTCGGTATTAAAGCAACGGCTCAAAAAGAGAAAAACGGGCTCGGTTGGTGCTTCATCCGCAGAAAGCCAGCCTGAGTCTTACATGCATCTGAGCCTCTTCTCTGACCTGCAGGGTTTGCGCTGAACAGCTGGAGCCACCTGGCTCCTCCTGGATGTGGTCCGAGACCCCCCCCCCCCCCCCGAGCCATAGGTCTGAGTCACCGGTATCACTGCGGCAGGAGCACACGGGTCCCCAGACTCCCGTCGTGCGCGCGAGACCCGATCTCTACCTGTGAGTCTCGGCTAACGATTTGACTTCTCTGTCTTCGGTGTGTGTCATCTCAGATGACAGCAGTCACTACCTCCCGGACCGCGGTCGGGACTCCGCGAGATGCAGGGCACAAAATGCCAGCTCCTCACAAGCAATTGTAGCAGTCAGGGTCCTGGCAGGAAGGAATTCAGCCAGAGGGTTGAATTTATTTTGGAGAAGAGAGAGACAGAGCATGAGCGGGGGAGGAGAGAGACAGAGGGAGACGCAGAATCCGAAACAGGCTCCAGGCTCCGAGCTGTCAGCATAGAGCCCGACGCGGGGCTCGAACTCGTGGACCATGAGATCGTGACCTGAGCCAAAGTCGGATGCTCGACCGACTGAGCCACCCCTCAACCAGGTGCCCCTCAACCAGAGGGTTCTAATGAAAAGGCTGCAATGCAGGAGAGACTCACAGAGGTGTGGGCGGGGCTATGGGAACCAAGGAGGGATGTGGAGGCCCCTGGAGACTAGCGACTGAGAAAAACGGATTCCATCCCCCAGTGCTGAAGAGGAACCAGAGGCCAGAGAGGGCTGGGGTTTGGAGGGAGAACAGCCTGGCGGGACCTAGCGCTAGAAGGGGCAACGCACTCCCAGAGATGCCACGGCAGTGAAAGGAGGTAGCAGGAAAGAAATACTCCGACGTCCCTCTCCTCTCGCCCTCCAGTCTCCTGCTAGACTTCCCACTGGCAGAAGCCAGAGGGCAATGAAACACAGAGATGTGGTGCACAGAAGTCCACTCTCCGGAGCACAAGGCAGGGAGAGAAGGGCACAGGGTGAAGGGGGTGAGGCAGTGGCAAACAGGGAATCAAGAGCACCGTGCTTCATACGTGTTTCCCGTCGTTATCGGCCGGGAGGACGTCCGTCCTGGTTTCCTGGGACGACTCCCACTTATGCCCGTTGCACGTTTTCATTCCCAGAGGGGTCCCAGTTGGCGTAAGTTGTACGGCCACCCCACTCGTTAGCGGTTATCCAGGAGAGAATCCGATCGGCCATGGGAAGGGTTCCAAAGACATCAATCATCTGGTCCTTGGGGGACAATGTGTCCAAACTAGCGTTCTGCTCACTGACACAAGTGGGGGCTGACTTGGGTGTGTTCCATCGGCGAACGCGTATACAACACACAGAAAGATGCGCGTTTACGAGTTACGGAAAATGCTCTTCTGTATGTGTGTTCTACATCGACAGGCAGGGTTGTTGTTTTTAAGCACACGAGCCGCACTACTTTGGGCAACTCTCAGCTTAGCTGAGCCGAGAGCCCAGAGAACGGCTATTTCACTAGACTATTCTAGATCCTCTGTAAAAACCACTGGGTCGGGGCAGCAGGTGCACCCAGCTCATGTACAAGAAATCCCCCCAAGGAGGCTGCGAGGAGCCCAAGGGAGAGTCAAGTCTCTGTGTCCGAAGAATCCACTCATCTCCTACCTACTCGCTTCATCTGTTTAGCAAACTCACTCCACATCTCGCCTCCTCTTTGAGCCTGCCATCCAGCGGGATCTTTGAAATTTATTTTCTCCTTTTAGCCTGCTGTATTTTTAATGTCTGAGTGAAAGAACAAAGGAAGGCGGACACAAGACAAGATCGCTTCATTCTTTCAACGAGCTGTTGTGCAGCCCAGCGCAAGCTCAGCCGACATAAATGTTTTAAAATTCCGCCTTCGCGCGGAGCAAGTGCTGGTGTAGTCATCAGCTCCCAAGCCAGGCCCTGTTTCTGCCTTTCATTGGGCGACTTAAAAGGCCCCCGCATCAATCATTAACAACCTATTAACAACAAGCAGCCCAGAGAAGTTTTCCTGGTCTGGTCAACCGCAGTGGAAGAAATTCCTGTCGCCCAGCTGGCTGGCCATCCACGTGAGCGGCCTGGGCAGACTGTTTTCAGCTTTGAAAAGGGCCTGCTGAGACCTCTTTCATCTGTCTCCGAGTAACAGATACCTGGTAGGGCTTGCTTGCCTCCTCCCCCACTGCAAAATTAGCCACCTGCTTCCCGGACTTCTGGCGTTCAGAGGTGCTTGCACAAACACCCACCATATTGATTGTGTGCAACTGACATGCAGGGCTACAAGACGTCCACTCGGCATGTGGGCCCAGAGCTCAGGTCTGCGTTATGTACGCATGTCAGACCAAGGAGAGTCTTGAGGGGTCTCGAGAAGGCGCCTTTCAGCCTGGTGTTTCTGACTCTCGTCTTTCATTGGTTTTGATTTGAAGCAAAACAAAACAAAACAAACAAAAAAAAAACCCACCCACAATCAACATGAAGAGCTTTTCGCTAGTCGGTTCGAAACCAGGTTTTTAAAAAGTCCGTGTGATTTGGGCAAAGGCCCATCCTGGAATTTGGCAGACCCGGAGAACTGGATGCTAGTCTTGATTTTGACTCCGATTCACCAAACGACTTTGAGGAAGTCGGGAGTCTGCACCCGAATTGGTTTCCTTGCCTAGAAATGAGAGGGTTTGTCTCCTCTGACTCTAGAAACTCTACCCACAAAGTCTGCAGGCCAGCTCTGGTGCTGAGTCAGGCTGAATGTCTTTGTTCATTTGTGAATTTGGCAAATAATTCCTAAGAGCCCACAGGATAGAAGTCAGGTACCATACTGGATCTGGGAGCTAAAAAAGTGAGTGAGACTTGACTACCAGTCTGGAGAGGCTCCATCTTGCTGCAAAAACAAGCAAGCTCACAGTTTCAGAAACTTCCAAGAGTGACTTGCCCGCTCATTCGTGCTGCGTGGCCGTCACAGGCCAGCAGGGGGCGCTGCTCCTTCGAGTCGCTGAGACCCTGGCCGGGCAGGTGCTTTGGCATTTCCCCTGCAGTGGGAAAGGGGCCTAGTAAATCACGCTACGTGCTCTTTAAGCTTCCTCCTGGAGCTGACACACATCACTTCTATGAGGATGTGATTGCCCCTGCCTGACTTCACGGGGAGCCAGGAAATGCAATCCTACTATGTGCTGGGAGGAGGAAAGAATTGGAATGTTTGTGGTCAGCACCAATGACCACCCCAACACAGCTCCTGTCCTCTGGGAGGTTACAGCTAGTGAGAGGTCCAGGTGCGAAAATCCACAAAACCCTGGAGTCTGATCAGTGCTGGCTCTGGCAGAGAGCCATCCAGGGAGCTGTGGAAGGATGGAGAAGAGAAACCTGGTCTATGTTTCTGAAGCTTGGAAGCAGTCTTCTTTTAAAGTGTATTTATTTCGAGAGGGAGAGAGAGAGCATGAGTCGGGAAGGGGCAGAGGGAAAGTGAGAGAGGGAGAGAGAGAGAGAGAGAGAGAGAGAGAGAGAGAATCCCAAGCAGGCTCCACACGGTCAGTGCAGAGCTTGACACGGGGCTTGAACTCGTGAACCTCGAGATCGAGACCTGAGCTTTACCAACCGAGCCACCCAGGTGCCCCAGGAAACATAATCTTTATCCTTCCCTGTTTAACAGGTATCTTTAACGTCAAAGTGGATCGGGCCTCTAGTAGTCTGTGAGAGCAAAAGGAAATATTATGTGGTAATGCCAACACTTTCTTTGTCTTTCAGTTTTATTTTCTAACACATTTTCCCTTGTATTCCAAAGTAGGTGGAACTAAGTTTTCTCTTTTAAGTTCAAAGCAATTAGAAATTTGGAAGGCCTCCCGGGCCACCCGTCATTCATTTAACAGAGTTCACAGAGCACTTGCTCTCTGCTAGGCACCGTGCTGGGACGATGCAGCGAGCTAAACAAAATTACTCCAAGCTTTGTTCCTGGAAGACGAAGAGACAGACAATCAAATACGCGTCAAATAGCTACACGATCCTGCATTATGATAAGTGCTCTGTAGGCAAAGAACAGACTCTTGGTAAGTTGTGTCAAGGAAATGGAAGACAATGTCTGGCTTGCCAATGACAATCTCCTGGAAAGCTTGTTTTTTTCTATCGCTTATTCATTCAATCAACAGACATTTACTGTGACCTCCCTATGCACCAAAAAACAGGACAAGGTTGGGTGGGAGAGGAAGGCTCTGATGGGGGAAGTTTCGAAAAATAACATCACACGGGTCCTACCCTCTACCAGTTCACCATCCCGCTGGGGAGGCAGAGAGGTAAATAAAGAAATGGCTGTGCAGCGTGTTTTGGGGCTACAGGAACGGTATTTCAGTCAAACAGCCTGAGTGCTTAAAACAGAAGGAATTTATTGGAGGGAATTGGTTACCAATGATAGAAATAAGCCAAATATGGGATTGTGAAGTTCCAGCAGCAGCAGGGGAGGAAAGGGAGAAATATGAAGGCTTCTGCCTACCCTCCCACTCCCTCCAGGCCTCTGCAGTCCTCCCCGCTGGTTGAATCCAGCTGGAGGCCAGCTGATTCAGGACCTGGGGAGGTGTAGCCTGCAGGTCTCTGGCTCTCTGACTCTCTCTCTCTCTCTCTCTCTCTCTCTCTCTCTGTCTCTCTCCCACTCTCCCTCTCTTGCAGTGCAGAACAGAGGAAGGATGGGGAATACAGTCTTGGCACAACAGGCATGAGCAAAATCCCAGAGAGCCTTGAAGGATAAAGAATATAGCTTGAGAGAAAGTAGAAGAACATTCCAGGCAGAGAAACAGCGTGGGCAAATGTTTAGGTGCAGGGAAGCACTCTTTGCCCAGACACATAGCAAAGGCATCCAGTTTGGCCAAGCAGAGGCTACTCTCAGCACACGCCCCCACTGGCTACACGTGCACACACGCTCATGTACACACACGTACACACCATGACACTGGGGCCCAGTCTTTCCAGGATATCCACCGCCCCCCCCCCCCATCCATCCTCTTCCCTCTGTCTACATCTGACGTCTCTTCGGTCCTCACCGGACTCATCCCTGCTCTCTCGTTATGCTGTCCTTGCTGCTTGACTGAGTCAGCGTGCTGGAGCAGCCAGAGCCCTTGGGATCCTCCAGTCCTGCCCAGAGCCCGGGAGCAGGGTCCCTAGGTCTCCTGTGGCATGAATGAACACATCACTTGCTGGGTTCAGGGGAACTTCATGGAGTCCAAGGGAGGAGACAAGAAAGCCAGGACAGCAGAGGCATTCAGGGGTGTTATGTGCTGGATAGTATCTCCCCTGACCCCTGTTCGTGTCCACCCACAACCTCAGAAATGTTGTCTTATTTGGAAACAGGCTAAGGATGCACCCTGAATCCCATGGCTGCTGTCCTGATAAGGAGAGGAGAGGACACAGAGAAACACACACAGAAAGGAAATCCATGTAGAGACAGAGGCAGAGATTGGCCTGATGCAGCCACGAGCCAGGGAACATCTGGGACCACCAGAAGTCAGATGAAGCAGGCAAGGACTCCCTCCTAAATCCTTCAGGGCGAGCACTTGACTTTGGACTTCTAGCCTCCAGAACGGTGAGCTAAAGCCACACGGCCCGTTGCTACTTGTTACCGCAGCTCTCAGAAACTTCTTACCGAACAGAATTTCAACGATTAACAAATCGTACAGCGGAACCACGGCGGAACGATCCGTACAGCGGCATCTGGTCCAAGCTCTTTGTATTCTAGAAACTGAATAGCTGGGAAGCTGAAGCCCACAGCTGACAATGAGTCGCAGACGAAACTGGACCCAAGAGTCCGTCCAATACTCCTTCCTGACACTCCCTCTCTAAGGGAACGGCACTGGGAAGGCAGTGGGGGGATGTCCCTTCTCTGTCCCTTGCTCAGTCCCCTTCCCCGTGCCCACCCCTCTGGCCCGTTTGTGCTACCCCGGGCCACCCTGCCTTGTTTGGCTGCTGGAACCCTTGCCAAAACCCATATTTAGATGTTGAAAGAACCTTGCCTGAGTGCCTCTGAAGTTAATGATGGAATCTTTGAAAATGACATTAGAAGCAAAACATAAGCAGCAGAAGACATGAAACCACCTCGAGTCCATCTGTTCGAGCACGATCCACCTCAGAGCTCCCATTTCTCATGTAAAACAGAAGATATGATTTATAATTTATATCTCACCGGTACAACCCTGATTGAAGCAAGCCACTTTGATGAAACGTTGGTTTCATGCTAGTGGAACACCATTCCAAATCAGAGAATATTTAGAACTCTAACTCCTCTGCCGCCACTTTGAAGTAGAAAGATTTGTATTTTATGTGCTTTTCTTATAAAAAAAAAAAAGAAAGAAAGAAAAGAAAAAAAAAGAAAAAAGAAAAATATGTACACTCCAACATGCATGTGGTGGAAAGGCGAAAACATTTACGTGCGAATCAGCACCAAAATGTAATTACCGCTTTAAGCATTGAGAATATTTATAGACTCGTATCTCGTGTTGAAGACCTGGTTCCAATAATTCTCAGAAAATTGCAAAATTCATACTTTGTTTTCTTGGGACTAACTTAATTTATTTGAAATCTACAACACATGAAGAACAAAATCAAAGAGCGTCAACTTTCCATCAGCTCAGCTAATGATCTAATAAAGTTGTTCGGAGTAGACGTATGTGTATATATGTATGTGACTTTGATTGGTTGAGAAAGTGAGAGCCAGAATCAGGAAGACAGGCAGGAATGGAAAGAAAAATAGATTGAAATTTGGAAGACAATGCCTCCTATTCTTACGAGAACAACTAGAAAATACCCGTTCCCGTACAACTAAAGCATCAAACAATCAGGTTAAGTCTCATCATTGTCTCCCCAGGTGACAAAACTAGCCAGTGAGCCAACATCATAAAAATCATTCATTCACAGGTGTTCCTTGATCCCCTGAGTGCCAGGCACCATTCTAGAAGCTGAGGAGACTGAAGACACCGTGACAAACAAGACAGAGGATTCCTACCCTCGTGGAACATACATGCCAGTGAAGGGTCAGAAAATAAACACATAAATATGCGGCATGCCGTACTGAAAGCTCTAACAAACCATTTAAAAAGCAGAGAACAATTTTTAGGGAGAGAGAAATTAGGGTAAGCCATTATTTTATTGGGAAGAGCTTTCTGGAGAGGTGACATTTAAGCAGTTACCCGAATTAAGTGAGGGAGACAATCATACAAAGACCTGAGGATAGAGTGTTCTGGAAAGAGCAAACAGCAAGTGCAAAGGGCCTGCAGTTTGCTTGAGGAAGAGCCAGAAGGTTGCTGTGGCCGGAGAAGGAGGAATGGGGCGAAGAGGAAGGGTCGAGCATGAAGTCAGGGAGCCGGGCAGAGCCGCACCCCGTGACGTATGACAGGCGTCCCACGCAGACTTCATTCTGCATCGGAACCGGAAAGGGTGAGTTTAGCTACTTTAGGTCCATGTAACAACCATGTGCTAGGTGTCAAACCAGGCAAGGCTCTGAAGGTACCAGGCTCCATGGGGGAAGGAAAGACAAGTTCACAACGACAGTGGAATAAGGAAACGTGATAAGGATCACAAGGAAAGTACACTCGAAGGGCTTTGCCTTTGACCTGGACGCTAAAATAAGGTGGATATTTGGGCAGATAGAAATGGCAGAGACTGAAGTTCCTTCACTCGTTCATTCACGTATTCACTCAATCAATATTTATGGAGCACCAGGTGCTATACCATTAGGCTGAGAATATACAGCTGAGCAGAAACAGAACAAGGTCCGTGCCCTTGTGGAGCTTCGAATCCATGAGTCCTCCACAGAAATACAGTTCTGGCTGCAGGGAGCGATATACAAGAGAGGCTCATGGCGGACTCGCCAAGTATCAGAGAGACTTCTCCGGAGAAGACGTGCCTGGCTGGGAGCTACCTGGGGGAACCAAGTTGGGGTCAGGAGCTTTCCACCTGGAGACGGCATCAAGGGCAAAGAACCTGTGGTTCAAGGAGTCAGAAGGAAGGGCAGTAATGAGAAGCACGGCCCAAGATGCGGTTGGTGGGCATGTCAGGGCTCCGCCGTGATGGAGAGCAAGGCAAAGGGAATGCGACGGTTTAACTTGAAGTGAGGGTAGTGAAATAATATTTGCATACTGAAAAGCCCACTCTGGAGTCTGGAGAGCTGATCAGGGGACAGAAGCACAGGTGAAATTAGGGACATCGGTTGGGGGCTTCTGCAGAAGTCTAGGCAAGGAGAGAAGCTGGCCGTGGTGGGAATAGTAGAAATGTAGAGGACGACAAGCGAGCAGGTTCAAGAGAGATATTTAGGAGGCTGTGATAGGTCTCAGGCTTATGGCAGATGTGGCAATGTGACTTGTTTGTCCATGTCTTGTAAGCAGAAGTGACATGTGGCAATTCCGGGCGGAAGCTTTAACAGCCCGTGAGTGTGTGTGATTGCCCACCCTCTCTCTTTCCTTTTTAAGTGGCATTCATCACCATTTCAAGTGGTGGCCACTTCTATATTCTGGGTCCCTTTTGCAGAGAAGATATGGACACAGCCCCAGGTGACCCACTGGATCTGTAGGATGACTCAGAAATCAACTTCTGGGGCGCCTGGGTGGCTCAGTCGGTTGAGCGACCGACCTCGGGTCATGATCTCACGGCTCGTGGGTTCGAGCCCCGCGTCGGGCTCTGTGCTGACAGCTCAGAGCCCGGAGCCTACTTCGGATTCTGTGTCTCCCTCTCTCTCTGCCCCTAACCCACTCGCATTCTGTCTCTGTCTCTCTCAAAAATAAATAAACATTAAAAAAAATTTTGTTTTTAAAGAAATCAACTTCTGACAGCTTAAGCCTCTGAGGTCAGGGGATTGCTTGTTACCGCAGCATAACCTAACCTGTGCTGCCCACAAATAGAAATGAGAAGGCAGGACAGGGACACAATTGTGAGGAATGAGAAAGGAAATGATAATTACCTTCAGCTCCTTGGTGCTTATTCTCAGGCTGTTTGCAAGCACCACTCAGCGCTCCTAGGGAGTCGCCTGCTCCCTGTCCCCTCCAAATTCAATCTGACGCGATCCAGTGTGACACAGGAAAGCGAGTCTATCTTCAGCAAATGCGGCCTTTAATGGCAGCCAAGTGCTTTGAAGATGAAAAGTTCTGCGTGAGTGCCAAGCATTATTATTCGGCATCGGATGTCAGTACGCACTTAAAAAAAGAAGGTTCCATTAAACTGCCTCGCCATTGTTTTATGATACGACCATCAGACATTTTCAAAGGGGGTCAAGTCACGACGGGAATATTTAACTCCGAGGAGGAGCAGAGGGTAATTGGAGTGGGCTGGAGGATGAGCCAGGAACGGAAGACCTGCTCAGTTATCACGGGATTCGTGGGCGAGAGCGGCCACTCGAGAGGATAAGGGTTAAGTGTGCTCGGTTAAGGAGCCCAAGGGTACTGGATCTGTGGGGCACCGGCTGAATGAAAATGAGGACCCGGCGTCTGCGTGTGGACGGGGTGAGGCAGAGAAAACCCGTCTTGCGTACAAGGAAGCAGGGAGGGACGCTGCCACACCACCCCCCTTGGTCACCGCTGTCTCCTGTGCATCAGGTAAAAGAGGCTGGGAGGCTGGGAAGCTGAGCCTCAGCCCCAAGACCCCCACTTCCTGTTTGCTACTGGACCACGATAGTCATTCAGTGCTGGGCATCTTCGTTACAGAGGTTATGGAAGAGGAGGACAACCTGGAGGAGGAGGCATGCTGGGGACCGTAGGGTGGCTGCTGGGATGGCACCAACGGGCAGACATCATACCGTGTAATATCAAGCGGGTCCGGTCCTAAGGGGCGAGCTTACGAGGGTGCGGAAGGAGGGCGAGTCAGAATGCCACTTAACTGTCCAAAGAAGATGCTGCTGTTTTCTTTCAGATGCTTGGTCTTATCGTCTCCCCGAAGCCTCCTGTCATTCCTGGTTCAGGAGTGGATAGGGTGAGCTTCCTAATTAAAGATGGCTCTGTTTCCTCAGGCTGGAGCGTCTCCTCTCAGTTGACATCGTCCCTTCTGATCCTCACGCTATGGCACTGGAGGGAGGGGACGTCGCATCCGCACGGTGCCCTCTGAGTACTTGCTGGCACCAGCGGGCGCCGGGGTGGACTCCTGCCCGCGGGACCAGGGCCTCCCAGCGATCCATCCCACCTGCACATTCGAGGGGTGGCTCATGTGGAGAACGTGGCCCCGCTGGGGACGGCGGTCGGAACTCCGGTGGCTCTTGGCTTGCCTCCCTTCCTGCCCATGCACTTCATTCTCCTCTCATGGCTCGCCGGGAGGGCCTTCCCCCTCTCGTCCGCAGGGACTTCTCCTGCCTCATATCACCTTCCTTCCCAAGGTGGCACTCACCCTTCCCTGGAGCAAGCGTGATACAATGGCTGTGGGCAACGTTATGTATGGAGGGCTTGGATGAAAACCGCAGGCATTTAATATTTTTAACATATTTTCTCCATCACAAGAGGTGCGTCCCTTTAGCCCCAGGTTTTACTTCGTCTCATAAAATGCAGCTATGCCTCGGAGATGGGAAGCAAAATCTCTTCTTTCTAAAACACTTGGATAATATGAGTTTGTCGTTGGCTGATCCAAACCTAAGAGTGCATAAGCCTTGCCCGCCTATTCATGCATGCAGGCATTCATTCATTCATTCATTCAGCAACTGGCCAGCATAGCCCTAGGCACCAAGGATCACAAACTACCCAGAGGGGTATGAAAGGACAAGGACAATAACTAATGACAGCTGTGAGCAGGGCCACCCAGGGAAAGTACAGGATGCTCCAGGAATGAAGAACTTAGAGAAGGAGATCCAGGATTAGGCACCTTGAGCAGGTGACAGGTGGCACGGAGGCATGAGGGGGGCTCAGGGAGGTGCGGTGGGCTGGACGGGAGAGGCACTCACGATAAAGTGGCGGTGTGTGCAGCGGCCTCGAGGTAGGAAGGAGCTTGGCGCGTCCCCTCCAGGGTGGCCTATGGAAATAGGCTCGAGAGGGAGTGGAGACGATGGAGGAGGAGAGAAGCTGAGGGAAAGGACCAGGGTGGGAGGGAGCTGAGGCAGTCCAAAGTCACCTTGAGAAACTGACAGATAAAATCAGGAGCCACTGTGCCAGTTGATGGTCGAAACCCCACAGGTTTTTTTTCAGCCCTATTCTCTTCACTTCCGAGCTAAATCTCGATGTCACTGCACTTTGGCCAGGTCAGGGTGTTTTCAGGCTCTTTCCTAACTCCTGGAGGCTTGAAAGGATCTCAGGGCCACCGTGACCTAGCACCTGTCGTAGTCAGGTCAGGAACCAGGTGCTGGGGAGGGAGCTAACTTTGGTCCTTACCTTCAAGGAGCCTGTTCTGGCAGAGCATGGCAGCAGCAAGGGCCAAGGCTTCTCCAGCTGGCACCCTGCCCACCCTCCCTCTGAGGGCACAGATCCCAAACCTCAGAGGTGTCTCGATGCCTCTTCTCTCTACTCCTCACGGCTAATCTTCCACCACCTGCAAAACATTGCCAGGGGCCATCCACCTCTCTGCTAAATTTGCAGCTTGCTAACTGTAATGACCTCTTAATGGGAGACCCCACATCCTGTCTGCTTTCCCCCCCACGGGCGCAGCCAAAGTGATCCTGTCCAGTTGCATATTTGGTCACGTCTTTGTTTTGCCCACTTCGGAGGCTTCCTTGCTCTCAGGAGAAAGGAGGATCCCTACGCAGCCCACAAGGTGTGGGACACCCAGCCGGCGTCTACTGCACCTCCCACGCCCCCTATCGCTCTCCACACTGGCCTTCTCTGAGTTTCTGGAGGGACCACGCTGCCTCCCCTCCACGGCTCCTTCCTTGGGGTAGTCGTCCTTGGTTGCCAGTCTCAGTTTCCCTCAAAGCCTCTTACCCCATCACGCTACAGGGCAGTGGTCTTGATTTTTGTGTCTTTATTGAATTAGTGGCTGTCTATCCCCAACTTGACTTTGAGTTCCTTGAGAGCACAGACGATGGTACGCGACTATGGCATAGTGTGGGTGCTACATGGATATGGGTTGGGTGAAAAAAGAGGTATCTTCAACGGGAATGAGCAAGGAATCTGGCTGCGTCCCCAGCATCCTTGTACATGAAAGACCTCGCAACAGTCTGTCAGGCCTGGCATGGCCTGAAGCCTTTACCCACCCTCTCTCCTTCGCTGGTCCGTTCTGCCACCTCCTTCTGGAACACTTCGCAGACATCCGTTCTGCCACCTCCTTCTGGAACATTTAGCTCTGGCCTCACTGGTGCTCCTGGTGTTCTGGCTTCCTCGGTGTCCCTGCAACAGGCCAAACATAGTCCGGCCTCAGGGCCTTTGCACCTGCGGCTCCTTGTGCCCCAAATTCGTTCTCCTATATCCACATGGCTGATTCCCTCTCTTCATTCAGGTCTCTACTCATATAACACCTTCCCAGGGAGGCCTTCTCTGATCTCCGTACAAAAAAAAAAAATCATCATCCCTTGTAGCATTTCCTAACCCTCTCTACTCTGCTTTATTTTTTTTTTCCTGAGAGTCCTTATCACTTTCTGACATTTATTTAGATGTGTAGCATCTATTTCCCCCCATGAGAATACGAACTTCTTGTGAGCAAGGATTTGGTCTATATTGTACTCTGCTGTATCCTCACTTCTGATTACAATGCCTGGTACGCTGTAGATTCTCAATAAATGTTTGTGAGTGAATGAATGAATGAATGAATGAATCTTTGGTTCAGAGATGCCCTGGACCCTGTGCCCAAAGACTCCTTTTCCCTCGATCCCGTGGCAAGAAAAATGAAGCCCTGTCCCCACCTGAGCTCTCATCCAGGCAGGCCCCAAGTTCTCAGCTGCCGATTCATAACAACATTAGTAATAACTAGCCGTATCCCAGATATTCTGCTAAATGTTGTACCTGTGTGTATAATCCCTAAAGCACCACTCTGGAAATGGTAGTTATAAGCCCCACTCGGTAGCTAAAGAAAATGATAATCAGAGAGGTTAAACGATTTGCTCGAGGCCACACAGCTAGCTGGGAGAGTCGGACCCGAACTGTCGGTTTTGCGAGCAGAGGGGTTGGCGAACATGGCCCACAGACCAACTCCACCCACTACGGTGGTTTCGTACAGCCTGCGAGCTGAGAAAGGTTTTTACATCGTTAAATAGTTGGGGGGGGGGTTGGAATATGCCACAGGACCCTACACACAACCCACAGAGCCTACGATGTTTACTGGGATAAGCATATGGAATCGCGAATCTCCTGGGCGCTCCCCATGTGCCCGCGGGAGGTGGGGCGAAGGGACGCGTACAGAAGCAGCATTTATTGGGTCCCTCTTAGGCTGCAGGCACCGGCTCCACCTCTTTGTGGGTATTCTTTTCCCGAGGCCCCCCCACCCGGCAACTGCTCTGTAGAGATGAGGGAACGGAGCCGTGGAGATGTAAGTGGCAAGGACAAGGCCATATGTTAAGAGACAGAACTGGATGTAGAATCACACACTAATGGCCGGAGAGGCGTCTCACACGCATCAGTTACCAGCAACTTGTTTTACGGATTCAAAACGGAAAGGCGGCCGAGCCCCAGGGAGGCCGGGAGCAGCCGGGTTAATGCTACTGCCCCTTCCCAATCCCCTGGACCAGAGGTTGGCCCCCCTTGTGTTAGCCCTTCCCTCCCCTCTCGCTTCCAAATCCGCGGGCATCTTTACCAGCCGGCATCCAGCCAGCTCCCTCTCCCGTCCTGACCTTCCTCCTCACCCACCGCGCCGGGCCTGCGAGGACGACTCCAGCTACAAATTAAGCGAAGGGGAAAACGGAATTGATATGATCTGAGCGAGGGAAGCACAAAGGCCCCGGTTTCCTCTGCACATTATACAGGAAGATCTGGGCCACGTGGGGAGCGGGCGCGGGGCCTTTTGATGTTTGCCTTTCTGCAAGTAACAAGCAGGACGTGGGAAGCCTTCACCTCCTCCACGCAAACTCACAACAGCAGGTTTCCGATCACGCTTGAAACAAATCCAGCGATGAAAAAAAAAAAGAAACAGGAGAAAGAAAAAGAAAGAAAGGAAGTCAAGGAGGAGGAGAGAGATGATTGTTGTCTAGCGAGCTTTCGAGGGCGACAAGACCCTTTAAAACTGACTACAGGACATGTCAAAGAGCTTAGAAACACCCCCAACACAGCCCTGGGCTGAGCAGCTAAGGGTGCATCAGCCGGATATGGGCCTGAGCTGGGGCCCTTCCAGGTGGGACAGGCCCTCCTTTACGCACTTGAGCTGGGATGACACCCCGGTCCGGGACGCTGACCCCCCACCGGCTCCCGTAGTCACTTTCACCAGCCAGGGGACCTGGTCTCTAAATATCCGGAGACCTTCATGCCCGGCTCTGGTATTTGCGATTCAGTGTGTGACATGGGCCGCCAGTCATGGTGGCATTCAGGTGCTAAGGGGAAGCCGTCGGTTGATCTCTCTCTCGTTCTCCCCAAATTTTTATTGCAGTGGAAGTGGGAGGCTAATAGTGTGTGGCTCCCAAATCATCGTGGGCTTATTCTTTTTTTTTTAAGAGAGAGAGAGAGAGAGAGAGAGTGTGTGTGTGCGTGCACAAGCAGGGTAGGGGCAGAGAGAGAGAGAGGGAGACACAGAATTTGAAGCAGGCCTCAGGCTCTGAGCTGTCAGTGCAGAGCCCGACTTGGGGCTCAAACTTGTGAACCATGATATCGTGACATGAGCCAAAGTCGGGTGCTTAACCTACGGAGCCACCCAGGCGCCCCATCTTGGGCTTATGCTGTAGCAGTAGATGTTCTGGAACATTCCAAGGTGCCAACTGGAGATCGAAGCCCTTGTACCATTGCAACACCTTCCTGCCTCCACTCACCACACTGGCTGAAAACCATTGTTTAGAAACTATAGAAGAAATATATAGGGGCAAGATAGCAATAGGTTTTTCCTTCCAGAAGGTGGGAGGATTGAGTAAGATACATTAGTCCCTTCTCTTCGTTGCATCATTTGTGGCATGATTTTTTTTAAATCTTACTATCCCAACAACTCTATTGTCATTATTGTACAGGTGGTGGAACTGAGGCTCAGAGGAGTTAATTGGCTTGACCAAGGCTCATATATTATTAAGGGATGGAGCCAGACGTCCAGCCCAGGGCTCTCTGATTTTAAAACCCGAGCTCCTTCGGATAATATCCATTCACAACCATCTTAAAATGGCCATGTGGCCTCCTCGCTGACATCCTGTGTGTTTGGGAAAGCAGAGTCCGGTTGATGTTCCTTTCATACCTTTCATACTAGAGTAACTTGGACTCGGCCCTTGCCTGGGCTTGGACTTGTCAGCATTGTCCACGCTGCCAGCAAAGTTGGAAGGTGAAGGTCTTCTGCTGTTGACATACAGAATGACCAGGATGTGCTATACTCAGATTTATGTCCCTATCCTTGACCTCAACCCTCTCCTCTCTAGACTTGTATTCCCACCTGACTACTCAGCAGTTTGACTTGAATGGTCAATAGACATCTCAAACTCAACATGGCCAGATCTATGATCTTGACATTTTCCATCCAAACCTTCTCCCTCACCATCCCCCAGATCTTTCTTATCCAAACAATGGTACCGCCACTCACCTGGTCAATCCAGCCAAATGCTTTGGAGGCATGTATTTGACAAGTCCAGAAATTTGAGCCCAGACCCTGTTCCCCAGGGACCAACTGATCTGAACCCATGAGTGCAGAGTGAACAACTGGAAAGAAAGAATGGGTGGGTGGGACGGGCTTCCGGAGACCAGTCATACAGAGAGGAGACGGCACAAGAGAGCAGAATGTAGGTCTCTAAGAGAAAGGATGCCTCAGCATTTTAAACTTCTAGAAGAGAAAAAAGCTTCTAAGGAACCATTTGGACCGCTAGGTGAAAGCAAGACCTTGGTAGGAGCTCTAGAATCTGAGTGCATAGGACTTTCTATGTGCCTGGCACCGCCTATGTGTTCTAACCACTGTGCATTTATTAACTCACTTAGTGCTTACAATGACATGGGGAGGGGAGAGGTTTCTTTCTCTCCCATATAAAACTCCCGGGGCTGGTGGTTGCGGTTCGACTTGGCACTTGTCACCGTTGAGGACCTTTGGGTCTTCTCTCCTGTTGCTTTTCATCATTCAAGGCGGCCTCTGGAGCGCCAACCTTTAGCAGCAACAGCTGCAGCCTGCAGGAAGGAGAAAGACGTAAAGAAAGGAAGATGTAAGACAGTGTCTCCAGTGGGGGCACTCTCCAGAAGTTGCAGGTACCATACCCATATATGTCCTCCTACCAGAATGTAGTCACCGGTCACACCTAGCTGCAAGGGAAGCTGAACAATATACTATTCCAGGCAGCTAAGCAGCCATTTAAAAGCTAGGGGGTCTCTCTTATGGAGGGAGAACAGAAAATACATAGTAACGGACAACAAGGGAACCTGTCACACAGATTGAGTAAGCTGACCTAGAATACCGCAGAGACACTTGCGATGAGTTTACCGGCCCATCGGTTGTCTATCACTGCATAACAATGTATTCCCAAACTTAGCAGCTTAAAACAGCGCATGCATTATATCACACAGTTTCTGAGGGTCAGGATCCACAAGTAGCAAAGCTGGGTGGCTCTGGGTCTCTCATGAGGCTCTCACAAGCAGCCGGGGCTGCGGTCATCTGAAGGCTCAGCTGGGGATGAGGTACCCACCTCTAGACTCGTCACATGGTTGTTGGCAGGCTTCAGCTTCTCACTGGCTGTTGGTTGGCGGCTTCGGTTCTTTGCCGGGAAGGTCTCTCCAGAGGGCTTTTCGCAACATGGCAGTTTGCTTTCTCCAGAGCCAGAGATCCAAGGGGAGTAGGCAGGGAAGGGAGAGAGACAAAGATAGAGACAGAGAGAGACACACACACACACACACAGAGCACCCAAGATGGAAACCAGTCTTTTTTACCCATTCTCAGACTACGTACACCATCACTTCTGCCATTTTGTTTTGGCTACACAGCCCAACCCTGATGCAAAGCAGGAGAAGACTAAGCAAGAGTGTGAGCACCAGGAGTCAGAATCTCCGCGGGCCATCGTGAAGCCTGACCACGGACCGCAGATAGGTAAATGAGAGACAGATCGTCTGGAGAGAGAGTCTCTCGAAGGCTGGAAGACCCCACAAGCTCAGGAAGGTTCCCTGGCCCTGGACAGCAGCGGGTCAAAGGGTAAAGAGTGCAACAGCACGTTCCTTGAGATTACCCCCTGGATTACCTACCCACTCACCACTAAGGAATGAACCTTTCCACCAATTCGGGGAGAAAGACAGTTTCATTAGCACAGAATGGCACCCACAGCACACACAGCTCAAGCCTCCCCAGATGCAAAGCCAAGACCACTGCGCAGGCAAACATCCTAGCTAAGTATGGACACAGGGCACAATCAGGGATGTGAACACACAGACGGCTTTTCCAGCTCCTGAAAAAGCACTGGTCACCTTTTGAAATCGCTAATATGGACAAGCCGGTCATTCCAGAGACTGACAGTCTCCACTGGCCCCCGTTACCTGAAACCAGAGACCCACTACCACGTAGAAGGTATAAGTCACTACAGAGGCAATTAACTGCTTACCTCCATAGTTAAATGCCAACATGCAGGTCTTTGTGCATGGATGTCTTAACTCTTTCAGCAGGGGAAAAACTCTCTAGTCCTATTTTCTCCCCAAGCCTAGGGGTTATTCAGGAAGCCAGCTTTAGCGACTTGTACACAGAGGCTAATTTGTACAGCCATTGCCTAAAACTGGGGGTGGGGAGGGTGGGGGGGGGTGATGACCATGGCGCGTCAAGCACATTGCTGGAGACAGTCAGCCATTGAATTCGACCTTAATATTCTAGTCCATGAGCCAGCACTTGCACCAGAGCCTGGTTTAAAAAAAAAAAAAAAGGGCAGGAAAAACCCACACACATTCTTTCAATTTCTAAAGGGAAATTTGACTCGAGCTGTAGAACAAAGGATGAAGAAATAGAAGTAAAAGAAAATCAAAGAAAAAGTGATTTGGATTCAAGGGGATCAGATGTTTCATTTATTGCAGGTTGGAGACCTTCAATCAGTCAAATGAAAGGAACATTTGTATTAAAATACCTACGAGGCAGAGAGAAAGCCTTGATCGGGCACGGGAGAGTAAAGTTACAGCAATCTTGCTGAGAGATATGAACCCACCTTCGAGGCTATCTGTTCCCAATATTGGAGGTTTTCTGTGTTACAAACCTGAGATGAAAGGTAGTTGTTTGAACGTCTGGGTCTGGAAGCCAGACGCTGAAATTAGCAGCGCTCTCGAAGTGCATGCTGGAGGGACAGGGAGCCCAGGAGGGGGGTGCAAATGGAGTTGCTTGATTAAAATGAAAAAATGCTAATGTAACACCGAGGGCCCAAGTCACCTATGCTGGCAGGGTGTGGACGGGAATTATGGAAACACCTTCTACCAGGTGGGAAGGGGCCGGGAAGGAGCACTAGACTAGGAGTCAGCAGACCTGGGATACAGTCCCTTCTCTGCCCCTAGGATGATAGCTCCATGATGGCGGGACTTGGCCTTTTTGGTTCACAGTCCCAGGCATATAGATTGTATCCCATGGATACACATCAAACAAACAGATGAATGAATAAGTGAAATGTGACCTTAGGTAAACCCTTCTCCTTTGGGCCTAAGTCTTGCAAGCATGAGAGGGTTCGACCAGCTCCAGGTTTCCCCAGCGGGATGGACCCCATGATGGTCGTCCATGATGGTCGTCCATGATGGTCATCCATGATGGTCATCATTACTTTTGAATTATCTTTTGAGCTTTCTGATTCCCAGGAAGAGAAAGTCTCAGTCCAAAGGCACTGTGACTTTAACCCCTCTCTTCTGTTTCTGAACCTCTTTTCATTGTTATAAGAGGGGAGGGCTCGAGTTCCCATCCCCTCCATAAGGCAGGGCACGATTTCTTTCCTTTGCCCTTATTTTTACAGTTACCTGTTGATGGCAAGCAATCATCGGTTTCCCTTTACAGGACTGATTTTTTAAAGATTTCTTTGTCAGAAAAAAGTATGTGAGTAAAGTCCACACGAATGGATGTAAAGAGAGGATAGTTGGATGACAGAAATAACGAAGAGTTCAAGAGGGATGCAGATAAGGCAGACCTCTTGGTGGTGAGACTCGAATGTCTTGGGTTTGGAAAAAACTGTCCCAGTTGATCTCCGAGGTCCCTTCTGGCGACGCTGGCCTCTGGTTTGTACCACCAGCTGTCTCCAGCAGAGGCAACTGTAGCTTGAACTGTAAGAGGACAGATCTGTTCATTCAGTAAACGTCCGTCAAGGGCTCGCTGTGTGTTCACTGCTGTTCTAGGTACTGGAGACAGAGCAGGGGGGAATTAAACCAAAAAATCCTTGTCTGGGGAATGTCTAATGGTTTACGGCAGGACAGGGACTAGGTGAAGCAAATGAGGCACCAGGGTGCAAAATTTATGAACTTACCCACTGTCAGGGTCATGTGCACCTGGTCGTGGCTTGAGGAGAGTGCCCCTTCCTGACCACAACTTGACATAGGTCATCATTACAGAAGTCACAGACTCTGCCTGTGGAATTCTTCTGCAGCCCCGGAATCAGGGATGGCCTACTGCCTCTATGGGATGGCCTTGGTGCCTGAGTCCTTGGGCATAGGAGTCGCGGTGTAAGAGAGTGCAGGAGGGGGTCATTGGCGCCTTAAAGCTAGGAGTCTTTACTTCCACCCGAAAGAGTATGTGCTCTCTCTTTCTCCAAACACCAGGCCTGCTCCAGCTTCAATTTGCTGCGTTAAAGCCGTAACTATAGAATCATGTTCCTCTATGAGGGAAAATACCAACAATGCGAGCCTAATACCATGTAACAGCTGTCCTCCCACCCCAGTGTGGGGATAACCTTGGGGAGTGGTGGGGAGTGTGGCAAACTGAAGGGAAGAGCCTGCACAATGTCTCCAGATCTGAATTATCAAAAGAAACAAGAAATTCAGGGGTGCCTGGGTGTCTAAGTTGGTTAAGCATCTGACTCTTGATTTTAGCTCAGGTCATGATCTCACGGTTCATGAGATCGAGCCCCACTTTGGGCTCTGTGCTTGGGACTCTGACTCTCCCTCTCTCTCTGCCCCTCCCACTCACATGTTCTCTCTCTCTCTCTCTTAAAATAAATTAAAAAAAAACAAAAGAGGGCGTCTGGGTGGCTCAGTCAGTCAAGCGTCTGATTTCAGCTCAGGTCATGATCTCACAGTTTGTGAGTTTGAGCCCCGCATAGGGCTCTCTAGTCTCAGCACAGAGCCCGCTTTGGATCCTCTGTCCCCCCCCCCCCCGCCTCTCCCCCACTTGAATTTTCTTTCTCTCTCTATTTCTCAAAAATAAATAAAACATTAAAAAAGTTAAAGAAACAAGAAGAAATTCAGACTTAGTGTAAAGTCTCTCAATTTCTATGTGGGCTCCAATTTACAAATAACTATGTGGGCCAATACATGCTTCGTACAATGTGAATGTCAAGTCTCCTGAGAAAGGCAAAGCTGGTGAAAAAGGTCCCTCGGGATCTGGTCCAAGATCATTGTGTGATCTAGGACAAGTGCTTGGGTTTCTCTGTGCCTTGAATCCAAAGCCATAAGAAGAACATAAAAAAATCACTTATTCTTTCTTCAACGTTAGTGACAATATCTGTATATTAAACACTGTGCCAGATGGTGAATGTAAAGATGAAATCAACAGCTTGTCATCGAGACAGAGTCAGAAGCAGTGAACTCTCGGTCCATGAGAGAAGCACTGCCGTGAAATAAGAACACGGGAGTGTAGAGGGAAGCCCGGAGTTCTGCCTGGAAGAGACGACATTTCAGCCAGCTGAACGTGATTCTCCCGGCAGTGAAGGCAGAAAGAAAATGACTTTTCCTTGATTCCCAAGATCTTTTATGCGTTCAAAACACACGCGTGTGCACCCATAGGCTGTAGATTGTGCAAATTGATACCCCCCCCCCCACTGCAGCTGTCTTTTGCATATTAATTACTTATCCACATGTAAAACCAGATTCATTGGTTTCTGCACCCCCCCCCCGCCCCCGCCTGTCTTACTGGAGCCAACAGTGCCCTGGAGCCCAGATTAGGCATTCCTTCCTCTCTCTCGACCTTCACAGGCAACCTGCAGAAGCCTCCCTCGTGCCGGCCCGTCCTGAGCCTCCAAACCGCTCCCTTCCGGCCCCCGAGACCCACAGTCATGCCGCCACCATTCCATTCGGCCTTTGCCTGCCGTGTGGATCGTTGCTGTTACCTTCTTTCTGTTCCTTCTGTCTCTCCTCTAATCAATACATTGCTGTTTCCCAAACGCAGATCCGACAGCATCATCTGTGGCTTTAAACCTGCAACGGCTCCCGGGGACCTCAGGACAAAGTGGACCAGGGCGTCCCCGGCCCTCGGCACTCTCGCCCTGCCTACCATCCATTCCTCACCGTCCCTCAAATAGATGCTCCAGGAACCTGCCGCTCCCGCCTCTCCCCAGAACGTAGCTGGCACCGTCCTACCTCGGGGGTGTGCCACAGGCTGTTCTCGCTCCCTTATGTGACTTACCTGCTGTGTTTAGCTGTGGACCCGTGACCAGGCTCAGGCACTGACTCCTGGGGAAGCCTATTCTGGCTGTCAGCACCCCCCCACCCCGCCCGCCACTCCATCCCCTGGGCACGGCAAACCGGGAAGGCCGAGCTAGAGAGTTAAGACCACGAGGGAGGTGGAGTCTGGAAAGTCAGACAGACACAGGCCTCAACCCTGAAAGTCATTTTTGCCCAAGCCTCCATCGGCAGAACCCTGTCACCGAGCGTGGAGACCTACCCGCAGAAAGAAAGAGAAGCAATTTGGTGCATTGGAAAAAGGCCCAGGGCAGAAGAAATGAAAAGCCACCAGTTGGCAGGAGATGCTATAGAGGTTGAGTGGCAAAGCCAGATCAAATGGGAGGTTGGGACGTTTCTGGGACGCATATGGGCCCCAGCCCTCAGCAGGCTGACACTTGCTTCCCAAGGGCTCAGACAGCCACACGCAGGGCCTCCTTCTTGGCCAACAGATGGGGAAGGGGGCCACAGGCAAGGCCGGCTCTGGGCTGTGGCTCCTGGGCTGGTCATCTCGAGGCAGAGCAGGCTCATGGCTGTGTCTGCATCAGTCACCAGGGAGGAGACTAACATCCCCAAGACGGGTATCCATCCCCGTCTCTGTCTTGAACATCCGGACCTTCTCCCCGTAGAGTCCGGTCTCAAACTCGACTGCCAAAATGTCACCTGGTAGGGACAGGCGAGCACGCCGTGGCCACCGCAGGCCGGCACTCTGTGCAGTAGAGACATCACGTATGGGAGTTTTCATGGGAAACCTTCTGTCGTTAAAATGTTTGCTCAGTTTTTATAAAACACCGTACAGTGCAACATAAAGACGGCCACCGCTGTCCGAGCTCAGATCGAGCTCATGCATTCAGACCAAATAAATATGGCCCTGAAGTCTGCACCCTTACTCCCTCTCTTCGGCTGAGAATTAAGATTCTGTCACTGAGTCGGATTTTTCTTAACATCTAGGTGTTCGGCTGTGCAAAGACAGAACTTCAGTAGCCAACAAGATTCATGACGGCCTCTCTGGGCGTTCCTTGCAGATCTGTATTTTCATCCGAGAGCAGGGTCCGGATCATTATTTTTTGTTTGAATTTTAAGGACCAGAGGCTCTCTGACACCTGGCTAGGCTGGATTCCCGGCCACAATTTTGCAGTTCAGGGAACTGAGGCCCAGGGAGGAGACAGGCTTCTTGGGCCCCGGCGCAGGTTAGACCCTCGGCACACCCCCCCACCCCGGGCTCCTCCTCCATCTACGCTGGCCTTGCACACCTCGGCTGTGTTTATACAGCCTGCACACCCGCGCTGGTGTGTTTGTGTTTTCCCTGGTCCTGGAGGGAAAGCACACCAGGTGGCCAGATGTGGCGGGCTCCGGGCAGCCCACGGAAGTGGTCTGCCCGCGATGAGAAGCAGGCCCGGGCTGGGCTGTAATCTGGCCTTCTCATCAGGCCGCCTTTCCGCCCACGGCAGATAAGAGGCCGGCGTGGAGGGAACTGACGCACAGTCACGCACCGCAGGAGGGGCCTCCTCTGTGGTCTTTCATCTGTGGCCTTTGGCAGGCCTGGCCTCCCCCTCTTAGGCGGGAGCAGAGCCCCGGGACCCCTCCGCGCCATGTGTGAGGGAGTGGCGTCTACCTGTGCTGGGTCCCTTCCTTCCCTTTCCCGGGGACCCCCCCGTTTCCTGGGAGATCTGCTGCAAAAAAGCACCTGAAATCTGCAATTCTCCTTTATGGCCAGCTCCTGCGATTCTCTGGGGAACCTGCAGAAGTGAGGGGACGCCAGACTCAGAGGCATGAGGTTCTAATGGTGGGGGGCGCAGGCTGTCGGGTCGGGAGAGACGCTGGGTTCATGGCAGATGATAACCTCTTGAGGGACCCCTTGCTCCAGCTTCTGGTAAAGTTGCCTCGAAGCAATAGGGGGCTCGGGCTCTCGGCGTTGCTCGTCCCATGTGTCCTGTGGATTCCCCTGTCAGCTCAAACCCTGCTACAAACCCCCCTACGTTCCCTTGATTATTTTTTTTAATGTTTATTTATTTTTGAGGCGGGGAGGGGCAGAGATAGGGGGACAGAGGATCTGAAGCGGGCTCTGTGCTGATAGGGGGCTCGAACCCATGACGGGCGAGATCACGACCCAAGCTGAAGTCAGACCCTTAACTGACTGAGCCACCCAGAGGCCTCTTAAATTTAAATAATACACACGCATGGGTGGGGAGGGGGTGTATGGGGGGGGGGGATAAAGAGCCTACTATGTGCTGAAATCCTGCCGACAGTCACCTACCCCGTGCAGTAGCTTTCATTAGCCCCATTTTGCAGCGGGAGACCCTGAGTTCCTCTCCATTCCCCTGCCTCCAAGTCCTTCCCCTCCTGTGCACGCCTCCTTTCCCGCCTCAGTGGCCCCTTTATCTGCTACATCTGAGCAGGTCCGGGGGACCTGCTGCATGCTCACTGCTGTCACACAGATGCGAGGCCGCAGGCCCGGAGTCCGTGTCACCACGGGGCTCCACACAGAGGACTTTGTGCCTGGCCTCGCGGCTCCAGCGGGTTCACGGAGCGCCACAAGATCCCCGGGGGGCGGAACGCGGCTCAGCCGCCTGGGAGGGAGGAGTCCCAGCCCTGGAGACAAAGAGAGCAGGGGTGTCTCTGCTGGGCTGGGCCACCTCACGCTAATGGAGGCGCTTCTGTACCCATCAAATGGGGGCTGTACTCACTCCTCTACCAGCATAGGGTTGTGGCACAGGATGAACTGAGACAACGTAGCGTTTGGAAACGTACAGACACCACACATGACACCCGGCATACTTTTAGATGATACTCAGACAAGACATTAAATAGCACTGACTCACACAGTGAATACATTATGGCTCTTTTCCACTTCCTTTGGCCCCTACCAATTACATCAAGAAAGCCTCTGATGCTGGTGCGTCTTTAGCAGCCAACACGTGGCGATTATTTCTGTGGTTCGCTTTGTGTCTTAACAAAGAGCGAGTATGCGTCGGTCTCTGAGTCTATGCCAGGCAGCAACACGAAGGTAGAGTTTAAGAAATATTTTCCTTTGATGGAAGCGATTGGTATGATGTCGGGTTTTGTATTTACAGTAGTGAGATAGAATTTGCTCTGTAAGTTAAGTCGATCTAAGTCTTAAAAGTAGGTCCATTTCAAGGGGAAAAAAAAATCACTACGGAGATAAGGTGCAGATACGGCCACATTTACAGAGGGAATCACAAGTGGTGGAAGTTCTGGAATCACCGAGATAATCCACGTCAAGGGGTTGGCAGAGTGATTACGATTGCTGTTTTTGGTGTCGGTTCAAGAGGTGCCATGGCATGGATCCTGAGACAAGGAACGTGCTCCAAAACCCAGACCTTCTCCCCCACCCACTCCAGCACCAGGACTCAGACTGAAGAAGAAACAGACAGCCCCTCGTGCTGGTGCCAGGGTGCTAAGACCCAGGCACTATGCCCTCAGCTCTCCAGCATGCTCTCTCTGTGCCTCAGTTTCCTCATCGGAAACAGGGGGCTGAAACTGGATGGCCCTTCCAACTCTGAGGGTCAGACAATCCCTGCTTGTCTAGTGCCTCGCTGTTCTCTGACAAGTTCAAAGCCACAGTCTCCAACGAGACGTGATCTCCACGTACTGCAGCCCCGGGCTCCTAAGGAGGAACATCACTAAGAGAAAGAGGTCTGATGCAGAAGATCTCTGGGGTCAGACAGGTTCAGCTCTCTGAGCCTCAGCGCCTCGTCTGCAAAATGCTGTCTCTGATAATACCCAACAAAAGGGAGTGGAGACCTCACCCCGTCACCCTGAGATGTACGTCAGTCGTGCATGGACACAGCGTTAAGTAATAGTGACTCAACTTTCTCTGTTGCACACGAGGGAAGTCTCAGTTTGGTACTTATGTGGCTCTGGCACTTGCCAAATAACCCTTGACATAGGCAGACAGCAAGGCCTTGGGCTCGCTAACAGGTAGCAGGGTCCATCTGGGATGTAAGGAGCATGCTTAGTGGGACAGGGGGACCATAGCCTCAGGTGAGCCCTGGGAACAGAACAGAGGCCGCGGGGACAGTGGCATTTGAGCCGGGCCCTCGAGAGGCTAGAAGTATTCCTCCAGGCAAAGTAGGTGTGGAACAGCATACAGGCGTTCAGAAGGGTGATTCTCCCAGAATCAGGGGGTCTTAGCCTCGCTTGTGATGAGGACCCCTCCAGTGAGGCCTATGCGCCCCTTTACAGGAAATGCCTTTTATTTTCAGTGTGATATGAAAATATCTGTATTGTTCCCGTGGATTTTTAAACAATTGTGATAAGATACAGTTCATGAGTTCGAATCCGACATCAGGCTCTCTGCTGTCAGTATGGAGCCCGCTTCAGATCATCTGTCCCCCCCCCCCCTTGCCCCTCCCCTGCTCGCGTGTGCTCTCTCTCTCTCTCTGTCTCTCTCTCTCAAAAATAAATAAACGTTAAAAAAATTTTTGTGGGGCGCCTGGGTGGCTCAGTCGGTTAACCGCTGACTTCGGCTCAGGTCATGATCTCGCGGTCTGTGAGTTCGAGCCCCGTGTCGGGCTCTGTGCTGACAGCTCAGAGCCTGGAGCCTGTTTCAGATTCTGTGTCTCCCTCTCTCTGACCCTCCCCCGTTCATGCTCTCTCTCTGTCTCAAAAATAAATAAACATTAAAAAACAAATTTTAGAGGCGCCTGGGTGGCTCAGTCAGTTAAGCGTCTGACTTTGGCTCAGGTCATGATCTCGTGGCTTGTGAGTTCGAGCCCCGCGTGGGGCTGCTGCGGAGCCTGCTTCAAATCCTCTGTCCGCCTCTCTCTGCCCCTCCCCACTCGTGCTCTCTGTCTCAAAAATAAACATTTAAAGAAAATGTTTGTAAATTGTGATAAAATCTACAAAACACAAAGTTTGCCATTCTAACCAGGGTTAAGCATACCGTTCGTGGCCTTAGGTACACAGTTGTGCAAACATCACTTCCATGCAGAGACTCTGTCCCCATCAAACGCTAACTCCTCCCTCACCCCTCTCCCCCCAGCCCTCGCACCATTCTATTCTCTGTCTCTGTGAATTTGGCTCCTCTAAGTCTCTCATCTGAGTGGGACCGAATAGCTATGTGTCCTTTTGTGCCTGGCTGACTTCCCTTAGCACCATCCTTCGGTTTTATTACAAAATAAATTCTCACAAGTGTACAGTAAAAACCAGGACTACAAAGAAAACAAACTCTGAGTCCAAATAATTTTACAAAGATAGGGCAATCCGTGTGCTTCTATTAACTTTTTTTTTTAATTTTTTTAAACGTTTTATTTATTTTTGAGACAGAGAGAGACAGAGCATGAAGGGGGGAGGGGCAGAGAGAGGGAGACACAGAATCGGAAGCAGGCTCCAGGCTCCGGGCCATCAGCCCAGAGCCCGACGCGGGGCTCGAACTCACGGACTGCGAGATCGTGACCTGAGCTGAAGTCGGACGCTCAACTGACTGAGCCACCCAGGCGCCCCTTTATTAACTTTTCAAAAACACGAGGGAGAGGTGGCGCGAGTAGTTACAAATTCAAGATAGTACTGAGCCGGCTTCAAGATGTCCTCTGACAACTAGAACATGGTATTAAATAGCTGTGACTTCTACTGGTGACAAAGGTCACAAGGAGTGCTGATACAATTGTGGTTGGGTGCCTGCCTTCAGAACTGAAGGAAATGTCAACTTGCAGTTAGAAATCAGCGCCCAGACAACATGTGTGTGCACGTGTGTGTGTGTGTGTGTGTGTGTGTGTGTGTGAATTTTTCCCGCGCAAGCTCACAGGCTCCCGGAAATCCCCCCACGGATCTTTCAGGGAGCTTCTGCTCCAGAAAATCCAAGTTAATGAGCCCCACCCTGGGAAGGGGCATTTTATTTGTAAACGTCAGCTTATTTCGTCTTGGCTCAGAGGCGGGGCAGAGCCAGACTGTCCCCGCTTCCACCTGACCTCAGAAGTTGACCTACTGGCATGGCCAGTGGGCTGGTTTCTGGACACCAGACAACCTTCCTTAACTTCCCACCCGCCCCCAGGCACCATGTTCCTCTGAAAGCTGTTCCTTTTAAGCCTTGTGGCTCATTTCCATTAGTTGGTCAGCAAAGCACCCCATGATGATGGGGTGGCTGACACATAGGAGACCCCCCCGCCCCCGCCCTGAGTGTAGACGGTGGTATTCTCACCGACAGAGGAGACGCGCTGCCTGCTTCTTAGTGGTTGTTTTATTTTGCTCATCTGCAACCAGGCTTTGGATCGCCAACCTTTAATTAAAATGCAGTGTTTGGAGTTTTTTTTTTTGTTTTGTTTTTTTTTCAAAAGCAATGTGTTCTAATAAATACCATCTGAGCTGGGGCGGGGGTGCCACAGAAATTATAACTGCAGACGAAAAACCATGAGACTTGCAGCAGGCTAACCATGAAGGCCTTCTGGAAGGGAATAGTTTCCATGTGCTTTGGAAAGAAGGACACGCCTCGTGGACCGTGTTCCCTGGCTTCAAAGCCAGGCCACTGGGCCATGGGTTCTGCCTTCTTGAGTGGAGGGAGGACAGGGAGAGGCAGGGTGTTGGCTTAAATGACCCCTACCTTGGCATTGCCACTTTAGAATCAAGAAGGTACAGCGAATGAGGTGACCGCAGGTGAGACCCGTTGGCTTTGGAGGAGGGAGTCCCCAGAAAAGAAAAACTTTCTGCAGACCGACATGTCTCAGTATCCCTGTGACCACCCCCTTGCCCCTCGCCACTTAGAGCTGCCGATAAAAAGAAGGTGTCCAGTTAAATTTGAATTTCAGATGGATAATGAATAATTTTTTAGTGTGTCCCATGCAATATGCTAAAAATATACAAAGACCATTCTCGTTGTCTATCTGAAATTCAAGTTTAATGGAGTGTCCTGTATTTGTTTGCTAAACCTGGCAACTCTACCCCCACTCAAAGAGGATTCTGGGGCCTCTCCTTATAAAGAAATGCTGGGCCAGCCTGAGACATATTGAGGTCAGCTTAGAGAGATCTTTAGAGCCAGCACAGTGGCCAAGAACGTGAACTTGGGAGTCTTAAAAACTTAAAGGGGCTTCCACCTCAGGGCAGTCGCCACCTAGTGGGTTGATCTTGAGAAGGTTCCTTGACCTCCCAAAGTCCCACGTTTGTCCTCTGCAGAATGGGGAGACTGAAAACCAAGGCTGATATTCAGCCATATCCAACGGTACAGCCTGTATTCGTTGTTTAAAAATGAGAACACCTCAAGGGGCGCCTGGGCGGCTCAGTCGGTTAAGCGTCCTACTTGGGCTCAGGTCATGATCTCACGGTTCGTGAGCTCGAACCCCCCATCAGGCTCTGTGCTGACAGTGCGGATCCTGGGGCCCGCTTCGGATTCTGTGTCTCCCTCTCTCTCTCTGCCTCTCCCGTGCTCATGCTCGGTCCTGTCCCTCTCTCTCTCAAAAATAAATAAACATTAAAAAAAACTAGAGCACTTCTCAGGCCAGTTGCTAAACATTCCAAACACCCTCCAACACCCTCCATCTTGCCAGCCCCCGGCTCCTCCCCCCCTCCCCCAAACTCCACCTGTTGTCATCTTGCAGTGGGTACCTGGTGCAGACAAGGGCGTCCAACTGCTCTGCTAGTGTCTTTCTGATTGGCAGGGGTCATGGTTTATGGATCTTTACATAGATTGACTACCACTCTTGGTAGGAATACCCACCTTGAAAGGTTGTTGTAAGGGTTAAATGAAATGATGTAGAAGAACTGAGTGATGCAGGACCCGGCCCAGAGATCTCTCTCTCTCTCTCTCTCTCACACACACACACACACACACACACAGACACGCGCGCGTGCAGTGAATGAATGAATCCATATGCTGATTATAAGAAAGAGCCTTGGTTTTCGTGTTTTCTTTGTACATAAGCAAAGTTCTCTCTCTCTCTCAATCTACACACACACACACACACACGCACATATATATATAGACACACACATATGTGATGCGTGTGTGTTAGAATCATGAATTGCATCGCCTTTAAGAAATCGTTCAGATCATTCTAGTTCCAATTCAGTTCCTTCCATTTTACACAGAGGAAAACTGAGATCTTGCTTAATTTACCCACTTATCTAAACACGGCCAACTCTACGCATTGGAGGAGAATTGTTCTTGAGGAATCACTTGGGAAGATTCTTTGCTCAAAACTGTCCCTTTTATCCAGCCTCCCTAAAGCCTGAAATTCCGCCATCAGCATTGTATCCATCTTTTAAAATCAAACAGGTTCAGCAAGGTATTTCTCAAAGCTCTCCTTAAGCTAGCAATGACCCAGGGTCATCCTGAGGGACTTAAGTGCTGGGCTGAGGGAGGGGGGTGGTCGGAGGGAGATTCTCAAAGAAGCTGAAACTTAAAACTTTGTGACAGGCGGGCTCTGCGTTAAATTGTCCCACTGTGGCAGGCGTACGTTTATGTTGCTGCGTGTGTTATGCTACACAAAGCTAAAAGCCTCTCTCATATTGTGGGTCAAGGGTTTTTCAGCCGGGTGGTTGGAAATGGTTTTCACAGATCTGTGAAGCACGGATGATAACGCAAAGTCTCAGAGTGTCCATGGGCAACAATGTAGCGGGGACTGTATGTGTTGGTATAGACAAATTGGATCCGCCACTTGGGTGAGCGCCAACTGTGGGAGCTCCACATCCCTTGCCTTTGGAGACCTGCCGTCCTCCCCTGCTGTCTGTTACATTCAGCCCACCTATGTGTTATTTTGGGGAGGCTGGTAAGAGCTCAGCAGTTGCTGGGGATCCATTTGACTGCTTTCTCCAAAACAAAACAAACACAACCTCGCATAACTTGATTGGCTCAGAGTGGAAGATCAGAGTCTAAGGAAACGTCTAGAAAAAACAGGGGGATGAAATCCTGGTGACTTCTTCTAATACCAATATTGGTGACTTAGTAATTACCAACGGATGATCAGTAAAAGGGGAAAGAGTTTCCTATCAGGGTCTAATTAGTTTCATTGTCTTTTCTCCGAGTTCCATTGTATTCCACGCTACCCATCCATCGGCTGCCGGTTTTAATTAATTTTGCACTGCATTCAAAGGTTTTGCTTTTGTGCCTCTCTGTTTGATTTAAATTCCTTTTTGCAGATAAATAAATAAATAAATATCAAAGCTAATGAGGCTCTGAAGATTTGAGATGTAAATATCATATGCAGATTCTTTTTTGGGTCCCAGCTCAGCGGAAGACCAAAAATAACACTTGGAAGTTTGATTAAGAAATCTCAGGCTCCCCTTTCCACGGCTCCCTCCAGACAATCTTTCTGCTGGCAATTTCGGTTATTTGACAAAAAAATCATGCCCTTCACACTCAAAATCCCAGAAGCAAGTTCCTTTCAAGAGCTCAAACGGGCATAAGATTGTGCTGAGCTATTACTTAAGATCCGTATCCCGCTGACTGATTTGTGTCTATCCTGAGAGGGTTCTATCTACGTGTGTGTGTCTGTGTCCATACAGACTCACGTATCTTTCCTACACACACACACTCACAAATGCACGCACCACAGACACGCGCACTCACACACAAGTTCTGCACACACAGACACACACACGTTCTCCCACACGTGTGACACCCGTATCATGCTTTGGCCAGGGAAGGTTTCCCGTTTCAAACTTATGTCTTCAACATCCCCCCTAAAGACACCTCTGCAGGACATCCCGGGGGGGGGGCGGGGGGGTAGGGTGGGGGAGGGGGAAGGGGCCCTCCCCCCGAGGCGCACACAGGGCTGCAGTTATTAAACTGTATCCAAAGCGCTCTTGCATTGTGCAATCTGCTTCCACCCCCGATATTTGTATCCTTTACCAAGAAAGTCTGATTCATTTCCCAGAAATGTTCATCTGCTATTAATCTTTCAGGATACAGTTAGTGTTGTGATATTTTCAGATATTGTTTTCGGGTGGCGGGGGGAGGGGAGGGCGGATTTCGCCGGGCTGTCCCCTGGTAGTTTGTGAGATTACTCAGTGCTTATAAGCAGCTCAGAATTGTGTGACAGCATTTCCATGCAAGGGACTTACAATCATGTTTCATTAATTCGACGTGAATGAAGCCTCATTTCTGGCCTTGAGGAGCTTAAGATTTATGTGAAATTAATAACAGAACAGATGTCTTCACAATTTGGTTCCTCTGGAAAAAAAAAAAAAAGGAACCTGATTACTTTGAAAACTTCAATGCTTTTAAAATGCAGACCCAGGGAGTTTTTACTCGGGGGTAAAGAGTTATGCCTTGAAACTGTCCACATCGCAGAACTAAATGGAATTTAAATGTCAGATTTATATTAAATAGTCATAGTCCCCATTATGACATATAATAAACAACAGCTTATTACTTTCATTAATAAGATGTGTTGGACATTTAAACTAAAGCTTCCGAGATAAAGCCCACACCTCATAAGCGGGAGACACTGGGGAAGTGTGAGAAATATACAAGCAGCCTGGTTTTTAGCTTGGTTTCTGATAATTTAATCATTGATTCCTCCTAGGAAAACAAAATGCATCTGTACTCACACGAAACTCACCGCTTTATAAAGGAGTTGAGTCATCTCCCGCAGACAACGTGTGCCGGGGGCCAAATGCTCTCCATTTCACAGGACATTTTAAGTCTTGCCTCTTTATTTTATTTTTTCCTCTTTTGCCTGAGATCCTTTTCCTTTATCTGGGCTTCTGGAGGACTACGTGCCTCTCCAGCTGAATTTTAACACTCCTCGGGGCTCCAGTGTGGCTGCGCACCAGTGGGGGCTGGGTTTTCACTTCCCAAAGTCCAAAGAGGGCGAGTGTGACGGAAAGATCCCCCAAGGGGAAAAGGCCAAGGGGCAAGGGGGCGGAAGTGAGAGGGCTGAGACCCCCACCCTCTGTCTGCAAAGCAGGGTAATGAGGTTTGCAGGGGGTGGAAGGTGTCAAATGGCAAAGCCCAGAGTTAACTATTAGGTTCCAGAATCTGTTCCCTGTAAAGCCCTGTGATGGCCTTTTTCTCTACTCCAAACAACCGTGAGGCCTGGAACCTGGGACCTTCTCCACCTTCCCCACGGAGAAAACGAGAACCTTGAGCCAAATAATCCGAAAGCCCCTCACTTTCACGTGCTCCGTCTACTCTGATTGTTGGCTTTTTCCCGGTCGGTCCTTGTTCTCTTCCTTCCCTCCCAGGTTGGGGGAGGGGGGGTCCCACAGTCCAGTCGTCTCTGCTGATGGACCATCCGACGATGGTCCAGAGCTCAAAAGGGTTGTGACTTGCCCCAGCAGTGCCTAAGGGTGTGTGGGCGCGATGTGTTCGGCCCTCTGTCCGAGCTATGGTTGGTAGCTCACAGCTCGGGGAGACGGAGGTAGCCGGGAACGACTCGAGGAGCCTCCCCGCAGGCCGCCACAGCCCTCACCACCTCCTATGAAAAGAGGATTGTCCAAACTGTCTCTACTCTTGGGTGGTATCAGATTGTGGACCCACAGCAAGGGGCAGGCTCCGTGCAAGGGAGCAGAGGCCACTGTCACCCCAGGGGTGCATACCGATGGCGCTGTGGGGCAAGGCCAGACCTTCTACCCTTCGAGGAAGCCAGAAATGTGGGAACGCTTTTATGTGAAAGCTTCCGTGTTTCGAGTAGAGGTCACTACAAGGCCACCAGCCTTTATCTGAGTCTGTCGGGACCAGACATATTTCAGTACTCAGAAGTTTTCAGGTTTTAAAAAGATCACACAACAAGGGCCGCCTGGGTGGCTCAGTCGGTTAAGCAACAGACCCTTGGTTTTGGCTCAGGTCACCATCTCGTGGTTCGTGGGTTCGAGCCCTCCATCGGTCTCTGTGCTGGCAGTGCGGAGCCTGCTTGGGGTTCTCTCTCTCCCCACCCCCCTCTCTGCTCCTCCCGTTGACTCTCTCTCAAAATACATAAAGTAAACTTGATTCAGAAAAGATTATACGACACGACTGCCATGTATTATATGATATCCCCAAGTGGGCTGTGGACCAAAGTGACACAAACTCATTGATACTTCTGCATCACAGGACTGGTCACCACTTCCTTCTCCCCATGGGGCCCCAGGGCAGGGAAGCCCTCCCCACCCTGGCAGGTCAGGAATGTCTTCTGACAGAGCAGCGCAAGTGTGGTTGAAGTCTTGTGACCCAGTTTCCTTAGAGCCAGCCCCACTCCCTTTGGGGGAGTCACACGAGCCACTAAGCTTTCGGATTCCTGAGTTGAAAGGCACATGATGATGACTGCATAATTCAAGACTAAGTCACTGGGCTCTAAGCGATGGAAAGCCAAGTCAAATAAGCTTCGGCAAATAATGGCGGTAGCAATCAGGTTTACTAGCTCACGTGACTTATGAGTACAGAGGTGGATCCAGGTGATCTGACAAGGTCCCTAAGACGCAGTTTCTCTTATCTCTCTGCTTCACTTTTGATTGTGTTGACTCCAATCAAATGGATGTCTTCCTCATGGTGACAAAATGGCTGCCAGAAGCTCCAGTCACTCATGTTTCTGAGGTTGGGTCCTCTGATTACTGATTACTTCTGTCTAGAAATCTCAACAGCCATTGGGCATCTCTCCGGCTCTGATGGAGTCACTTGCCCATTGTGGAGCCGATCCCAGTGCCCAAGGTTGCAAGTCCACCTGGACCTGGGGGTGGATTCTTCTCGGCCCAACCTGCCTGGACTTGAGAGTGGGGGATTCTGAATGGAGGCTGGGGCTGGGGGCAAAACCACAGATGCCTGTTACCATGGTGACCTACGTGTCTCGCCGAAGGGATTAGCAACCTGCTCATGTCAGCAGAGTGGATAAGAAAACTGAGGGAGGAGAGACCTGGCCAAACACCCAGCAAGGCACAGGCTAAACAGGGTCTCTGACCTGGATATCTCAGTCTTGGAATCTCATGGCTACACCATGAGAAGGCTACACCATGAGGTGTAGGGCTGAACTGTCAGGCCCCCAACCACCCCAGGGCTGCTCACCAGAGCCTGCTTCAAAGCCTTCTTCCCACCGTGTCTTCTCACCCCTCTGGCTGCGGGGAAGAAATGGGAAGAAGCCAACACTCTAACAAGCACACGCGCACACACACACACACACACACACACACACACCGTAATGAGGGTCAGAGCCCTCCTGCAGCAAGTTTGCTCTGAAGTAGCTGTAATTTACCTTCTCTTCCCCTCTTGGACCTCCCACACTCAGGACCAGCCTCCCTTGACTCTGGTACGGAGTTAGCACTCAACACACGTCACTACTGCAATTATCGTTGCTGTTGCAATTATTATTATTATTATTATTATTATTATTTCTAGTGCTATTACTTACTCTTCCCTACACTCTCCTTGGCCAAACCTATTTATTTGCCCGAGGCACACATAATTAAGCAGGGGGAAATACGAAAGGCAGGGCAGGAGGATCAGAGAGTTGGTGTTTTTAACAGGAGCCAAAGCCTGAAATTGAGCAAAAGGCGGGAAAGCCCCGCTAATTATAATTGCGTAGCTCTTTCCAAGGCGCAGACTGCTTCCTCATCCATCACCTCATTAGATTCTTTAAACAAAATTTTTTTTAATGTTTGTGTATTTTATTTTTTAATGTATGTCTAGCCTAATGTGTATTTATTTATTTATTTATTTAAGAGACAGAGGGTGAGCGGGGGAGGGGCAGAGAGAGAAGGAGACACAGAATCGGAAGCAGGCTCCGGGCCCCCAGCTGTCAGCCCAGAGCCCGACACGGGGCTCCAACTCAGAAGCTGTGAGATCACGACCTGAGCCGAAGTCGGACGCTTAACCGACTGCGCCACCCAGGCGCCCCTCCCCTAGATTCTTAAACAGAAAGATAAAAACACTCTGTAAAGTGAGGCCAGGAGGGAAATTTTTCTCTATTTACAAATGAAGAAACCGGCCCCAACCCTCAAGTATTTTCCAGGTATGAGATAGCAGAACGGGAATAGAACCTGAGTCCTGGTTCCAGTGTTTTCCTGCTAACTGTGCATGTGGATGCATGAACGCACAGGCGTCCACACAAGTGCATGCTGTTGGGAATACAGACACACAGAGATCCAAATAAACAGAAGGATCTAAAAGCCTGCAAAATAGTGGCGCCTGGGTGGCTCAGTTGGTTAAGCGTCCGACTTCAGCTCAGGTCATGATCTCACGGTCCGTGAGTTTGAGCCCCGCGTCGGGCTCTGGCCTGATGGCTCAGAGCCTGGAGCCTGCTTCCGATTCTGTGTCTCCCTCTCTCTCTGCCCCTCCCCCGTTCATGCTCTGTCTCTCTCTGTCCCAAAAATAAATAAACGTTGAAACTGAGAAGGCTGGATGTTCGGGACCTAGTCTTATAAAAAGTGGGAAGAGAGTGGTGTCCGTTCTTTTCAGCCTGAGGTTGTGAGGAGTCTGGGGGGAAGAGGAGAAAAGCAAAGAGAGAATAGTGCTGTTAATTAATATAGAATTGGTTCCGAAACGTTTTTTCTTGAGCTCGAGCCTATATTATCAACCATTCTCGAAAGAAGACGTTCCAGCATCCAGCCAGAAGTACTGTGGTTGTAGATGTGGGTGCCGGTCTATATGTAGACCCAAATCTTCTGTTTTAGTAGGTTATACATACGTAAGGCAAAAACGAAAACGACAACAGCAAAAAACACTTCCTAATCACGAAAGATATCTTTCACATACACTAGCCAGCTACCCAGTTTCTCTCCTCAGAGACAGTGACCTTAGTTTCTCACGAGTCCATCCAGAAAAGGTGACGAACGTACCAAGAGACTACTTACTCCTCCAGAACCTCCCGGAACAAGGCTTCATCAAATTTTGTGGTATTTGCCACTCTGACCAATGAAAAACAGTATTTGATTTTTCTTGACTTGCCTGTCCACAGCCTTAAAATATATTTCTGTTCAGTCTATGACTTTTTCTTATTGATTTATAGGAGCTCTTTGTATATTCAGTAAATTCGTCTCTGCATGATAGGAGACGCAAATATTTTTCCGTATCCAGATTGCTTTTAATCTTTGTTTTTTGTTATGCATCCTTAAAAAATAAAGCCCAACTGGTCAATATTTTATAGCTTCTGGTGTTTCAGTCATATGGTGAAAACTCTTACCCATCCCGAGATTATTTGAAAGTTCCCCCTTATCTGCTTCCAATTCATTTTCGTATTATTGAATGTATAAAACCTCGCACTCATCTGGAATTTATTTGGATACAAGTTGTGACGTAGGGGACCAACTGTACATTTTTTCTAGATGACGACGCAGCCCTTCCAAAGACATCTATGAAGTAAGCCAGCTTTCCCGTACCTCTTCAAGACTCCCAAACCTTGGTAGCAGCTTCAGTATTCCACATGTATTTCGTTGTTTGGAGGCTACATAATTATTTCGCAACGACAATATCACTCACAATGCTTGTGGGAGCCATCCTCCACACGGTGTAGGTGATGCAGCTAAAACACTTTTGATGAGGAACAAGGGCCGTGAGCGTACGCCAACCAGAAAGCTACCCCGGACCGATGTCGTCAATAAAACGCTGTGGGACTACTTCCTGTTGCGAACCTCTGTGTTCGGGTGTCAGCCATGGAGTGGAAAAATCTGAATACTAGAGCAAGATACAAAAGTGCACAGCTCTGTGAACAAAAACTCACACGACGTGAGGGTTGAGGAGGTTCTCGTGTGGGATTCAATTCCTAGCACACGTGGATTCACCCCCAGCTAGGACAGCTTCTGGGACCTTCTGTTATGTTAACCCCGTAACTGCCTTCTCAACTGGAGGTCACCTCACCAGCAACAATGTTAACTCCTGGGACCTCCTTCCCACGGGGTAAGGCCTGGGTGTCCTTTAATCTTCTTAGAGCAAAATCGACTGAGTAAAATTATGATTTGCTATGGCTGCACTTAGCCAATAGAAACTCATAAACCGTCTTAACATCATAATGCATTGTGAAGAGGAATCACTGAGTGCCAGGAAACGTATGAGAAGCCCAGGCCTCCATTCATCTAGCTTTATGCTAGGGCAGCATATTAAAGTGATTTCAACTTCAGAGCAGAGCTCCCCAAAGAGTGCTCCAGCCTTAATTAAAATGTCAATGAAATACAAAAGTGCATAGGGGACGTTCTCAGAAATCATTCCCTTTTAACTTCCGGCTGGCTGGCTGTTCCTTCCCTTGGCTGGCTTGGCCGCTCGGTGTGTGGGTACCCGACCCACCGTTCCACTCTGCCGTGGGGGGAGCCCTTGTCTGGACGCTTAGCATCCCCATGGGAGACGGGAGGCAGGTGGGCTGCAGGTTCCTGCTTGGGGCTTCTCTGTATCTTGAGCTGTCTGAGTTGGAGGCATGGATTAGGAGTATCTGGGGGCCTGGCCCCGAACTGCAGAACAAGGAGGTGTGGTGGAAACGTGGGGGGAAATAAGAGAAAACACCAGCCTCAGACCAGCTGGGTGTAACATCAGTGAACTGAGGGAAAAAGAGAGACATAGGAGTTGTTTTGTTTTGTTTTTAACTCAGGAATCCAAAATACAGATACCTATGGGGCTAGACCAGTAATGGAATTGAGGATGTGGGGAAGGTGCCGGGTAGGAGGGTGCGGTGGGGACTGCCTAGCGCTAGAAATCATCGTCCCCTCAGAAGGGGCGGTTGCTAGGCAGTTTTGAGATTGTTTCCATGTGGGAGTGCAAACCTGCCATGGCTCTGCGTTCTGATTTTTTTTTTTTTCAAGAAAATCTCGCAATCTGCATTTCTTGAATGTGAAATCTCCACCTTTGCATTGAGTACTTGTTAAATGTTCAAAACCTTTGCACGGGTCAACGTATGACCAAAAGAAAACATGTGTGGATGAACTTCAGTCTGGGAGGGGACTGTTGGGCCCCAGGCTCGTCCCTTCTTTAATCTCTATATCCATCCATCCATCCATCCATCCATCCAATGTATCATCATCCATTGAATATTCACCAATGCCTCCAGGTACCAGCAAATACGAAAGAAACAGAAATGAGTCTAACCCCAAGTTCAGTCTTATCTCCAGTCCCATCCTGGTCCCATCCCGGCCTCAGAGAGCGGGAGGCAGCCAAATATAGTATTTAAATAATATTGTGTGTGTTTTCAGCACAGACCAGGAATTGAAAGGCGACGTTTTTTGATAGACCTGTCTTGGCTTCTAGGTTGCATAGGACCTCGGATTGCTGCCTTCCCCTCTTTCTCATGGCACACGCCAAAGATTCTCTTATGAGACTTTAAATCGTCGCAGTGACCATTCCTGGTCTGGTTCGTCACCTCACGTCAGGCCCCAGGCCGACGCTAACGACATCACCTCTGGTGAGCTGGCCTTAAGAGGCTCACCCGCCTGAATGTGTCAGGACTTCCTCCCTGTGTCCTGCCTGGACCATAACCACAAGAAATGCCTCCATAATTGCTGAATTGTTGGCACTATGTGCTTTCCGCCAAAGGAGAACATAGGAAAGTGGCATCCATCGTCTCAAAGATAAGCGACTTCCTGGAATGCACTCAGAAGAGATTTTGCTCACCCGTCTGTTGGGAAGGCGGGGAGGGGGGCGCAGGGTCTTTTAATCGCTTGGGCAAGGCGGGCCCTGCTCTGTAGGTGGTGGCCTTCCTCATTGTTGCGGTGAGGGCCTCGGGAAGATGTGAGCCCTGGTGTCCCCCTCCCTGACGCCACTGACCCCTTGTGAGGGCAGGGACTTTGACTTGTCACGTCTATGTCCCCAGCGCCCAGCACAGAGACGGCACGTAGTAGGTGTGACATTTGAGGTTAACTGGCCCACGGGGGGAAACGCCGTTTTGCTGATGGGGGATTAAGGATCAGAGAAGAGAAGGAATTTGCTGGAAGCCTGTTCCTTTCTTCTGCCTCTTACCATCTTCACACACACGTGCACGCACACACACGCCCTCTCAGATACGGATACACACATACAGACCCTCATGCATGCACAGACAGTTAACACGGATACGTGGACACACGTGTGCACACGGACGTGCACACACACACCCCTACCTTCAGCTCCCAGAGGCCACTCTTGTGGCAATGCTCACAGGTTTCCCACGCAAGCTCACGGTCCCAGGTGGCAGGAGAAGCCATTTCCCTCACACCCCTCTCCAAGGAACCCAGTTGGTGCTACGCGCTTGACTGTCATTCAAGCCGCCCCTCGGGAAAAACTGTCACGTGTTTAGCAAGGAATAAACCTGGAAAGACATTTACACTGATGGAGAAAAAGAAGGCTGCCATTCCTGAAGTCGCATCTTTGAGGAAGCATTTACTTCTCTCGAGGCACAAGGAGGGAGCACGCACACCCAGTCGTGGGTGAACACGGCCTTGACCTCAGGCTGACTAGTAAAGCATTGGCTCAAATATGCCCGGGGTTGCAAAAATGCAACACGGCTTCTAGGCCATTCTGTATCGAGAACTCAGGATGCACATGCACGCCTGCTTTCTCTGTGTTTGTTGCTCTGAGTTCGAGATTCCTATTTGCTTTATCTGCTTGTGTTTTCTTTTGTGTCATAGGTGGTGGGTCTACATTTTCTCTTGCACTGGTTTGGGACCTTCGAGGGTCTGTTTTCTGGTCATCCAGCCTGGGGTCTTTATTCAACTGTTTTTCCAAACATGTGGGTCTGCACGCTCTTCAACAGATAATTTGGCCATGATTTAACATTTGCCTTCTTTCAACTATTTCAAACACTCCTTTCGTGGGGCTCGCTGCCCATTTTGAGAGGCAGGGATGGGGAGAGAGGCTTGGGTTTGCCCTGCCTCTGTATGAGCCTGCTGCTAAGAAATAGTGCGTATTCTGTTCACCTTATCTGTCTTTCCAGCTTTCAATCAGTAGCAGAGTGTGTGTTTCTTATATAAGAACTAACCAAATTTATTCAACAGATTACACATTAATTTTACCATCATGACATCGTACGAACAGATAATCTACCAAAAAAAAACGTTTTGGATTTCTTAAAAGTGAATTTAATTATAAGTAGTAATGTGTGCTGGAGAATTATAATTATGAAAAGTCATGTTCTGTAAGTCTGAAATGACAGATTATATTTCAAAGGCTTATTGCAGAGGAATTACAGGACCCAATTTATTAGTCGTAAATTTACGATTATTGCAGCTTTGCTTAAAAAAAAAAAATACACACACAAGATCACGGCATATTCTAGTTGGACTTAGTGTGTCTAATCCTTTCGACAAGAATCGTATTTTGCGCCAAAAGCTGCCACTCCATTAATTTGTTCGTGAGACAGAAACAGGCAAGTAACCTTTGTCTTCTGATCCCTGCCTGGCAATGATTTCAAGTACTTTGTGGGCATGTTTTGCGTCCCTCACTCCATCCTCGCAAAGCGATTAAGAAGTTGACGTGGATCAGAGAACAGAAATGCTGTTGTCACCGAGGAAATGAGGAGGGTTTCGTGGGTGTTGGTGGGAAGGGCGTGGGGGCGGCAGGGGCTTCCAGGCACCTGGGACGGAACCACAGGTTGTCCACACAACAAATATTTACTGAGCATCTACTACGTTCCAGGCATCGTACTGAGTATATTCTGGGTGTTGCCGCAATGAGGCCTCCCAGAACAACCCCTCGAGGTGGATATATTGTGAATTTATTTTACAGACGGGGAAAAACTGAGGTTCCGAGAGATCATCAAACAACTTGCCCAAGGTAACTGGGTTCGTGAGTAGTGCAGCCAGCACTGGCTATGTTGTCACCATAACTCCTCATTCCTGGCCCATGTGGGGCTCACAGGCTCACTGCAGGGGAAGAAAGTGGCGGGCAGTGGCAGGAAGTGAGGCGAGAGGGCTGTGTTTATAGCACTCTTGGAGCCGGCGGGGGGGGGGGGGGGGGGAGGGCGGGAGGGAAGGAGGGATTCATTGTGCTAGGTCAGGATGGGGAGGGTGACATCCAGGGGGGCCCAAAAGGATCACGCAAGACTCTGTAGACATGACACTGAGCCCAGCCCTGCAGGATGAGTAGGTTTCTCCAGGCAGAGGAAGAACATTTCCGGCGGAAGGAACAGCCTGTGAAGTAGACAAATCCCAAAGTGTGCGAAGAAAGTGTCTTGTGTTTGCAGATGTGTGACGAGGGCTTATGGTGTAAAGGGAAGCAGGGGAGGGGGGAGGTGAGGCTCTGGGGCAGAGGCAAGAGGTAAGCCCGGCCTAGTCACGATGCAGAGCCCTCAATGCCAAGCTAAGGTGCTTAGACCTTCCCCTGTTGATAAGAGGGAACCAGAGACGGTCCATGACCATGAGTTGGTGGCACTGGAGACAGAGGTAGGCAACTCTTTTGCCTACACTTGGGTAACACAGGCCTGGAGAGAAGCCGGAGAAAGCGCCCCCTATCGAAAGAGATGCCACCACGTGGCTCCAGTCCACTTCCAGATCTCCCAGCTGGATACGAGAAGCTAGAATCTTGGTAGATCGATTGTGGAAATAGCCCCACGTCTTTCTGGATCCAGGCCCTTTACATGCGACTTCATAGCTCCTCCCATCATGTGCCGGGGTCCACTTTCCCACCACTGAGTCTGCTCATCGACATCTCCTTGACTGTAACGGAAATGAACTGTAACGTCTGTTCAGAGCCTTGGCTTCAGGCGGCCTTGCCTGAACCCGTCTCCCTTGTGGGAGTGTCTCCACTGTGAGGACAGGCCCAGGCCTGCCTGCTGGAAGGTCGGAGACCACGTGGAATGGACCATGTGGCCATCCCAGCCTGGCCCACCCAGACCAGCCCACTCCAACAGGAAAGAGCCACGACTCAGCCAGCCAGCCTATAGACTAATGACAAATAATAAATGTTTGTTACGGACGCCTGGGTGACTCAGTGAGTTAAGTGTCCGACTCCTGACTTCGGCTCAGGTCATGATATCACGGCCCCCACCCCCCCCTCCCCTGGCTCTCTTTCAAGGTAAATAACTAAATTTAAAAAAGATAAATAAATTGTTGTTTCACACCCCTGAGTTTTGGGGTCATTTGTTACGTGGTGATAGCTAACCGATACAATAATTAATTCATGTTTTAAACAACTCTATGCTGACATCCTTCTCCTCCCCCCCCCCCAAAAATAAAGGGACCAGAGACTCAGGAAACATTTCTGGCTCAACAAAGCATCAAGCGTCATCAGTTCAAAGTTGCTGGGGTCGGGGAGAGGGGAGGAAGCCTCTGAACGCTTCACACCCTGCCACCTGCTCTGTCCTTCCCGCAGGAGGTCATGCTGACTGCAGGGGCCACGGTGGCCTCAGTGACCCCCACTCATGCACAGCCACCGAGACCACCTGTGCACTCAGCAGGCCCCATCCAGCCATCTCTCCCTCAGCCCCGACCCCGGGCTCCATATATCTGGGGCTGTGACACCCAAGAGCTCTGAGCCCCAAGATCTTAAACTGAAATCTCTCCCTCCTTGGATACAACATGGTCTGAACACTCTGTGGACTGGACAGCACACTTGGGCAGGCTGCGTCCGGTCCTCCAGCCACCCCCACCCCCCCGTGTCTACAAAGCTCTTACTCCAGAGCCTGCTTCCCTGGCTCAGAGGGCAGAGATGCCCAGAGGTCGAGGCGGGATCCTCTCGAGCTGGATCCTACAGCTAGATCTTTCTCTGTCACCAAGCCCTTGCTGTTGCGTGAATTAGAAACAGCCCCCTCCAGGCAGACGCCCCTCCAGCAGCCACGGGCAGACACGCATGTCAGGTCTTGTCTTAGCCGGACGTTAAACCTCACTCAACACCCCAACCAGGGCCCTTGGCTCAAGGCTAAACGTGACCTCCATCAGAACTTGAATCAGCCCAGGCTTTCTCGACCCCTGTCCCCCAGTTTGGAAAGTTCTTCCCCCTCGTCAGCCTTCAAGGCTCCACTCCAGTGATGCCTCCTCTGGGAAGTCCTCCCTGGTCCCCTCCCTTGACTGAGATTGTTCTTTCTGCAACTCTTGAAGCCCTTGGGATCCCCCCTTCTTCAGCCTCTGCTTTGACCTGGGGGTCCCTTGGCACCTGTTGGTCACCACCCCTTCCCCACCACGTGAGCAAGGAAGGGTCTTCACCTGTCAGCCCTGTGAGTGCCCAGGGGCTGTGTGGCAGGAGCTAAGAGGGAGAGGTGGTACTTGTGAAGGAAGATGTTAAAACTATCCCTCCCCTTTCTCATCACACTTATTGTCCCCCACACAGGGGCCCATGACAGTCCCTGGCAGCGAGGTGGGGAGGGGGTCCCCTGGGAATCTGAATTAAGGGGAGCCTAAAGACCTTGCAGGAGGCTGGGTTCCCTCACTCCCGCTTTGCCCCATTGGGGGGACGTGCCTGGTGATTCTTCCCTAGGAAGACAGGGCATTGCCCACAAGGTGCATTGTGGACCCCCCCCCCGATCCCAGGCCCCCCTTCTAGCTACCCATCTGCAATCCCACCGCAAACCCCTCCTGGATTCTGCACAGAGGCATTTATTCAATGAGCCTCCATCAGGTAAAGAAGGGGAAGTGTCAACCCGTTAGAGCTGGTCACTGAGGGGGGGAAGCAAGGACTAGGCGAGTTTGATGAGTGGGAACAGGACACAGAGAAAGTTCCAGATGTGGAGACTAACTTGGGCATCAGAGTCGGGGCTCCAGGAACCCGGGCGGGCTCTGGGGGTCTCTGGGCTGCGGCGGGGAGGACAGTGGACTGAAGCTGAGCTACAGGGAAGGAGGGAGCTGAAGCCTTGGGTGGCAGAGGGGAGGCAAGCGGCATCTGTGGCCGACTGGGGGAGGGCGGGCGGTACTTACAGGAAAGGGATTTTCTGGATTCTTAGAAAAACAATAGGCAGGGCTTGTAGCTGGGGCAGGAGGATTGGGGTCACCAGCTGTCTGTTTGATACAATGACTGGTTCCTGATGCTTTGGAATTCAAGGGCAGGAGGCACTTCGGGACCCTGGGTCAACCTCGGGCTCCCTAGCCCTCTCCCCAGGCCCCACCTGGGACCCACAACACGCAGGATGTTCTGATTGTCCCTTTTCCTTCCTTCTCACTTTGCTCTTCATTTGCTGGGGTGTGTGGTGGGGATAAAGTCTCAGAGGCATTTACCTGAGCCGTGAGAGACCACAGGCAGCGCACGGGAAACAGACAAACCATCTCAAAGCCATTCCTTGTCCTTTGGCTGGGCGCTTGCTGAAGGCAGGTGCTTGTTAGTTGCAGAATGGGCACAGGCCTGGGCTTCCGTGGGGAAGGGGGGCATTCTGGACGGGGGCTGGTGGAATGAGGGCACCCCTGCAAGGACGAAGCCACCGACACGCCGCCGTGGGACCGCAGAAGGGCAGTGTCAGAGGCACCCGCGGCTTCCCATTGCCCTCGGAACACAATCCGACTCCTTAGCTCAGCCCAACAGCATGATCTGGCCCCACTGACCCCCCAGATTCATCTTCCTTTATCGCCACCCTGAACCCCTAGGGTTGTTTGGGTGCAAGCAATAGAAATACACTCTAACTTAAGGGCAATGGGGGTCCTCGGGGTGATCACAGAGGTGGGGCAAGAACCTCCCAACTGGGGCAGATGCCAAGATGGAAACACCAGTCCGTGGGGCCCCACAGCCGGCAGCGCCATTTATGTTTGTGTTACTCAAGGTTTCCTGGGCATCCCCTTGGCTGAGCCTAGGTCGCAAGCCCACCTGTAGGGTAGCGAGAGGAAAGGCCTGGCCAAGAAGGCTTCAAAGACTCACTTGGCCTCTGAAGAGGGAAGGCAAGTGCCCCATTTTACCTTCCCAGCAACACTGTCCTCAGTGGGAAGGGACGGGACTCCCCAAAGGAAGAGGGGAAAGATGTTTGGCGGCCAAACCCACAAATGTCCATTGTGCCCTTCACTCATTTGCCCTTCTTTTGTTCCTCAAATATGATAAGCTTGCTCTCACCACAGGGCCTTTGCATATGCCATTCTCTCTACCTAGAACACTCTTCCCCTGGTTCTGCACATGTCTGGTTCCTTTCCTTTCATCAGGACTTTCCTTTCCTTTCCTTTCCTTTCCTTTCCTTTCCTTTCCTTTATCAGGACTCATCAGATCTGTAATGAATCCCCCTCAAAGCCCCGCCCCCCACCGTCACCACTCATTCCCAAGTTTTCCGCATCAGATCATCTCGATGCCATCCTTCACAGGCCTTCCAACCATCCAAAATTACCTCGTCTGTTAATGTGTCTGCTTTTGTTGCCTGTCTCCTTCCACTGGAATGTAAGCACCATGAAAACAATGACTATGGTTAACTAGCTGTAGATCCAGTCCCGGCACAGGGCTTAATACGCATTTACTAGGTAAATAAGCAACTAGGAACAAAAAGACCCAGACAGGGGGAGTGGGTGGCCTGGCCAAGGGCGCCCAGAGAGGAGACCACGATGGCATTCAGGGTCAGAAGCCAAGCCTCGCCTGCCCTGGGGCACTGGAAGTCAGCTGACTAGGAGCGTGGGCTCCAGAGTAGATTGCCTGGGTCAGCGCCCACTAACTGTGCCTCAGTTTCCTCCTCCTGGAGGTGAGAATCCCAGGTGTGAAGCGGACGGCTATTTCATTACTGAACAGGTGGGGAGCGGCTACAAACACACCTGCAGAAGTCCCTTTAAAGTCATGCTTCTCAAACTTAACCTTTCCCAGAGCTTAATAACCTGCAAATGTTGTCTAAAATGGAGGCTCTAAGAAAGCATCCCCCCTCCACCCAAATTCTGATTCAATAGCTCTAAAGTGGAATCCTGGAATGTTCAAAGAGCAGCTTCTCCTCCTTTTGAGGTTCACACTGTGATTGCGCATTAATGCCACTAGATGGAGCCATGAGCCCAGAGAAAGGGTCTGACCCCGACCGCTCGGAGCCCTGAGGCCGCTTCGCCAGGAGCGGCCACCAGATGGCGTAGTCTGTCTTCAGAAGGTGCCACACCTCCGCCGGGGCAGAGAAGGGGACCGCCCCGTCTTAGGGAATAGGTGGTCTGAGGGCTGCACACACACATCCTTCCCTGCTAAGGGAGCCGCAAGAAGGAGCCTTGAGGCCAGGGGAGGCCCGGTTCTATTTCAGGGTTCTATTTCAACCCCCTGTCCCAATCAGAACCCCATCTGCCCCTGGTCTTAGCACCCGCGCCTAGTGTAAAGGCTGTGGCCTCAGTAGGCGCTCAACAAAGACTTTTGCTCACTTGAACAGATACACACGCATCCATACAAGCCGACTTGGTGAGTCCTGTGGAAAACAATTATCATAAAGATAGTGATCATTTAATTATTAAGTGCCTACTGCATGCATGCCAGGCACTGTGTTAAGTATTCAGTCTACACTCACAGATCCTTCCGGCAGCCCTGAGAGATAGTTATTAGGAGTATTGGACAGATAAGGGGAGTGAGGCTTCCTGAAGTTAATCACATGGTCATGGTCATGGTCAGGAAGCCAGAGGCAGCACAGGAGTGTGGTTGCAGAGCAAGGGCTCTGAACCAAGGAGGGCTTCCTGGGGGTGAGTCCTGAGCAGGCTCTAAAGTAGGTAGAGCCACGGACCGGCAAAGCGAGGCTGTTGGAAGAACGCCCCTGAGCGAAGGAGAAACCAGTGGGCTGAGGGTGGTGAAGGGGCCGGAGGTGTTTGGCTGCAGAGGTGCTAGAAGCGGGTGGAAGACGTAGGTCGGGGAGCTGGCTGACAGAGGACCCAGCAGCTGCTGCAAGGGAGTCAACAGACTCAGGTTCCAGCGCTACATTTACATGCTGTGTGTCCTTGGTCAAGTTTCTTAACTTCTCTGGGCTCACCTTATCTCCATATTAATAGCCTGGTCACAGGTTCCTTGGGAGGACTGAGTACAGCGACCTGGGTGAAAGTGCCTGCCACAGTTCCCAGCTGCTGGTTTTCTTTCCCTTGTAATGTGGCCTGGGAAAATCCTTCTCTATGCCTCAGTTTCCCCATCTCTCCAGGGCAGCCGTGTAGTGTCGTGGTTGGGTGCAAGGGTTCTGGCGTCAGCGAGCCCCAGGGGGTGCTGATGCTGGGCGTGTGGCCCTGAGCAGGTATCCTCTCTGCACCTCAGTTTTCTCCACTATAAAATGGGGGTGCTAACCACATCACCTGCCTCAAAGGAATCTCCGGAATTCCACGTCTCTAAGACACCCAGCGCGGCGCCTGGCAGGCTATCCGTGCACAGACTGTTCTCCAGTGGTGACCTCCCAATAAACAGAGAGGCATCATCAGACCGTCTCTAGGATCCGTCCAGATCTGACACGCTAGTTAGTTTTTACTTAGCAAGTTCTTTTTCTCTCCTTCCCTATACCCGCCTGTCATAGGTATTCACGATCAGTGCCCCAAGTACGTGAGCAAGTTCCAGAACTTCTGGCTATGCCCCTCATCTGGGCATTCCCCTCCCCAGACCACATGTGGTCTTCCCTGCTCCAGGAAGGCCAGCCGGCCATACAGCATATACAATGCAACAGATACATGGGTTCCCCAAACACTCCTTTCCTCGGGAAGAACATCGTCCCCAGCCCCATCCCACCCAGGGGACAGTGCCTTAACCCAAAGGAACCCATGCCTCATGGTCCCAGAGACTAGGACGCCTTAGGAGCCATCCAATGGGGCACAGGGATGGAGGCTGTATATTCCTGCACCAGCCAATGGTAAATGCTGCTCCAGGAAGAGGGTGTGGCCTTGGGGGGCCGGGGTGGGGAGGGGGGTCCATGCACTTCTGCCAAGACAGCTCCCAAAGGGTTAACCGCTGGCCTGCAGCTGGGGGAACGGGTCCTCTGGGCCAAGGTGGATGCGAGCCCAGTGGTACATCCGCACTCCCACTGCTGAGGACAGTTTTCAGGAGTCCTCTCTGCAGGGAGCCCCAGCCTCCTCGAACACATCCAAGTACGGGGAGCTCACTACCTCTGGTAACGTGTGCTTCTCCTCGCCTGCTCAAGCAGCGGCGGGAATGTGGTCCCTTCCTCGCTGATGTCCTGGGACCCACGGAGGACCGCACCCCTCCAGCTGCACCCCGCCCGCAGAAGCAGTTCAGGGGCGGACCATTCTCAGATATCACATCCATTCCTCCGGGCGCTTTTAGGTACAAACAACAGAAAGGCGACTCAAATTGCATTAAGTCTAAAAGGACTCATCAAATGGAAAAATCCAAGACGAGATTGGTTCCTAGTGAGGCTAGATCTGGGGTCTCAGAAAGGGTCCCCAAGTCTGTGTCTTCTGTTTCCCGGCTCCGCCCTGAGGCCTGAGGCCGGCAGTGTCCCCTCAGAGAGAAACTGCCAAGTGGCTTCTGTGCTCCCAGGGGCTCGGTGCTCCCGCCAGCCCGGCCTGGGCCCCACGGAAGGAGGTGAGCTGTGAACACAAGAGAGAATGGGCTGAGCAGCCCCAAAGAGCGCCACGTTCTGTCCTGACCATCCCAGCCAGAGACCACACATCTGGACAAAAACAAAGGCAGAGGCTGTGGCTAAGCGCTCAGGCAGAGACACAGGGGAACTGGGCAGGGGCAGCGCCCTGGGGGAGGCAGTGATTCAGGACTCAGAGAACTCATGTTGGCGTGGTGGGGGGCGGGGGGGAGAATGAAGGGCCAACGGGCAAGGTGGGGGCGGCAAGAAAGGAAGCCAACCCCCCACTTGTCTTTCCCAGCCCAGACGGATCTTTAAGCTGTCTGAAGGTTTTTGTGTCCATCCATCTAGTTCAAGAAAGGTCAAACGTGGTTTGGCTGGCCCTTTGTGTCTGCCTCTTAGGGAAGCAATCGTTTCAGCCTACCTCATGGACGCTTTAAGGCCTCATTCCATTTTTCCAAGGTTGGGAAGTCCTGCCTGAAGTCTACCCTAAGTTTCTCCTGCTGTTGGTCACAAATGAACAGTTCTGTCCTCAGACTCCCCAAAGTCTAAAGCGGTCTGCCCTCATCTGACTCCATCCACATGGCAGGACGGGGAAACCTAGGACGGAGTCCTGGCCTTTATAAGACAAGAGAAGCCCCAGAGTTTTTGGGTCATCCAACATGACTTCTCCATAGCCCAAGTCAGGGCCCCCAGGTGCTCATCCTGGCCTTCCCTTTTTGTCTGGGGACCACCCCACCCTTCCCTCCCCTGATTACTGAGCCCTTCCATCTCCCCACATCTAGGGTAGAAGCATTAATTAATTCAACCATCTATTTGACAAATCTTCACTGAGTACCTGCTTGGTGAAAAGCCCTATTCCAGGTACTGGGACTGCAGCTGACATTCTAGTGAAGGGGGCAAGGAACAAATAAGAAATTAAAGTAACAACATCGTTCCAAGACAATTGTAGCTGACAGGAAAAAAATAACGCGGGGTGGAGGAGGGAGGTATCCCGTTGAGAGATGGTCAATCAAGGAGGGCTTCACAGAGGAGGCTGTATTTCAGCTGAGACCTAACAGAAAAGAAGCTTGCAGGCCCGGGGGGTGGACAGGGTGTCAGCTGGGCCTTTCGCGAAGTACTTCTAGGATGGAGTTGGGGGCTCTGTGTGCTCCTGCAGACAGTGCCCCCACCTCCCACTCCGCCCCCTCCAGGATGCATGGCCCAGCTCTGCACCCCTGGCTTTGGGCCGGGGGAGCCCAGAAAAGGATTGGAAGGAAGAGATCGGGGAATTCATTGCTGGACCCCCCACTCCCTCCCCCCCTTCCACCCCGCACCCCCTCCCCCACCACCAGAGGGTCTTTTGGACTGTCTGCTTTGTTCAAGGCCCCTGTTCTGTGCAATTCTTTCTACTTTCTGGTTCCTATAACCCCTCTCCTGTCAACCCTCTGGGCCTGCAAGTCCCAGTCCCAGAGCTTCTGGCCCAGGTTACTGCACCACAGGCTGGCTGGCTCGCCCAGCGCTCCGCCCACATGTCTTGGATTCAATCCCTTTTGTCATTAAGCTTTCTTCGAATTATCCTGGTCCAGGGGTGCCATCTGCTCCCTCCTGGGTCCCTGACTGCCGTGGAGAGGCCACGGCAGGTCATGTAGGGTTCCGCAGGCTGCAGTGAGGAAGTGGGGTTTTTCCCAGGAGTGTGTGGAAGTCATTAAAGGATTTGAAGCAGAGAGTAGCCAAACCTTCTGAGCTTCTGAGCCTGGAATGCATAGCCCTGGGTCTGGGGTTGGGGTCCCAGCAGGAAACCCAAAGGGAACGGGATTTCCTGGCCCCAGAAAGTCCCTGCCTCTGCTCCTCCAGGGCTGTATGTGCTGGCAGCCCCCATGTGCCCCCAAGGGTGCTTCTCAGATGTTCCTGGGACCAGGAGTCTGTACAAAATGAAGGCAGCCCATGATCTCAGGCAGAGGGTTTGATGAGTCCTGCCTGGATTCTCAGCTAAGTCTTCCCCATGTCAAGTCAGGACTCTCGGGTGGCAAGCGACAGAAACTCAAGGCAAACAGCCGAAGAAAAACAAAACAAAACACAAAGTTAGGAAGAGAGGATGTACTGGCTTTCACAAAAAAAGCTAAGGACGCCCTGGCCGCAGGCAAGGCTGGATCCAGGAGCTGACGGCAATAGCTCGGGGTTGGGGCGCCTGGCCGGCTCAGTCGGTGATCTCACGGTTCATGGGTTCGAGCCCACATCGGGCTCCACGCTGGCAGTGTGGAGCCTGCTTGGGGGATTCTCTCTCTCCCTCTCTCTCTGCCCCTCCCCTGCTCTCTCTCTCTCTCTTTCCCTCTCTCAAAATAAACTTTAAAAAAAAAAAAATTTAAAAAGCCTCTGTCCTTAAGGGCACCTCCCCCTCTGAATGACACCAACTTCATTTACAGCTTAAAGTGTAGGCCGCATCTCAAATATGTCCAGCAAAGGTTCCAGAATCCATTTTCATCGGCTCTAGTGGGCTCACAAGCCCATCGCTGAACCATCACCCGGCCAGTGGTATTGCATCCGCTTTTTAGCCGGGCCTGGATCACAAGGACCCGGGGACCAGAAGGTAGGTCACGTCCCCTGGACCTCGTAGACCACAAGCTGGGGAGAAGAGGCTCCCCAAAGGAAAATGAAGCGGCAGCTTCCAAAAATAAGAGAGGACAGGGCATTTGGAAGGTATAAACCACAGAGCGCCACCACCTCCCCCAGTATCACTAATGCTTCGTATTTCACACTGTTGTTTTTGATCTTCATCAATGCAACCTTTATCTTGACGCCATTATGCCCCAGCACTGCAACCGAGCTCATTAAAGTTTTCCCAGATGGTTGAATGAATGACAGAGATTGATGCCCTCTCCTGGCGTCTCCTAACTGCAGCCCCGATCGATTTTCTAGGGCTGCCGTAACAAAGTAGCACACTGGGCGGCTTAAAACCTCCAAAATGTAATCTCTCGCAGTTCTGGAGGCTCAGAGGTTGAAAATCAAAGTGTTGGCAAGGGCCGGGCTCCCTCGGAAGGCTCTAGGAAGGATCCTTCCTCGCCTCGTCCAGGGTCTGGTGGCTCCAGACAATCCTTGGCATGCAACCGCATGATTCTGACCTCTTACCTTGATTATATCCTGAAAGACTACCGTTGACCCTTGAACAGCTCAGGGGGCAGCCAGGGTCACCCCACCCCCCTGCCGTGCGGTTGAAAAAACATCAGTATAACTTTTAACCACCACCACCACCCCCCCCCCATAAACTCAGCTACTAATAACCTATCGTTGGCCAGAAAGTTTACCAACCAGATAAACAGATAAACACCGTGTTGGTGTTATACGTATTACACACTATGTTCTTACATAAGGGAAGCTAGAGAAAAGAAAATGTTGTGAAGAGAATTGCAGAGAAGAGAAAACACATTTACAGTACGGTCCTGTATCTGCCTAGACGTGGACCCACATGGGTTCAAACCCATGCTGTTCAAGGGTCCACCGTATTTCCAAAGGAGGACACGTGTAGAGGCACTGGAGGTTACGACTGGAACATATCCTTTTGGGGGGACACCGTCCTACCCACGACACAGCCCCTCTACACCGACCTGCGTTAGGGTTGGCTAGAAGACGCCGCGGGGACATAGCTCCAACTCTTGGAGGATGTCACGCAAAAGCAGGTCTGGCTGCTTTCATTTCGTGGTTCTACCACACCAGCCTGGGGCTACCAGGATAACCACAACGGGTTGTTGCGGGAGAGAGTGAAAGGGGTACACAGGGATTTCATGTGTTCACCCACAAGTCCATTACCGCTAGAGGCGACCTGCGCTCTCCTGGCGCCCTGGGCTCTGGTCTCTGCAGGGCACTGCCACTTGTCTCTCACGGGCGGCGGCTTCTGCCAAGCAGCAGAAACATCGAGCACCTAGGCCGGACCCCAGCGCCCTTGGGAATGCGAAAGCCACACAGGTCACGAAGAGGCACGGCGAAAGCTTCCCTCCGCCGCAGGAGCCCCAAAGCTCTGCTGTTTAGGTCCCAGTGTCTCCCAGAGCCTTGCGGGGGGAAAAGGTTAAAGCTTGAATGGGGCGAGCGACGTAAATGAGCAGAACTGAGCCGAGTCACGTGCGAGGCAGCAGAGAACGGCGGGGACTGTGGCAAACCGAGGCGCGTGCCTCATCTCAACCGGGCGGCTGCTATTTAGCGCCATGTGAAAATTGGCACCCAGGGTTGCCAGATCTTCGGGAATTTTTAAAAGAAACACCAGAAAGTCACTTTTTTTTTTTTTTTTTTACGTGAAGTTTCCCCCATTTCAAAATGCTGCTGAGGCTGGATTCAGCCCACAGGCCACGGGTTTGCAAGCCCTGCTTTAGTGAGACAACTTTTTCCGTCTTGCCAGCTCTCCGCTTTAACTCCCTGGCCGTCCGCGGGACATGGACGTGTGTCAAATGGGGCAGGGCCAGGAACAATCCCCCTCCCCCACCGCCCTGGGATTCACCCTCCCCCAAATAGCCAGGGCCTCTCCCTGGGTCCGGCTCCCTCCTGCGGGACAAAGCCCCTCTCAAGGGACCCCCTTCAGACCGAGTGCTGGCAGACCAGCAGCACAGGCCTGCCAGGCAAGCCTGAACATGCCGGGAGCCCACTGAGACCCAAGCTGCGGGGGCTTTTCCGGTTCTCAAGAGAAAGTCCAGACTTATCACCGTGGCCTCCGAAGGCCCTCACTGGCAGACTGTTCCTGGCCCTTTCAGCCCGTGACTTTGTTCTTTACGTTGGTCCCTACTGACCCCTAGTCCCATCTCTTCACCCTGCCCCCCACCTTTTTTTTGACAGCGCCGGCTTTCTTCTCCATGGACCCCTTGCTCTCTTCTATCTCTGGACCTTTGCGTGTGTCATTCATTCCCTAGACTGTGCCTGAACCAGCCCTCCCACTCCAGCCCCCCCACCTAACACTCCTGTGTCTCCGTAGGTAGCTCTTCAGGTCTCAGCTCAGAAGCCCCTTCACCCAGGAAGCCCTCCCTGACCACCTCCACTAGTTTAGGGGCTGAGGGCAGGTGTTCCCACAGTCTGCTGGAGTTCTCCTTTGCACCCAATTCTCTTTCCTGAGAGAGGGAGGTGACGTTCCTCGGGGACAGGGACCACAACTGCTGTGTTTCCAAGTGTATATACCTCTAGCACCCAGCATCATGCCTGAGGCCAGGCAAATGCTTAAATATTTGCCATAGAAAGAAAGGAAGGAAAGGGAGGGAGGGAGGAAGGAAGGAAGGAGAGGAGGGACCCTCCACTTCTGTTTCCATCCCTCTGTCTCTTTTCTTTTCTGTCCGGCTCTCTCACTGCTCTCTGTCCTCACCTCTAAAGTTCTAAAATCTCTCCCTCTGACAATCTCGCAATCTGAAGATGGTTCGGGGTTTTCCTCCCCATCTCGGACGGAAGGCAGCCTTGCCCTCGCCCCCACCCCGGGCGTCCCTCCAAGAACCGCTGCTCTCCAACCTCTGGACGTCACGAGTCTAGAGTGGTCGCGCCAGATGTCCCCCCGCAGGGGGTCCTTAGTCTTGGCGCCCGGATGGGGGTAGGGGTGGAGAGGTCGCGCACTGCCCGTGCCGCCAAGGCCGGGAGCGGCTGGCGGCGGGGCGAGGAGGCGGAGAGAGGAGAAAAGAGGAGGAGGGCGAGCGGGGGGGTGGGGTGGGGTGGGGCGGAGAGGGCCGGGCCTGAGCGCGCCCCCTCCCAGCACAGCCAAGCGCCCTCCCAGCCCAGCAGGCCACATCTGGCGGCTGCCCCCTCCCTTGTTTCCGCTGCATCCAGACTTCCTCCGGCGGTGGCTGGAGGCTGCGCATCTGGGGCTTTAAACATACAAAGAGACTGCCGGGGCCGGCGGGAACGGGCGGCGGCGCGGGGCTGGGGCGCGGGGGCCGGACCATGCGCCGCTGAGCCGGGCGAAGCCCAGGCCACCGAGTCGAGCGGCCCCTCGGAGCGCAGCGCCGCGCGGCGGAGCAGGCGCCAGCCAGGCGGCGACGCGGCCACCCGCACCGAGCCAGCGACCCCCGGGCGACGCGCGGGGCCCGGGAGCGCGATGACCGAGGCGCGAGGGGCCCGGGGCGCGCTCGCCGGCCCGCTGCGGGCGCTCTGCGTCCTGGGCTGCCTGTTGGGCCGCGCCGCCGCCGCGCCGTCGCCCATCATCAAGTTCCCTGGAGATGTGGCCCCCAAAACGGACAAAGAGCTGGCCGTGGTGAGTCGCTGCGCTGGCCTCCAGGAGTCAAGTTCAGAGAAACTTCGGAGGCCGAGGATTGGGGGGTGGGGGTGGGGGTGTTCTCCGGGTCTCCGGAAAAGCCACCCCCGCGGTGGGCACACGGCTTGGGGAGGAGCTTCAGGAAACAACTTGGGGGGTCTTTGGCTAGCTGAAGGAGGGAATCTCTTTTTGCAAACCGTGGGGGATCCTCGGTAATTGGAGAAGGCCTTTGATAAACAACTTGGCAACTTTTAGGACACAGCAGGGGTGGGTGGGGGGCGAGAAACCAGCGGGGGTAGGGCAGGGAATGCTTTGGCAAACAGCTGGAAGGGACCCCTTTTGTAAATAGCAGGGGCATTGTGTAGTATCTGGGGGATTTGGCAAGGGGGCAGCTTTGTAAACAACTTTTGGACACATCTGGGGGGGTGGCTAACAGGCCCCTGGCGAGAGTCGGAGACCTTTGGCCAAAGGCCTAAAAGGGGTCTCTTCTGAAAATGGAGGATCTTTCGAAACCTCTGTAGGACTTCGGGAAGAGGGTCCATTGGCACACAATTTGGGTTAACTTTTGCACACATGTGGAGAGGAATTCAGGGTAAAGCCGAGCTTGGCCAACGTCGAGGAACCTTTGGCATACATCTGGAGAGAGGCCTTGGAGGGGATTTTTTGGCAGATATTTGGGGCAGGAGGGAAGCAGAGAGCGCATCGTTTTCACCTGGCGCAACGGACAAGTTGGTCAGGAAGGTCAAGGGTTGCACCTCGGAAAGTTTCCTCGAACTTCTCCGGAGAGGGCTGAGGACCCGAGGAGAGAGCTGGCCGCCCGGCGCAGGGAGGGGCGGCGCGGGAGGGCCCGGGCGCGTGGGGCGGGGGCGGACTGAGCCTTGAGCGCCAGGAGCCCCGGCCGGCCGGAGAGCCGCCAGGCAGCCCTCCCTCCTGGCGGGGCTCCGAGCTGTGGCTCAGACGTTGTTTTGCCAGCGCGCTCACTCACTCGCTTGCCTGGCTGGAAGGGCTCCCTGACCGACCGCGGCAGCGTTACACGTTACACAAGGGGGCTGGGGGCACCCGAGGGGCACCTCTCCTCACCTTGAGAGCCCCTGGGGCTGAGGACCCCTCCGGATGTTCCTTCCCGCCTTCCAGACATCTGCTCCTTTATTGCTTCACCTACCCCAGAAATCTCATTCTCCTTCATCCTGGTCCCCATCCTGCCCAGGACAGGACTTTGGTCCCCTCTGGTCACCCTAGGTGCCCCTTCTCAGGATGTGATAACACCACTCCCATTTCTTACATATAGACCTCTGTCCCAGCTGGGTAAGTGGGTTGGGAGACCTTATATTTTTAGGGGGCTGCTTTTTTACAAGGGTCTGGAGCTGGCCGGCATGTTGACGTGGCTGTTGGTTGGGGGTGAAGGTGAGCTTTGTAGCACTGACAAAGCTACTTGGGTCCCCACACCTCCTACAGCATCTGGAAGCCCGTGTTGCCCAGAGGCAATGCAGTAGGAGGCCTGAGAAGCCTCCTCTAGACTTAGACTGGTTAGGTTCACATCAGAGAGACTCTAACAACTGACCTGCTTAGGCAAGTGACTTAAGTTCTCAATCTCACCTGCTTCCGCAGACAAAATAATAGTGATGCTTGTCTCAGGGCTAAGGGGGAAGTAATCCTAGACACCTTGAAGGGTTCCCGGCACACGGTAAACATTCAATAAGGGATAACCTTTGTTCTCATTCTCATTATCACTATTATTATACCCTCTATTTCCCGTTCCTAACTGCTCCCCAAACAAGGTTAGGGCCCCCGTAATAAGGTCTCCTGGCTGTCTTTACAACACAGATCACATATTTAATATTGCACCCACTATGGTCTATCAGCCTCCCCACACTGGGATCTGAACCCTGGAGACTAGAAACATCCGTCGTGTTCACCAGTTTATCCCCAATAATACTGGCACAGGGCTGGGCACATGGCAGCCGTCAAAAAAACATTTGGTGAAGAGACAAATGAGCTGGTCGGTCCCTGCGACTCCCCAGGGGTCTGTTTGGTTTAGGCCTTGGTTAGGGCAGAGCTGGCTGCTCAGATCCGGAAAGACAAGATGATTTTCTTTTTGGAAATGACAGATCTAGGATTTGTACCCAGGTCTGTCTGTGATGGGAATCCGTGCACATAAGCCATGAAACTCCTTATAAGAAAAGCGAGAAAAACAATTTCTATGTCATCAGCCGTTAGGTGAATTAAAAGAGATGACAGAGGAGAAGAAGAGGGGCAGAGAGTTAGAGTTCCGAGTGTGGACCCAGGAGCCGGATTGCTTGGATCCGAATCTAGCTCCTCCGTTCATTGCTGTGGGATCTTAGGCAAGTTTCTTAACCTCTCTGAGCTTTAGTTTCTTCATCTGGATGATGGGGATAGTAACAATAACCATATAGGGCATATAGTAAGCACTGAACACGTGTTGCAAGCCATGCTTTACAGCTTTGATGTGACTCAACCAGTGGGTCACAGAGCTGGTTGGGGAACCCGGGATTCTACCCAGTGCTGTTGGATTCCCTGACTACTTTGGTCAGTATTGTGCCATCCTGACGTGGCTGCTTGCCTCCGGGTGTTCCTGTCTTCCAGCAATATCTGAACACCTTCTACGGCTGCCCCAAGGAGAGCTGTAACCTGTTCGTGCTCAAGGACACACTAAAGAAGATGCAGAAGTTCTTTGGGCTGCCCCAGACGGGTGACCTTGACCAGAGCACGATTGAGACCATGCGGAAGCCTCGCTGTGGCAACCCTGATGTGGCCAACTACAACTTCTTCCCCCGCAAGCCCAAGTGGGACAAGAACCAGATCACATACAGGTGCCAAGGCAGGGCCCCTGGGCCGTGGGGACAGTGGGTCTCCGGGCCTTGCTTCTCCCTTCTTGGGGACCCAGGGGGTATCCAGTGAGGGGCCTGGAATTCTTATGAAATGGAGTCAGATGGACCACAGCTTGAATCTCACAATAATAGCCTTGGGGCATCAGTCAACTTAGTTTCTAGTGCTCTGAGCCTTGGCTTTCCAGTCTACAAAACGGGGCTAAAACACAACCTTCCTAGTTGGTTGTTGGGAACTAAGCTTGGTCATAAATAAAGGGGATTTCACGACGTCCAGCATACGGTAAGAGCGTAGTGAATGCTAGTCGTTCGTCACATTATATGCACTGTTATTACGATAATATGCTATTATTATTATTAAGTGGGGTCGTTGGAGCAGGTGGAGGGAATTTGATGATTGGTTGCTAATTGAGTTTTATATGATATTAAAGAGTTGTTATAACTGATTGTGAACTGGGCTGCGAGCTCTGCTCTGTCTGGCTCGTGCTGGATTCCAAGGGGGAGATCTCTGCCTTGTGCCCCTTAACGCGTTATTCTTGCCTCCTCGCCCGCCAGCCAGAGGTGAGGAATGAGGCTTCTGAGCCAGGGCATGGAGGCATGGGCTGGGCTAGGGCTCCACAGAACCCCAAGGCATTCTGGGTGGGCTGTTCTCCCAGCAGGCTCTGTTCAACACGCGCACACATATACCTGCCCGTGCATCCAGGCTCATACACGCTCGTATGTGCGTGCAGAAGTCTATGCACCCCTCACCTGCTTAAGCACACACTCGCACACCTGTACTCATGCGTGCCCATCCACCCACGTTCAGGCGTGGTCACACACACAATTGCATATACACACTTGCACCTATATGTCCATGCTCGTGTGCATATGCACACTCACATTCCTTGGTACACACAGGCACACTCACACGTGTTTCTATCTCCTCCAGGATCATTGGCTACACGCCTGATCTGGACCCCGAGACAGTGGATGATGCCTTTGCTCGTGCCTTCCAAGTCTGGAGTGATGTAACCCCGCTAAGGTTTTCTCGTATCCACGATGGAGAGGCGGACATCATGATCAACTTTGGCCGCTGGGGTAGGCAGAAGAGGGGTCAGCAGGGGGCCAGGGTGGAGACCAGGGGGGCAGTCTGGCCATTAGAGGGGCACCGGAGTCCTAAGCATAGCTTAGACAGGAGAGTAGAAGATGTAGACACTGGAGAGCCACGCTGATGTGGGGGCAGGGGACATGACAGGGGGGTGTGCCCTGAAAGCAAGTGGTCTACCTGCACTGCCCAACATGTTGGCCACTGGGTACATAGGGCCGTTTACATTTAAATAAAACCTAAAATTCAGTTTCTCGGCCACACTGGCAACATTTCAGGTGCTTAGTGGCCACAGGACATTAGTGGCTACTGAATTGAACAGCACAAAATATATCCCCATCATCACAGAAAGTTCTACTGGCTAATGCTGGGGGGACACTGAGCAACTCCGGATGTGAGGGTGGCTCGGAAACAACAGAGCAGTGTAGACGCCAGAGTAAGCAGAATAGAACCTGGGATCAAGGACACCGTGTGGGCTGGCCTTGTGAACACTGGCGGTAGTGGAGACGTGCAGGGAGGGAGCGTGGACGTTGTGAGCGGCGTTGTGATGTGGGCGAAGGCACCGGTGCAGGCAGCAGTGTTGACGTGTGGGTGGATGGTGTGGACCTGGGCGGCAAAGTCGGCATGAGGGCTAATGCGGATCTTGGTGATGGTGTGACCTGAGGGGAAGCGCTAGGGCCAAAATGGCAGGGAACGTGGGGTAGGTGATGTAGACAATGGTGTAGAGGTGGGGACAGTGAGTGAGTGGTGAGGACGCCGGAGTGGCATGTTAGTCTGTGTGTAGGTGTAACGTCGTTAGTGAAGGTCAGTGGCAGAGATACCATATAGACTTGAGGGGTACCGAAGACCGTGGGATGGTGACGATCAAGTCAGGAGCCCTCTGCGGAGACGCCGTGTTCCCGGTGCCGGATAACCGTACCGGGACAGGGAAGGAGACAGACGTTAGGGCCGCTGTAGGACCGTGGTCTGGGCGTGGCTGGGTGTGGCCGGGGCAGCTAGAAGCTGAGACCCACTGTGTTACAGAGCACGGAGATGGATACCCCTTTGATGGCAAGGACGGGCTCCTGGCTCACGCCTTTGCCCCGGGCCCTGGCGTCGGGGGAGACTCCCACTTTGACGACGATGAGCTGTGGACCCTGGGAGAAGGGCAAGGTGAGAAAGTGAACATCCGCACGCCCGGGTCTCCTCCCCAGTCCTCCGCGAGCCTCGCCGTCCCTAGCAACCAGGACCGTGGCTTCCTTGGCCGCCGCGCGCACCTCCATCTGCTCCGATGGGACCGGAGAGACGGCAGGGGGAGGGAGGTCACGTAGCCCGGTGAGTCAGAGTCCCGGTCTCCAAAGAAGGGCCCGGAGAGGCTCACACTCCACCCACCCCCTGCTGCCCTCAGTGGTCCGCGTGAAGTACGGGAACGCTGACGGGGAGTACTGCAAGTTCCCCTTCCTGTTCAACGGCAAGGAATACACCAGCTGCACGGACACGGGCCGCAGCGACGGCTTCCTCTGGTGCTCCACCACCTACAACTTTGAAAAGGATGGCAAATATGGCTTCTGCCCCCACGAAGGTGAGCGTCCACCTGGACCCGGGGTTTCCACCTCAGCCTCCACCTTCCCAGGTTCCCCACTACCCCCTGCGCTCCCCACCCCACCCCAGGCCGGACGCGGCCAGTGTGCCCCACTTCATTGGTTCGTTCAGGCCCTACCAGCCTCATCTGAGCCACTGCTGTGTCCTTCTCATCGGCACGATTACGTACGTAATACTTGCAGGAAATCAGTTGTTTTGTTTTGCCCTTAGCAGAAATACTTGCGAAATCACAGGTTTGACGTGCTAGTTATTTTTTTTTTTTCTAATGTGCACGAGAATGAATTTAGAATTACTAAGATGCCCAGTGGTCCTCCGGCCAGAACTGGGGATTCAGGGACACGAGGAGAGGCTGGGGGGGGGGGGTGGATCGGAAGCCTAGCAGTGGGATTCAGAGGCGAGACTCAGACACCGAGGCCGGTACCCAATCTGGCTTGGGGACACCAGCCCTGGGAATTTCAGCCATCGTTTCCGGTTCTGATGCTGACTCTTCCAGTGTGTGTGTGTGTGTGTGTGTGTGCGCGTGCGCGCGCGTGCGTGTGCATAGCTGCGTGCACACGTCTGGGTGTGGGACTGTTCCATGTGCCTCTCGGGGTCTCTATCTTCCCTTTCTTGTGTCTGCATCTCTGTGTCTCAGCGAAGGCATTAGGCTTGACTCAGTATCTTTGTGTTTTTGCTGATGCTTGTGACAAAACGTTTAGAGATTTTGAAGCCATATAGAGCAAGGAGTTTCCTTAAGGGGTAAGGGTTTTGACATAACACACCCAATCCTTTTTTAATAGATCCTTCACGATGACACACACTTCATAACCAGAAATCACAAAAACAGTGCGTGTACATCTCAAAGCTCACGCGATAGTTTGTATTAAGTAAGAGTTCAAGTCATTGACCATTAATAAGTCAAATTTTTAAACAAAGATATTTTATGTCTCTGGCATTTCCCAGTAGGGATTCGAGCAGAGATAACCTTGCCATGTGTCAGTCCCTGTGATTAGAAGAGAAGGCCTTGATCATGGAAGTAGAAACAGCTGTAATTCATAAGTTTGGTTTTTCCCTGCATAGGACATTAGCCATTTACTTGGTGTTTAGCCAGATTCCAGTACATACAACATGCACGTGTTCGGTCTTGGGATAGAGGTTCTGGTTACTCAGCCCCTCCTGACTGCTGAGTCAATGATTGCTTTTCTTCATCCTTGCTGGGGGCAGGATCTGAAAGGGGATGGGGGCTTCCTGGGTGGTAGAAATGAAGCTGTTGGGAGACCAGAGACAGAGGCTGGCCTCCCTCAAGGTTAACACGTTGCCTTTCCCTCCCTGAGGCCGCCAAGGCGTCTGGCTTCAGTTTTGGCTCTTCCCTTGGTCTCCTTGTTTCTGGCATTGCGGGGGGAAGGTCTCTTGGTTGGGGAGAAGGGAGTAGTGAGGATATGGGACCCTGATCCTGTGGTCCCTGGCCCCCATTTTGGCCATGGTGGAGTTAATGAGGGCTGATGAGGTCACCTCTGGCGCCGTTGTGCACAGATGGTCCTTGTTACGCACTTGTGGTTTTGCTAGCTGGCAATTTCAGAGATACACCATTTTGTAGCTTTGGGGGTGGATGAAGGCATGGGGGAGCAGGGGGAAAACCCAAGACAGACAAGCCCGGACTCTGACTCCCACTCTCCCCAAATTCTCCAGGCATAACCTCTGTCTTGGGGAGGTCAGAGTGGGAGCTCGGAGTGCATATTAGAAGGTGTCTGGAGACGCCACCTCTCTTCCATTCTCCCCCTCCTTTCCTCCTCTCTCTCCTACAGAGACCACAGGAGGGCCGTCCAGGAAAGTGCCTGGGGTTGAAAGGGAGGTGAAGCTTTCTGTGTGTGTGTGTGTGTGTGTGTGTGTGTGGCAAAGGGTGTGAGCAAGAGAGAGATGACCATGAGCAGTTCCAGAACCAGCCTTCTCAGAACCTCCGTTTTCCTTTCTCTCGAATGCAAAGATTTGTGGTCCTGCCGACCACCATGGATGATATTTTTAGCAATCTGCATGGCTTGGGCACAGACCAGGCAGAGTGGACAGTCACCTTGGGGTTGGGTCAGGGGCAGGGCTCTGGAGGCCCCATGCTGTGTGCCAGGTTTTAACCATTTCATTGGTGGGAGGAGGGGTGGCCCATAGGGTCCCAGGGGAGGGATCGAGGTGGCTGGGGAGGCAGGAGTACCCTCCAGGGGACCAGAGGAGCAGCAGCTCAGCTACCAGCATAGACGGGTTTTAACATCTTAACGATGCTATATCTTCGCTGGTGTGAATTGGCAGGTTGGCCCCCAGCCAGCCCTGCGCCCACGCAGGTGCTGAGCTCATTCTGGGTTGGGCGGTGGGTGGCCTCTCACATTCATGCTCTCTCCGTCTCTCCCTCACCCCCAGCCCTGTTCACCATGGGTGGCAATGCTGACGGACAGCCCTGCAAGTTCCCATTCCGCTTCCAGGGAACATCCTACGACAGCTGCACCACCGAGGGCCGCACCGACGGCTACCGCTGGTGCGGGACCACGGAAGACTACGACCGAGACAAGAAGTATGGCTTCTGCCCCGAGACCGGTGGGTGTCTCCACAAAGCTACCAGAGCCCCCTCCCCCTGTCCGGGGCAACTCATCAGAGTCCTTAGCAGCTGGTACAGCATGAGCACCCAAATCCGAACAGATGCTGATCAGAACAATAGCCAGTTCAGCCGAAATGGTGATCCCTAATGTCAGGCCAGCTCAGGACCCTCTGTGAATGGCCCACCCACTCTCAGCTTCCTTGTAATCGTTTCTCTCTCTCTCTCTCTCTGTCTCATCTTGAAGTGTGTCTTCCCTGCCTTTCTTTGCTCTAGTCTGTTTCTCTGTCTTTTGGCTTCTGTTTTTCAGTAAGGACTCCCTTCCTCCCTCCCTCCCTCCCTCCCTCCCTCTCTTCCTCCCTCCCTTCCTTCCTGATTTTCACTGAGCACCTGCCTTCTGCAGGAGACACAGGTAGGTCTTCCACAGGAGCCCGCATGATGGAGCTCACTGTCTAAGTATGCTGGCCCCGTTGGCTGTGCCCAGCACCCTTTGCCTCTGGTCCCCTCCGGCCTCATCCACGGGAGGCTAATAAAGCTCTGGAATCTGGCTGCGTGGGTTTGACGCTTCCAGCAGTATCTGCTCAGGCAAGTTTCTTAATTTCTCTGAGCTCCAGTTTCCCATCCACGAAATGGGGGTGACTTACAGTCCCTACTGCACAGGGTTATAGAGACGTGCTTGCACCAGTGCCCAGGGCTGAAGCGGGTGTGCTCCATAAGCGTGATTTGTTAATGTCCACATCGTGTGGTTCCCTGGTGGTGGCCTCAGATGCCTTGCTGCCCCCTGACCCATGTCCCTCGCTCCACAGCCATGTCCACTGTTGGCGGGAACTCAGAAGGTGCCCCCTGTGTCTTCCCCTTCACCTTCTTGGGCAACAAGCATGAGAGCTGTACGAGCGCGGGCCGCAGCGATGGGAAGATGTGGTGTGCGACCACGGCCAACTATGACGATGACCGCAAGTGGGGCTTCTGCCCTGACCAAGGTACAGCGCTCCGCCCGTCGGGCAGAAACACCAGATGCTGCCCCGCCCCTGCACTGGAAACCTTCCTGGGCCCCCACCCACCTCTGGCCTAGACATCACCCCCAGACACCCACCTGTGCTGGCAGACACACTGCTTTGGCTGAGGCCCCGCCCATCCGTGGAGATGGCGCTCTTCTCCTCCGCCTTGACCGCCCCACCAGGCGGGGCTGTGGCTATGCAAAACATCCCAGTGCCGAGCGCAGGGTAACCCTGTTCCAGAGAATGATTCCCCTGCAAGGCATTCCCCTCCAGTGGGGAGCTGCCTGCAAGGAGCTGGGTGGGCAGGAAAAGAGAGGAAAAACAGGAGGAGCGGCATCCGTTCTCCAACACCACCCTGCAGGTAGCACAAGAGAGTCCCCAGAGCCCTCCGTGTCCCATTGGCACCCTCCTTTGCCAAGTTGTGAATGGGTGGGGGGACCTTGACAGTGTGCCCCCCAGGGCTCACAAGCTGGGGCAAGAGCATGACCAGGAGATAGGCCATGACCTTACTATGTGGTCAGTGCAGTGAGCGAGGTGGTTGGGGGCACTATGCCCACTCTAGTCTGCAGGGCCCAGTGGATTGGGCTTAAAGCTCCCTGATGGCGCCAGATGGCCGGTGAGAGGTCTGGTCCGGGGCTGGCCAGAATTAGATCAGCTTCTTTTTATGTTACTTTTCTTCTTTTTTACTCACAGTGGGGTGGTATTTGGGCACGGGCTAACCGGCAGAGACTGGCCGAAAGACGTTTTCTTAACCCCTGCCAATGCCACTCTAGGACGTATCCTGATACTACCTGCCCTGCTCCAGCTTCTATGTAAAGGTGGGATTCTCCATCTGCTGGAATGGCTTAAGACCCCAGAGCTGTTGTGGCACACTTGCGTTCCCTAGGACTGTCATAACAAAGTGCCACAAACTGGGTGTCCTAAAGCAACAGAAATGTATTCTCTACAAGTCTAAAATCAAGGCATTGGTACGGCCACCTTCCCTATGAGGGCTGCATGGCCCCAGTCTCTGCCTCTGTTTTTACGTGGCCTTCTATGTATCTTCTCCTCTTATAAGGACACAGGTCACACTGGATTAAGGGCCCACCCTGCTCCAGTGTGACCTCCTTTTAACTTACGTCTTAATTTATCTGCAAAGATGCTATTTCCATATAAGGTCACAGTCACGGGAGCTCCGTCTTAGGAACCGAACCTATCCTTTGGGGAGACCCCCCTCCTCCTACAGCCTGCCCTCTGTCTGTGGCTAAGCCTGGGCAATCACTCCAAGTGGGAATGGTTGTCATTACTTCCCCTGGGGCAGGAAGGGTGAGCCCAGTCTCTTTCCTCTTCGGAGACCCTACAGTGCAAGTTTTTTGGGTTTTTTTTTTTTATCAAATGGGACCCCAAGTAGAGGATTTGCAGCTGCTATTTGTTCTTTATAGCACACAGCAGCCGCCCACTATGGGAAGGGACAAAGGGACTTTGGCTGACCCGACTTGGAAGCAATGGGCATAGTATCTCAGTCCCAGAGTATTCGGGAGAAGGAAAAATCAATATGTGCCATTTGCAAGGCTCTTGGCCCTACCATGTGGATGTCCTCAGAACCCTCATCCTCCCTTGTCTCTCTCCCCTTGTCTCTCTGCCCCCCTCCCCTCCTGCGGCCCTTAGGGTACAGCTTGTTCCTGGTTGCAGCCCATGAGTTTGGCCATGCAATGGGGCTGGAGCACTCTCAGGACCCTGGGGCCCTGATGGCACCCATTTATACCTACACCAAGAACTTCCGCCTGTCCCACGACGACATCAAGGGCATTCAAGAGCTCTATGGTAACCTTCCGTGTGGGGCTTCGGGATGGGGGTCTGGGGAGGTCACGCAGCCCAGGATGGAGGCCAGGGCTTGGGAACCAGCAAGGTCCCATCTCTCCAGGACCGCAGGAGACCAAAGGCAGGAGACAGGAGTACTGATCAGCTCTGGGGGTATCAGAGCAGCCCTCCAAGGGGACCCCTGGATAGTCCCTTTCCTTTCCAAATAGCACCAGTATTCATGCCCCTCTTGGCTCCCCAGAGCCACTCTGTGAGGTCGGCAGGGGAGAAACTGGTTCTCCATTTTCTAGGTGAGTAAACCGAGGCCTGAGGAAGGTACCCCTTTTGGCCCAGCGTCACCAGGAAAGCAACCAAGTTAGGTTTAGAATCCAGGAGAGGGAGCTAAATACAGAGCCGAATGTCCCAGCGTATGGAAGATCCTGATGAGACCGGGAGGGGACCCAAGGTGTTTGGTTTTCATACCCGATTCTTTTATCTTGATGTGTAATAGGCGTAATTCAACCAGAGCTTGAAAACAGTGATTTATTTATTAATGCTTACGATGAGGCTAGAGTAGGTCCAGTAAGAAAAAAAAAAAAAAAGGTATCAAATGGTCCCGGTGCCCGGACCAAGTCAAAGGGAGAGATGCCAAGTTCAAGTGCATCTGCCCCTCACCCACAGCAAGAGATGGAGCAGGTCTTTACCTCCTTGGACTCACTTTTGTCTTCTCTAAACTGTGACGGGTTGCCACGAGGAACAAAGGGATGAATGCTTGAGAAGGTTCCACACCCCCGATGCTGGACCCACTGGTGGCCGCTGTTGGCCTTGACTCTCTTTTGGGCTTAAGAACCTGAGCTCTGGGTTTGAATCCTTGGGAAGGTCGCTCCACCTTTCTGGGCCTCAGTTTCCCCATCTGTAAAATGGCAGGGCCTCCTTGCCAGGGCCATGGTGAGGACTGGTTCGGGCGATGTCAGTGAATAGCATTTGTTAAGTACCAACCAGCTGGTTGGGACCCTGGTCTCTCTTCACTGATCTGCCACGTCCAGACATCATCTCTGTGTCTTGCCCGGCCTCACTCCAAGGCCAGAATACTATTTCTTCTGACCCTTAGCAGGTTGGGTGGGCAGCCTTGGGGGCTCAGCCTGGTGGGGAGAGCCCCTGGAGCTGGCGAGAGTCTGAGGTCACGTCCTCCTCCAGGGGCCTCCCCTGATATTGACACTGGCACCGGCCCCACCCCAACTCTCGGCCCCGTCACTCCTGAGATCTGCAAACAGGACATTGTTTTTGATGGCATCTCTCAGATCCGGGGGGAGATCTTCTTCTTCAAGGACAGGTGAGTACAGGAGCTTGCTTCTCGTCCTTGCCCTCTGCCCATGTCCCGTTACCCCGGTGCCCCCAGCCTTTGCTTCACAGAATGGCCCGTACAGACAGCTTGTCCTATGTATTGGACAGCCTCCAGATGTCAGTGGCTTACCACAATGGGCATTTCTATTACTCTTTCCTAGTCTATGGGTCTGCCAGGTGTCTTGGCTTTGGGCTGCGGTTTGGGTTCGGGTATCTTTTGCGTATCACTCACTCTCCTGGGATTAGCAGCTGCTCGTGGCAGATGACAAACACAAGAGGCCAAATCAAACCACACAAACGTATTTAAAGCCTCCACTCACATCATGTCTGAGAATGTTCCATTGACTGAAGCAAATCACATGGCCAAGCCCAACACCCACTATAGACGGTGGTACTGAGAGGTCACATGACAAATGCACATGGATGTGTCATTCTGAAATAGGGGTGGAGGGAAGAATTGGAAACAGTAATCCAGGCTCCCACAGGCTTTCTCCTGGAATGGCCTTGACCTCAAATAGCCAAATCATTCTTTCTATGGGGATCAAATAACCGCAGGGGAGAGGTGGTATCCTTTATGCTGTAGATAAAGGCCTCCACTCAATCGATCAAGAGCTGAGATTCACCCAGCTGCCCTAGCCCTCCTGGAGAATGGCAGACAGTATCTAGGACTGCATTAAAAGGTCTTTCCATCGTCCATCTGTACATACACATATACATACACCCATCCATCATTCATCTATCTGTCCATCATCTATCCATCCATCATCCTTTATCTATTACCAGTCAGTCATCATCCATCCATCGTCCATCCATTCATCAGTCTGTCGACCCATCCATGCATCCATCCATCCATTCATCAGTCTGTCGACCCATCCATGCATCCATCCATCCATAGAATGTGGTAGGTGACAGAATGAGCTTTGGAGCCAGATTCCCTGGGTTGGAATCTTGGACCTGCCCCTAACGGTTGCATGATTATAGGCAATTTAATTATGTATATGTGGTATGAAGTCCAGAGGTAGGGCTGCCTCCAGGGGCAGGACTCAATGATATCTTTGTCCACAGCCATCCTCCGCGTTGATTTCACCTCAAGGCTGGGTCCCTCATGGTCACACAATGGCTGCCAGTGGCAGCAGGCTTCCTTGCCCACATCCGGCAGGAGAGAGAGAGAGAGAGAGAGAGAGAGAGAGAGAGAGAGAGAGAGAGAAAAGTCCCCAGATAGGAGATACAAGTCTATCCAATCTTGTTAGGCTCACATGAATCATATAGCAACTACTGAACCAATAATAATTGCCAGGAAATGCTAAGCTCTGATAAGCTTAGACCAGTGGTTCTCAAAGGTTGGCACCTATCAGGATCATCTGGAAGGCTTGTTAGAACAGATTGCCGGGCCCCAAGCCCAGGGAATCTGGCCCATAGGTCTCGAGTGGGACCCAATAATTTGTGTTTCCCAGTCCCCAGATGATGCTCATGCTGTTGGTCTGGGGAGCACACTTTGAGACCAGTGGCTTAAGCTAATCGGAATGGGGTTTGGGTCCACCGGTGGGCAAACTTGGATCATGAATACCGGAGTTGTGTGAGGAAGGTTGGTAGGGGAAGAAATGGGTAATGGGTGCTGGTACACCGCCAAGAGTGCCTGCAATCTTGTGACATTATGAAGATTTCGTTTTACAAGGCACACAACGTGCTTGGCACTTAGTAGGCCCTCCAGAAGTAATAGTTGTCACTCTTGCCAAGGTGCACGAGTCCATTGCCTTTTAATTCAAGACATTCTGTGAATACCATAAGCCCCTGCCTCAATTGGCTTCTGATCTAATAAAAGATATTTGAAGACGTTTTTAAATAAAAGATATTTAAATAAAAGATATTTTAAAACAACAACAACAACAATCAAACTACTATTCCAGGCACCCAGTGTTGATGATTTTGAGAGACTCAGAGGGATAAGAATATGGTATGGACAGAGGTAGTTAGGGAGGGCTTCCTGGAGGAGGAAGCAAGACAGGGAGCAAAAAAGTGGCTTCTCTGCCCTGGCCATCTTGCAGAGGGGGCTCCGCCCATTCTCCAGTCTTTCCAACCTTCCTTTTGCTCTTGGCTCCTTCTCCAAGGGCGTCATCGCTGGGACGTTTTTGAGTGGGCTTGGGGAGCTAATATTACATGTGGTAATAGCTGCAGAGTGACCCAAGGTGTGGTTTTCTGTGTCCCCTGCCCCAATTCCAGGTTCATTTGGCGAACAGTGACACCACGTAGCAAGCCCATGGGGCCCCTGCTGGTGGCCACATTCTGGCCTGAGCTCCCGGAAAAGATTGATGCTGTATACGAGGCCCCACAGGAAGAGAAGGCTGTGTTCTTTGCAGGTGTGTGGGAAGGGGCCTGCCTCGCCCTCTGCTCCACAGGGGTCTGCACCGTGGTTCCTGTGCACCTGTGGGTGCTCCCTCTCTTTAATGGATCCGTTCTCTCAACCATGACTTCCAAAAGCATGGGATTCATCTGGGAGGTTGGCTCAGACACCCAGCATCAAATAGCATTAGCCCACGTGTGAACATTTCATTACCTTTTAATTTTCAATCCTTCTGATCCGTTTTCTAGAAGGAAAATTACAGTTCAGTGCTGGTGCCTCCAACACTTTCCTGAAGCTAGAGCCTTTGACTGTTTTGAGTTAGAATTTTTTAAAAGGTGATTTCATTTTTAACATTCAAAACTTAGTTCAAGAAAATAAATATATTTTCTATGGATTTCAGGATGAATTCCCTGAAAGCCACATACTAAGCAAACAATAGTAGAAAAAGTCTCTGTAAGTGGTTAAGAATCATCAAGGTAGCGTCACACGGCTGACATCGGGGAAACCCTGCTCCTTCGACATTCATTTGAACCTACAGCGTGCCAGGGATCCAGCCCGGCCCTCACGGAGCTCACAAGCTAGCGGGGTGGCGGGGGGTGCGGGGAGAGAAAAGCAGGCTGTCAGGAGGAAATGCAGTAAGGCTATAATCATAGGGGAGGGAGGACTGATAGGAAACTGCCCTGGTCCGAGGGGTGGGCACAGGGACTGCCTCCTGGAGGAGCTGAAGTCTTAGCAGCACAAAGGTACAGATTCCGCCAGCCAGCTCCCCGCCTCCTCCGTCCCAGAGTGCTCGTGGGCTGTGATGCAATATTAGGAAAAGGTCTTCATGGTAAGTGTGGCACTTAGCGTGTGTGGCCTGGTGAGGGAGCAAGGCACGCACCCCCCCACCCCCACCCCCCTCCACTCACCTCCTCGGCCAGGCAGCTTCTGTAAGCAATTTGTGAAACCATATATGCGAGTCTTGATTCTGGGCACTGAGCCCGAAGTGAGCAGGACCTTGTGTCCCTGATGAGAATGGGCACGGTGGGGTCCCCGGCAGACAGAGGACGGGAGGGACAGGCCCGCCTGAGGGATTTCAGCACCAGTCACCAACGCACGCTTTGCTTCCGCCGCAGGGAATGAATACTGGGTCTATTCAGCCAGCACCCTGGAGCGAGGGTACCCCAAGCCGCTGACCAGCCTGGGGCTGCCCCCTGACGTCCAGCGGGTAGATGCTGCGTTCAACTGGAGCAAGAACAGGAAGACCTACATCTTTGCTGGAGACAAGTTCTGGAGGTAAGGGGGTGGGGCAGAGTAGAAAGGAGAACAGCGCAGCCATCTGTGTGGACGAAGAGAAGACACTGTGTGGTTTCCTGTTTCCTGGGTCAGAGTCGGAGGTTTGGGGCCACGGGTGCCCCCTCCCTCGCCTCTCCTCTCCCAGAGCTGCAGGCCCTGTGAGAAGTCCCTGAAGGATGAAGCATCCTTGTGCACATTGCTGCTAGGGGTCTGGTCAGAACCTCCTTTCCTCCTCAGAAGTCTTTCGATTGGGCCCATGTCTGTCTGGTGTGGGGCCCCCGATTTGGGAGTGACTCACTGAAGACGAGGGTAATAAAAATAAAGGTAGCAGCTGCTACTAATGACACTGGATGCCAGACATTATTCCAAGGGGCTTTATGAGATAAGTATTGTTATTATTCCCATTTTACAGATGAGGAACCGGGGGGTCCGGAGAGGTTATGTATCTGGTTTAAAGTCACACAGCCATGTCGTGGCAGGTTGGGATTCGAACCTGGGAATTCCGGCTCCTAGAGACCATGCTATTTATTCTTCCCTATTCTCTATAGTACCTGGGAGAGTGGGGTCCTCAGAAATAGGGGTGGTGTAGGTGGGGGTGGCAGAGGGCAAAATACGATGAAGACAGAGATAGGTCCACCAGTTGCCTGCAGAAGCATCCAGATCAGGCCCCACGGGAAGCAGCAGGCACCCTGTGAAATGTCTGCCACGGGGCCAGTGTCTGTGGGTGCAGGCTGGCAGTGGGCCAGTTCAGAAGGAGGTTACTCACTGCTTTAGGTCATCAAAAGGAAAGGGTTCAATTCCAAGAGGCCCTGTTCAGGGCCATGGGTCAGGGAGCCCAGTATCCGTGAATGGTCAGTGAAAGGCCACCCGGACTTCCGGAATTTGATTAGAAAGCTTCACCTTTCCCAGACAGGGAAGCTGTGGTCCAAAGAAATTAAATACCTTGTCTACGTTATTTAAATGCAAGTGTGTTGGCCACAGAACCAGGATTGTAACTGCTTCTCCTGGCCCCAAACCCCAAGCCCCTCCACTCTACCCTCCATGTCATTCAGTCAGTGGAAGGGGTGGTTGGGGCGAGGGGTGGTTGGCACCTTCCTCCTGTGGCTGCTTCCGCATCCGGGCCCTTTGCCGGCCATCCCTGAAACAGTCCTGCTTCCCTCCCAGGCCTCCCTCTTCTCCCCCTTCCCTGCCCTTCCCACCCGCCCTGCCCCCAGCTGCCCTGCATTCAGAAGCTGTTTGCCCATGTCAGGGAGGAAGTCCAGACATATTGCTAAGATACTTAGCAACTTAAGCTGATGGATATCTCAAGCCTCAAGAAAGAACACAGTCAGCCAGGAAACCTCGGAGCGGGCTTTCTGCCCGTAGGCTCCCAAACACTCCTCTGCACAAGCACGTACTACAAATAGCATCTCAGCGCGGTAGGCGCCCTGAATCTCTAAATCTTAGAATGCGGACAGTGAGCAGCACAGACAGGCAGAAACGTGAATCTTCGAACCATAAAGCAGCACTTGTGTCTACAAACCATGGTGTTGGAAGGACTTTTGTGCTCCCCCTCCAGGGCCCCCTGTGTATGTGAACATATAGGACAGATGTAACCACGTGTGAACGCGAGTGTGCCCAAGCACGCATGTGTACGCACACACACGGACACGCGGGCTGTGGCGGCACCTGGCTGGGATTCGGGCAGAGTTATCTGCTTCCCAGTCCCTTTCTGCAACGAGCCCACCTTCCGAAGCTGGGGTCCAGAATGCACAGGCTGCTCTAGAAGGTCAGTGAAACTGACTTAAAAGCAGCAGAGCTAAAAGCCTTTCTGGAAGCTCTGGACTGGGTTTTCAGAAGACGTAGTCAATGAGCTTGAGACGTTGTTTCTGGAGCCGAGGCTTCAGAGGCCTCAGGGACCTCCCTGCTGGAGAAGGAAGGAGAGCCCCAGATGACAGAGGACAGGCATCTGCTTCCAGCCTGGCATGCCCTCGTCTGTGCCAGGGCGTTCTCAGCCCCTGCTTCTGGAAGCTTCCACCAAGTGCACAAACGTATACTCAGTATCTCCTATGTGCCAGGCACTTAGCTGGGTGCTGGAAGACAGTGGTCAAGAAATAGTCACGCTTTTCCTTGTGGAGCTTACAGTCGAATGAAGGAACTAGATATAAACATGTTTGAAAAGAACAACGATGGCTTCCGTGACAGGCTTATCCCAGGCCTGAGGCTGTGCATTTCACCTTTATTTATCTTTTTAAATGCTCACTTATTTTTGGGAGAAAGAGAGGGAGAGACCAGGGGAGAGACAGAGGATCCAAAGTGGGCTCTCCGTTGGCAGCAGAGAGCCCGATGCGGGGCTCGAACTCACAAACCATGAGATCCTGACCTGAGCCGTAGTCGGACACTTAACTAACTGAGCCACCCGGTGCCCCTCACCTTTATTTCTTTTTAAAGGTAGATCCTATTTTAGCCCCGTTTTCCAGGTGTGGAAACTGAGGCCAAAGTACCTCAAGGGTACCCCCGTGGAAAAGCTGGGACAGAAATGTCTGTGCTCTTAACACAGGCTCTGCACTGCCAGTTTCCACAGCGGTGGGGAGGCATGGAGTGTCACAGAGAAAGAAACCTTTTCAGGCAGTGTAGGAACCTGCAGACAGAGAGGAAGACGAAGAGCTTCGGGCCCCTTCAGAGCCAGCACCTTCTGATGCCCTGATGCCTTGTTCTTCCTGGCCGAAAAGAACTTGGAAGCAAATTGGTTCACTTATCCGAGCCTCGGTTTCCACATCTGTAAAATGGGCTTGCTTCCTGCCCTGCCTACCGTCTGTGGGTAGACTGAGAGAGAAATGAGGGCGAGTTCAAGCATAGGACCCAGAGTCGGAGCCGTCACCACTCTGGGAGAATGTAGTGTTGGGGGCGTCAGAGGGGGTGGTGTGGATGAGGTGCTGGGACTTGGGGCTGAAGACTTGGTTTTCGTAGACCAGGTCACGAGGAAGCATATTAGGTTTTGCAAGAAGTCTTATGATGCAGCTGGGGTTAAGAAGGGCTTTCCCGACGGTTCCCAGGGTGGTGGGCAGAGGGGCAAGTGGAAATGGTGGTTGGTGTGAGGGATGGAAAGGGAAACCCCCAGGGAAAGCTATTGTTGGTGTCTAGGATCGGCTGGTCGGGCTGGCCTCGGGGAAGAGGGTCCGCTCTGAGGCCCCACAGAGGAAAGCTCGGCTGTCCCCAAAATGGCATTTGAGCACAGATCTGTCTAGAAAATCAGCTCCACAAGGGCAAGACTTTTACCTTGATTGCTGCCGTATCCACAGGCAGGCAGACTAGGAGATCATTAAAATATTCAGAGAATAATGAGTAGGTTGAGTGTAAGTAGAAAAAGCAAAGGAGTCAAAGTGTCCCCGGCATTTAAAAAAAAAATCTCCAAAAGAGGAAAACAATGGAGGTATCGCTGGCCAGCAAGAAGACTATGCCACCTAATTCTCAAAGTATTTATCTGGATAAAAGGCACGGCCCAGGATAACTATGTGCCCTGTAAGCTACATCAGGGACGGAGGGGGCGGGAGGCCCGCCCCGTGACTAACAGGGCTTGGATTCGCGTACCACTCATGTAACCTGGCTGTCCCAGATGAGATCATCTCCCAGGATGCGGACGGTCACCTCCACCTGGATGGAGAAGCAGTGGTTTGTCAAAGCCTCTCAGTGAAAGACTGTGGAGGCGGGACCCCATCCCTGGACTCTTAGTCCAGTGCTCCCCACACTGCAGCAGGGATCAGAGTGTGTGAAGGAACTAACATTTCCCAAATACTAAACAGCAGACAGGGAGATAGGCATTTTGCATATGTTATTTCATTTCCTACATACCTTAATTAAGATGCTCAATACAACCCCATTTTATAGTCGGTAAAGCGGAGGTTCAGAGAGCACCTTGCAGCTGGGGGGGCCAGGCAGGCCTGGGTTGGATTACCACTTGGGAGCTGGGTGCACTTTCTAAGCCTCTGGTCTGAGTATTCCGGTAATAACCGTGTCCTGGGATTCTCACAAAGATTGACAGGAAATATATGGAAAGTGGTTAAGGCAATGCTTACACATTAGCAGTAATCACAAGATTGCTTTTATGGGACTTTTAAAGGTCACATAACTAATGAGTAGTGGGGTTGGGATCCAGACCCAGTCTGGCTCCCTGGCCTTTGACTCTAGCCGGCCGCCTCCCTGCAGGGCTAGGTCTGGTTTTCCAGGCTCAGCCAGGAGCCAGCCGCTGGGCCCTCCCATCCAGGTTGGGGGAGGGCTGGCCTTAAGGGACACCCCCCCAGTTCCTCATCTGCTGTTTGCTTGCAGGTACAATGAAGTAAAGAAGAAGATGGACCCTGGCTTCCCCAAGCTCATCGCGGATGCCTGGAACGCCATCCCCGATAACCTGGACGCCGTGGTCGACCTGCAGGGCGGTGGTGAGCGGCCCAGCCCCCTGTCCGCTTTCTAGGACCTGCCTCCCCGCCCCCAGCCCCGGGGCCCAGCTCCTCACAAGCACACACTCCCTCATTGTGCAGAGCAGCAAGCGGAGCCCCGGGGAAAACAAACCAGCCCCTTCAGCCCAGGGCTGGGAAGGCATCCAGACCCCTGACCTCTGCTCACTCAGCTGGCTCCAGGCAGTAAGACCCAGAAAGGCCCCTCACAGCTGCAGGGCCTGGAGCCAGGGAAGGGGAGGGCAGGAGGCCTGCTGGAACAAGAAACATGGGCTCTGTGCCCTGGATTCATTCCGGGGTTTGGTCCAGGCCCTTTCAGGTTCCACAGGAGGCCTTGTGACTGCCTCCCATTAGCAGAAGGATGGCTCCATTGGAGACAGGACAGACTTTTGTCCTGCCCTCTTGCTGATGTGGCAAAGTTCTCCCACTCAACTCAATCTGCCCCCGGTCCCTTGATGAATAAAATACAACCCCGTATCAGCAAGGGATAGAATTTGGAGTTTGAAAACCATATTCTGAGGAGGCTTCTGTGAGGTCTGCAGGGTCCTGGAAATGAGTTCAGTTGGCTTTTTACAGGAGGTTTCAATTAAACTCCACAAAGATTTCTTTGGAGCCCCTATCATATGCTAAGCACATGGCCCTAAGCCCCGGTGGTGAAAGATCTCACATGTCCAAGAAAGAGCAGCACATAATCTAGGGATTAGGTTAAGGATTGTCTTCGAGAGTAAACATCTATTGAACACCTACTGTGTGCCGGCCTTTTGAAAGAAGGAAATGAGATCACGTACGTCAGGAATCGCACATTTTTTTTTCTTTTTTTTCAAAAAAAATTTTTTTTAACGTTTATTTATTTTTGAGACAGAGAGAGACAGAGCATGAACGGGGGAGGGGCAGAGAGAGAGGGAGACACAGAATCAGAAGCAGGCTCCAGGCTCTGAGCCATCAGCCCAGAGCCCGGCGCGGGGCTCGAACTCATGGACCGCGAGATCGTGACCCGGGCTGAAGTCGGATGCTTAACTGACTGAGCCACCCAGGCGCCCCAGGAATCGCACATTTTAAAGCCGGTAGGGGCCAGGCCAATAGCACGAATGAATGAAGCAGGCAAGGCATACAGTGGGGAAGGGTGAGGTCTGAGGTGAACCAGAAGGCACTTGGCTGATTTACAACCACCTTCTTCTGATGGCTGCTGCAAGAATGGGGGCCCAGTATCGTTCAGATAGTCCAGCTGTTTTAAAAGGGAGCAAGAGGGGCGCCTGGGTGGCTCAGTCGGTTAAGCGCCCGACTTCAACTCAGGTCATGATCTCACGGTCCGTGAGTTCGAGCCCCGCGTCGGGCTCTGTGCTGACAGCTCAAAGCCTGGAGCCCGTTTCAGATTCTGTGTCTCCCTCTCTCTCTGTCCCTCCCCTGCTCATGCTCTGTCTCTCTCTGTCTCAAAAATAAATAAACGTTAAAAAAGAAAAATTAAAAAAAAAAAAAGGGAGCAAGAAATGTGTATTTTCATGTGAAATTTCCAGATGTTTGTACGCTGGCAACTCATTCAGAACAAAACAAAACACAGAATCTGTGTAAGCCAAATAGCCAGCTGTCGGCCTGAAAGGCCTGGGAGCCTCCTCATTTGCCCCCTCTGGGAAGTGCTTAGTTTGTGCCTGTGCTCAGTGGAGCATGGTTATTTACATTAATAATAGCATGTATTAGCCGATTTAATCCTCGCCCAAAGGTCTAAGAGGTCCGTATCTTCACCCCCATTTTACAGATGAAGAAACAGGGACTCAAGAGAGCTTAGTTCCCCAGCCATTCCCCTTCCTCCGGCCTCAGAGGTTGGGGCGGGGTGGGGGGGGGGGTCTTCTCTGGTTTAAAGCCTTCTTCCCTATGGGAGGCTCCCAGGACCCTTTCATGTGCTATAATGTCCAAGGATGGGGTGGTCACCACCTCCCTTTGTCTCGTCCCAGGTCACAGCTACTTCTTCAAGGGCGCGTATTACCTGAAGTTGGAGAACCAGAGTCTGAAGAGCGTGAAATTTGGAAGCATCAAATCCGACTGGCTGGGCTGCTGAGCCGTCTCTGGCTCCTCCAGGCCCCGCGCGTCCATGTCTTCTGCAAAACCAGGCCCTGAGCGCCAGGGAAGGACCCGGAAGGGCCTGGCAGCCTTCAGCTCTGTAGTTAATCAGCATTCTCACTCCTACCTGGTAATTTAAGATTCTGAAGGGTGGCTCTGCCCTGTGCCCCAGGAACGGTGCTGCTTGTACCCCTGCCAGGTGCCCTCATCCCCCTTCCATACCCCACCGGCCCTCCAGAGCCACCCCCAAAGAGATGCTTTGATATTCTCAATGCAGCCCTGCCTTGGGCTGCCCTGGTGCTGCCACGCTTCGGGCTCTTTCTCCCTCCACAACTTTCTGTGGCTTACAGCACCCTCGGAGCCAACAGAGAGAGACTGTCTCAAGAGGGCACTGGTGGCCCGACAGCCCAGCCTGGCACGGGGCAGTGGGACAGGGGCATGGTCATGTGGCCACCCTGCACACCTGGCTTCTCACTGCCGGACGCCTTAGGACCTCTTCTACGTTAGCAGTTTGCTTTGTATGCACTTTGTTCTTTTCTCTCGATCGACTTGATTGTTCCACTTTGAATTTCTTGACAGAAGGACTTCAGGCTGTCTGAAGTCACTCCATGATGCATCTCAGCCCACATAGTGATGGTTCTCTTGTTCACTCTGTTTAGTACGTCCCTGACCCCATCACTTCCTCCACTGGCTGGAGGAAAACCAAGCCATGGCTCCCGCTCAGCCCTCCCCCACCTTCCTTCAACAGTTCCCCATGGGAAATGTCAACAAGTATGAATAAAGACACCAATGGAGTGGCAGTGTTTGCAGGGTTTTGTTTTTTGTTTTTTGTTTAATCTGCAGAGCCTAGAGAGGGGCTACAGACCCCGGCAGAAGAAGAAACTTAAAAAGTCTGTAAATCTCTGCTCCTTACAGGGCCCGGGTGACATTTGCGGCAAAGGTCAGAGCTGCTAAAATAAAGAGCAGGAGACCCTCCAAGTGGGTGAGCTGGAGTCCCTCTGTCCTGAAGGAAGAGCCTTTGAAATAGCACTGGTTCTGTCACTGTGCTGGCAGGGTCTCATTCAAGGGCCCCTTCCTTTCTGAGGCTCAGTTTACTGCTACTGAACCACATAAACGCCCCTCCATTAATAGAGTGCTTACTATGTGCCGGGCACTTGACATGCAGCATTTCATTTAACCTTTACAACAGCATACAGAGGGGGAGGCTAATGATTAGCTCAATTTTTACTGATGAGGAAACAGGCCCAGAGAAAAGCAACTTGCCCAGGGTACCATAGCTATCAGGTAACAACCCAAGTCAAGGCCAAAGATGACCTAGAGAAAGAGCTCTAGCCCCAGCCCAGAATCTCCATCAGCAGCATTACCTTCTACTGCCCCCAAAGCCACCCTAAGTAAACATAACTAAGGGAGAAATAAAGTGGGCCTTCAAAACACAGCTTCTATTAATGTTTAAGCTCTTTATCTCTCCTTCCCACCAAGTTGCCCACCCCTAATCCCCTTCTATATAGGAAGCTTGGAGTTGCTGGGAAACGAATTGAAAGCCTGGGATTATTTCGGAGGCCCTTTCTGGCTCTGACAGACTGGTTGCTTCAGGCCTCTCATGGTGAGGCTGGTGATTGGACAGGACTCTCTAGAGGTGACCTTTGTGGCCTGGGAGTCATCTTTTCTCCTATGGCCTGCCCAATGGCTCAGGTCCTTGAGGGTCCTGAAGAGATAGCCTTTTGTGCAAGTTCCTGGCTAAAGAGACACAAGGACTGCCAGCCCCTACTTGAAGACCCCCGAGGCTAAGGAAGCTTACATCATGACTATAATACACTATTATTAACATGCTCTGTTACACTGAGAACATTCCGCAGCTCCACAATGTAATACCTAAAAGGGGCCATTTCTTGACTGCTTTCCTATGAACGCTACATGTTTCACTTTGTTTTCATTGTTACTACAACTTTATGGAGTAGAAATTAATTTTTTCCCATTCTTAGATGAGGGTACAAGCTCAGAGGTTAAGTGAGGAGCTGAAGGCCACACATCTATCCGGTAGGGTTGGAAGATTCTGAGATTATGCAGTAGCTAAGTGTGAAGCACCGGCTGTCCCAGGGTCCTGATTCGGATTCTCACCAGGCCCTCCAGGCTGGTGTGAGTTGTTGACCAGTAATTATAAGTTGCCATCTCCAGTATTTGCTTGTCTGCACCCAAGGCTGGACCACCTGGCCTCAGGTCCTGGGAAACTGTCTATCTTCCCCAGCCCCACCACTACTCATATAGTTCCAGATAGGCCCTTGAACGTCCTCAGGGTAAAATAGAGCCCTGGCCCAAGTTATTTCCCTTTTGGGGGCCAGATTCCTCATCAAGCGTGGAAGGCAATAGTTGGCAATCATTGTCTTTTTCTATTAACAGCATCGGGAAAGCTCGATTTTCTTTTGGAGAACCATCTTCCACTGTTGGCCCATGTTTTGAGGGGAAGATTCCACTCCAGGTACCAATATCTCTGTTGTCATGACTCTTTCAGCTGTAACTGGCAAACATCCACCTCCAACTGGTTTAAGCAAAACCGAAACATATACCAGAAATTAAACACATAAAACAAAACGCACCCTGGATATACTAACTCACTTAAATGGCACATCCTAGGGATGGCTGGATTTGGGTTCTGTTGATCTGAGTTCTGTTTATCCCATTTTACAGAAGGGGCCAACTGAGGCTCCTGGAGCCAGCGAGATTAGGCCAACAGGCCCCGTAAAAGAGATTGGTACTCCAGGTGGGCGTGGCCCTCAAGCAGAGAACCCTGCCTAAACTGTCTCTCATTGGGGTGCCCTGCTCTGAAGGAGAAACTTTCGGGGCGGGGGAGTTATATGACCAAAGAGGAAGAGCCAGATACCTAAAGGGGTGGGGCCAGCGCTCAGGGGGCGGAGCCAGAGCTGGGGCGTTCAGAGCCAGAGGCGAGGCCAGACGGCCTCTAGGTGACTCGCGCCTGCGCGGTGGCCCCGCAACAGCGCCGCGGGCTGGGACTCCGGTGAAGCTCCCCCTAGGAGGTCTCGACGGGTGCTCGCTCCGGCGTTTCGCGACGGTCGCTGGGTCCGGTCCGACGCCCTGCTGAGCCATGAGCAAGTGCGCGGAGGCGGCGGCGGTGGCGGCCACCGTGCCGGGCGCGGGCATGGGGCAAGCCGGGCTGCGGCCGTCCATGGTGCCCCGCCAGGCGTCCTTCTTCCCGCCGCCGGTGCCCAACCCGTTCGTGCAGCAGACACGGATGGGCGCGGCGAGTCGCCTCCAGGTGAGGGAGCCGGCGGAACAAGGGGCGAGGAGGAGGAACAAGGGGAGAGGCGTGGGTCTGACGGTGAAGGCAGAGGTAGGTGAGGGGCTTGAGGCCGAGAGGAAGCAGATCGGGGGGAGGGGCGTGGATCTGACAGGGGAGGCGGAGCCAGGAGAGAGAGGTGAGGGATGTGGGTCTGAGAGAGGAGGCAGATCCAGGGGAAGGGCGGAGATCTGACAAAGGAGGAGGAGCCAGGTGAGAGAGGTGAGGGATATGGGTCTGAGAGAGGAGACAGATCCAGGGGAGGGGTGTGGGTCTGAGAGGGGAGGCAGGTCTAGGGGAGGGATGTGGGTCTGAGAGGGGAAGCAGATCCAGCAGAAAGATGTGGGTCTGAGAGAGGAGGCAGATCCAGGGGAGGGATGTGGGTCTGAGAGAGGAGGCAGGTCCAGGGCAAGGATGTGGGTGTGAGAGGGGAGGCAGGTCTAGGGGAGGGATGTGGGTCTGAGAGAGGAGGCAGATCCAGGGGAGGGATGTGGGTCTGAGAGAGGAGGCAGGTCCAGGGCAAGGATGTGGGTGTGAGAGGGGAGGCAGGTCTAGGGGAGGGATGTGGGTCTGAGAGAGGAGGCAGATCCAGGGAGGGATGTGGATCTGAGAGAGCAGGCAGATCCAGGGGAGGGATGTGGGTGTGAGAGGCGAGGCAGATCCAGTGGAAGGATTGTGGGTCTGAGAGAGGAGGCAGATCCAGGGGAGGAATGTGGGTCTGAGAGAGGAGGCAGTTCCAGGGGAGGGGTGTGGGTCTGAGAGGGGAGGCAGATCCAGGGGAGGGATGTGGGTCTGAGAGGGGAGGCAGATCCAGGGGAGGGATGTGGGTCTGAGAGGGGAGGCAGATCCAGGGGAGGGATGTGGGTCTGAGAGGGGAGGCAGATCCAGGGGAAGGGTGTGGGTCTGAGAGGGGAGGTAGATCCAGGGGAAGGGCAGAGATCTGACAAAGGAGGAGGAGCCAGGTGAGAGAGGTGAAGGATGTTGGTCTGAGAGAGGAGGCAGATCCAGGGGAGAGGTGTGGGTCTGAGAGGGGAGGCAGGTCTAGGGGAGGGATGTGGGTCTGAGAGAGGAGGCAGATCCAGGGGAGGGATGTGGGTCTGAGAGAGGAGGCAGGTCTAGGGGAGGGATGTCGGTGTGAGAGGGGAGGCAGGTCTAGGGGAGGGATGTGGGTCAGAGAGGGGAGGCAGATTCAGGGGAGGGATGTGGGTCTGAGAGAGGAGGCAGGTCTAGGAGAGGGATGTGGGTCTGAGAGAGAAGGCAGATCCAGGGGAGGGATGTGGGTGTGAGAGGGGAAGCAGATCCAGTGGAGGGATGTGGGTCTGAGAGAGGAGGCAGGTCTAGGGGAGGAATGTGGGTCTGAGAGAGGAGGCAGGTCTAGGAGAGGGATGTGGGTGTGAGAGGGGAAGCAGATCCAGTGGAGGGATTTGGGTCTGAGAGAGGAGGCAGATCCAGGGGAGGGATGTGGGTGTGAGAGGGGAAGCAGATCCAGTGGAGGGATTTGGGTCTGAGAGAGGAGGCAGGTCTAGGGGAGGGATGTGGGTCTGAGAGAGGAGGCAGATCCAGCAGAAAGATGTGGGTCTGAGAGAGGAGGCAGATCCAGGGGAGGGATGTGGGTCTGAGAGAGGAGGCAGATCCAGGGGAGGGATGTTGGTGTGAGAGGGGAGGCAGATCCAGTGGAAGAATGTGAGTCTGAGAGAGGAGGCAGATCCAGGGGAGGGATGTGGGTGTGAGAGGGGAGGCAGATCCAGTGGAAGAATGTGAGTCTGAGAAAGGAGGCAGATCCAGGGGAAGGATGTGGGTCAGAGAGAGGAGGCAGGTCTAGGAGAGGGATGTGGGTCTGAGAGAGGTAGCAGATCCAGGGGAGGGGTGTGGGTCTGAGAGGGGAGGCAGATCCAGGGGAGGGGTGTGGGTCTGAGAGGGGAGGCAGGTCTAGGGGAGGGATGTGGGTCTGAGAGGGGAGGCAGGTCCAGGGCAAGGATGTGGGTGTGGAGGGGAGGCAGATCCAGGGGAGGGATGTGGGTCTGAGAGAGGAGGCAGATCCAGGGGACGGATGTGGGTCTGAGAGGGGAAGCAGATCCAGGGGAGGGCCCTTGATATGACAGGGGCAGTTGTCGGAAGGGAGTGTGGGTGTGATGGTGGGTGGGGAGGTTGTGAGTCTGAGAAGCAAAGGCTCTGAGGAAGAACGAGATGTGGGACCTAGGAAGTGAGGGCTTTTGAAGCGACCAGGAGTCTGGAAGGGGCGGAGGTGTAGGTGTGAGAATTGAGGACAAGTGGAGGATGGTCTGAAGGTGTGTGAGAAGAGAAAATGCAAAGAACATGTGGGTCTGAGAGGTGAGTCCTAAACAAGAGAAGACTGAGCAGGCCAGTGACACGGGAAACATTCCGTGCTGAGAAGGGAGATGAATCTGTGACAAGAACTTCAACTCGAGTTTGTTAGTGTGGAGTGGGGGTGGGGGGGGGGTGGGCAATCTATAGGAGAGTGGGCTTGGGGGAGTCTTTTTTTTTTTGCCTTAGGGAAGGAGAGGAGGCAGTCTGGGATGTGAAGAGTGAGGGAGAACGCAGAGAACCCGGGTCTGGAATTAGAACAAGGAAAGAAGTAAGGCTGGGATGATCTAGCTGAACAGGGGCATCAAGGGGAGGAAATCCGAATCTAGGAAAAGGGATAACGTGGGTCAGCTTCACGTGTTTCAAAAGTCATCACCCTGGATCATTCTTCACTCAAGCACATCTAGAGTCAACACTTCTTCAAACTTTTTTCCACTGTTAAAAAGTGCAGAATACCAAAAGGAAGTTTCCTTTTCTTTCCTTTTTCTTGTAAAGCGCTGCTTTTACCATTAGCAGTTACAACTCCCTCTTTGGACTTCCTCTTTGGTAAAGTTAGCGATCAAAGAACAAGATAGAATGTGCAAGCTACATTTGTCCTGTGTCTTCTGCATGAAAAAGAAAGGGGGGGGGGGTTCATGTTTTCCTGTCCATCTCACACGTTTCTTTACTTCAAATCTGAAATAGTGCAATAGTTGCATAGCCCACTTATATGTGCTGAGACCATTGTCCCCCACAGTGGAGGCAGGTTAGAGTAATGGGCATCTGTTGAAGAAGGGTGTGAGAGAGGAAGAGGAAGATAATGTAGTAATACCTCTTTGTAAAGAAGCTAAATGTTTAAAAATTTGACCCTAGTGTCTTTAAATGGACAGATATTCCCTTTGTGTCTTAAAATTTCTGAAACACTTCTAAATACGTTGGCTATCATACAGGATTAGTTTTAGTCTGATTTGGTCAAATCAGTCATTCTTCAATGAACGTATGTCTATTTGGCTTTATATTTTGGAGAGAGGGTCAAAGTGGTATATTTATATTTATTTATATTTATATTACATCGAGAGTAAATTGTTTTGTTTATCTTTTTATACATGACCTGTTATTGTTTGGAGAGCACTTTCAAATAACTCTACAAGGGCTGTAGTATAATGGAAAGATCACTAGTCTTAGTCAGAAAACCTGCTCAGGCCCCACCATTTATTAGTTGTATGACTTTGGCCAAGTTACTTAACCTCTCTGAACTTCGCTTTCCTCATTGATTAAATTCGGATAGTCTTACATCAAAGGAGGGTTAAAATTAAGTGGGATAGTGTGTGAAAGAATCTGGACTGTTTGCTGATCTTAATATTGATAGCTATGCTATTTGTTGTCTACACATTTTATACTCTACTTAAAATTTACTACTTCTATTGAACGGAGTTGAATATAGTCTAGGTTTTTTGTTTTGTTTTGCTTTTGTTTTTTAAATTAAAAATATAGACCAGAGATACCAGAGAGGTTTCAATGTCTTGAACAGTCTGGGCAAAGGGAAGATTTAACTAGGCTTGGGTGAAAAACAATGTTATCTATATTACCAAGTTTAAAAGGTGGATATACTTTCATTTAAGTATGACTTACTGTGATCAATTCAGACTGAACTTAACCTTGAATAATGATCAATATCTCGCTTAAGGACTGTTGTCACTTGTGTATCTCCCTGTAAGACTTAGCTTTGCCCTTCCTCTTCTCTTTCTGACAATTTAAGGGTCTGCCGCTTAGTGGCATGGAAATAAGTTGCCTGGCTTTCATTTCCTCAACAGAATATGGAATTGAAATGAGTGTTTGGTAGTAACTGTGGGGCACTTACCACACCAACAATATTTTTTGAATGTCTATTATGTACCAGGCACAACTCTAATTTCTGGAGATACAACAGTGGACAAGAGAAATAAGGACCCTGCCTATCTAAAGCTTATGTTTCACTGAAAAAGTTAAACGAATACAAAAAATATGAAATTCCATGTTTTAGTAGTCCTATGAAGAAAATCCAGAGGAGATAACCCTGAGAGTGTTGAAAGAAGGCCTCCCTCCAGAGATGATGTACCAAATGGAAATATGGTGGAGAATCCTTTTAATTTGTCAAAAGGTTCCTCAAAAATGGTTTATTTACTGTTAAATACCATTATTTGTTGCAAACCTGGAAATGGCACATAAAAAAGTTGCCCAATGTTTGACAACTTAATTAAATTTTGTATTAGCTACTAATTGTGAATGTGAGTAAATTGTATGAATATACTATAACTTCATTCTAACTGTCTGTTCAGGGTCTATGCTATGGTACTTTCTTGCAGTAAAGGTTATTTCTAGGTCATTTGCAAGACTGTTTGCAAGGCTTATTTGACCTGCCTTGGAGGTCATCCAGTGCAAAGTCTTTTCTCCACTGGTGTTTGTCAAAAACAATCAGAGGCAGTTGCTTAACATGACAGCTGCCTGAGGCAGTGAATAAAGATTGGAACAAACAATAGGCTTAACCAAAAACCTTACAAGAAAAAGCTAGGGAATGAGATGTCCTTAGGGGACTTTAAAAAGATTTGACATATTCATAGGAATCTAGAAGGGCATCCACTTATATCGGTCTGTGTGTATACCCAAGGCTATACATGTGACCTGAAAACAAGACAAAACAAAACAACAGAATACCCTAAGCTCTCACCTCTAGCTAATCTTTAGGCTTTGTACAAACAGGAAGTAAAAGCTAAGGCAGAGCTGTGAACTTCTTCTTGGCTGTGTGTTGAAGATATGCTCCAACATACACACAAGAGATTGTTTGCAAACACTGGGAAACTTATTGGTTCTAGGCATGTGAGGAAATCTTATTTAATCATTAGCTGACTACTAAGCTAATTGGTCAGAGACTTCAGTAGCCACACATGACACATGACAAAAAATACAGGCTTTATAGAATTAGTTCATAAAAGTCACTGAACAAACAAATAACAACAACAAACAGCAACAACAATAAACCCTGGTGATGGAAGAGAATACGATTTTCAGAGTTGTCATATTACTTAAAATGGTTTTTAACAAAAACAATTGCAAGATATGCAAAGAACAATAAAGTATGTCCCATAAATAGGAAAAATAGCAGTCAATACAAACTATCCTTGAGGAAGCCCAGATATTGGACCTACTACTATCCAAGAACTTTAAATTAGATACTTTAAATATGTTCAGATAACTAAAGGAAACCATGTCTAAAGAACTAAAGGAAAATATGAGACAATGTATCACCAAATAGAGATAGAGATAGAAATTATTAAAAAGAACCAAGGGACACCTGGGTGACTCAGTTAGTTAACCATCCAACTTTGGCTCAGGTCATGATCTTGCAATCTATGAGTCGAGCCCCACATTGGGCTCTGTGCTGACAGCTCAGAACCTGGAGCATGCTTCGGATTCTGTGTCTCCTTCTCTTTCTGCACCTCCCCCACTAGCTCTCTCTCTCAAAAATAAATAAACATTAAAAAAAATTTTTTTAAAGAACCAAATAGAAATTGTGGAATTAAAAAGTACAATAGGTGACATGAAAAATTCACTAGAGGGACTCAACAGCAGACTTGAACAAACAAAAGAATCAGCAAATTTAAAGATAGAGCAATTGAGATTAACTAGTATGAGGAATATAAAGAAAAAAGGATACAGAAAAGTGAGCAGAAAAAAGATACAGAAAAGAGACCCATAGAACACTATCACGTGTATCAACATAAGCATAATGGGAGCCACAGAAGGAGGCAAAGAATAATTGAAGAAAAAATGGCTGAAAACTTTCCAGATTCAGTGAAAAAAACATTAATTTTCACATCCAAGAAGCTTAATGACTTCCAAGCATAAATAAACTCAAAGATAAACTATACCCAGAAACATCATAATCAAACTGTTAAAAGCCAAAGAAGAAGAGAGAATCTTGAAAACAGACTCACCATATACAAAGAGATCTTGAGTAAGATTAATGTCTGATTGTTCATCAGGAACCATGGAGGCCAGAAGGCACTAGGATGATACACTCAAAGTGTTGAAAGTAGAGGTTGCCAACCAAGAATTATAGAGTCAGAAAAACTCTCCTTCAAAAGTAAAAGGGAAATTAAACAAAAACTGAGAGAATCTGTCCCGAGCACACATTCCCTGAAAGAGATACTACAGGGAGAACTTTGGTTGAAATAATACTGGAGAGCAACTCCAATCCAAATGAAGAAATAAAAAAAATACTGGTAAAGATAACTGCATGTATAAATATAAAAGACAATATAAAAATAATTTTTACTTGTAAATCCTTTTGTCTTCTATGCGATTTAAAAGACAACTACATAAAGCATTAGAAATATGTGTTGATAAACATATAGTATATAAAGATGTAATTTGTATGACAATATAAGCAAACAGGAGGAAGGAGGAGATAGAGATATAGAAGCACAATTTTTGTATACTATTACAATTAAGTTAGTATTAATCCAAACCAGGTTAGTGAAGATGGGAACACTTACAGCAACCACTAAGAAAATAATTTTAAATGAAGTGACAAGGGAATTAAAATGGTACACTATAAAAATATCTGTTTAACATAAAAGAACTTTATGGAGAAATATAGAAATGAAAATACATAAGATATGTAGAAAGCAAATAGTAAAAGAGCAGATTAAGTCTTATCAGTAATTACATTAAGTATAAATGGATTAAACACACTAATTAAAAGGCGGAGATTGGAAGAATGGATTAAAAATATATAATCCAACTCTATGCTATCTAAAAAGACACACTTCAGATTCAAAGACCCAAATAGGCTGAAAATAAAAGGACAGAGAAAGATATACCATTCAAACAGTAACCAAGAGAAAATTGGAGGGGCTATATTAATATTAAATAAAACAGACGTTAAGACAGAAATTGTTACTAGAGATAAAGGAGGACACTTTATAATAAGAGGGTTGATTCATCTGGAAAATATAACAATTAGAGCCATATATGCACCTAACAACAGAGCCCCAAATACACAAAGCAAAACAGATTGAAGGGAGAAATAGACAATTCAACAATAGTAGTTATAGACTTCAAGTCCCTACTTTCAATAGTAGAACAGTGAAACAGTATAAACAAGGAAAAAACTTGAACAACACATTAGCTAGCCCTAAGATATATACATGTATATATACATGTCTCTATATATACATATATATACATATATATATATACATATACATATGTATATATATAGACACTCCATCCAGCAGCAGCAGAAAATGCATTTTTCTCAAGTGCCCATGGAACATTCTCTAGGACAGAGAATTATAGTAGGTCATAAAACATGTTTCAGTAAGTGTAAAAGAATTACAAGAATATAATGTATCTTCTTCAACCACAATGTATCTAAATTAGAAAAAAATAACAGAGGGTCACCTGGGTGGCTCAGTCAGTTAAGCATCCAACTTTGGCTTAGGTCATGATCCCATGGTTTGTGGGCTCGAGCCCCGTGTCAGGCTCTGTGCTGACAGCTTGGAGCCCGGAGCCTGCTTCAGATTCTGTGTCTCCCTCTCTCTCTCTGCCCCTCCCCCACTCACACTCTCTCTGTCTGTGTCTTTCTCTCTCACAAATAAATAAACATTAAAAAAATTTTTTAAAAAAGAAAAAAATAACAGAAAAAAACTGGGAAATTCACAAATACGTGGAAGTTAAATTACCCCTAAAAAATCAATGATTCAGAGACGAAATCATAAAAATTAGTAAATACTTTGAGATAAATGAAAATGAAGACACTATACAAAAACATATGTGGTTAGCATCATCTTAATACCAAAATCTGGAAAAAAAAATGTTATAAGGAAAGGAAGTTACACACCAATTTCCCTCATGATCCTGATATAAGAACTCTTAAACTATTAGCAGGTCAAATATAGCAATGTGTGGAAAGGATAATATATCCTGTCCATGTTTGGTTTATCCCAGGAATACAAGGTTGGTTTAACCTACAAAAATTTATATTTCAATGTAATTTATCATATTAGCCAAACATATGATAAGAAGCATACGATCATTTCAATGGATGCAGAAATTTTGATAACTCATTTGACAAAATTCAATATCCACTGATGTTTAAATAAATTTTCAGGAAAATAGAAATAAGAGGGAACTCTCTCAATGTAATAATAGGTATCTATGAAACACCTTTAGCTAGCATCATAATGGTGAAATAGTGAACCTGTTCCCCCAAAGTTTGGGAGCAAGACAAATATCTTGTTCAACACTTCTGTTCAACGTTGAAGTTGGGGTCCTGGTCAGTGCAATAAAATAGGAGGAGAAAGAAACAAAAGACATACAGATTAAAAAGGAAAGAGAAATAAGCCAGTCAGAGAAAGGCAAAAACCGTATGATTTCACTTATATGTGGAATCTAAGAAACAAACAAACAAAATGAGCAAAGGGGAAAAAGAGACAAACCAAGAAACAGACTCATAACCATAGAGAACAAACTGATGGTTACCAGAGGGGAAGTGAGTGGGGAGGGTGGATAAGATAGGTGATGGGGATTAAGGCACCTGTCTTGATGAGCATCAGGTGATGTATGGAATTGTTCAATCACTATATTGCACACCTGAAACTAATGTAACACTGTATGTTCATTATATTGGAATTTTAAAGTTTTAAAAATTAAAAATAAAAAAGCAGAAAAGGTATAACTGTATTTATTCACAGATGTCATGTTTGTATATGTAGAATATCCTAAAGAATCTGCAAAATGACTAGCAACCAGAATTAATATGTGCAGTTGACTAGGTTGTAGGGTATAAGCGTAAAACTTAAAATCAGTTACAGGTCTATATACTAGTAGCAACCGATTGCCAAATAAAATTAAACGATCTTATTTATAATAGCAATAAAATAATGTTAAATAATTAAGAATGTGTTTAACCAAAAATATGTAAAACCAGTACACTGAAAACAACAAAACACCATTGTGAGAAATTAATGAAACTTAACATAAGTGGAGAGAGATATATCATGTTTATAAATTGGAAGAATCAATATTATTATGGTGATAATTCCTTCCAGATCGATCTATAGATTCAATAAACCCTATAGATTCATTGAAATCTCAAGAGACTTTTTTGTTTGTGTGGAAACTGAAAAATTAATTCTGAAATGTATGTATGGATGAAATGCAAAGGATCTAGAATAACCCAAAAAAAAGTTTGAAGAAAAACCTGCAGAACATATACTACCTGATTTCAAGACTTACTAAAAAGAGTGACAGAAGTGGAGAGGATGAGGTATTGACAGAATAGATGAATCGATCATATCAACCAATAAATGAACCATAATAGAGAGCCCACACATATGTGTTCAACTGATTTTTAACAGAGTTGCCAAGAAAGTCATTATGGAGTATCAGGTCTTTTCAACAAATAGTGTTGGAACAGCTAGATAAAGCTGTGGACAAAAACAAACCATGATCCCTACCTCACACCACACACAGAAAGTAATTTAAGATGGGTCATAGACCAAAACCATACAGCTTCTAGAAAAGAATGTAAAATATCATCATGACCTTGAGGTAAGTAAAGATTTCTTAGAAAGGACACAGAAAACTAAAACTAAAACTTGATAAATTAGTCTGCGTCAGAATTAAAATTCTTCTCATCAGAAGATAATCATTAAGAAAATGAAAAAGCAAGCCATGGAATGGAAGAAAATATTTCAATATTTTAATACATATAATGACAAAGGTCTTGTATGTGGAACATATAAAGCACTCCTACAAATTGATAAGAGAATGACTAACAACCCAATAAACATAGGCCAAAGATTTGAACAGACACTTAACATAAAAAGTTAGAGGAATGACCAGTAAGCACATGAAGAATGTGCTCAACATCATGGTTCATCAAGGAAATGTGAATTAAAACCACATTGAGATATTATTTTACGCCCCCTTGAATGCCTACAAAGACTGACAGCACCGAATATTGGTGAGGATATGAAGCAACAGAAACTTCCATGTTTTGTCAGTGGAGACATAAAATCATACAACCCGTTTGGGAAACTGTTTGGCAGTGTCTTATAAATTTATCCATTCTGACCCAATGGCTTCACTCCTGGTGAAGTGAAAATGTATGAGCACCAGAGATTTGAGCTTTAATGTCCATGGGAACTATATTCATATTAGCTAAAAATTTGTAATAGGCCAAATGTCCATGAGCAAATGAATGGATAAATGAATCATGATATATTCATTCAGTGGAATAATACTCTGCAATTTAAAAGACTTTACCATGTTATGTATTGACGTTATGTCTTTTCGGTACGTAATGACGACAGGTAGAATCTCAAAAATATGAAGGGAAAAGAAGCCAGACAGAAAAGAATGCATACTGTGTGATCTCTATGTGACCATCTAGGACAGGCAAGACTAGGGTGAAAAAGAGCCTGTCAGTGGTTACCGAGGGCCAGGGAGGGTATACTAACTGCTGAGTGGCACAAAGGAACTTTTTTGGGCGATTGGACTGTTTTATATCCCGGTTGTGGTGGTGTTTGCATAAGGATATATTTGAAAAACTCATGCTGTCTACACTTAAAATAGGTGCATTTTATTTTATGTAAATTATGCCTTAATAAAGTTGATTTTTTAATATTTATCTTAGTTTCGAGAAAGAGTGAGGGAGAGAGAAAATCCCAAGCAGGCTCTGTGCTGTCAGCACAGAGCCCCATGTGGTACTCGATCTCATGAACCATGCGATCATGACTTGAGCCAAAATCAAGAGTTAGACGCTTAACTGACTGAGCCACCAGGCACCCCAGAAGTTTGGTTTTTTTTTTAAATGTTCGTTCGTTTTTGAGAGAGAGAGCGAGAGCATGAGGGGCAGAGAGGGGGTCAGAGGATCCGAAGCAGGATCTGACAGCTGTGAACCTGATGTGGGGCTCAAACTCACAAACTGTGAGATCATTACCTGAGCCGAACAAAGTCGGGTGCTCAATCAACTGAGCCACCCAGGAACCCTGATTTTTTTTTTTTAAAAGAATACCACCGGGGCACCTGGGTGGCTCAGTCGGTTAAGCGTCCAACTTCGGCTTAGGTCATGATCTCATGGTCCGTGATTTCAAGCCCCGCGTCGGGCTCTGTGCTGACAGCTCGGAGCCTGGAGCCTGTTTCCGATTCTGTGTCTCCCTCTCTCTCTGACTGTCCCCCGTTCATGCTCTGTCTCTCTCTGTCTCAAAAATAAATAAACGTTTAAAAAAAATTAAAAAGAATACTAAGACCAAATGTTGGTAAGGATGTACGAATGACTGACATTCCCATACATTGCCAGTAATACTTTAAAATGATACAACCACTGTGGAGAGTGGTTTGGCAATTTCTGATAAAGTTAAACTATCTATGACCCAGCAATTCCACTCCTAGGTAGTTACTTAAGAGAAATGAAAACCCACGTCCACAAAAAGTCTCCTAGAAGAATGTTCATAGTGGCTTTAGTCATAAGAGCCCACAACTGGAAACGACCGAAAGATTCATCAACATAATAATAAACAGATTGTCATGCAGGCAATACACTGGAACTATATTCTGCAATTAAAAAAAAATGAATTACTGATTTGCAAAATCACATAGTTGAATTTCAACACCCGTTATGTTAACTGGGAGAGGGTCGACGCATAAGAATGCATGATGTATGATTCATTTATATGACGTTCAAGAACAGACAAAACTAATCCATGGTGATGGAAATCCAGAATTGGTTGCCTAAAAGGGTAGGGATTCACTGGAAGAGGCCCAAGATGACTCTCTGGATGGTAGACATGTTCTGTGTCTTGACTGGTGTTGCAAGGGTACATATTTCTCAAACCTCACTGAATTATGTGCTTAAGATCCGTGCATTTTCCTCATATGTAATTTTGACTTCAAACATGCACACAGGCACACGGATAAGTTGATAGAGATTGGATTGTATGTTAAATCATTTGATAGAAAAGTGGAACAATTTTGGTGTCTCTCATAAATTGTTTGATGATGCTCAGATTTCCATCAAGGGACAATAGAGGCAGAAGGACCGCACGGTGTGACTAGTGTAATTGGCTAATAGAAGCAAGGTAATCTGGTATGCATAAGGGCCGTGTATTTAAAAGTCAAGATGGTATAGGATGAAGAGCAAGGGCTTTGTAGCCACGCCGGGTTCAAACCCTGGTGCTGCTACTTGGTAACTGTGATCTTAAAGTAGCTTCACTTAGCTTCCTCTTTGCCATCCGTTCCTGGAGGTAAAACAACCTAAGGTCATAGGAATCAAATAGGTCACCACCTGCCAAGGGCTTAGAGTGCCTGCTTCCTAGTAAGCCCTCATGTGTCGTTGGTTATTTTTAGTTTTCATTCTTCTTCCTTATTTTTTTATTGTTATTTGTACTTTTCCCTTCTCCATCTCCTTATTGTTATTAATTATAAAGGGCTGGCAGGTATAAAAATCATGCATTTACTCCTTTACCCTCTAACACCTTCATTAACACTCTTCCCTTCCACTCAGCTCTCAAAAAGCGATTTCCCCTCTCACCTTGCTAGCTTCTGCTTGTCTTTCTTTCTTTTTTTAAAGTTTATTATTTTGAGAGTGAGTGAGAGAGAGAGAGAGAGAGAGAGAGAGAGAGAGTCCATGAGCTGGGAAAGGCATAGAAAGAGGAAGAGAAAGAGAGAGAGGGAGAATCCAAGCAGGCTCTTGCACTGCCAGCACCAAGCGCGATGCGGGACTCAAACCCATGAACCGTGAGATCATGGCCTGAGCCAAACGAAGTCAAGACCCGGATGCTTAACTGACTGAGCCACCCGGGCACCCCTGTGCTTGTCTTTCCAGACCATTCAGCCTTCAACTCCTCCAGGAAGCTTGCCCTGACTGCTAAGTCAGATACTTTGTTTCTATCACCTTCCTTGATAAATAGATCAAGTTGTCATTGTAGTACCTGGTTTCATTCACTGTTGCTTTTGCCAGATGTAGTTTCTTTTCCCTTGTGCTTAGATTTTCATGTCTGGTGCATGTTAATGTTCAGTTTATCCTTTAGTGAACACGTGAATAACACAAAACTTTCCTCTTACGTGTTTCAGTCTGATAGCCAGAACGTTACAATATTGTCCACTCATCTTTTTTTTTTTTTTTTTTTAATCAATTTTCACTTTCAGATTTTCTTTCTTGGAATTATCCTGCTTCCAATCCGTGTCTTACTGGTTGCATTAATTATATTACTGGCATGGCCATTTGCTGCAATTTCAACAGCATGCTGTCCTGAAAAGCTGACCCATCCAATAACTGGTTGGAGGAGGTAAGAGATAATAACGTCTAAATGTTAGCTAAATCAAGATTAAAGAAGCAATTACTGTGGTTGAGTCACCAATCAGTAGTTTTATCTAATGTTGCCTACTCACTATTAACCATTTATTTTCTTTTTCTCAGACGAAACGGTTCTTAAATTCATCACATATAGAAACTTTTGCCCAAGCGCCTTATGATAATTTTCTGTTGAAGTTGTAATTTCCCAATATTAAAATATTGTTTTCCGAGTCCTTGCCACAAAGTGAGAGGCCCCTGATTCTGGGAAACCCAACTAGTATACTTGAAACCTTTACAGCTGAAAACTATGGGTCTTTCCTCTGCTGTCCCTCAGTCATGACATTTACTTTTGTCCCTCTGTAGTAACTACATACTTTCTGCCGTGGTGCAAGTAAGTGGATCAACTATAGTGTATTTTTTGAATATTTATCTAATCAGCAGGGTAGTTGAGAATAAACTCATCACCAATTAATAGTTACTGGTAAAAGTTCATTCCCATTGGACAGAGCCAACTTGTTGGCGTAAGTATGTCCTGAGAGTGAAGGCTTGTAAGGTGGGCTCCTTGGAATAGAAAGCCGTAGGTGAGGTGCAGGGCACCATTGAACTCTCTAAAATTGTCCACTTTGTTTAAAATTTGTATGCTACATAGGGGCTATTCCTTTCTTCCAAATCTCAAATGAGAATGTCCTCCAAAAATTTTGAAAATCACTGTTCTAGAAACTTTTAAAGAAATATGCAATTTACTCTTCAGTTCATGTTCTAGTGAATAATGTCAACATTCAGCACAAGACTGGTTTCCAGTGGAAGTGAATACAAGGCTGGCAGTGTCCCCAGAGAATAATACCACCTCAATCCTTGCAAATCATAATCCTTTGCTTTATGAATCAAGGCCGTGTGTCCCTAAAAAATACTTTAAGAGAGATTTTTTTCATGACTCGCCAATTCCTTTCAATTATCTCTTCGGTTTCTGTTGTTAACAGCTTATGAAGCCCTATCATGATGGAAGGAGTAGTCTAAGAATCCAGAAAACAGATTAAATAAGTGTTGGAAAAGAACGTTCCGGGGGCCTGGGTGGCTCGGTCTGTTGAGCACCAACTTCGATTCAGTTATGGTCTCGGTTTGTGAGTTCAAGCCCTATGTCGGGCTCTGTGCTGACAGCTCAGCCTGGAGCCTGCTTCAAATCCTCTCTCTCTCTCTGTCCCTCCCCTGCTCATGCTGTCTCTCTGTCTCTCTGTCTCTCTCTCTCTCAAAAACAAAATAAATATTTAAAAAAAAAGAAAGTTCCATTTTTTCCAATTAAGTATTTCTACTTCCTCTCAAACAGGTAACATTGAAATTAATTATGCAGCCCCAAACTTTTAGCCCTTTTAAAATCCTTTAAAAAAGTGTTTAACAGCTCTGAATATGGGATATTTTAGAACGCGGTTGTCAAAATCTACACCACTTTAAATCAAAAATAAGGGTGGAAATCGGTAAAGGGGTGAGCTTTTTATCCTTATGTAAAATAGACTCTGAACTCTAAACAGCAAGAAGGAGAGAGACGGTCATTTCCCTGTGCCCTCTGGAAAAGTACATCGGCTTTCTGTGTCTCACTTCTCCTTACTGTGGAGTAAAAGTCAGAGAAACTTCCTCAATGACTAGTTGCTTAATAGCCCCTCGCTGTATTGCTACAAGACTACTGAGAGAATTAGACAGGAAGTCTACTTTTTAAAGCTCTCCTTGGATGTGTTACGGGAAAGACACAGGTTTTGTTTTTCATGAAAACTGCATGCCTCTTCACGTACTCAGATATCCATCCTGTGTTTGCATTTCTAGAAATGTGTTTCTGTTTCCCAACTCAACTGAGCTTATCAAGGACAGGGACTGGGGAGTCTTAGTCTTCTGTGTCCAGCAGAGGTCCTGGCACAGTTTGATGAATTAATTAGTCCTTAATGGCACACATTTTTTAAAAATTTTTTAATGTTTGTTTATTTTTGAGAGAGACAGAGACAGAATGCGAGTGGGTTAGGGGCAGAGAGAGAGGGAGACGCAGAAGCAGAAGCAGGCTCCAGGCTCTGAGCTGTCAGCACAGAGCCCGACGCGGGGCTGGAACCCACGAACCGTGAGATCATGACCTGAGCCGAAGTCGGACGCTCATCCGACGGAACCACCCAGGCGCCCCTGACATAAATTCTTTGTAAAAAAGTAAGCAGTTAGATTTCTGAAATTGTGTAAGTGCATCTACGTTCCAGGAAAGCGAGATGGTGACTTGAGCTTTTAAGATTTTTGATGATGTCTAAGAGCTATAATGACATAAGTAATAAGGCTTTAAAAAATTATTCCTAAAATAACTGAGGACTGATGCAGCATGAGAGTTCTAAAAGTGTCTGGGGAGATAGCATCATTGTTACACAAATGTACATTCCCAAGGTCACTCCTGTGAAGAACAATACTGATTTGGATTTCTCAGTGGGGGACGTGTGTTGAAGATTCATTTTTATCCCTCTGTAGTCATAGAATCATGGAGCCACTTAGTAGCCATATGTCCTTGGGAAATTGTACTTCTCTGTGCCTCAGTTTTCTGATCTGCAAAATGAGAATGCTAAAAAATAAAATCCATTTCATACAATTGGGCTGAAGATTAAATAAATTAATAAATGTAAAGTATTTAGAATAGTACGTGGCAAAAAGAACCCCATGTAACTGTTAGCTATATTCTTCTTAGCTCATATTTAAAAAAAAATTTTTTTTAACGTTTTATTTATTTTTGAGACAGAGACAGAGCATGAACGGGGGAGGGGCAGAGAGAGAGGAAGACACAGAATCTGAAACAGGCTCCAGGCTCTGAGCGGTCAGCACAGAGCCCGATGCGGGGCTCGAACTCACGGACCACGAGATCGTGACCTGAGCTGAAGTCGGCCGCTAAACCGACTGAGCCACCCAGGCTCCCCTTAGCTCATATTTTAAAATGAAGTGTTCCGACATGTTTGGGTTTTTGTATTGTGTTTTAGAGTAAAGCCCTGCTGTTAGTTGAGATTAACAAAGCTAATTGTGTCTTTTTTTTTTTTTAATATTTATTTCCAAAGGAAAATTACTCAACCAGTTTTGAAGTTTCTGGGTCATGCCATGTTCTTATCCATGGGATTCATGGTTACCGTGAAAGGAAAGGTGGCAAGTCCTGCGGAGGCACCAATTTTTGTCGCTGCCCCTCATTCAACATTCTTTGATGGAATTGCCTGTGTCGTTGCTGGGTTACCTTCCATGGTGTCTCGCAACGAGAACGCACAGGTCCCTCTGATTGGCAGTAAGTACTTGTAAGACAATATAGATATTTTCATGCTTGGGGTTCAAATTTGTAAAAAAATCATATATAGTTTATCGGTAGGCTTTTGAAAAACTTTAAAATCATGAAACACTTCAGTTTATCGGTAGGCTTTTGAAAAACTTTAAAATAATGAAACACTTCAAAGCGATTTTTTCACTTTTTAAAAAATGTTTATTTATTTTTGAGAGAGAGAGAGAGAGACATAGAGCAGGGGAAGGACAGAGAGAGGGCGACAGAGGATCCGAAGTGGGGTTTGTACTGAGAGCGGAGAGCCCAATGCGGGGCTCGAACTCACGAACGTCGAGATCGTGACCTAAAGCCAGATGCTTAACCGACTGAGCCACCCAGGTGCCCCTATTTTCTTACTTTTAATGAGGAACTATATTTTCAGAATGAGTTTGTGATAAAGTTTAGAGACTCCCCTACCTGTACCCTTATAATTCTTTTTTTTTTTTTTTTTTTTTTTAATTTTTTTTTCAACGTTTATTTATTTTTGGGACAGAGAGAGACAGAGCATGAACGGGGGAGGGGCAGAGAGAGAGGGAGACACAGAATCGGAAGCAGGCTCCAGGCTCTGAGCCATCAGCCCAGAGCCTGACGCGGGGCTCGAACTGACGGACCGCGAGATCGTGACCTGGCTGAAGTCAGACGCTTAACCGACTGCGCCACCCAGGCGCCCCTAATTCTTAATAAATTCATATCTTTATCAGGGTCCAGTCACTTCCTTTTGTTCTTATATAGCTAGAAAGACCGAGTTTCAAGTACCAAACATGCTTGATTTTCTGGAGGGGGAATTGAACCAGAGAACTGGTGAAAACACTGTGTTACGTGCTATTTCACGAATTTCTCTTGAGAGTATTAGGCTCACACTCACACGGAGTCTTTCCTCTTAACTCTGTTTTCTTATTATTGCCCCAGAATCTCCATGAGGGACCTGAAACTCTTTGAAAATTATGATGTAGAACAATAGGTACTTCCTGCCGTGTGAAATAATGAAGCAAATGAAATGCTTATCCCACCAGGTGCTATGGTCTCTCCCTAGGGTGTGAGTCTCTAAGTGACTGGTCCCGGTTGCCCCAAGGTTATTGCAAGCCGCAAGTGGTGACAGAGAGGGTGTGGAGGTTGCCTGAGGTTGCCTTGGCGCTTTGGAGAAACAGTCGTGTCCTCAGCTTTGTCATTCAGCTCAGAAAAATTCTCTCTGTCTCTCTTTCCTTCCCTCATTCTTTTTTTTCCCCTCAGTGTAGCCGCAGTGCTTTGTATCATATGGCATTTTCCTGGAAAGCTGTTTAGCAATGGAATTTTGGCAAATTGAGGCTTATTTTGCGTGCCTGAGGAAGCTACCTACTTAGAAGACTGTCGTGCTGAAAATTTTAGTAAAATTAATAATTGCCCCTTATTCGTATGTACTGTGAATTCACATAATCAGTTTTCTTTTTTTTTCAAAATTTGTTTAATGTTTATTTATTTTTGAGAGAGAGACAGAGAGACAGTGTGAGTGGGTAGGAGCAGAGAGAGAGGGAGACACATAATCCAAAGCAGGCTCCAGGCTCTGAGCTGTCAGCACAGAGCCTGATGCGGGGCTCAAACCCACAAGCTGTGAGATCATGACCTGAGCCGAAGTCTGACGCTTAACTGACTGAGCCACCCAGGCGCCTCTGGAAGCTAAATTCTTATAAACTTTATTTTTTTTTTAATTTTTTTTTTTCAACGTTTATTTAGTTTTGGGACAGAGAGAGACAGAGCATGAACGGGGGAGGGGCAGAGAGAGAGGGAGACACAGAATTGGAAACAGGCTCCAGGCTCTGAGCCGTCAGCCCAGAGCCCGACGCGGGGCTCGAACTCACGGACCGCGAGATCGTGACCTGGCTGAAGTCGGACGCTTCACCGACTGCGCCACCCAGGCGCCCCTAAATTCTTATAAACTTTAAATTGGAGGGTTTTTTTAAAAAAGTTCTCTTTGATTTGCTGTATTTTAATTTTACATACACTTGTTTTATGATTCATACAGTATCATTGCTGTGATAGCTTTAGCCAAAAAAAAAAAAAAAGACTCAGTTGTGACCTTTTGTTTGTTTGCAAGGACTTTTACGAGCTGTGCAGCCAGTGCTGGTGTCCCGTGTAGATCCGGATTCTCGAAAAAACACAATAAATGAAATAATAAGGCGAGCAACATCAGGAGGACAGTGGCCGCAGGTAAAACACAGGGGACGTTCATTTAGAATACTGTGGGTTTGTTTCTTGTTTGTGTACTTGGAAATCGTTTGGCTCCACAGATGGCAGTATCTGGGGACACCTATGCTAGGTGTCTTCAGCATAATAGAAGCAGAATAAATGAGTGAGTATTCAGAAGTCCTCTTCCCCAGGAGATATCCCGTGGGATTAAATGTATCATTCTTTCTTATTCTCCGGACTCTTTGAACCAATTTTTACTTTGTGTCATAAAAAAATACATTCTCTGAATTTATTTGTAATCTTAAAGACAGCCTATCAAAGCTCAATTATAGTCAACAGTATGGTACGTTTATTGGGGGGAAAAAAAGGGATTATGATCTTGGTCTTATCCCAAGTATATTTAGACAGAGCTTTTCAGATCAAGGGGTATATAAGGAATCACCTATAGAACTTTTCCAGACTCTCCCATCTCACTGCCTCCAACCCCTGGAATGCCTTTGGAAGGTAAGGGGAGGGGCAGCAGTTACTGGATAATTCTGATAAGTATGGCTCTACCTTGGCCCTGTGATCTGGCCACCCATGATGATGCGTCGATGTTATAATACCAAGAGGAGTATCACCCAGCAGGAGGTTTCAGAAACCCAGGGATGTGAGGAATGATTTAAAAAGTGACTAGGAAGAAGTGACGCTTGGAATAAGGGTTTGACTTTTCTCTTTGGATCCAACGACTATATCTAGGATTGTGGGCAAAAGTTAACAAATAGGTAAGATTTCAGCTCATTTCACCCACCTCAAGGAATTTTCTGTCCAGAGACAGAATGATCTGATCTGAAATCCTTTTCTAGAATTTTCAGGCACTGGCTAAGCAACAACTTGAGCGGGGGAGGGGAGTGTTGTAGAAAGAATTCAAGCACTGGAAAGGCCATATGGCTTTTAATGCCCCTTCCAGATCTGAGATTTTATGATTTACTCTATATCCGTTCATTGTTAATGGAGTAGCTGTAGAATTTCCGTTGAATGAGCCATGTTTGATAGTGTATCTTGTTGTAATAGGAAACCTGTTTTGGTTTTTGTTTTGTTTTGTTTTTAAATTGGGGGATGAAACTGCACACACTTACAATCTTTATTTCATAAATAGCCTGTCACTGTGGCACATTAGGCTGATTAAGTTTTCCCTTTCTAATTATTAAACGATACAAATACTAATTAAGTACACGTATACTAACTGCTGTGGGTGCAGGATTTTTCTTTTTTGTTATTTTATGTACTTGGCAATTTACTCGTTGCCAAATCCTGAAATCCTTAGCAAATCCAGCCTGTTCCGTTAATGGGGAAACTAACTGTGCTCTGTGTCTTTCACTTGAAGAACACAAAGGCCTATGTTAAATGCTAAAAACACTTTCTCAAACAAGATACTAAACTGTATTCCATATGTCTACTAATTCAAGGGAGCATAAAGCATACTGCAAGTATTTCCTCCTTTTCGCTTCCTCCGTATATCCCTAAACTATGTGTTGTAGGAGTGAATATCATTTAACAGGGAAAACAGAAATAAGGAAGTAGGAACGATTTGGTTAAGGATGTATAGCAGTAGAGGAAAGAATCTAATGTGCTCTTTGACCAGGTCTCAGGGTCCATATCTTCTTTTAAGTTTATTTCAGATCATTAGCATCATCATTAAGAAACATTTGCTAAGTGTATTTTCTATTCAAAGCTTTAATCTGTTTTCTAATTACCTTAATGGTCAGACGACAGTTCTTTTAGAGGAAAACCGAATAATCTGATTCTAGTTTTCGGTAGAATCAAGTGTTAGCCTTTTATTTCATTTTCGTCTTCTAAGAATTGGCAGCTATTTGTGAAGTCGTAAGAAACTGAGTAAAGAGGTAACCGATTCATTAGACTGAAATATTAAATCTACGTATTCCTTTTCTCCCAAGATACTAGTTTTCCCAGAAGGTACTTGTACTAATCGTTCCTGTTTGATTACTTTTAAACCAGGTGAGATCAATTAAATTATGTACTATAACAAACTATGGAAGATTTCTCAAATGATTTGATACTAATACACAAAACAATCTGTTAGTTTGTTCTGGGTGTTTCTTTTCCGATAAAAAGTTTTTAACCCAGTGAATCTGCAGAACTCCTTTACTTTCTCTTTTGGAATCACAACCCCTCCTTCCTTGGATAGTTGTGTGTGTGTGTGTGTGCACGCGCGTGTGTGTGTGCATGCACACGCACACACATGCACACACATATCCATGCACACGCAGAAACCACTGGCAGATTTTTCTTTTCCTTCAAGGCTACCCTCACAGACACCCCAGGTCCTGTGTTTTCTAATAGAAAACAAGTGATCATTGTAATGCCTTCAGATGCCTTCTACACTTCGCTCTTTTTTTTTAATATCATAAAAGTCATAAATTTCATAGCGATGTATAATTTCATACGTAATTTCATAGTAACTGATAATACTTTAACATGTGTTTGTATTGGCTGCTGGAATGCTCAGAGCCCAAGTTAGAACTCACTTCTAGCAAGTGGGGCTCGTTCTTGCTACAAGTATTTGCTTTGATTTAGATTTTCTTCTCCCCATTTTCTCTTTGTCTTGACTTTGCCGTTATTTTTATTTTTTTAATCCTGTTGTATAATAAGTATTTAGAAAATGAAAACACGTGGGGATGTAAATAAATCTTTTCAGTGACTTGGGCATAACATTTAATGTCTTGGTTTCCTAATTCTGAATTTTAGAACTCTCTCATTTTGGTAAAGCACTAGGGATTCTACCAACATTTCACAGTTTGTGTGTATTCTTAAAGCAGTAGAGTATATGTGTACCGTTTATTATTAATTCTCTTTATGGTAATCCTCATGTCGTATATGAAGATGTAATGTCTCAATGTGGTTTTAGGGGCCTTCATTCCAGGGGTTCCCGTGCAGCCGATCCTCCTTAGGTACCCGAACAAGCTGGTAAGCATAGTGTTTGGCCGTGGGAAAACATCTCAGACATTCCGAACAGCACAAATCCTCCGGGACCCCTTTTAGAATTTGAAGAAAGCTCTGAATAGACAGAGGCTGGAAGCCCATGGGTAGACCCCATTCCCCGTGCCACATTTCATTTCTAGAAGTTTGCCAAGAGAGGCACGTGTTTGTGGACACCAATATTACACGATGTCTCTGGTATTCCTAAGCTCCAGGAAGGCATTTCCCCAGGTTCTCCTCTGTTGTTACTGTGATGGTCCAATGAAGTCTCAGATTCAGGCTCTTATTCGCCTGGGTAGCAGGAAACGTGCATAGATTTGTGATTTGCACTGAGCCTACAAAGAGACTCTTCCTGATTCAGCGGTCATTACTGGAGGGATAGCTGGTGTCGCAGGATAAATCTGGGACTGGCTTGGGGTTTCATTACTGGCTCAGTACTTCCTAGCTGTGGGACTCTTGGCAAGTAACGTGAATAAGAAGATACATGAAAAGAAGCTGTCATCCTATAGAAGGTGCACGGTTGGCTCAGGAAACAGGGACTTCCACTCCAGCTGGGCACACCGCTGCCTTCTGGATATTATTGTGCCACCGTTTTCCTAAAGAAAGAATTTTTGGAATCTGTTTTGTCTTGAGAGGAACTTTCTCTACTAGAGACTTTCCATGAACAAGCAGAATGTAATGATTCATTATCTATGTCACTTAAGATCAAGAGTTCTCGATCAATTCAACTTCCTTTCAGTGGCTGTCCTCTCACCTTTGGACGTCCCCTAGTTAAAAAATTAATATCTATCAAGATTTACCTAATTGTACTTCTGCCTATTTGGCATTTATGTAAATCCTTTGACTATGTACTACTCTAATCTTTTCTCCCGAGCATGTACCCCTCCCTTTTTTTTTTGGGAACTGATATATTCTGGGCTTTATAAGCAAATTAATTATCCAGATGTGTTCACATTAGGAGAAAAAATAGCTAAGCGTGCTCAGAATTCTATTAAGAACTAAAAGCAACTTGATTTCATGAAAAGATAGGTGGCTACGTATAGAAAAGAGATTTTTGCCATGTAGAGATATAATCCAAGAATTCATAGAGCAATTTGCTGTCGTTTAATAGGCTTGTTTTACTTTTCAACATACTGCTTTTAATTCAGCAGGGACGTATATGAGTACCAATATGAAAACAAGATTTTGATTTTATTTAGCTTTTATTTTTTTCTCTGAACTAACAGTCTAAACACCTTTGTTATTGTAGGATACCGTGACGTGGACATGGCAGGGATATACATTGTAAGTTGCTTCTCTCTATTGTTGGTTTATATAAATTTTGTTCAGGGAAGAAAAAGAAAAATTATTTATTCCTTTTTTTTTTTTTAAAGCCTTGTTTTTGTAAAAGTAAAGATTTCTAATCAGATCCTGGAATCTTGTAAAGGAGAAAGTCTGTAGAGAGCATCACTATCTTTCCTGTTAGCCCCCAGCGCTGGCCACGTGCAGAATTCTGGCTGTCTGCCGTGTTCTTGCGGGTCTCATGTGTGTAGCTACCAATCCTTAAGAAACAGTCCAGTGACCCAGTTTGTACCCTACTTAGCTTTAATCTTGTAGTTTTATTCCCACTGCAGATTTAGCGTGTTATCTGGTGTCTCCATTGTTGTTTTACTATATCGGTTTAAGCAGTCCGGAGTCATTGCGTCATATGGCCTAAAATAGCTGTGATGTGTCTGATCTGAGCTGAGAAAATAGCTAAGCTCTCAGTTCCGTTCTTGGATTTTAAAAGCAGAGGGATCAGCAGTTTCTATAAACATTTAAGACAGGAGAGGAATACAGCTCGCCATTAAGCAAGCTGCACTGAAACAGGCCTTTAAAAAGAACAGAGCATGTACAATCGTACTTTCTCTCAAGACGTTTTTGTCGAGATCCCCCTGGATAAGTCTGAGCTGGTTTATATTTGGTGAGAGCCATGTAAAATGCCTGGATGTGAGGACTTTGCCTGGGGCTTACCCAGCAATGCCTTTTGATACTATTACATAGAGAGTTTACATAACGTCGTCGATGCACAGACAACCACTTGGACCTATTTAAAAGGGAATCTGCATTCGCCTTCAAGTATCTTGCGACTTCCTTGCCTACCTCTTAGATAATCCAAACAGTGTATGAAAGTCAGATTTTTTTATGGTGCATGCCAATTTTCTCCATTTTGTATGTGTGAATTGCATCAAAATAATAAATTTTAATCAGAATAGGTAACTGATGGGCCATTCACATGTGTTAGTGTTTATTAACATGTGAAACATGTATGTTCCTATTACGCTTCAGTCCTTCATAGTTGAAGTTAAGTAAACGACACTCAAAATAAAGACCACAAATTGTAAAGAATATCTAGGCCTTATGTGGTCTTTAACTCTTCAGGAAATCGGTTTATTTATTTGGCTAGAATACGTGTTTTGTGCCACTGTTGATCTTGGGTTCCTGGTTTTCAGCTTTTTATACGAGAGCAAGTGAGAAGAAACAAATAGTGTGAGAGTATTTTAGAAAAAGGAGTGTCTACAAACTGGATATAGTGTGTCTTTATAGTTCCTGAGTTGTGTCATCCTTAGGGCCCTGACAATTTAAGCGCCTTGCAGAGACAGTGACTTCAGATTCACAGTGCGCTCAGCATGGCTTTTTCAAACTTTTTCAGCAGTCCAGGTAGGCGTGAAGGTCAAGTAGGAGAAGGCCTTCTTGGAAGGGGGATCAGGATAGAAAATGGAGTGTTCTGGCTAAACCAGCCTTCTAACAAGTGTGACAAAGGGAAGAAGAAAATAGGAGAGAGAATTCAGAAAAGAGAGGAAAACACTTTTTGAGGAGTTAAAGATTTCTTAGGAGTGATAAACACAAAATCTTTAAAAGGCACAGCTTTGTTTTGTCCACATGCCACATTGTGCTTGGCCTGCGGTAACTCTCATTTCTGCCCGAATCTTCCAGTGGGCTTCATACCATATTTAGCACTGAATCTGTTACTCTTAAGTCAGTTTTCTCAGTTGCTCCTGCTCCAAGGGCTAGTCTAGACTCAGATTCTAAGGAAGAGATTCTATACCAAGACAGACAGCCTAAGGGAGAGAGTTAATAAACTTGGGGAATACACTCAGAGAAAGGGCAGCTATGGAAAAGCCATTTTGTGTGGGTCTGAGAAGTGTTGTTTGGACAACACAGGTTCAATGAGATCTTATGCCTGGTTTGTTTCGTTTTCCTTCCTTCTTCCTTCCTTCCTTCCTTCCTTCCTTCCTTCCTTCCTTCCTTCCAGCATTCAGAATTTTCAGAACAGATTTGTCTGTGTGAATCACCAAATTCAAAAGTTCAATTTAAATAACTCAGGGACAATTTACTTTATAGTAGACGATGTGGATTGATTTTATTTGCTTAGGGTTAATAGTAAAAGATTTTTTTCCTCTCAGATGCGAAGTTTGACAACCAATACTTAACAACTTATAATTATATACGGAATTGGTACATCTATTTCTTAAATTCCTTCTTTTAACCAAGTTCCTTGTTTAAATTTCTAAATTTCTTATCTCAAGTAAGCCCCTTTAAATAACTTTTATAGGGGCGCCTGGGTGGCGCAGTCGGTTAAGCGTCCGACTTCAGCCAGGTCACGATCTCGCGGTCCGTGAGTTCGAGCCCCGCGTCGGGCTCTGGGCTGATGGCTCAGAGCCTGGAGCCTGTTTCCGATTCTGTGTCTCCCTCTCTCTCTGCCCCTCCCCCGTTCATGCTCTGTCTCTCTCTGTCCCAAAATAAATAAACATTAAATAACTTTTATAGCTAAATCATATTTTAGTTTCTTAAACACAAAAAAAGGTTGGTTGATTTCTTTCATGTAGTATAATCCACTCTGCCAGATTTTTGGGTCATCTGTCTAAATGAGGTGAAATAAAAATCCCATAGAAATCCTATCCCGAGAATCTAAATATATATTAGAAAGGTACATAGAAACAACTATTTCAGAAATTATCTTTGAGAGGGTTGGCTTTAACCGCTTTAAAGAAAGCCTTTATCTGGTTTTACAATGAAATTTGGAACATTTCAGAAAATTTCTCTTTAAATAAAATATTGATTATTAATTGGGACAATTATGATAACGTTTCTGCTTTTAGGGAAAGGCCCACTGGTTTTTTGGGTTTTTTTTTTTAATATCAGAGAAGAGTTTCGAAATGTAATGTTTACTTCAGGAGCTTTCCTATAAGCACATTTATGTACCTTAAAATGTGGCCTTGGTAGTTTCTCTAGGCTCGTAGGCCTACAAGCCTGAGTTGTCAGGGAGACTTCACATTTGGGGTTTAGTCTGCCGAGCTGCAGCTCTGACTCACAAGTACATATTTGGTATTGTACTTGGTGATTTAACTCTGGAATATCAAGAATACTTGCTTAAGCCCAAGGAGTGTTACAGCTGCCGCGTGGCATTCATAAGCACAAAATATATACATGAAGTATGACGTGGCGGTGTTTGCCTATAAAGAAAGGATCGTCGGGTGATATAGATGATACTTGTATTACCATATAAAGATGGCCTGTTCTTTTTTCTCCTCAGCATTCAGCTCTGTATGCTCACTCTCTGCCAGCTCTTCACAAAGGTGGAAGTTGAGGTAAGTCATTCAAAAACAGTCTTGGAACTGGAGATTTGGCCTTTCCTTTTCTTTGGCACTTCTAGTCTCGAGAGCCCCACCGTGCAAAGGTTGGCAGTTAAATCCGCCATCTTTAAAGCAGGCGCTGGTCTTTTACAAACTGTCCACCTGGCTGTCAGATCCAGCCCTTGGAACCCTATCAGGACAAACCTCTGGCTTCTGGGAACTTTCATAGGCGACCACCCTGGCTGACCAGATTTGCATAACTGGTTTCTATCATCCTCCTTTCAATGCTGACCTCTGCCCGGTTGAACGGTATGGTATGCTTCACTTCTTGACAAAAGGAGCTACATACAGTAGCCGACGGAGCCCCACAGCTCCTGGAAGAGTACGTTCTGTCAGAGCGGAGAGGTGCTACTTGGACTCTGGGGAGAGGCACAGACGTCAGAAGCCCTCACTTTGGACTCACTCTGCACCTGGAAAGCCTGAGGAAATCCTCTCTGGGAGGCAGCTCATGCCAGCATTCTTTTGGTCTGGTTTGGCCGTCTTTGGGTTTGAGTTGCAGAGACAGGCAGGGAGTGCGGGAGCGATTAGATGGTTCTGAAAATCCTGGCCAGATTTTTAAGACTCTGAACGATGGTTCCAGAACCGTTCTTAGATGCTAGCAATGATGAGGAATGGACTCATAAATGCAGAGTCAGTAGAGTTGGCTCTAGTGATGCCCTCAGGGAGCCTCTGAAGAGAGAAGGGTCCGAAGAGCGAGCCAGGCTCTTGCCTTCATTTTCCAGTTGCGTCCGTAGATTGTGCAGTGAGAAGTCTACGTTTGCATATGCTAATTCGGAGTCCTGAGTGGGGGCCCATGCTCCCAGTGACAGGACATGGAATTTAAGTCACGAGAATACTGGTTTTTTGTTGTTGTATAGCTTCGTCATTTAGCCACACAGAGGTCAGAAATGCCAAATGATGTAGGGGGCAAATTGCATTTCGAAATGAGTTTCACTTTGGTGAAATTTTTCTGGAGACTTACAGGTTGTCTGCTTGCCAGGAAACGATCTATTTATTAATTGTATGCCACACTTCCCCCCCTTTAAAACCAGTTCAGTCTCTCTCAATGTCATCAAAAAAACACTACTTCTTAGAATATACTTAGATGTTTCTAGAGAAAAACAGTAATCTGTACTCTAATAAGTTTGAGAAATACCAGTGTAAATAAAATCAATCAGATTTCTTTTTCTCAAGACCTGTCAGTGCCTTTGAGATGGTGTGACCACCATATCCCTTTTTCTCTGGGTACCTCCTGGAAGCGGTGTTCCATAGGATATATTTTGGGAAGCCCTGTCAGGAAGAAATATTATATTATTTCTAAGTACTCCAAGCGTGCTCTTCCATCTTTCATAGCTGTGCAGATAGACTAGCTCTGTTTGCTTTCTCTAAAAAAAGGAAGGGAGAAAGGAAGGGAGGAAGGAAGGAAGGAATGAGGGAAGGAAGGAAGGAAGGAAGGAAGGAAGGAAGGAAGGAAAAGAGGGAGGGAGGGAGGGAGGAAGGAAAACTTATACTTAAAACACCCACCCTGTCTTCTCTGCAAAATGGGAAGATATGGTTTATATAATATATATGCTGCCCCTTCCTCTAAATTTACCCTTCCCCAGCTAAAACAAGATCTAGCAACAGATGTGGAAATGCACCTAGAACTGTCTAGCTCATGTCTCAGTGGTCAAACTATTACAACAGAGGTATGCAAAGGCCTCATTTTTTTGTCCTGGCCATTATTACCACATTTCCTTTCTGTGTCATGGCCTTTTTCCTTTTCTATCTTTCTTTCTTCCTTTCTTTCTTTCTTCCTTGCTTTCTTTCTCTCTCCCTTCTGCTCTCCCTCCCTTCCACTCTCCCTTCCTTCCCTTCCCTCCTTCCTTTTTCTTTCTTTCTTTCTTTCTTTCTTTCTTTCTTTCTTTCTTTCCTTTCTTTCTTTCTTTCTTTCTTTTTCTTTCTTTCTCCCTTCCACTCTCCCTTCCTTCCCTTCCCTCCTTCCTCTTTCTTTCTTTCTTTCTTTCTTTCTTTCTTTCTTTCTTCTCTCTTTCTCTCTTTCTCCCTCCTTCCCTCCCTCCCTTCCCCCTTTATTCCCTCCTTCCTTCTTTTCCATTACAGTGTTTGCATTCTCCAGCTAGTTCTTAGACCTGTTTGAATAATATTTGCTGGCAAAGAAAGAATATATCCTTTGATAACTTCACAAACAAAATGGCTAGCACCTGGTTTAGAATAGCTGAACTGGTAAGATTCAATGTGTTTGAATTGTGGTGCAGGGCAAGAGGATGGGACCCTGTGGCCTTCACATGTAGTCTTCTTATTTTAATTATATTTATTTTAAATTCATGATGCTACCTTTCACCTTGGGGACTTCTCACCACTTTATGACTTTTGAATATTTTAATTCCCCCCGGTTGGGCACAATTGAAAAATGTATCCCACAGCCTGTCTGGTGCTCTCTGTGTCCACACCCTGGCTCAGGGCCCTGGAGAGTTGGGCGCTGTGTCAAGACTCCGGCTTCTGCACCACATCTGGGGATGCCCGACTTGAGCTGCCACACATGTAGCTTAGTTAGAAGGCTCGGCGTGTTTAATTGTGCCAACTACAGTCGTGTTGGTTGTTCAGAAGCACCCCCTCCCAGCGTCCATGTTCATTACAACTGATGGAAATCCTAGTTATTATTTTTTACATATGTTTTTAGAACTTTAGAACTTCTAGTAACCAGTTAAGCTTAATTAAGATGTACTGTTCAAGAATGTGGTCTTAAGTTTTGCGGTTTTTATTTTTATTTATTTTTTATTTTTTTAATGTTTATTTATTTTTGAGAGAGAGAGAGAGAGAGAGAGAGAGAACAAGCAGGGGAAGGGCAGAGAGAGGAGGGGACAGAAGATCCAAAGCGGGCTCTACAGTGATAGCAGCAAGCTCGATGTGGGGCTCGAACTCGTGAACCGTGAGATCATGACCTGACCTGAAGTCAGAAGCTTAACCGACTGAGCCACCAGGCACCCCAAGTTTTGCAGTTTTTAAAATGAACTTGAGTGGATCATTTGGTATCCTTTTAGACACCGCGCTGGCGAGTCATAGGACATCTCTGGATGGTGAAGGCTGTATTCTTTCCTTTTACGACTCACTCCTCACTGATGATGATTTTCCAACTCTGTAGTTACCGAAACCATTGGATAGCTAACACCTAGGGAGTGTAATGTCTCCTCCCCTCACTCCCTCTCTGCTTTCTCAACAGAGACTTGCTTTTGAAAAGGCCATTATTTCCTTGACTCTTGAGTCTTAAAAATACAATCAGGTCCAAACCTCACACCCTCTATAATTGGTCTTCCGGCATCCTTGAACAATGATGCCATGTGTGTCCGCAGAAGGTTCTCCTGAAAGTTATTCTCTGGATCATAGTGGCATAGTGGATGTGTTTAAACTGTCTTTGAGTGGTTACTTTTATTGGCCAGCTACCTCACACGTATGTCTTTATAAGCATCTGGCTTAGGGGCATAGGGAAGAAGATAGCTAGTAGGAAACATCCCCAAATGTGACATAAATCAACAGCCTGCTAGTGAATCTCATGAAAGAGAATCCATGCAAAGCCAGATTATAGGGCACTATGTGGACAGCAGCTGTTTTATGAATGGAAACAGGGCATTCACAGTGACCATCAGTCTGTTTCCTCCTTCATAGGTTACATCTCTATTTTTATTCAGAGCTATCCATTATAATACAAGTACAGAAAAATGTTTGTAGGCAGACAGAAACATTTTGTTTTAGTAAATTCTTTTGCAAAGCTTAAAGCAAGCTTCTAGCGGCTAAAATTGGACTTACAGTACTTTATGGTGGGCAGTCCATTGTCACAAGTAAGAGAAGGTCATTGTTTTTTTATTAAAAAAACAATTCTGATTTTGGAAAGGATTGTAATAGTGAGTGTTATGACCAATCCCTGTAGATAGATACAACTCTTTATTTATTTAAAAAAAATTTTTTTTTAATTTTTATTTATTTTTGAGAGAGAGAGAGACAGAGCGTGAGCAGGGGAGGAACAGAGAGAGAAGGAGACACAGAATCCGTAGCAGGCTCCAGGCTCCGAGCTGTCAGCACAGAGCCCGACCCGGGGCTCGAAGCCACAGACTGAGAGATCATGACCAGAGCCAAAGTCAGACGCTTAACCAACTGAACCACCCAGGCGCCCCAATACAACTTTTCAAATCTCCAAAGAGTTTATTACTTAGGGAAGGTTCAGATATGTTTATGTAGTTTATTTAGTTATCCAAACACACTCATATGACTTGTGGTTTTGAATCTAAAACAAACAAGCCTTTTAGAAAACCTCTATCACGCAAATACACACACACACATAAAACCTATATATGTGCTTGTTTTAACCAAGCTAATTTCTTCTGGAACTCAGTAGAATTCTGAAATTTCTAAGCAGTAGCAGAGAAGTAGAATGTTGTATGTGGTGCCTGGGTGGCTGAGTCAGTTAAGCGTCCGACTTTGGCTCAGATCATGATCTCACGGTTCGTGAGTTTGAGCCCCGCATCGGGCTCGGTGCTGCCAGCTCAGAGCCTGGAGCCTGCTTCGGATTCTGTGTCTCCCTCTCTCTCTGCCCCTCCCCTGCTCACACGCTGCCTCTCTCCCCAAAATAAATACACATTATTTTTTAAAAAAAGAAATAGAATGTTATATAAAGAATATTAGCTGGGGTTTTCTTCCAATTCTGCTGCTACCAACCTGTATGTGCTCGGGTGAATGACTTAAGCCTCTCCTAGCCTGTGTTCTCAGTGGTAAAATGGGATAATGGCACCTCTTTTATAGGGTGGTTAGCATTTAGTAAGGTCACTTACGCACTAGCACGTGGTAGGTGTTCAATAAGCATTCACTTGTACTTCCCTTATCCTCTAAATGTCTCTGTTCTTCAGGGAAGAAAGCAGCGAATGTTAGTTCGTAAATGCCTTCCTTGATTCGCATTTGCTCTTTCTTGAAGACTTAAAAGAAGAATCACAAGAAGAGCCAGAACTCCACGTTTGTTGAGAGTGATTCGTTAAAGTCCTTTCCTGTTACTTGGAAGAAGAAAAGACTGATTGTAGTATCGTCACTCATCACTCTTTCTCTTTTTCACGATGGTCCATTTAGTAGAAAGGAATGTGCCCCGCGTGGTCAGGAAACAATGAATAAGGCAGTTTTGCTGGGCCTGAGTAGCCATGTAAAGGGTTGGCTCTGGATACCGGATCGCCTTCAAAATGGGCTGAAGAATTCTGACTTTATCTTGCGGGCGGCCTAAGGCCCCGGAGGAGGTAGGGCACTCCCAGACCAGCAGGACAAATGAGGTGTTAGCATGGGAAATATGTCGGTTAGCCTCCCCTTAGATGGGGCAGGGTGGTGCCGAGCCTGCGGGGGGGAGGAACAGAGCACATCGAAGCGAGGCCCGGAGCCAGTCTCGGGAGCAATGGGAAAAAACTGGGGAAGCTCACTTGGGCTGTTGTGGGGAGGCAGTGCCTGCCGTCTCCCCACCGAGGTTCCATAGCTGGATCTGTGAGATAATCTCATGGCGGGCAGATTAATAGGGGAAAGGATACACACATCTATTCATTTTTAAGATGTGTGCAAGGCATCATGGGGAATAAGAAGTGGATACCACAAAAAGTAGTGAGGAAGGGGAGGGAGGGGGCAGACCACGCAGGGGAGAGTCAGTGGTTTTTAGGAAAGACTGGTGGGCCCTGGGAAGAATAGACCGGGAGCTATGATAGCGTGTGATCACGTTTGTCTGTGTGTGATGTCGAATTCCAGTCGTGTCACCTGCGGTAAGAGTCCATCTTCCCTGTTGGGTGAAACTCCCCAGGAGGGACTTTAGGACAGATGAGGGACAGAGTTCCTTTCGGAGTAGCTGACTTTAGGGAGGTAAGGGAAGTTCAGAGAAAACGTCTCCCACATTGGCTATTTTCCAAGTGCCTTCAGCTCAAAATAATCAGTATACCAAAGCGGTATGTTTCGGGGTCGCATGTCCTTAACTCTTTCACTGTCTTCCTTCTAAAGTTGAGCTTGAAGTACCATTGGGATGAAAAGTAGGACTGCAACCTGAGAAGCACAGACTGTGTTTGAAACATTTAGATATGACGGCAGCAGGTGCAGCACAGATATCCAAGCCGCAGTGAGGTTCATGTTAAGTAACTTGATCCTCACCTGTCACACAGACACTAAGGAAACAGACTTAGTATTGAGATCACATTTGGGGGCACACTTGCATGATTAAAAGGAAAAGGGAAGACCTTCAGCAAAACAAAACTGTTTCTGGAGGCGGTATGGTCACCTGGGGAAAATCACATAATTTTCAAGCAGCTGTAAGGACCCTATGGAGCTTCCCATGGATCGGAGGAGCCTCAGCCCGTAAGATTGTGCACCTTTCTTTAGCATCCCACAGTGGTCTCTAGCAGGGATGGGAAGGCAGGAGCAGGAGAGGTGATCATGGGTATGTGGTTGGTGCCATGGGTGTGGCAGAAGGGGGAGATTCTGGATGACACGAAGTCCACATGGAGGTGTCTGACTCCTGAAGGGCAGTGGGGACAGGCAGGCAGCTGTTGCCAGGAAGGGAGGGACGAGCGTGTCCTGAGGGTCACTAGCAAGTTCTTACAGTCTGTGCCGGACCAAGTTAGAGAAGTAAAAGCTAATAGGCGACGAAGGGAAATTCTCATGGAAGAACTTGCCAGAGAAGGTTAACATCCTATGTTTGTCGCCCTGGCTGAGGCACAGCTGAGAACACCTGTGGCCAGGTGGAGAGCCGTGAGATCAACATGTCTGATGAACCGTCCATGTGGATACTCGGGATGGTGAGAGAAGGTGAAGGTAGAAAAGAAAATTTGGGGTCCTGAAGACCCTGCAGTATTGAGCTGTGTATTTGGGGACAGTAGCAGACAACAACAATCACGTTTTTCCGTCTTCAGCCAGTCTCCCTACCCGCATAGAGGACCCGTATATGCTGTGAGCCTTGAATGTCTACATGCAAAATGGAAATGTGTTAAAGAGGGCTAGGTCCGCTCCAAGGAGAAGTGACTTCTTACGAGAATTTCCATTGAATTGCTTCTCAGGAGGCATGGGAGGCCTCCAAGGCCCGTGAGGGTCAAATACAGGCTTTTAATTATTTTGTACTCTCAGTGGGATTTTCTTCATTGAGAATAAAATGCCATGCCAATATGAGAGTTATTAAAAATTCTTTCACGGAAAATATTACCTGCAGTAAAAGGAATTAAACCCACAGTTCGTCGTATTATGTTTGGTTAACAGTGTAGCCGTAATTTATTTTTCAGGGTTTTCAAGGATGTGCCTTTATGACCTACAGATTAAGCGTGTGTCAAATGATCGTGTGGCTTTTTTTTTTTTAAAGTGAAGAATTATATGGCAATTTAAAACGTTTTTGTATTCTTTTGTTAGAGGTTTTATGAACATTGATTTTTAACGTCCTGTTTTCTTCCTTGGATTTCCTACTAAGCACGCATAAGAAATTCACGTCTAGAACAGGATGGAGGGACACTTGAGAAAGATTTATCTGCAAAGATCGGATGTTGCCCTGGATACATAAGTGATGTGGGGACCTCTGGTGGCTTAGCGTGTTTTTCCATCTTAAAGAATAACGATCCTAAGTGGAAAGCTAGCCGTCGAATTCCAGTTGGAGAGGGCTTTCGAGAACATCGAGTCGAACTTCCTCGCTTGACAAGAGGGGGAACTGAGTCTCATCAGGGCTGAATGACTTTCCCGGGACCTCACGGCAGACACAAGACAGCAAGCGGCCGAAACAGTGTTCTTTGCACAGCATGCCACCGTCCCCTGGGAGAGGCTGTGTCACAAAGCAGTCAATGGCGGTCAATGGCGGTCAATGTCACCTAGCGCACGGTCCTACGATTCCTGTCCAGTTTCTCCTCCCGTACCACTTGCATCCATGCTTGCCTCTGCACCCTCACTCCCTCTGTTCGTGGTCTTTCCTTCTCTCACGGGGCGATTCCAGACCCTCCAGGGCTTCTCCCTGCTCTTAGCCTTTTCCTCTTTGGTTTGTCCACTCCTACCAACCGATGTTTCCGCTCAAAAGCTTGGACCTGGTCACGACAGCCCCTGGCTCACACTTCATCTCTGAATCACCCTTGCCCAAAGGCTTCTTGACGTGATTAACAGGATTTGAAAACAGGTCGACAGGAGTCCAAAAGTGGTGTTCTTTATACAGTCTCCTTTCTCTTTCAAATCGCGATCCTGCCACTGGTGTGTGGTCTTAACCTCTTCAAGCTACTTTCTTCGCCTGAGAGTTGATCTTGTAAAGCCCCTAATATACAGTACCCGGCACGTACCCAGCCTATGGTACGTGCTTAGTGGATGGTAGCTCTCATTGGTAGACTGCACTCATCTGTCATAACTTTTACCCCACCTCATGGAGAGCTCCTTGAGGGCAGGGGCTTTGCTGTCCTGTCTTCTGGGTTTAGCGCAATGCCTGGCATACAGGAGGTGCCTCAGCAATATTTATTGAATGAAAATGGGCCATGAAGTCTTAAGCACGTCTTTTAATGTGAGTCCCAATCCTGTGACTAAAATCAAGAGGACCGGTGGAATGAAAATAATGCATATAAAACCCCTAGCACGGTGCCTGGTCCATAGTTATAATTCAATGAACAGTAGCTATTGGCGAGATCATGTTTATCCTTAAAAAGCCAAGATCAAGTATTAGCTCCTCTGTAAAGCTTCTTTGGCTGCCTTTCCCTGCCCCCTGCCAAATTAATCATTTCCCATCCCTTGCTCTCATACTCCAGGAAGGATGGTTGAGTGGGGAAAACAAAGGTTTTAGAATCTGATAGGACTTGGGCTGAGTCCTGGTCATGTGACCTTTATAACTTGAACCTAAGTTAGTTGGTCTATCCTAGTAAAATACGGATCTTTTTTGGAGCAGGAATAGAGTCCTGTTAATCTTGCCTGGTATATAGTAGGTGCTCAAAAAATATGCAATGAGTTCAATATAGCACCAAAATCTTGTTAAATGTTAGAAAACTGTAAATAAAACAAGAAGAGTACAAATGAGACATTACAGAATATCAAGTAGAGAAAAAAAAGTAAAATTTAAAATGATAACACATGATACTCTGCAAAAGCTAGAAAGCCCATGCTAACGGTTAAAAGAGAGCAGAAGAAATGCAAAGCGTGACATTTGAACGAATGATAAAAATATGGCCGACACAGGCGTGGGTAGAGAAGATAAATCATAAGAAACAGGTTACTTCTGGTACTAACATTTTCACACAAAGGGCTGGCAGTGGTAGGGGGTACAGCTTGGAGAATAAGATCTCAGAACCTACAGCTTTACAACTTCCAGAATATTCCAGGCACTGGCTTCTTTCATCCTCTTCGCACTGAAGTGAGTGGGCGATCACAGCCCTCTTGTTAGGGTCCAGGCAACAGTGAAGAAAACTCCAGAGACCTACCAGTTAACACACAGAAAGACGCAGGGCTGGACTACGGATCCGCTGAGTGGCACACAGTGTTGTTCCCCATCTAGCATGTAACCCACGCGCCAGGAAGGTGGGGGATTTAATATAATGACAGACAGCTTATAAATTAATGTATGTAGCATTTAATGCTTAGGCCTAACAGTTGTAATGGAAAGGTATGTTTGCCTTTCAGTTTATGCCTGTTCAAGTACCAAATGATGAAGAAAAAAGCGATGCCATCCTTTTTGCCTGTAGAGTCCGGAGTCTAATGGCAGAGTAAGTTTCTGTATATCATCATAATCAATAAATAGTTTTTAAATGATTGGTAAATATATAGTTTTTATATAGTTTTAGGATTTGTTTTTGTTTGTTTGTTTTTTGTTTTTTTAATTCCGAGGGTCTCATTTCTTAAGTCATTCTGGTTAGAAATTCTAAATGTGCCCAGGAATGTGGTAAAACAATCTACGAATATTTTCCCCAGATGCAGCCCCAAACTGATGGCTATGTGTCTTTGCCAGAAAGGGAGCAGGGAGGATTCAATAACCAGAAGAGACCAGCCAGTGACTTCCACGGGGTGGATTCTCCTAAGCTGGCCTGTGGCTGTCTGACAAAGCCTTATGACGGTCTGAGCCCTTCATGGTCCGCTTCCTATGGCCCAGCCTCCACAGAGCTGCCAACGCTGGGTGTTTCAAAGGCATTAATGAATACAGCAACAAAAAGGAGGAAGTTTGCAAGGGAACGTAATGGAGGCACAGAAACGGGGGGGAGTCACCCCCATTCGGAATGGCTATAAGTTTAGGATTTGTAAATCGCAAAACGGGAGGCAAGTATTGTCCTGCGCTTAAGGGAGTTGTAGCTGTCCATCACTCTGATTAGATCAGTCTCCTCCCGTCCTGTAATGAAAGCATGCATGTCATACTGTCCGACCTCCCAGGCAGCCCTACCGGGTGCTCACCCTCATGCCAGGTGCCACCTCTTTCCGCCATTCCAGTAGGAGGGTTGACGCTCATAGGCCGGCGATATTTATCCCCAGTAAACATTCAAATGAGAACTCTGAATTTAGCTTCATGACTGAATTTGGTGTTATAAGCAAGATTATATTTTTTATTACATCTATATTATATATATATTAATATTTCACAGAAGAACTTTATTTTCAAAACAATAAATTTTCAAATGTTCAAAAAAATTTTACTATGTGTACCTATAGGTACTTGATTTTCCCAGTTTCTAGATTAGCTACAAAATTTGCTTTTATATTGTTTTCTTCCCTTTCTCCTTATGTTTTCATAGGAGCTCATGTCCAAAAGTTAGGAACTAAGATACATTTGGGGAATGGAGGGAATTTATACCAGCTATCTTGACCTCCCAATAATTTGCCTAAAAACAGAGCAGGGATTTGATTAGGCAGCCGTTTTGGTTTTTTTCTGAATTCGGAGCCGTGGAGATTTAAGGGTCTTGGATAAAGAGTAGGAAAGACCTCCATTAGCTGCACAACCATGGACAGACAAGTCCCTCGAGGGGTCCTTTTCCTCCAGTGTAAAGTTGGAGTTAGAATACTCGTCTCTCCTCTCTGATGGTTTTGGTTATCCTGAGAGTCACCTAGGAGAGTGTATGACAGAATATTTGAAAGTGGTAAAGTGGTGGTGCTACCACTCTTGATACTTACCGAGTACTGTGCCAGGCTGTTACTCTGGGTAGCTAACGTGACCCTCACAGCACTTCTAGGAGGCAAGTGAGGGACCTGAGATTCAGAGCGGGAAGTCGTTTGCCCAAGATCATAGCAGACAGTGAGGGTCTGGGCTGGGACTCACATCCCCACTTGCTACCCAAACCCAAAAGCTCTTAACGAGCACGCTGTACCCATGGAGCATGATAGATTACACATTCCTGAAATAGTTAAAATGTTTATTTTCCCGCTTACGTATTCTTATACCAGAATGTTTACTCATCAAAAATAGCCTAGTTGTAGATAGAAAAAAATACTTTATTCGTATCCCATTCATTGAAAATGTCACGTTCTTCACGGTGATTCAACAAAACCAAATACCGTTGAAGATCTAACTTCATGAGTCTCACTGAATATTTGTGAATGAAAGTTTTGTGAAGAGGAATCTTCAGGAAATTATTTCATGTTCTGGCCAGGCTTTCTTCTCAGTACTCAGTTTTTTTTCAAGTCATTATATATATATATATATATATATTTTTTTTTTTTTTTTTTTCCAATCTAATTCATTATCAGATCTCTGAGCAGGAGGGAGCTAGTAGGGGTTATGTGCTCCTTCGAGGGTGGAGGATGTTTAGGTTTGGAAGAAATCTTGAGCTTATTATCAGTTCTCTTTAGTATTTTCAGAAGATTATGTAGCAAGAAGTCATCTCCAGTTTCGAGAGATGGAAAAACGCAGATGGCTAGCGATTTGGGTAGATTACTCACTTACACTGTGTACAGACAAATGTAGCTGTTCAAATGGTACTCCCACAGGCATTTTCGGCCCATCTTTACAATAGATAACCCTGTAGAGTAAGTAGGGTAATTATTCCTATATACAGATGACAAGAGCGAGGCTTAGGTTAAGAGCCAAAAGGTCCACAGCTGGTGAAAGACTCCACCGGACTGGAACAGAAGCCTTAGTCCTTTCCCTGAGACTGAAGTCAGCTATTGTCACAGTTAAAACACAAAACAACCAGGAAGTCTGTGCAGAAGGAGAGAAATACGTCTCTTTTGCAATAATAAGCCAAAGCTACTGGTTTAAAAAGTAGTAAATACTTTCCCGTTTACTGTTGTTCGTTCACCAGCTCAGGCCTAATGAAAAAATCATTACCTTTCATAAAAAAAAAAAAAAATTGAATTTGTTTGCTTTGAAATGCCGTTTAGAGCTTTGGGAATTCCAGTAACAGACCACACCTATGAAGACTGCAGATTAATGATCTCAGCAGGACAGCTAACGTTGCCCATGGAAGCTGGGCTGGTGGAATTTACCAAAATTAGCCGGAAATTAAAGTAAGTATACCTTTAAATTGCTACACTTTTGTAAAGGTGTCCCAAAGAGATCTGAACTCCTCTACGCTTCTTTTCCCTGGTTTCATTAATGCTCGGCTCTCGAACCTCCATGGTGTTTATTAAGGAAGGTAGAGTTGTGAATTTATCTCCTACTTAGTTCATCCAGTTGTGTTTTTTCAAGGACAGCTAACTCAGAGACATATGTGTTGGTCACAGGAGGAGACTGAGAGAGAGTGGATATGGACCAGCACAGATCCGCCTCCGCCCAGAAGGGTCTCAGAGCAGTCAGCCTACCCCGCTGCCCTTTGCAAGGATGGCGTAATTAGATGGGACTGGCATGCGGTGGTCAGAACTTCTCGTGTGAAAAATGAATTGACTTGTAGAGAAGCAATTCTGACCATCACTGAATTTTAAGTACTTACCCTCAATCTCCTTTTTCTTCTGGGTACATACTTTTTTTTTTTTTTAAGGCCAAAACACCCCTTTGTGTTTTTATGAACAACCCATTTGAACCATCTGCTATGAAAGGTGTCACCCCTGGTTTCCCACTTACTACCATTCACTCTGTTTTCAGCCCTATTAGGGATTTGCAGAATGTATTGATTCCCTTGGCCTTGGCATCCTCCTTAGGAGGGAGCTGCAGAAGCAGTTATTGTGTTAAAGGTCAATATTTACTTATTTTTTAAAATATTTTTTTGATACTTATTTATTTTTGAGAGAGAGGGACAGAGTGTAAGAGACAGAGAGGGAGACCCAGAATCTGAAGCAGGCTCCAGGCTCTGAGCTTCTGAGGCTTCTGAGCACAGAAACCCACAAGCCACAAGATCGTGACCTGAGCCAAAGTCGGATACTTAACCGACTGAGCCACCCAGACACCCCAGAGGTCAATATTTAAAGATAATAGAGCAAGTATTATTTATATCTTCTAGATAGCAAACACGTTTTGATGTTATATTTACAAAATTCGTATAAATTTGAAAAGTTTAGATACTGAAATTGGATACAGAAGAAAGCAGTTATGTGTTAAGTCACCTGTTTAGTAGTACAAGACAAAGGCAGATGTGCTGTAAGCTACGGTACGTTTTCTGGTGTTTTAGTGTTTTTATAACTAACATCGGAGGAAGTGTGTCCTATCTAATGAATCTCCGACACAACATTTTGTAAAATGTGCATTCATTATCAGCCTGGAAGCTCCTTAGAAATTAAGAGTGGTATTTTTTTTTTTTTTTAACAACTCAGTAAGTACTTTTGACCTAATTAGTAATATTTGGATTACAATACGATTTCTTATTTTCTTTTCATGAGTCATTTCTTGTTCTGTCACATTGCTCTTCTCAGTTACTTTTCTTTTGCACAGATATTTGGGGGAAATTAGTCTTACCGATATCCTTTAAAAGACTCAGAAGCCTGGGGGGGCGCCTGGGTGGCTTAGTCGGTTAAGCGTCCGACTTTGGCTCAGATCATGATCCCATGGTTTGTGGGCTCGAGCCCCGTGTCAGGCTCTGTGCTGACAGCTTGGAGCCCGGAGCCTGCTTCAGATTCTCTGTCTCCCTCTCTCTCTCTGCCCTTCCCCCTCTTGTTTTCTCTCTCTCAAAAATAAATAAACATGAAAAAAAAAACCCTCAGAAACCTGTATACATGTTCCATAGGTATCCCAAAATACCCATTTTATCTTCATTTTCAAATGTAACGATGTGCAATATTTTTTCCCTCAGACAAACGAATGTTCGCAACATGTCCTTGTGGATCGTAAGGGGCTGACAACACGCATCTCTGATTGTTTGTTTGCTTAGGTTAGACTGGGATAGCATTCGTAAGCAGTTGGACGAGTACGCAACCATTGCCTGTTGTTCCAAAGGAGGAAGAATCGGAATTGACGAATTTGCAGAGTATTTAAAGTTGCCTGTTTCAGATGTCTTGAGACAACTCTTCACACTCTTTGACAGGGTATGTTAAAACGTGATCTTCAACTTGCTAACATTCATACTCTGCCCGTCTCCACGGGGCATAAATCAGTACGGCATTAGAAGAACTTGGCAGGTCGCTGTTAGAGGAAGCGAGGCCGAGTGTGTGGTTTAATTTCATGATTTTGTTTGTTCCCCTTAATAAACGAGAGCAGTAGTAATATCATGATGTGCTTGTGTGCGTGCACGTGTGTGTTGCAACAGTTATGATAGTATCTATTTATTTTAAACACCAAGTCAGAAGTAAAGATTGTGACCATACAAACCGTGTTTGTAATACGGAAATTGCCAAGGCCTCTTTAACTGGCAGGAACTTAAATATTTATGTCAAAATTCATACATTGATGACAGGGGTGGTACTGTTCTGTTCTGAAGGTTTTGGACTTCCCCCAAAATGTGTGACCACCAAGTAGATTTTCTTTTCAAATAACATTTTAGGACAAAGGCTTCAATTAAAGCTTGGCTGTTAGCCATTGTATTGGGGGTACAGTTTTCTGCTTATGAATATGTCAGTACACGCAGTTAGATAACTGAATTGTCACGGAGTCTCCTTAGGAAAAATGTATCAAGGTTTCAAGTTCTCTATTTTTAATGTGTTTTTTAACATATAAAATTGACAGTGAAGTTTACTGTCTTGGTTACAGTTTTACGAGGGTTCATAAATGCATCGAGGCATATAACTACCACTCCATTCAAGATATATCACAGGTGCCAAAAAGTATCCCCTGGGGCTATTCTTTTATAGTCAAATCCTTGCCCTACCCTTAACCCCCAACAGTCACTCCAACCCTACAGCTTTGCCCTTTCTAGACGCCATATAGATGGAATCGAAGGGTACATATCCTTTTGAGTCTGGCTTCTTTGGCATAATGCATCCGAAATTCAGCCGTGCCGTTGTGTGTATCAGTAATTTGTTCCCCTTTCTTGTGGAGTGGTATTCCATTGTATGGACGCAACATTCTTGGCGTATCCGTTCCCCAACTGAGGAGAGTTTGGTTTGTTTCCAATTTGGGGCCATTAAGAATACAAACTGTGAATATTCCTGAATAGGTTTTTGTGTGAATGTAGGCTTTCGTTTCACCTGGGTACATACCTAGGACTGCGGTCGGTCGTGTTATTCCTTATCTGAGAGTGACTTTATGTTACGCGGATTCCTGAAGGCTATTTGCGTGGTGAATAGAGCTGAGTTGCTAGCTCTTCCCTTTCAACAATTTAATGATGACGTCATACTGCCTTCGGTCTCCCACAACTTTGCTGCCTTACACTCCTTGTTCTTTCGCTGTGGCTTTCCTCACCAACCCTCCTGCCGTGGTGTCTTGTCCAGAGGTAGTTGCTTTCTGTGTTTTCATGAGAGTTTCTAATTATAATTGGAAGGAGAGGGAGGCCCAACTCGACTTAGTCCCTCCTGGCTGGCACCGGAAGTCCCCGTTCTCTATTGACCGCTGGGAAAAGATACTTCACGAGGAAATGACAGCCTGATGACAGCAACGAGGACACGGCTTCTTTTTCCCTTTACCCAGGGCACACTCACGTTCCTAATCCTGTGATCTCTAAGACTCATCATTCTTTAACGTGACTCACTTCAGCCACCTTCTCTGGGTAGTGCCCACTGCCCTTTCCTTGGCTTGCTTGCGGCACACAAGTAATCTTTCCCTGTCCCTGACACTGCAGTGGCACTACTAGAAAGCATGATGAAGATTTAGGAGAAAGGAGAAGTAAGTCATCAGCTCCACCCATGCAAGTTGGGAAAACAGAAGAACTTCTCGCTTGGACTGTTACAAGTCTTTCTGTGGGATTTGTGTCGCATCCTCCTCTTTGACTCTAGATACCAGGCAAGTAATTTTAAATGAAGCTTCTATAAATATGAACGTGGTGACAGGAAAGAATATGGCAGGGATGTACAAATGAGGACAGGAGATGGGGAAACGGGAAGCGCCGTGAAGCAGGAACCAAGGAGGAAGTTTCGAGCACATCTTAGACCTTGTGCTCATCGGGATATTTGATCAAAATTAGAAACAATGTCTGTCAAGGTGGCCCTCTCTTCAGGTGTCAAACTGTCACCGCCAGCAGTTCCGGGGTCGTGAGGACCACAGATCATGAGGATCTGGCTGTTGATCACTGACAGTCCCTGCCGGCCGCCCCGTCGTTTCTCTGGCAGTGTTAAGTATGGGAAGATTGGAAGTGGGGAAGGGAGCAGCACAAGGGTCACAATAACCCCCGGTGAGCCGGTTCCTCTGAACTAGAGGGTACAGTGGGCTCCAGGCACTTAGGAGACTGGTGAGTGTTGGCAGCCAGTTTGGGCAATCACATTCCCGCGTGGACCGCTTCCACAGGTTCACACATCACTTACAACTGGGTTTGTCGCTTCTTTGTATAGTGTGATTTGGCTTTCGCTACAGACAGTGAGATGGTCTCTCCAGCACTTTCCTTTTGATCTCCAAAGGTAGACAAAATAGTCTGGGGAATTAGTGACTAGAGCCCATGACCTTCCTTTCCTCTTTCCCTCTTTTCTCCCCTTTCTGTCTTTGTCTTTCTTTCCTTTTTTTTTTTTTTTTTTTTTTTTGTCTTTAACACATCCGCATGTCTGTGCCTGTGAAGATTTGCTTTGTTTAGAGAAGGGGAATTATGCAATTGTTGCCACGCCCTGTGCGGGTGAGCTACTCCCACCCTAGGCTTGTTTTCTCAGTCTCTCTAAGTGATTTAGCTGGGGAATGTTCCAGGGGAAAGACAAGAAGTTCAGTAACCCCATAGTTTGTTTCCCTCAGAGTAGCTTATCTTGCTAAACTCAATGTTTCATGGGGGGCGGGGGGGGGGGGGAGGAGGAGGGGAGGGGGAGGAAGGGTGGGAACGAGAAAGGGCGGGGTGTTCCTGTGGGTCTTCCAGCAGCTGGAAATGTTTGCAGTGCAGACAGCTGCCCGAAGCCTCTCTCAGTCTCTCCCAGAGTCTAATGTGGTTGTGTTGGTATTTGGGGGATGGGGGAAGAGACCTATCTCCCCACATTCCCTTACTCTTTCTATGTGCATTCTTGGCTAGTCTACAAAAACTTTGTAATTTTTTTTTTAAATTGAAATTCAAGTCCGTTAACATACAGGGTAGTATTGCTTTCAGAAGTAGAACCCAGTGATTCATCACCTACACGCAATACCCAGTGGCCATCCCAACAAGTGTCCTCCTTAATGCCCATTACCCACTTAGCCCATCCCCTCACCCGCCTCCCCTCCAGCAACCCCCAGTTTGTTCTCTGTATTTAAGAATCTCTTATGATGTGCCTCCCTCTCTGCTTTTATCTTATTTTGTTTTTCCTTCCCTTCCCCTACTGCGTGTTTCTTAAATTCTGTTGTGTTTCTTAAATTCCACATGTGAGTGAAATCATGCGGTATCTGTCTTTCTTTGCCTGACTTATTTCACTTAGCATAATGTACTCTGGTTCCATGCATGTTGTTGCCAATGACAAGATTTCACCAAGCAGTATTCCATTGCATATAGATACACCACATCTTCCTTATCCATTTGTCAGTCAATGGACATTCGGGCTCTTTCTATACTTTGGCTATCGTTGGTAACGCTACTATATACATAATGGTTTTGTCTCAGTTTCGTCTCTAAAAAATACACTGTTAGTCCAGCCCCCTGTTGACACTCTGACAGGTCCCTTCAGACTCCCAGGTATGTATGTGGCAGCAGGTAAGGTCCCACAGAAGCATGGCATTCGTGATCCAAAGCGCACCAGAGTTACCTAGTTTAGGGTCATTTCCTTCGGAGAGGTCTGATCTCTTTGAAAGATAGAAAAGAACTTTTTCATCTTGGCGTCGAATTTACCTTCTTTATTTTTATGAATGCACACTGAACTCTGCCTCTGATGAGTCGGGTGTCCAGATGAGTCAGAGTCGAAGGCTGAGACGATGGTGGTGTCTCGACATTTTTTATATTCACAATCCCGTTTTCAATACTAGGGTTTTTTTGCCAGCACTCTTGAAGGGATTGAAGTGTACTTAATGGGATTCGGAAACCACACTGGCTCAACCAGAAATCGTTGGAACGCCGTCGTGTTTACAGTTACAAAGGGGTCTCGGGGTTGTCGATTTCGTCCTCCTCCAGCGCGGTGTCCCCAGCAGACCCGTGTGCCGCCGCCTCACCAGCAGTCTCTGATGTACCTGTGAGACGGAGTCCTCACGTCCCCCACAGCACAGCTCATCTTCGTTGCTAGCTTGACAGTGTGCCATGTCATCTGCCCTTTACTTCTCACTGGTAGCAAGGCCGGTGTCTCCTCGCCGCATCTCGTGACACGCTCAGCTTAGTATGTCGTCGGCATCCATCACTCCAATACTATGCAAGCTCACTGGTGGCAGAAGCTGTATGTCAGGGGTCAGCAGACTTTTCCTGTAAAGAGCCAGATGGTAAATACTTTTTGCTTTGCGGGGCATATGGTCCCAAAGTTTCAGGGCAACTTGTACAACGGAACAGAAAAGTTCATCTCATCCTACCCAGAAAGGTTTCTCCATTTACGGCCAGTCACGTCAGCTGCGCAAGCGCCCGGTCCTGACTCTCAGCGTGAGCAGAAAACCCGCATGCTGCAGCACCCCACCTTGTCGGACAGGAAGGGGCAAGCCGAGATGCTTGTTATTGTTGGCACTCGTGATTTAACGCTGGCACTAATACCGAGAACCGGGCAGACAGGAAAGAACTCGGGATAAAGAAATGCATTCATTCCACATAATGTGAAACAGCAATAAAAGATCTACAGAAGCTTACAATAGCCAAAAACGCCGGAGTGTCAAAGAGCTGAAGTGCACACACGCTTTTCCTGTCTAATATTTCAACAAAGGACATAGTGAATGCCAGAAGAACTAAGTACCAGTTAGAAGGCGGACAGAAAGGGGAAAAATCACGGCAGTTTTCAAAACTTTTTTACAGAATTGAAAGAATCACCACCTACCTAAATTTTATCAGGTGGTGGTCTGTTAGGCGATGTTGTTGGTAAAACAGATAATGAGCTCATGTTGGACTATCTATAGCTGAGGAGTTCAAAATCAGTCTCTCTCATCTGTAAAGACAAATAACACGAGTAGCACCAAGGGAGGGTATCAGCAAGAGGCAGACAGAGGAGATGAGAATAAAGATTCAGAGTGATCGCTTTTAAATCAAATGTGGGGCATCCTACAAATTAATATTGGGCACTCTAAGGACGGACTCCAGTCTCTCAATCAGTCCTTAGACCTTACCAACATGCTTTGTTTTCATCAGCTTAGGAAATAGAGCAGTAGTCAGCAGACTACAGCCGATGGACCAAATCCAGGCTGATGCCTGTTTTGTTTAATAAAGTTTTATTGAGACACAGCCGTGCCCATCCGTCTATGGATTGCCTATGGCTGCTTTCTCTCTACAGTGGTCCTTTAAATTTCCAGTTCTGGTTTGATTTGTAATGTAGTTTCTCAGAGTTCCTGTTGATTCTAAAGAACTCCTGTTGATTCTAAATCTCAGTTAATCAGGATTTGTTATATGAAATGTACCTATAGCGTGTATGACACAATTAACAGAAAAAGGCCATAACCTTCTTCCTGTGCAGTCATACAAGTCGTCCTAAATGTTTGGTGGTCCTGTATGTCTGACCATTTCCTTCTTCACGTCTCAGGTTGACTGAGCTGCTCCATTCAATCCATTATAGTATTTTCTCTCACTGAGTGTTGTTCCGTTAGGAATATCCACTTAAGCGTGAGAATTACACACTTTATTTTTGGCTCCTCAATGCAAGTATACCTAGGAGGTGCTCAGAAGAAACAGAAAGGAGGCTGCATGAGTTAAAGCTTAACTTTTTTTATTAGCACAAGCGAGCAATTGCTGGCCTCCTCTGTGAGCATCAGGAAGTAAAGAACAGAGCTTTGTAAAGAGCAAATTGCGTCCGACCAATTTAATTTCCTCCTATGACAGAGTGACGGTCCAAGATGATAAAGAAGAAGGAATAGATATTATCTATATGGGCTCTAGAAAGGCTTTTGATTTCATCCAACATGACATCTTCATCAATAAATTAGGAAGGTCTGGTCCAGATCATGGTGCAGTTAGGTGAAAGCACCCCCCACCCCGCCCCACCTCCAATGGAAAGGATTCCCTGCAAGTGGGAGCTTGTATGTCCTTCTGGGTTCAGCAGCCCCATCTCGGCATTCTCTTTGGAGGAGGAGTGCCATGCTTGGTGGGTCACCACCAGGAATACTTCTGAAAAGCAGGCAGTGTGTCAAAGTGGAGGTGAGGGTAAGCATGTCCTTAAAAGTGGTGCAGCCAGACCCAAGACAAAGGAAGATGAAGTCAACATGTAGCATAAAAACACTTGGGCACGAGAAGGAAAGGAAATGTAAGGTAGAAACAACACCACCATCACCACTGCAGGACACATGAAACTCTAGACTCCTAGAATTCTAGCGCTAGCAGGGCCTTCCTGTCAAACTGCCCACCTTCCTCATTTCGCAGAAGGCCGCCAGCCAGAGAGAAGTATGGTGCTCAGGGCTACAGGGCTGGTCAGTTGCAGGACTGAGACTAGAACTGCTCATCGGTATTCTTTTTACTTTAAACCATCACTGCTGACTTTTTTATGTATGTCATATGTGTGTGTGTGTGTGTGTGTGTGTGTGTGTGTATTTTAAGTCAAATGTGGGATATCCTACAAATTAATAGTAGGCACTCTAAGCACTGACTACAGTCTCTCAACCAGTCCTTAAACCTTACCAACATGCTTTGTTTTCATCAGCTTAGGAAGTAGAGCAGTGGTCAGCAGACTACAGTTGATGGACCAAATCTAGCCTGATGCCTGTTTTGCTAGTTTTACTGAGACACAGTTGGGCCCTACATAGGTATATATATGTATATGTATATGTATATGTATATGTGTATGTATATATGTGTGTGTATAAATAACTTTCTTGAGGCATTATTTTGCATACCATACCATTCACCCATTTCAAGCCTACAATTCAGTGATTTTTAGAGTAAATTTGCCAAGTTGTGCACCCATCACCGTAAATCGGTTTGGGAACATTTCCACTGTGTCTCCTCGTGGCATTAAGTGTTAGCTCCTGTCACCAGCTGTCTCCCAGCCGTAGGCAACCACTACTGAGTTGTGAGTCCTAACGTATGATTCTAGACCTAGTCTAGGAGAAAGACTTTCTGTCTCTACAGATTTGCCCTTTCTGGACGTCTCCATATATTGGAATCATACAGTATATGGTGTCACGTGTCTGGCTTCTGTCACTTAGCGTAATGTTTTTTACAGTTCGTCCTTGCCACGGCATGGATCAGTGTTTGTCCTCTTTTGTTGCCAGACAGCCCTCCAGTGTATGGATATACTGCGTTTGGGTTATTCACCAATGGTTGGTACACGTTCAGGTTGTTTCTACTTTGGGGCCATTACGAATAATGTTGCTAATAGCGTTCACGTATTACTGTTTACGATTTCAGTTCGGTAGCTTTTCCCCCTCAAATGGAGGCTAAATTTTCCAGCAGATGTGTCTTCTTCCCTTACTCTTTCTTCCTCCAGATATGGACAGTGGAGTTCCCACAGACAGCAACCAAAGTTACTATTAATGTTCTAATAAATAGCCTCAGGGGGTTAAATAGTCCAGAGAAGAAAAGGTCTGTTAATCTAATAGCGGTGTTTTATTCCAGGATGGTTTATGAGAAACTGGTAGCCAAATGCCCTCCATCTTCATGGAAAGTAAAGGAGGGGAATTGGATCTAAACCTCAGTGAAAGCCACTTCCTCTGGGCCTGAGGAGGCGTGTTTTATGTGGCGGTGGCTGCTATCAGGTTAATTTGCAATATTATAAAAAACAAAGCCCATGCAATTTCCTCTGAGAGGAGCTCATGTGAATGGATTCCAATCTGTCCGAGGCCAGATGGCCCTGTGATCCCCTAAAAGTTAGATGGTCCTTTTGTGGTGCTTTCTTCTGTGTGGTTAGGGAAGACATTCGGCCTTTGGTGTTCGCAGAGGCCACTTCATTGTGCCCATGAGACCAGTTATTGGAGTCGCTGTGTCATAAAACCCGTCGTTGGGAGTGTTCTACACAAACCACTGGGTGTGGCAGAAGGAGACATCGTTCCCATGTCCTGAACAGAGCAGTGTCCCCCAGCTACTGTTCTCTCCCTGACACTGGCTAGAACAATCATAATTCAATTCTAGAATTGCACAACTTACAAAGTAATTTCACATCTCATCTCCTTTCGACTTTATACACGAGCTTCGGCAGCTCCCGCTGAGAGGTAGACTGTCACCTGGCGGTTCAAAGCCTTTTCCAGCCTGAGTCTGTTCTGCGGATCTGCCGTTATGGCCTGTCGTGCCGGGCAAGGGACTGTCATCACGTCGGTCTGCCACTTAAAGACCACGCATCCTGTTAGCTCCTCTGTATTTTTACTACGCTGTCCCTTCACATCCGTCGTCTGTTTGAAGAACTCTGGCTTGCCCTGTAGTCAGGCCTGCACATTACCTCGTGTGTAGGTAAATGCTCTCCTTGGCAGAAATCATCGCACCCCTTTCGGGCACCCACCATGCTTGATAATACAGCACCATACCTTTCCTCGGTAGCCTACCTTCCCTGAATTTTTCTTTACTCATCGCGACTATTTTGTCTTTCAAAGGAATTCTGTGATACCTAAATACCAAAGAATACTATATGCGGATGTAGTAGTTTAGTATTAATAGTAGAAATGTGAACATAGATGTCAGGTTATAATTACAACTAGTTTTCGGGGGGCATCCTCGATCCTTGAGCACAGCAGTCCTGATGGGTTCACCTCTGGATCCTAAACACTGAGCCCAAGTCCTGATACCTAACAAACGACCCTGAGTCATTAGGAAATAGGCAGAGAGATGGTATTACCATCATTTTGCAGATTTGAAATTGATTTCCAAAACGCTAAGCAATGTGATGGTTTAGTTATTATGTCCTGGCCACCTTTCCTTGAGTTCACTGGTAGACCTTCCAGAGACCTCTGACGGGCTGGTGCCCTCTCTCTCTAGCTAGCATCAAAGGTAGGGTCTCTCAAAGTATTGTGCAGGACTGCTCGTCATAGACTGACTTTGGATACTTACTGAAAAAAAATCAAACCAAATCTCCCAAATGCAACAAAAGCCAGACCCAAGATCAGAAATGAGAGGACAGTCTATTATCATTAGGGAAACGCACATCAAAACCGTAATGAGATGTTAGCACCTCATACTCATTACGACTGCCGCCCGTCAGGATGGCTGGAAGGAAGGGAGGGCAGGAAGGAGTGTTGTGGAAAACAGTATGGAGGTTCTTCAAAAAATTAGACACCGAGTTACCATATGACCCGACAGTTCTGCTTCTGGGTATATATTCCAAAAGAACTGAAGGCAGGAACTTGAAGAAATACGTGTCCACCCACATTCGTAGCATTATTCACAAAAGCCAAAAAGTGGAAGCAACCTTTTGGTTGCTTCCCAACAGACGAGTGGATAGACAAAATGTGTACCGTACATACAGTGGAATATTGTTTAGCTTTGAAAAGGAAATAAATTCTGACACATGCTACCACACGGATGGACCTTGAACACATCATGCTGGGTGAAATAAGCTAGTCACAAAGGGACAAATCCTATGTGATTCCTCTTACACGAGGTACCCTAGAACGGTCAAGTTCATGGAGACAAAAAGTAAGAATAGTGGTTGTCAGGGCCTGGCAGGAGGTAGGAACAGGGAGTTAGTGTTTAATGGGGACAGAACTTCAGTTTGGGAAGATGAAAAGTTTTCTGGAGATGGATGGTGGTGATGGTCGCACGAAAATATGAAGGTGCCTCATGCCATGGAACTGAGCTCCTAAAAACAGGATGGTGAATTCTATGTTATATGTATTCCACCACAGTTTTTAGAAATGTAATTCAAATTTTAAAAATAGGGCACCAAGAGGTGTGTACTGTTTGACTCCATATATTTAAGGTACAGCAATTGATCGATGGTGTTCCTCATCAGAATAGTGGTTACCCTTGGGAGGGACAAGGCTCTGGGGGTGGTAATATTCTATCTCTTGATCTGGATGTGAAGATATGGGCATGCACAGTGTGTGAAATTCTCTGAGCTCTACATATGCCTGTTACACTTCAGAAAAGACTCTAAAAATGTACATCATGAGCCCGACAGCAGGCTACAGAATCAGAATCTCTGAGGATGGGACCTAGGGACCCTGCATCTTAATCCCCCTATCCTCTTCCAAGTTTTTCTTAAGAACACTGGACTTGGGGAATCTTTGCTAAAGGAGAGGGATTAGGGAACTATCCTCCCGATGATCAAGAATGCTGTTCTGCTCTAACAACAAATCTTCCTTAGGAAAGACATGCTTGACATCTTTGAGTCATTTAGCTTCTTTTGGGGAAATGCGTTGTCATCTTTCAGATGTGGAGAAGTCAATGATGTATAGAAGCATGTATTTTAATATATTACATTTTAAAATAGTATTTTTGGTAATTCGTCATGCACACAATAGCTTACGAATATTTTACTGAGGTGCTGTAAAAACTGGCAGGTGCTAGGACCTAATGGAAATCAAGTATTCAGTAGGAGGGGAGACAGAGCAGCATGGGGCGTGGTGCCCTGTTAGCAGGTACAGAAAAGCCAGTTCTTCCACCTATAAGCTAATGAGACTCCATTTCAGCCCTCTCCACGCCATCTGCAAGGTATCAGCAGCTTTTACACTTGCTTGTTAAACCAAAAGCATGTTTCTGGCAAAGGCTTTATTGGAAGGGGCCGATCGGGGTCTTGGGGAAGCTCTTGGAGGCCTTCTTGGAGGAGGCGGTCAGAGAAGAGGAGGAGGAGGTGGAGGAGGAAGAAATATTGGCGGCATAGTTGGAGGAATTGTGAATTTCATCAGCGAGGCTGCCGCAGCTCAGTACACCCCAGAACCCCCTCCCACTCAGCAGCATTTCACCAACGTGGAGGCCAACGAAAGTGAGGAAGTTCGTCGGTTTCGGCAACAGTTTGCACAGCTGGCTGGGCCGGACATGGAGGTGGGTGCCACCGACCTAATGAATATTCTCAACAAAGTCCTTTCTAAGCACAAGGACCTGAAGACCGACGGCTTTAGTCTTGACACCTGCCGGAGCATCGTGTCTGTGATGGACAGTGACACGACCGGCAAGCTGGGCTTCGAAGAATTTAAGTACCTCTGGAACAACATCAAGAAATGGCAGTGCGTTTATAAGCAGTATGACAGGGACCATTCTGGGTCTCTGGGAAGTTCTCAGCTGCGAGGGGCTCTCCAGGCAGCAGGTTTCCAGCTAAACGAGCAACTTTACCAGATGATCATCCGCCGGTACGCCGACGAGGATGGAAGCATGGATTTCAACAATTTCATCAGCTGCCTGGTCCGCCTGGATGCCATGTTCCGTGCCTTCAAGTCTCTGGATAGAGATGCAGGCGGCCTGGTTCAGGTGTCCATCCAAGAATGGCTGCAGCTGACCATGTATTCCTGAAGCGGGCAGCGAGAAGCCAGCGCCCTCCCGGAGGAAGGGACCGCCAAGAGCCTAGCCGCGCCGTCTGCACGGTGGCTGATACCCTGCCCAACAGCTGTCATTTCCCGCGAGCTCTTGCACCGGCCTGAATGCTTCTGAACTGGGGCGGCCCTTTAAACAGCTTCATTAAAACAGATTTTTTTTTTTTTTTTATGAAGGATGTTCTGAGTGGTTTGTATGTCAGTTTTTTGAGGTACCGGACATATATGGACAGATGCGTGTGTGCTGTGGGGCGGGGCGGGGCAGGGCCCCAGCGGAGCAGATTTTAACAGGCCGTCGCTTATTTGGCGAGTGAGTTCCAAGGAGCAGGAAATTTGTTGTTATCGAGAGTGAAATTTTGAAACACTCCTGGAATAAATCAAAAAAGCCCTCCAGAGATCTGTTTTCCCTTTAAAAAGGTGAGGAGGAGGAAAGTTCAAAATCTGTTTTCCTCTCATTTCACATCTGCTCTTTACATTATGTAAGAAAAGAAAAAAAGATGTGTTCCTGGAAACCTATTTAACTGTATAGGAGCAGGTTCAGAAATGAGGAAAGAAGCAGTTTCACAGGAGGGGGGTAGATACATGTAGCTCTCTAACATTCCAGAATTCTTTTATTCCTGTTTCTCTAGTGAAATAAGCATGCGGCAACCTTGTTCTGATGTATTTGTAAAGAGGGTCAGGGCATTGGAGAATGAAGGGCGGACCTGTAATCCGAAATGTCACTCTTAATCATTCTTACACGCACGTATACAAAATCAGGCATGCCAAGTTCATGTTGGCTGGCTCTTGTCATGTCTTGCCCTGCCTCAGAGCTAGGAATATTTGTTTTGCTCCTCTTAGAAAACTGCAGATGGAAGAGAAGTAAGCAAAGAAAAACAAAACAAAAGTAGAGCTTACCTAAATTGCCGTCAGTTATTTGGAATATGAAGCAATATAGAGATACATAAAGATTTATAAATATTGTTGGCTATTATTATTATAGTGGTTCGCAGCCCTGACTGCAATTCAGAATCAGAGAGAACTCTTCACAGATACTGATATCTGACTCCCTTTCCAAATGAGTTAGAGAAAAATCTATCTCTAGAGGTAGGGCCCAGAGATGAGGTTTATTATTATTATTATTATTATTATTATTATTATTTTAAAATGTTTATGTATTTTTGAGGGAGAAAGAGAGACAGAACACGAGTGGGGAAGGGGCAGAGAAAGAGAGAGAGAGAGACAGACAGAATCCGAAGCAGGCTCCAGGCTCTGAGCTGTCAGCACAGAGCCCGTAGCAAGGCTCGAACCCATGAACCATGACCCGAGCTAAAGTCGGACCCTTAACTGACTGAGCCACCCAGGCGCCCTGGAGAGATGAGTACTTTTAAAGCTCCCCCAGATGATTCCAGCAAGCATCCACGGTTGCCAGGCAGGGCAGTCGTGCTTTCTTGCGTGTGGCCCTCGGTTTGGCTCTTTCATTTTGATTCAGGTGATTATGGTGGGGCAGGCCGGATCCAGTAGACTCAGCTACGGGGGCTGCATGGGCAACCGTCCAGTCCCCTTGCCTGCTGTTTAATTGGCTTCTACCCCTCCTGCTTCTCTGGCTTTTCATGCGTTCCCCCTCTCTCCAAGGCTACCTTGGAGGGTCCTCCTGAGGTTGAAGATAAATTCTTCCTTCCTCTGTTGACTCATTTAGAGGAGAGTTTAACTATAGACCCGACGTAACTCCCCTGTTAACAGCCCGCGGCTGCCTGGGAGCAATCCCCAGTGAAATCAGGAGAGGTCGGCATTTGGCCTCTTTGCTCACCATCATCACCGTCATATCATATTTATGCACCACCACGTGCGTATAATCCTGCCCTGAACCAAGCACAGAGACCGCCACGTCCACCTTCCGCCAGGGGCTTTGTAACTTAAGCCTGCTCTGGTGTGCTGCTTAGACCAGGTACGGTCATATCAGAATGAGGCTGCCGCCAGCAACCACACGTTAATGTCAGGATCCCTACTTTACAGTCCGCCCATTCAGATGTTAGGCATGAGCGTAGGAATATAGCCAAGAAAGGGGAAAGCCGCCAAGATGCCTTTTAAGGTCTCAGAACGTTAAGCTGATTATTTAACCTTTCTGCGTGATGGTTGTAGAAAGGGCAGCATAACTGCACTGCACTTTTTTTTTCCTCACTTAATTCTAAATATTTTTTGGAAGTTAAGACAGTTACCTCAAGTGGGAGGCGGTATTAAGTATTTTTCTCGCTCCTCACGGGTCAAGGGATTACCTGCCCTTACGATTCTCTTCCTGACTGCACAGGGCAGAACATCCCACAGTTACTTACATTTCTCTTCTCTTCTCTTCTGAATTTGTAGAACATTTGTACAGATAACCCCAGTCACTAGAGTAGACATTGGAAAATCCAATCCAAGCTCTGGATTTTTTTTAAGTACCCCAAACTTTGGCATTGTGCAGAAGCAATAGCCACAAGTAATTGAATTTCTTAGTTTTTATCCAACAGTTGATGTTTTAATTTTTTTATGTTTATTTATTTTTGAGAGAGAGAGAGACAAAGAGCATGAGCAGGAAAGGGGCAGAGAGAGAGGGAGACACAGAATCTGAAACAGGCTCAAGGCTCCGAGCTGTCAGCACAGAGCCTGATGTGGGGCTCGAACTCGTGAACTGTGAGATCATGACCTGAGCTGAAGTCGGACACTCAACCGACTGAGCCACCCAGATGCCCCAAATGTTCTTTTTTCTTAATGTTTATTTATTCTTAGAGAGAGAGAGAGAGAGAGAGAGAGCATGAATGGGGGGGAGGGGCAGAGAGAGGGAGTCTCAGAATCCGAAGCAGGGTCCAGGCTTTGAGCCATCAGCACAGAGCCCGATACAGGGCTTGAATTCACGGACTGCGAGGTCACGACCTGAGCCGAGGTCGGGTGCTCAACCTACTGAGCCACGCAGGAGCCCCTAAAGGCACATTTTCAATGTAAGAGGGAGTATTTATGTGATACACTTTTTTAAATTTACCATTTCTACATGAAAGACTACTTATAGCCTAAGACAGAGGTCTTTGATTCATATCATTTCATCCCATTATTTTTCAATTTCTAACATTAAGCTATACGATCGATGTTTTAAGTTGAAAATAATACTCAGTGGGGTGCCTGCACGGCTTGGCTAAGCATCTGATTCTTGATTCCAGCTCAGGTCATGATCTCATGGTTTGTGGGACAGAGCCCCGAGTCAGGCTTTGCATTGACAGTGCAGAGCCTGCTTAGGATTCTCTCTCCCTCTTTCTGCCCCTCCCCTGCTCACTCTCTCTCTCTCTCTCTCTCTCAAACTAAATAAATCAATAAATGTTTTTTAAAAAGAGAAAAGAATACTCGGCGGTTTTAAAAAAGCAAGTGAAATTGTACCATCTACACTTTTTAATTTCAAAATCTGCAACTAACCCATGGTGGGGCCTTAAAAAATATTCACAGATGCACCTGCAGGGTCCTGATATTTGACATGTTTATTGATCTTGAGGTGCTTTTAGAATCACTTCTTAAAAGTGTCTGCGTTTAATGCTAAGTGGATTAAAGCAATTTAATTCCTGGAAAATTGGTAATACAATTACATATGTGGGTAGAAATATGCTCTTAATAAGAATATTTGAGCCAACAGGATGCCTCTCCCCAGAATCCTCTGGGAAACTGAGAATTTACTGTATTTTAATAATAGAACTCCTTTGGATTTGTAGAGTATCTTCAAGGACTCAAGGCCTTTTTCTGTTGACTGCTGCATAGTAAGTTCTGTTTTTATGGAAGCATTTCTAAATTATTTTGATGGTATTGACAATCTCTCACCTTCAGGGGTGGTACCAATGATAACATACCAAAGAGAATATAGTCCTGTCCTTGGGGGTTTGCCATTTCAAAATGTATTCACACCCATATCCTGAAATGTTGCTGGACTTCAAATGTTGTTAAACATACCTGCTTCTGTAGAAATAAAAATGTTGAACGAATCCAACTATGAAAAGCTTTAGGGAACGGATACCTGAGAATGAGATGCAGGAAAATCACCATTTGTCCCTTCTGCAATTTTAAATGGGCCGTGTTTGAACATGTGGTTTGGAACTTCCCGCTGGTCCTAGAAGCTAGTGTCGAGTGGCAGGGCGCTGGGGTGCCATGAGGTCACGGTGACCGTCAGCCCTCACTTCCATGCTCTTCTGATCCTCCTGACCACCAGGGAAGGGACGGGGCCCACCGTCTGGAGCTTCGTCCAGGCTTGGTCACCCCTTCTTTTTGCAGTGATCCAGTGCAAATCCGTGGTTCCTACTCGGGGCTGTCCTGGCCTCCAGATTAGGACAGATTACGGAGGGATTAGGGTCTCCTTCCAGAAAGCTGGTCTCCTCCTTCTAAATGTGGCCCTGAAATATCCTCAAGCCTAGATTTTTTTTTTAAGTGTCTAATTTTTCCAGAGAAGTTCAATAGGTTTTTAAAGAATTAACCCCACAGATCTGAGGGTTAATCTTTATCCCGGAACTGATTTGAAATTAAAAAATGAAAGGAGTGTCCCTCATCGTATACTTTTTTATTATTTGTTTTTTGAATCTCTTTTATTAAACTACTTGCTTTAATTTGAATGATTTGGAATCCAGTTACCTAAATTTTAATTGTAGTTGATGATAATAGCAAGTTTTGTGATGTCAAGTGAAGCGGGATAGAGCCCCACGTCGGTGCAGAGCCTGCTTGGGATTCTCTCTCTGCCCCTCCCCTGCTCGCACTCTCTCTCTCTCTTTCTCTCTCAAAATAAAAAATAAATAAATAAATAAATAAACAAATAAATAAATATTTTTTAAAAAGAGAAAAGAATGCTCAGTGATTTTTAAAAATCATGTGAAATTATGCCATCTACATTTTTAAACGTCAAAATCTCCCATTTTTTTTTATTAGTAAAAATGAATTCGTTTTTTTATTCGTAAAACTGAATTAGTCAAATGGATGATTTCCAAGGTTCCTTCCAGTTCCAAGTCTTATTATTTTTAATTTGGAACCTTAACAATGTATCGTTTTATTCATCCAATAATAAAACACCTAAGAATGATTTCCACACTGCTTTCCCCTCCTTACACTACTACGATGAAAATGTAACATATAATTTCTCATGTGTCTGATTAGCAAGGTCTACTTTAACATCCTTTCTCAAGGGTCTGCTTCTTTTTGTCAGCCAAGACCACTCCTGGAGAAGAGGTCCAGAACATTACCTTGTTTTGTGAACAGTGGTAATGTGAAGAGTCCTTTATATTTCTCTTTGTCCCTCTGAAAAATGAGTTCTAATACTTGACCTGTGTTTTACGTAGGGTTCGGTGGTAAAGATAAAAATTGGATGCCTCACAATAGAGACACAACATAAATTTAAAAGCACAGGCCCAGGCACACAATCTATGACGTCTTCAGTGTCCACAGACCATTCTTCTGTCCATTCTTCCAAACTTCTATCCAAGGCCCTGTGTTGCTTCATCAAGAAAGCCACCTGCGGAACAAATGTGCCTATATTGAATAATACATCTACGGTTTGGAAAGCTGCTCTGCTCGGCCTCTAAGGCTGATGAACAGCAGCTCTCCATGGTGCATAAGGAAGTAAACTGGTGCTGGCCCAAGAAGAAAATGATGTCACTTAAAACTCTACCGTCTCTAAAATTTCTGGGGTGATGAAAATGTCATAGATACTGATTGTGGCAGTGGTGGTTACCCTGGTGTATGCATTTGTCAAAACATCTTAACTGCACATTTAAAATGGGTGCTTTTCAGCGCTTTCAACGATAGCCAAATGACAGACAGAGCCTCAATGTCCATCAACTGACGAATGGATAAAGCAATTGTGGTTTATATACACAATGGAATATTATGTGGCAATGAGAAAGAATGAAATCTGGCCCTTTGTAGCCACGTGGATGGAACTGGAGAGTGTGATGCTAAGTGAAATAAGTCAGACAGAGAAAGACAGATACCATATGTTTTCACTCATATGTGGACCCTGAGAAACTTAACAGAAGACCATGGGGAGGGGAAGGAGAAAAAGAAAAAAGGTTAGAGAGGGAGGGAGCCAAACCATAAGAGACTCTTAAAAAGTGAGAACAAACTGAGGGTTGATGGGGGGGGTTGGGAGGGAGGGATGGGTGGGTGATGGGCATTGAGGAGGTACCTGTTGGGATGAGCACTGGGTGTTGTATGGAAACCCATGTGACAATAAATTTCATATTAAAAAAAATAAAATGGGTGCTTTTCATCAAATGTAAATGATACATTTTCTTAAGTCAACTTTTTTTCAAACAAACTGATTCAAGAAAAGGAAGAAATCGCCTTTGTAGATAACCAGACAAAAATGGAAGTCAGAGGACCTGAGTTTTTGTCTCCGGAATAAACCGTGTTACTTAAGGGAAGTCTTGAAATATCTTTGTTTCTATTTTCTCTAATCGGAAAGGGAAGTTAAATTGCTTCTCCTTTTAGTTCCCACCCTGCAGTAAGATAAAGCAGCATGCAAAAAGTGACTCTTGATCCTTTGAGTCCTGGTTGCTTCCAGAAGCAGGCAAAAGCTGCAATTTTCTTTCCTAGAAAAATGCACACACACACAAACTGCACATCGTTTCAGGGGCTTCACGGCCTCCCCTTTCCCCAAGCTCATCCGTGGAACCCCAGTGAAGAGCACTTAGTTCAGTTCTATTTATTTATTTTTAAAGTTTTTTACTTATTTATTTTTTAGAGAGAGAGAGAGAGAGAGAGAGAGCGTGCAAGGGGGAGAGGGAGAGAGAGAATCCCAAGCAGGTTCCACACTGTCGGCACGTAGCCCGACGTGGGGCTTGATCTCATGAACCGTGGGATCGTGACCTGAGCTGAAATCCAGAGTCAGACGCTTCGCCATCGGAGCCACCAGGCGCTTTAGTTTTTCAAGTGAACTCAAAGTAGGTAAGAGTCAAGGAGAAAAAGCAGTATTGTTTTTAGTGCCTACCTATGTGCGCTAAGCACTGGAAATACAGTGCCGCACAGAGAAAGCAATCCTTGCCCTAGAGGAGTTCCTGATGGTCGAAATGTAGATACTCGGCCACAGGTAAAGCTTACGCTCTTGGTGATGCCGAACACCGTTTGTTCAAGTGCGAAGCACCACGCTAGCTCTATTGTTGCCGGTTCACACTTTATCTGGGAATTCATCACTTGAAGACTTTGTGCCGCCCAAGTGCTTCTAAGACCCTGGGGTTATAATCGCAGGGGCCTCTTTGCAGTTCTCGGAATCTCCTTCTCCCCACTTCGGCCTCAGCGTTCCTGTCTAGACGAGTAGTTCATGTGTAAGAAACAGCGTACTCAGTCCACCTGGCTTAGAATTATCCATGCCTTCTTTTGTATTGCCATGCCACACCTCCTGAGGTACAGAGATACTAATATAGTAGCTAGATGCTTCAGAGTTCTGGATCTTCTGCGGCCTCACATCATCATGGGGCCATTGAAGTGGCTCAGATTTGCACACTGGCTTCTAGCTTATTGCAGATAAAGCCTGCAAGGAAGAAAGAATCTGTCTGCAATTGTTGCCTGAGTCTGCCCTTTCCTTTCCTTTCCTTTCCTTTCTTTCCTTCCCTTCCCTTCCCTTCCTCTCCTCTCCTCTCCTCTCCTCCCCTCCCCTCCCCTCCCCTCCCCTCCTCTCCTCTCCTCTCCTCTCTTTTCCTTTCCCTTCCTTTCCTTTCCATTGTCTACACATAGAGAGTTGCTTAGTGACCTTGGTCACTCTCTAGTGACCTGTTGGTGTTGGCCATCATGGCGGGGCCACCACCAAGATTCTAGATCCTGCCTCGAAGAGGGACTTCCATCCGGCCTTCGCTCAAGAACCCACGCCAGGTGCCCCAGAGCCGCTCTACATGGCCTCAGTGATTAAATGTTTCTATTTCTTACTAAGCAGAAATATATTTTCCTTCCTTCTGAACTGGGAATGGGCAGGCCACTGGCCTGCTGTTCCCTCTCAGTAGGAACTTTTTTTCCAAGTAAGCTCAGCACGTGATGATGCCAAGCTGTGTGACATACCTGGAGTCCACCTTTGCCCTGTGATTAATGGTAATTCAACTGGTGGCTCTCCTAATTGATTTCTCCCCTCCTTTCACAGAACCATGATGGCAGCATTGACTTCCGAGAGTATGTGATTGGCCTGGCTGTCCTGTGTAACCCTGCCAACACGGAGGACATCATCCAAATGGCATTTAAGGTACTGTCAGCCCCGCTGAAAACATCTTCGTCTGCCTCGCGAACAAGTGTTGACTCTAAGTGCATTATGTGAAAACCAGTGAATCCATTACCTGAGTTTATAGATCTGCTGGGACGTGTGCACAGGGGTAATGTGATTAAGACAATTGCCACTGAGACTAAAGAAACCGCAAGCATCCGGTTAAGCAAAAAGGAAGTCTTTGGGAGAAGCTTAACTAATAGCATCAAAATTGAAGAGCCGGTGAATTTAACAAATTCGCTTTAAAAATTCTTTCTTTCCAGCCTGTCCGTTTTGGAGCCCCGAAGTGCGGTGTATAAATAAACACCACCTGCCACTAGTCATCCTAATTCACCATCCGGAAAGTTCTCCTCTGTCCTCACATTTTCTCCTTCTGTGTGTCAGAGCTATTTTAAGTGCTGTTTTCCTGATGGAATTTATTTTATTGGGGGATGTCAGGTGAGCGTCATGCTAAATGTCCCAAGTTCCCACCCTGTGTGTTTTCCTGGGGTATCACGTGTACTTTCACAGCGATATCAGGGAAGGGGGGTGGGGCAGAGGAATAGCACGCATGGTCCCGTGCTCAGCGGAACCTGGTGGAGGTTTGAGCTGTGACGACCCTGACTCCCGTGTATCACCTGCATGCCCCCAAGAGGAGCTGGAAGAATACGTTCCCAAAGTGTTTTTCGTTTTTCTGAGATAAAAGGTGCTGCATCTACTGCGTATTTATGCAGGATGTTCCCTTCCCGTTCTAAGGCTGTGTCGTCTGCTCTCAAGTAAAACAAAAACTTGATCTCCCTGCTTGCCTTGGTACCTAGCTGTGGGTATTGACTCATCCCTCAGCCGCGTGGAGGTCTCCCTGTTTCCACCCACCATGACCACCGAGGACCTTCCCTGTTCCTACTTCCCTCTCTTCCGGATTTTCTGAGAAGAGCATCCCACAAGGTTTTCTTTCCCCTCTATTGTCTAGAAAAGACTCTCTTCCTCCGAGAGTCCTTTCTCACGTTTTAGGGGCCACCAGGGCAAGCCTCAGGAATGTTCACGTGCTCTGTCATCGACGGCGAAGTCCCCAAGCCGGCTTTTTATCTCAGATTGGTTAAAACTGAGTTAACTGTTAGGCCTATAAAGAACCCAAGTGGTTGATGCTTAGCAGATGGTCAGAAGGCAAGGGCCAGAACTTTTTCCAAGTTTAAAACGTTTGGCTTTTACAGACTTATTCATCATAAAACCTAAAATTATACACATAGCTAACTGATTCCAATTCAGATATTTCTGTTTCTGTTTTGGGACTGCATACATAATTGTAAGTTTAGCTGAGTAAATGGTCACTTTTGGTTCACCGATGAAAGACCCGGTAGAAAATTTGGCCCTCAATCACAGTAATTATTGTTTTTAAAGATGCCGTGAGATTTTTCTCTGGCCTAGACCTCGGTTTGGTGCAGAGGCAGGCAAGGAGGACCTGAAACTATAATTAACTCTTTTTCCAGTAAGACAAGGGTCATGCTTTCCTGTGGTTATTTTTCAACCTCCTTTTCCAGGTGTGTTTGGTGTTTAAAGAAATATTTTGGCACACTTTTATGTTTCATTTAGTAGTATCCGTTTATACGTACGGGATCCAATCCTTTACTTGGGAAGCACTTCCCAGGTAACTCCCCGTCCTTGATCCCATTCCGTGACCACAGTGACCTTCAGGGGTAGAGTGTTAGCTAGCGTTCTCTAGCCCTGAGCAGACAGGCGCGGACTGTGGCTGCAAAAATCACCATATGGCCGGGGAGGGGGCTCAAGGGTGGACTCAGAGGCAGCGACCCCAGAGGCCAGTTAGAATGAGCACCTCCAATTCTGTCCTCTGTCCTCAGTCGCGTTCCAGGGAGGGTCCAACTGGTCCTGCTGTAAAGAGCGTGTGCTTGCTGGAAAGATGGGGTGTTTTGGCTCAGAGTCCCACCGTAGTCCATGCAGTGGGGAGATACCACTCCCCCTAAGGAAATCGGGGTGCTGAGCTCTCTACTGGAGTCCAGAGTGTGGGATTTACTCTGCAGCAGGGAGACTACTGGGAGCGATGAGTAGTTGAGGGAAATTGAACATTTCAGTGAGGGGCACAATCTGGAGTAGTGATGACAGGGGCCAGATGGAGAAGAAGTAAAGTCCCCCAGTATGGACACGTGAAGGGATCTGCCACAGAAGTGAGAGCCACCAAAGCACCAAATGTGACAGATGAGTTGCCGAGGATTGTTTAGGGATGGAAGGCCCGGGAAGGAAGCTGCGCTCCCGCTTGTGAGGAGCCGGGTGTGACAAGATCCTTGGCAGTTACTGCTGAGCCCCGGGCCACCCTTTGCAAAAACAAATGCTCATTCGCTTTTCACTTTGGTGCTGTTCTCCCTCCTATTGGGGCTGTTCTCCCTCCTATTGGGGCTGAGTCGTATGCTCTTCATTTCCGGTTCTCCAGCTCTCTGGCAGCTTCTTCCAAAGTACTTCCCCTCGTGCTGTCCCAGGGCTTTGCCTTACTGTGTGCGTTGCCTGCAGATAAGCTCCGACACACCCCTCGTCTCAGCTCTTTGCTGAATCCCCGGCTCAGGCCTTGCCACTGTCCTGAGTTGAGGCGCTTCATCTCCTCCCACTCAGGTTTTACGCCCCCAGGTCCAGCTCCTAGGTCTCGGGGGACCCCTGTTCTCCCGTTCTTGGTAGGGCACCCACTTCATCCCAGGTGCCCAGGCTAGAACACCCCCGCCCACTCACACTCTTTCCCGTCCATCCCCGAGGGCCCCGATTGCCATGCCAGTCCTGCCCCTGCTTTCTTATAAATCCTGCCCCTTCCTGTCCTTCCCACTCCTCCCCCTCACACTTTTTTTTAGTTTATTTATTTATTTTGAGAGAGAGAGAGCATGCGAGCATAAGTAGGGGAGGGGCAGAGAAAGAGGGAGAGAAAGAGAATCCCAAGCAGGCTCTGTGCTGTCCGTGCAGAGCCTGAGGCAAGGCTCCATCTCACGAACTGGGAGATCACGACCTGAGCCGAAATCGAGGGTCCGAGGCTTAACTGACCGACTGAGCCGCCCAGGCCCCCCTCCACGCCACACTTAATTGGCTCTCCCGCCTCTAGTCTTTCCAACCTTCTGACCTCAATCCATCCGCCTTGCTCTGAATTCACATATGATCACAGCGCGTCCCCCACTGTCATAATCCCACAGGGTTAGGTGAGGTGTCACACACCCATCATGGCGTGAGACCTGCTTGTCCGTCAGTCTCCTGGTTCCAGCCCCCGACACTCCACCTGCCAGTCCTTGTATGTTCCAGGAATATCCCTTTGTGCTCTGAGACCCACCTCACGTGTCAGCTGGGTCAAGCTCCCCTCGACCTCTCCCGTAGGATTCATCTTGTTCTCCACAGGCCTCCCACGTCCTCTGTACTTACTGTTGTTGTCACCCCTGTTTTAATTCTGTCTCTTTCCATGCCCAAGCTACATGGGCAGCAGAGACCATTCTAACTTCACGTGCATCTCCCTTGCCCCCGGCACAATAACGGTTTGAATTATTAAAGATTTTCTGGGATTACTCCATCCCATTTCTGTTCTGCCGGCACTCATTCCTATATTTTATTTTCCTCTTCCTTCAGCTCTTTGATGTTGATGAGGACGGCTTCATCACAGAGGAAGAGTTTTCCACCATTTTGCAGGCCTCCCTTGGGGTGCCCGACCTGGATGTTTCCGGTCTCTTCAAGGAAATAGCCCAGGGGGATTCTGTTTCGTATGGTGAGTGGGCAGCTTGCTTTCTGCTTTAGTTTACCAGGAGCCATCCCTGACTACAGATGGACCCTCGGGCGGGAGGTCCCTCCACTAATTCTATTAACAGAAATAACGGTAATAATGATGTTGACAGTAATAATAACAGGGGTAGTGGTGTAAGAGTAGCTAATTACTGAGGGCTTAGATGCTAAAGCACTCTTCTAAACATTTTTTAATAAATCTTTATTGATTAGCAGGCCTATTTAGTCAGTACTCTTATTTTTTACTTTTTTATTTTTTTTAATGTTTATTTATTATTGAGAGAGACAGAGCATGAGCAGGGGAGGGGCAGAGAGAGAGGGAGACACAGAATCCGAAGCAGGCTCCAGGCTGTGAGCCATCAGCACAGAGCCCGATGCGGGGCTTGAACTCACAGACCGCGAGATCATGACCCGAGCCGAAGTCAGAGGTTCAACCCGACTGAGCCACCCAGGCGCCCCTCATCAGTACTCTTAATTATTATTTGATTGAGATGCATAAAGTTTAACTGACTTACCTAAGGGCATCAGCTAGAGAATGTCAGAGCCAGGATTCAAAAGCCACGACAGTCTGGTTTTAGAGCCTGCCCTCTGCCCTCCCCACCTTACCTGTCCTCCGCTGCCCCTCCCGGAAGGGTCTTTTCCCTTCCACCCTCTCCATGGCTGAGCAAAACTGAGCAAGTCAACTGAAGCGGTTGTAACCACAGTAGAGCGGTGGGGACTGAGGTGCCAACAAGGATAATAGCAGCTAAACCATCTATTGATGTTCACCGTCAGCAGCTTAGCTAAGCTTTCACGCAGGCTTGTTTTCTCCCATCATGTTGATGGCACCGCTGTGAAGCTGGGACTTTCACGGCAGAAGAAGACCCTGTGGCCACACGGCAGGTCCATCCATCAGTGACCAAGCTTTCTCCAGATGGCTTGAGTCCACACATCAAAACAAGTCCCCTAGGGCTGAAGGATGGTCCGTCGGTTTCCGCGTTATTTCCCGGTACAGTTGTTGAGAAACAGCTGAGTGGAGAGGCCCAGGTGACTCCTTCCCTGGCTTGGCTCAGCTTGCCATTCACGTCAGGCTGGTGAACCTCCCCCAGCCTCTCCTGCAGGTTGCAGGGGGATCCTCTTGAGGGCCTCTTTCCTTATGGTGCAGAGAGTTTCAGCTTGTTAACTTTCATGGGATGGGGGAATTAGATCGCAAACTTCTTTTCCTCTCTGTTTTTAATTACTATCATTCTGCCTGCCCTTCATTCTATGTTAGGTAATTAAATGCCTAGGGCACTTACTCTATTGAGTTGAAGGAAGGAAGGAAGGAAGGAAAAAAGGAAGGGAGGGAGGGAGGGAGGGAGGGAGGGAGGGAAGGAGGAAAAATGGGAAGTATATACTGAGATAAAATGTATGAGTCATAAACCCCCTGGGTACTCATTCTCTGACCATTTTCCTTTCACAAGTAAGACTGCTTACTGAGTTCAGAACAACTCAGAACAACTATTTGGTTGCCAAATTCAGAACACCTATTTGGAGTAACAATTTCAGTGGCAGTTATGCCAAAAGTGATTTGTTAGGTAGTCATAACTTTACCTGTCAATTTTAATAATTTTATCTACTTTGTTTTTCGGTGTTTAATCTTTTTCTTTTTTAGAATACACACCGTATCTCCCTTTCCCCGATATTATACCTTTTTTATTGTTTCCTTTTTTTTGCAAAAATGTTTGGAAGCATTTAAGTATGATTTTATAAAAGAATAGCTATTGAAATGTGTCAGAATGTGACCATTTAAATTATTTTCCTTCTCGGTTTTCCATTAGCCAAATTAATGCCCAAATTCCACAGATTAGCCAGTTCACAGCACTTCTTCTAGAAATGAGTTGCTTTTTAATGCCACTGACATCCCCAAAGAGGACAGAGACCTTGACTTTTTGAATAGAGCACAAGTCTTGAAAGACCTTGGTTTCAGTAGATCAACTCTCCTGTTTACTTTCCGTAAAAGTCACTTAAGTCCCCTGTGCCTTCATCACTGAGACAGACTCCTGCAGATGAACCTCTATTTTGGATGTTAAAAAAGAACATTCAAAGAACATGTTAATAGCTTGCCTGATTCAGAAACATAAAGTGGTCTATTAATGCAAAATAATGTTGCTGTTGCAAAGCATGATTTGGGCTCAGTCTGGTAGCTTTCTCATCACTGAGACCTATTTCTTTCTCCAGGAGTTGTTTGTTAGTCTAACGTGCTGTGAAATAGACTCAGGGTTATCAGAGGATTTTTTTTTTCAACGTTTATTTATTTTTGGGACAGAGAGAGACAGAGCATGAACGGGGGAGGGGCAGAGAGAGAGGGAGACACAGAATCGGAAACAGGCTCCAGGCTCTGAGCCATCAGCCCAGAGCCCGACGCGGGGCTCGAACTCACAGACCGCGAGATGGTGACCTGGCTGAAGTCGGACGCTTAACCGACTGCGCCACCCAGGCGCCCCTAATTTTTAAAAAAGAAATAGAACTAGAACATGGGGTTAAAAATCCTTTTATTTCGATAGCTAGCTGATTCAAAGTCTAGGCTCCTTTTGCTGTATAAACTCAATAAAGTTCTCTCCATCCAAACAGAAGAGGATAGAGGGGCTTCAGAATTGAGGGTGGCATTATACTTCTGAAACATCAGGTTATCGGAGGCTTGACATGCAAACTCTGACGGTTAACTTAGTTAGCCTTCTAAACCTCTACCTCAGTTCGTAAATCCAAGATCCCAAAGATAGAAAGAGGCCCACGACTCAGGGATCTCATGATAGGATGATTATATATTGTACCTTCTACTTGTCTTTATTGATCATAAGTCGGGGCTCAGCTTCTCAAGACTGTGAATTTGTATACCAGAATTAAAGGTTAAAATCGTTTGAAAAGCCAGTAAGAAAAAGTCATGAGCAATAGCATTTTTAAGCGTTTTTTTATCATAAAAAAATAACAGCAATAGAGAAAATTGAATGAAACATAAACATAGAGCATCACAAGCTTTTGTAAAGTGAACACTTATGTTACCAATGTTCAGGTCAAGAAATAGAGCTTTTTGGGGAGCCCGGGTGACTCAGTCAGCTGAGAGTCTTATTTTTGGCTCGGGTGACGATCTCACACAGTTCAGGTGTTCAAGCACCGCATGGGGCTCTGCGCTGTCAGTTGGGGAATCTCTCTCTCCCTGTCTCTCTGCCCCTCCTCCCTTCTCTCTCTCTCTCTCAAAATAAATAAATAAACTTAAAAAAAGAAAAAGAAATAGAGCTTTTCAGGAAACCCTTGTGCACCCCTTCCCAGGGACATCCCCTTTCTCTTTCCTAAAGCGGGCATGACGGACCTGACTTTAAAAGTCCAACATGGGGTTTGTTCTCGCGAACCATGAGATCATGACCTGAGCCAAAATCACGAGTGAGACCCTCAACGGACTGAGCCACCCACGTGTGCCTAGCTAACCTGACATTCAAAGGACTCTCTACCTCGCTTTACTTGTTAGCATCTCACCACAAAGTACCATCGTTAAATATCATGTGTTAGCTTTGGCCGAGTTTTTGAACTTCATATAACGGACTCATACGAATACGCATTCTTGTGTATCTGGCTGTTTTCATTCAACGTTATGGCTTTAAGATCCGACCACATGGCTACAACACAGCTGTTTGTTCATCTTCTCTGCCGTAGAGCTGCTCTGTTCCATGAAAATGCTACGCATCCCCATGTCTGCTGCCGACAGACTCGGGTCGTCGGCACTGTCACCCGTCATAACTAAGGTCTCTGTGAACAGTCTTATTCATGTCTCCCAGAACAAACACACCATGCACAAATTTCTCTAGGTTATAGACTTCGGAAGAGAATCGACAGGTCACGGCGTAGGTACATCCTCGACTCTACTGAATGATGGAAAAACTGTCTTCCAAAGTGGCTGTATTGATTCCTAAGAGTCGAGTAATGGGAGTTTGCAATGATCGTATCGTTAAGGTCCTATATTAATCGGCATCGTGCCAAAAGAAGATGCGTCTCTATTTACGGGTTTTTTTTTTCTCTCTTCTAGAGGAATTTAAAAGTTTTGCCCTAAAGCATCCACAATATGCGAAGATATTTACAACCTACTTGGACCTCCAGACGTGCCATGTGTTTTCATTACCAAAAGAAGCCCAGGCAGCTCCCTTGATCGCCAGCAATAAAGTCAGTCCCGAAAATCACGACGAGAGCACCTCAGACAAAAAGGATGATTAAAAGCAAATATTCCCAAGGAAAGTCATTTACTTGAAGTTGTAAAGGCATTTACTGATAGCATTTTCAGTGTGACTTTTGAGTAATGATGATGTTTAAAATGGAAAGCTTTTTTTGAAATAAAAATGATAGATTTTTTTATTAAAAGGCTTTTATTCTTACACGTATATGAAGTAATATACGTATGAAGGGAATACGTATATTCCCTTTCTTTTATGTTGTGCTGTGCTGGTTGGTTTACTGGTGATAAATACGTTTTTATGGACTCCCCAGCTTAATTTGCATATGCAAATGAATGCATCTCACTTATTTACTGATGAGTGCTAATCAACACTGTTAAAAGTCTTAAAGAGGGTAAACACTTTTTAAACCTACTTCCCTCTAAAGAAATGAAGTAATATTGTTATCTCGAATCCCTTCCCGTTCTGGAAATGAGTGACAAGTCTAAGGAACATTGTGGAATTTCATGCCGTTAATTTCACAGATGCATTATTTCTATTTCCAATTCAGTTTCTTGGATCACTGAATTTGCTGGATTGGAAGAGAGGGAGAGCTTCGTTAATTCAGTGAGCCTTCTTAAAACTCATATTCTCTCTCTTGCACCTTTATGGAAGATTTCCTTAACCGCCTGCCAAGGAAATTATACCATTTTGCATGACCTACAGTTTAGAACTTTGTTTTAAAGACCGAGGCTGCGGCCAAAGGCCAAGCGGGAATTGCCTTATTGCAGGTAACCTTAATTACCTGCTGAGAAAATGAATCATTTGCCACAGGGTCTAGTTTGAGTTCCATAGTTCAGAATGTAGGGCTTGCCCACTAAATGAGTCAGATCTGCCTTCCTTACATAGTATTAGAATTGACATCTTTTACAATCCAAGTGGGATGGTAAGCGTCCTCACAAATTTTACAGCTTGTCTGAGATGTCTACGGGGAAAACACAGAGGGTTCCAAAATATCGAAAGTTAGGGAATCTGAAAACCTACTTTATTAGTGTAAAGAATTTAACCCCCATGCGGGAATCTGGCCGTGACATCTTTCCTTTAGGTTAGGCAGCAACTTCCTTCAAGTGCCATTTTGATTGGATGTCATGCATCGTACATATGGTTAATATCACCTGTGTTTGAAATTTTGAACGAAGACCCAGTTGCTATAATGTACAAAAATAGTTGGCTCACTTCTGAATCGTGTCTTTGAATCCAGTCTCTTTGTTTGGGCTGTGTTTCCGAATATATTGGCGATTTACCCCCGAACTCATTTTTTAATGCCATTATTGAAGTTGGAAAGCCTCACGAGAGGTGGGTGATCATTTCAAGCCGGTTTTACACATGAAGCAGTCGGTGCTCTAAGTGAATGAGTACATTCGGAGCATCGCTTCCCGAAATGTTTTATACTTAAGCACGTACGATCGCTTGCTTTTTCATATGACTTAGAGCTGTTTAGACAAAGTATGGAATGAGCTGGAAAGCATTGCTTAAGTAATTAGAAAAGTATCTGTCCCGAATAGTGTCTGAGTGTGCGATAGAATACATGTACTACTCAGGTACCACGATCGCTGTTTGTCATAGACAGGCTGCATATTACTCCTATTAGTTACGAAAAAGTAGCATTATAAATGGAAAGTTTCCTATGAGCCTCCTGAAAACGATCCCACTGTTTTCCCATTTTAAGCTAGTATTTTGTGCTCCTTAAGTCCACTTCTGCCAATGTAATATCCCCATTTTATTATGTTACTGAATAAATAAACTTGCTACGTAAAATTCTTGGCAATTAAAAAGTTCTGGTTCTGCCATTTTGTCTCAAAGGTAATACACCTTTTTAATATCATGGTTTGAATGTGTTTGCATATTTATGAACGTGATTAATCATTCTTGTTTGCCTTTAAGCTTTATGAAATGTCAGGCATGATCTTACTCTAATGAAAAACTCGAATTTTAGCTAAAGGTGCCCTAGTTCCTATTCTTAAAGAAGTTGACTTTGGCCAGTGGCGTGTGTCTAACCACAGTCATGATCATCAGTATCCCTACAGTCTAGGTTCTTCTTGAAGCCATCATAGCAAAGATTGCCTTCAAAGAGCCTTTTCTCCTCTTAGAACTTGAAGTAAGGAATTAAATTTCATTAAATCAGTTAAATGCGCTGTGGTTTCCTATAATAGTTTGAAAAAAAAAAGTTATTTTTTGAAAGGAGAAATACTAGATCCTAAGACCTAAAAGCTACAGGGGCGCCTGGGTGGCTCGGTCGGTTGGTTAAGCATCCAACTCTTGATTTCAGCTCAGGTCACGGTCTCGTGGTTTCATGAGTTTGAGTCGCACATTGGGTTCCTCACTGGCAGTGTGGAGCCTGCTTGGGATTCTCTCTCTCTCTCTCTCTCTCTCTCTCCTTTTCTCTCTGCCCTCCAGCTCACTCTCTCTCTCTCCTTCTCCCAAAAATAAATAAACAAATGCAACTGAAAAAAAATTAAAAATCCAAAAAACTCGAAAGGTTTCGATCAGAACAGTTCTGTTGAAGAACAATGATGTGCTGAATGCTTGTAGACCAAATTGCTGGCATTATGCGTATTTCATACCCCTCTGGCGCTGCTTCTCGAGTTTCGGAGGGCTGGCCGTGACTGTTAGTAGTGGTACCCATCACGGATATTTCAAAGAGACCGCCTCCCTTTTAGAAGACGTACGGTCTGCGGTCCGCGTGAGGCACAAACAGTACAGGAATCTGATTCCCAGACTCGGGGACCCTCCCCTTCACGTTACCGCAAATGCAAGATGGGGAATCGGCCCAGCGGGCGAGGTGGACAGGTGGGCTCCCTACCCCAAAACCCTTTGTGTGTTTGTTTGTATATACCAATCACCAAAGTGGATAAGAAGCCACCAGTGAGAAACCACTCCGCAGGGAAGCAGACCTACTTACCATCTTTCCCCTCTTCTTCCTGTTCTCCTGAAGAGACTTCAATTTTTGTGGTGGTTGTTATACCAGAGTATTAACTCAGCGCTGCTTGTGGTTTGACAGAGGTGAAGGCCCTCATGAAGTTCTTGCTATGTTGCCAATACACGCGTCACAAACCCGAGTAAACAGGGTAATGGCCTGAAGAGCTCTTGTCCCTTTTAGCCCTTTCAACGTAGCACTTGTGTCTAGGTCACCCGTCACCTTGTCGGGTGTGTGTGTAAGGGGCTCTAACTAGCTGTCTCCCCGACACTGGGATATCAGCCCGCTGGTTTTTCTAACGTGGACCTTACCGTTTTCTTATCATTCCTCTGAAAGAGTCTCTGTACGTTAGAAAAAATAAAAACAAAAAGAGAGAGAGAAGAGAATAAACAGAAAAATCACGGTTGCTTCCACCACCCCAAATCTGCAATTACGAATGTTTTGACATGCTTTATTTCACTTTTTTTTCCCCAAATATTCTTACATTCTCAAGATAAGAGCGTGCATGGTATTCTACACTTTACTAGTTCACTTGGAATATGACATTTTCCAAGGTCATTCGATTTTCCTGCGAATGTGAATTTTTCGGTGCACCTAACGTTTCTTCAGATAGCACTAAGATGACACGTGTGATCATTCTTCCATACTGAACGTGTGAGTTGGGTTTTCGTTTGGGGTTCTGTCTGACTCCAAAGGCCAGGCTTCTTAACTATTTACATATAGCATCACCGTTGCCTGATTTCTAGAATTGATAGAGTAATGTCTGCCATATGTGGGGTCTAGATACCAAATTTTGACTGAGTTCATAAATGGAAGAAAGACAGAGGTGGTTGGGATGGGAAAAGATGGGTGAACTGAGGCCCAGGATAGGCGGGCTGAAAATCCAGAAACCTTCCCATATGAATAATCGAAGGGACTGTCAATCAATGGCAGGGTCAACTTCAGAACGCTACAGTAATCTTTTTCCTTTGTGGGTAGTGAAGGAGCATAAATCCCCTGCTTCTTCTGGGTCCCTCTGCTGTGGGACACAGTACATCTCTGCTCGCAGAATAATGTCATATGATCATCAAGGTCGAGTGTAGGGAACTGAGCACTAACTCACAACTGTAGTATCTAGGACCTTCATTCGCACTGTTGTGGAGCACCCCCTTTGCTGTTCTCGCCTACACCTTCGGCCTCCTATAAATTCCCTTGCCGGGCAGAGAGAACAGCAACTGTTACAAAGCACAAACCAGTTATCACTTCTCCAGTTAAATTCTTTCTAATGCTCCCCATTGCAGTTTGGATACAATCCCAAATATTCCACATGGCCCACAAGGCCCCACATGGTCTGGCCCCCCTGGAGGTGTAGACGTCAACCGTTAACCGTCTTCTGTCTCTTCACCTGGTTCGCTCTTTTTCATTCAGATTAAAAAAGAAACAAAGGCTTCATTGAGATCATGATTTACATACATCATACGATTTACCCATTTAAAGTGTACAACTCAGTGCTTTTCTTAGAATGTTCAGAGTTGTGCAACTATCACATCTAATTTTTAGAATGGTTGAGTTTATTTACATTTTATTTATTTTTTTAATGTTTATCTTTGAGAGAGAGAGAAAGAGAGACAGAGCATGAGTGGGGGAGGGGCAGAGAGAGAGGGAGACACAGAATCGGAAGCAGGCTCCAGGCTCTGAGCTATTGCACAAAGCCTGACGCGGGGCTCAAACTCAAGAACAGTGAGATCATGACCTGAGCCAAAGCCAGATGCTTAACCGACTGAGCCATCCAGACACCCTGAGTTTATTTAGATTGTAAATCGAACATCAGGTCATCAAATAGGAATCCCCCACTGCCCATCAAAAAAGCCCACTCCACCTCTACAGGCATTCTGAATCCTGCTGCCCTTGAATTTAAACTTCTGTGACATCATTTGTTTGCATATTTACTGTCTCTTATTCCTACCACTTAACAGGTGTGCCTTACACAGAGCAAACACTATTTTGTGAATGAACAACAATAACATTAGGTTTCATTTCATGTGCCTCGCATTGTATGAGAACAGAGATCATCTTCACAATAAACCTGAAAACCTGGCATTATGAGATCCCTAGACTCATGCAGAGAGGTTCTAGCACTTGGTCAAGAGTTACATAACCGGCGAGTACCCGGGCTGGAATTCAAACCCAAGCCTGTCTGGCTTTAAAAGAGGGGACTTTTGATGGGGCCAAGGTAACTTGAGTGCATAAAATAACTAGAGAATTATGTGGCCGGTTTCAGTTTCCAGAAACATGGAAACTAGATAATCTGAGAACCCTCTGGCCACAAAACCCATAGAATGCTGAGCAAAATGTCACAAACATGTTCAAAATGCTAGCTGAGCATGCAGAATAGGAAGAGAAACACTTGCCGGCCAAGAATGGAAAGAGATTGGAAACCAGAACTATGTGAAGGCATAAAAGTTCCAGGTCACAGGCGGACATTTGTCAGTCTCAGTAACAAGGGGCTTAGTGTTTTGCTGCCCTACGAGGCAAAAGACAAGGTTTTTAAATGAGGTGAGGAGCTGGAACCAAGGTCTCAGGGGAGACACACAGATGCCTGAAGGGCTATACTCTCAGGAGAAGAATAAACCAGAAAAATGCAACTTCTGGCAAAGGAAGACTGAGGGAGTTTTTCTGTCTTGGCCTGGGTTCTAGGCTAGGGGTGAAAACTTTCCTCTGGTCTTTCTTCTTCTTATTTTTTTCATGTCTGTCCCTTTCAATGTTTTAAGACTCATTTTATGGTTCAGCCTACGGTACATCTTGGTGACTGTCCCATGTGTACCTGTAAAGAGTGAGGATTCGACAAGTGTTGGGGGTAATGTTCTCTAAATGTAAGTTAGGTCCAGTGACTTGATAACTTGAGATGTCCTCTCCACCTTGCTGATTGTTTGTCGGTTCTAGCAGTTACTGAAAGAACGATGTTGAAAACTCTGACTTTTATCAGCTGTCAGGTTGTCTGAAGCTCTGCCATCAAGTTCATGACCATTTTTGATTGTTATGTCATCTTGATGAACTGACGCTTTTATCGTTATGACTATTTCTCTGTAATTCCAATAATACCACTTATGCTGTCAGTAAGTAACTGCTTAACCATGCCAGCTTTCTTAGGACTAGTGTTTGCCTGGTTTATCTTTTTCCTTCCTTTCCCTTTTAACCCATCTGTGTCTTTATACTGAATATGCATCTCTTAAATAAATAGTTTGTGTGGGTGCCTGGGTGGCTCAGTCAGTTAAGTGTCCACCTTCAGCTCAGGTCATGATCTCAAGGTTCGTGAGTTCGAGCCCCGCGTTACAGGCTCTGCACTGAACGGTCAGGAGCTGGCTGAGGTCGCTCTCTCTCCCTTGCTCTCTGCCGCTCCCCCACTGGCTCACTCTCTTTCTCTCAAACTAAATAAGCTTTAAAAAAATGAGTATTTTGTGGTCCATTTGGATCTTACTTTTTATCTAGCTTGTCTGGCAATTTCTGTCCTTTCATTGGAACATTTAGTCTCCTTCCATTTAATAGAATTATTGATGTGATTGGATTTGAGTCTATATCATCTTGTTTTTTGTTTTCTATTCCATTTTTTCTTTGATCTCTTTCTTTCTGACTTATTTTGGACTAATTTTTTTTTTTTTTTTTTTAGTATCTTGTCATTTTGTATTTTCTTTTGGCTCATTAGCTATACTTACTTACTTTTAGTAAGTAAATAGTGGTTGTTCCAGAGCTTATAATATATACTTTTCGCTTAATATTGTCTACTTTCAAATACAAGTACGTTATTTCCCTTATTGTGTAGGAAGCTCGGTGTGCTTTCATTTCATTCTGTCCTGCCATTTGGACCCTTGTCATGTATCTTCTATGTGTTTTCAACACCACAAGACACATTTATCATTTCTGTTCAAAACGGTCAAGTAAAAACTTGAGGAAAGAAGGTCTGTCTACATATTTACTATTTCCGGCACTCTCTATTTCAATTTCTTGGTATGATTCTACCTTTCCATCGTTTTTCCCCAGCCTGAAGAATGTCCTTGAGCAATTCTTAGAGGGCAAGATGCCTGACAATAAATTCTCTCTGCTTTCTTTTGTCTAAATATGTCTCGATTTTGCCTTCATTAAAGACTTATTTTTGCCAGATACGGAATTCTGTGTTGGCTTCCTTTTTCCTTCCAGTTCTGTAAAGATTCCATTGACCTCTTCCTTTCATTGTGTCTGATGAGAAGTCAAAAGGAATTCTTTTCGTGGTTCTCTTGTATATAATGTATTTTTATCGCTGGGCTACTTTTTTTTTTTTTTTTTTTTTTTTTACATTTTTTCTTTATTACTAGTGTTGAGAAACTTTAGTATGATTTCCCTCAATGGTAACATCTTGCAAAAGTACTGTAGAATATCACAGCCAGGGTAATGACATTAATACAGTCAAGACACAGAATATTCCACCCACTATAAGACTTCCTCATTTGGCTCTTTACAGCCACCTGGCCCTTTCCCCCCACCCCCCATTCCCATCTCCCCTTAGCCTCGGGCAACCACGCATATTTTCCCCATGTCTGTATCTTTGTGGTTTCAAGAAAGTTACATCAATGGAATCACACAGTATGTAACTCTGGGCTGCTGATTCTATCAGGAACGTGTTCCTTTCTATTCCGTGACATGGATGTACCACAGCTTATTTCACCTTTCACCCACTGCTGGACATCTGGGTTGTTTCCTGTTTATTATCATTTTCTGAGGAAAACGGCTATAAACTTTTATGGGCAGGCTTTGTGTGGACATAAGCTTTCGTTTCTCTGGGATAAATGCCTGAAAGAGCAATTGCTGAGGAACAGAGTGTTGCACAGAGTGTTGTTTTTTGTTGTTGTTGTTTTTGGTTTTTTGGTGTTTTTTTGTTTTTTTTGGAAACTGTCAAACTATTTACCATAGCTGTACCATTTTACATTCACACCAGCGATGAGTGGTCTAGTTTCTCCACATCCTTGTAATATCTGGTGCGGTCACTCTTCTTTTTCTTTTTTTTTTTTTTAATTTTTTTTTTACATTTATTCATTTTTGAGAGACAGAGAGAGACAGAACACAAGTGGGGGAGGGGCAGAGAGAGAGGGAGACACAGAATCTGAAGCAGGCCCCAGGCTCTGAGCGTCAGCCCAGAGGGACTAGAACCCACGAACTGCAAGCTCATGACCTGAGCCGAAGTTAGATGCTTAACTGACTGAGCCACCCAGGTGCCCCTCTTGTGCCCGTATTTTATTTTATTTTTATTTTTTTTAATTTTTATTATTATTTTTTTAACATTTATTTATTTTTGAGACAGAGAGAGACAGAGCATGAACAGGGGAGGGGCAGAGAGAGAGGGAGACAGAATCTGAAACAGGCTCCAGGCTCTGAGCTGTCAGCACAGAGCCTGACGCGGAGCTCGAACTCACAGACCGTGAGATCATGACCTGAGCCGAAGTCAGACGCTTAACCGACTGAGCCACCCAGGCGCCCCTTGTGCCCATATTTTAATTGGATTATTTTATTTTGTTTTTACTCTAGGATTTGGGGAGGTCTTTATATATTCTAGATACTTCTTTGTTAGATACGTGATATGCAAATATTTTTTCCCCAACGTGTAGCTTGTCTTTTGATCTTCTTACCAGGGTCTTTCACAGAGAAAAGAGTTTGACTTTGATCATATCCAGCTGATCAGTCTTTGCTTTACGAAATTTCATTCCATTAAGGATGAAAGCCAAATCAAGACATTGACTAAAGAGAAATCCTGACTAGCTCTATAATCGTTATAGAAATTTAATAAGTAGCTTAAAATCAACCCCGCCCAAGGAACCCTTAGATGGTGCTCCAGACAAGTTTTAAATCTTTAAGAAACAGATAATCCCAATATTATACATCCTTTAACAGAGAAAAATAACATTGATATGAGGGCAATAAGGGAACGATCAGTAACTTTTCTGCTTTATGTATGAATATAGATTCTCTTATTAAGTCCAACCCACAATGTATCAAATAATTCATGATCGAGTTGGATTTATTCTAGGAATGCAAGGATGGTTTAATATTAGAAAATATTTTTAAGTAAATTGCATTCATACTATATCAGTTTCTTATTGCATCTATAAAATTACCACAAGTTCAGTGGCATAAATGATATAAATTTGTTATCTTATTCTGGAGGTCATTGGGTCTCATTGGGCGAAAAGCCAGGTGTCAGTAAGGCTGTATTCCTTCCTTCTGGAGACGTGAGGGGAGAATTTTTTTTTTTTTTTTTTTTTTTTTTTTTTTGCCATCTGAGGCCATGGACATTCTTTGGCTTGTGGCCCATCTCCATCTTCAAAGCTACCAAAGACAGAGCTGTTCTCACATCACACAATTCTCTCTCTCAAAAAAAAAAAATATATATATATATATAAATAAAATAAATTTAAAAATGAAAGGAAATAATAGAAAGATATCTGAAAACAAATCTAAAATACATTTGCAAGAACTTGGATAAAATTATGAAATTTGATTAAAACTATGTTAAATAAGGGCTAAGTAGAAAGAATAATTACATTTATAGGCTGACTTGATACGATAAACATGTAAAATTTCCACCAATAGTTCTATAAATTTGAGCAACTGCAGTCAAGATCCCTCCATGACATGGGGGGTGTGTGTGTATACCAGACAAGCTGATTCTAAAAAGCTTACTGTAAAATGTATTTAGAAGTACAAAGAGTTACGCATAGCAAGAAGTTCTGAAGATAAAAACCCCCAAATTGCATGTGTTTGAGACGGAAGAATTGCCACCTCAGGTATACAACCGTATTGTAAAGCTGTAGTGATACCAAGAGAGATTGTGTGAGTATAAGGTCGACCACGGGTGAAAGATCTCCACCATACTTTTCTTAGCTTCTTCATTCATTTAGATTCATTTCATAAATACGTATTAAGCACATAACTCGTGCCAGGTCCTGGTATAGATCCCAGGATACAATGGTGAACAAAATAAACAGTCCTCATCCTCATGGGATGCACAGCCTTGTGAAGACAAATCACTAAAACGGTAGTAACGCTACGCGTGATGAAGTTACAAAACAGGCGACAGCAGGTACTTTGGGAAAGTGACAAAGGGCAGCGATAACTAACATTGATGGAGGAAGCCCTCCGTGCCAGGAAAGATGACTAGAAGCTAAAGAGTGAAGGAGGGAGTGTTTCTTCCGGAAACAACAAAACGTGCAGGAGAAAGCAAGGCTTATTCATGGAATTAACAGAAATCTAGTCTGGTTGCGGTAGAAAGATACCAGGGTGACTGGCCCCTTTAAAATTCATTGCAAGTCTTTCAAAGAGACGTCGTCCACATTTACATTTCCTGTACTTTACAGGAAAAAAAAGTGAGCCTTGCACCTATTCTAAGTCTTAAAATCACACCTTACTCTGGGGGTATAAGAATACTCTGGGCATGGGACAAAGGAACAATTTCAAATACTGACAGAGTATTAAGAAGGAGAGTGGGGAAATAATTGGATAAGAAAGACTTAACCGTGTTATTTGACTAATTTACATATGTATTTAATGGTAATGGTTTTAATTAATTGCTTGCAATAAAATTGAAGGAGGACCAACCGGTTTCTTAGCTGGTGGATCATTACAAATAATCTTTAATAGTAGATACTATGTGATTTTTGGCAAATGACTTGAAAATAATCTAATTTTCTTTAAAGAATGTTTTTTTAACATGTATTCATTTTTGAGAGACAGAGAGAGACAGAACATGAGTGGGGGAGGGGCGGAGAGAGAAGGAGACACAGAATCCGAAGCAGGCTCCAGGCTCCGAGCTGTCAGCACAGAGCCTGATGTGGGGCTCGAACGCGCAGACGGCAAGATCATGACCTGAGCCGAAGTCGGACACGTAACTGACTGAGCCACCAAGGCGCCCCTAAATAATTTTCTATAACAAATTGTTCCATTACTACCTTTTACACAGGTAAATAAACTCTTCAGGGCTTACATCCATAAAAATAAAAATGGGAATAATACTGATGAGGAACCATGAGGTAGAGAGAAAACCTACCCATCTTATTAACATGCATTTCCGATGAGCTCGATGTTAATTTCCTTTGTATTTGATAGGAGTAAGAATTTATAATACATTCAATTCCCTACATTCAAAGTAGACGATCTAAAACACACATAAAGATTAAGAGAATTGTGGTAGATGATTAATAATAGGCTTTTGAGCATTCGTTATCACGTAACATAGAAATGCAAAGAGAAAAAAGTATATTATATGATATCTGAATCTTTAAGGAATCTTGTTCATGTAGTTTATTATTATTTTTATAGTTATTTTAAATAAAATACAGACACGATGAAATGCACAGATTAACTGGATACACTCATATAAACCATACCCTTGTCTCAAAAAATTCCTATGAATCTCTTGACATTCAATAATCGCCATCACCACAGAGATGACTACTAGTTTGATTTCTATCACTACAGATTAGCCTGTCCGTCCTAAAAATCCGTATAAATGAAATTGTAAGGTACATGCTTTAAGTACATGAAGCGTGTACTCTTCCAGGTGTCCCATTTCTTTTGCAGATAGTAACTGTGATTCATCTATATTGGTGAACACTATTACACAGTAGGGTTCTAGTGTAAGGCTTGCCTCAATTTTCTTATCCATGCTTCTGCTGACAGACACTTGAGTGGCCTGAAGTTTCCCCTACATTTATTTTCTTTATTTATTTTTATTAATTTTTTTTAAGTAGGCACCACACCCACCTCCACGCTGAGCGTGGAGCCCGACGCAAGGGCTTGATCCCACGACCCCGGGATCATGACCTGAGCCACAATCAAGAGTCGGACGTTCAACCAACTGAACCACATAGATGCCCCTTAAATATTTCTTTTTCTAATGATGGATTATGTAGTGCTCGAACTCATGACCTGGAGATCAAGAGTCACACACTGCACCCACGGAGCCAGCCAGGAGCCCCTCCCCTAAATTTATTACACACACACACACACACGTACACACACAGAGTTTTCTTCGGTGACAAACATTCACAATATAAACTTGCACAGTTTCCCAGATTTCTTGGGTTCAGTCCTCTGCTTGTCAGGGTTGTAAGTTAGAAGGAGCTCCAAATTAAACTGAAATAATGGAAGCAAAATCTCTGTACTCCACACAGTCGTCAGGAAAAAGCCATTTCCTTTGAATGGTAAACACAGGCCCGACCGAGAGGGGCGTTGACGGGGCCGCCGAAGTCCCTTTACAGTCCCTTCAGGGTTACTTTCAGACAGGTAGGCTGACACATGACTTGTCGAAGCTCCAATAAAACGGACAGGGAAAAGCTTGGAAAGCCAAAAGGGCCTTCTGATACAGCTAATTTATTTGAACCCAGAAAATCGGGCCGACCTGCAACAGGATGCAGCCCTTGTTCACTAAGCCCTGAGCCCTCTCCTTCCGTCTGGGCTTTGTCTCGCCATGCCACGTTTTCTTTTCGTCCAACTATTACCACACACGTAGGCCTAATGCTCCCTCCTCCGTTCGGCCATGATATTAGATACAAATTAGTAACCGAATACTCTCAACCCGAGAGTTTCGTAGTGAAAAACCAAAACATAGAAATCCCAAGAAAGAAGTGCTGCCACCTTCCCCAGCGACAGCCTGGCTCTTAGTTTAAATTGTACGTAAACAGGAACCCAACCTGCCTTGAAACCTGAGCAGACGGCCTCTTTCCCCACCATCACCCTGCAAGGCCTGCGTCATGAACATTACTAACGACTTTGGCAAATGGAGAAGAGTTGTGGGAACGTTTAAATATAATCCACAAATGGTTCACAAGAGAAGGAACCAGATAATTGGTCTTGTGGAATGTTCTATGGCTCTCTGATCCTCAGAGGATATTTTAGGAGAATGATTTTGTTGTTAGCTGGAGCTCATTCACTCAGAACAGCCACAAATATACCTTAGTTTTGCCTCCTTTCATTCACTGATTCAGTAGGTCATTTGAATAATGGGGCCAGAAAGTTATGTATGATTTTTTTTTTAGTTTTTAAAAAATACTTATTTCGGAGCGCCTGGGTGGCTCAGTTGGTTAAGCGTCCGACTTCAGCTCAGGTCACGATCTCACGGTTCCCGACACGGGGCTCAAACCCATGAACCCTGAGATCGTGACCTGAGCTTAACCAACTGAGCCACCCACTTGGGTGCCCCTGTATGATTTTTTAAGCTTATTTATTTATTTATTTTGGGGGGTGGGTGGGGAGGAGCAGAGAGGGAGAGAGGTCAATGCAGAGCCTGATGTGGAGCTCAATCTCATGCACAGTGAGATCACGGCCTGAGCCAAAATCAAGAGTTGGACCCTTAACAAAAAGAGCCACCCAGGCGTCCCTGTGTGATTTAAGAAAACATAATAATTCTCAAAGTGTTGTCAAAAAGAAGCTACCTCTTTGGACCCAAGAAGTGTCTCAAATGAAGCAATAGCCCCCTTTTTGCAAAGGAGGAAGCTAGACCCTGGAAAGTGAAGTCACTGCTAGGTCGTGCTCTGGGGGCAAAGCTGGCCTAGTCGCCTAATCCCCGGTCAGCTCTGAGTCTCATGCAGCACCCTTAAGCCACTGCAATCTCTCTGCATCTCAGTTTCTGCATCTCTAAGAGGAAATCCTAACTGTGGCTTTGTCTACCGCATAGGACCCTTGGAGAGAGCCAATGAGACCAGAGGGCTCATGAGAGGCCACACATAAAGGGTACAAGTGGTAATATGACCTGGAATGGAGGCCCCCTTGACTCTGATCCCCCACATGTGGCCCTCAAGCCACATGAAAGGCCCGCACTTCCTCAGCCATTGTCTGCGTTTATGGATGAATTCCTGTGGCGGTCACCCAGCCCCAGTGTGTTGACAGCAATGACGCATGGCTCCCCAGGGTGGGGTCGGCACAAGAGGAGAGATCGAGTGTTCTGGGGTTGGAGGAAAGGCCTTGTTTGTTCCCAGAGAGCTTGATGGCCAGGCTGGGGCCAGGGCTTCCGTGCGCGTCTGAGGGAGGGGAGACCTGCTCGTTGCCAGAAGAGGCTGCAGAGGGTGATGGCATGGGAGGGAATCCGGGAGGCACCTGGGGGCTCGGACCTTTCCCATCCCACTCTCCATGCATGTTTGCTTGTGCTCACCATTTTCTGGATGGGCCCGTAGTGCAGAGAAAAGAATGCCAGGCTCAGGGCACTTAGGTTCCAGTTGCTGTGTTCATTCACTGACTTACTGTCACATCCCTTAGCTTGCTAGGACTCAGTTTCCTCCTCTGTAAAATGGGAATATTACTTCATCTACATACCGTCACGGAGCTTTAGGGAGTCAGTTCAGACCAAACGTGTGTGTGTGTGTGTGTGTGTGTGTGTGTACACGTGTGAAAGAGAGAGACAGAGGCAGGGACTGAGAGAATGAGAGAGAAAATCTTTCGAAGTGTAACATCGTATAAAAAGTATTACCTTGAATGCTGGCATTACTGTCTGAGCTTTGGAAAATCAGGAGACTCAGGTGGATATAGTCTGACATTTTTCTCCCAAGGATGTCAGAGCTCACACCTAGGGCTATCCTGATACCCTGGGACGCTCATTTTACAGATGTATCGAGAAAAGCAGAGGTTAAGACCAAGGAGACCTAGAGAGACAGGTGCTCGTTCTTCTCACCACCTCCAAATGGCAGCCAAGGAGAAACAGAATGAAGGGGCACTTTGACGGAGCCCTGATTTGGTCAAGCGATGGCTCTCAGTGCCTTTGAATGGGTGGTGGGGGGGTGGGGGGTGTATTCCACATGCGAGGTGCTGGGTACCCAACGCCCTACTGACAAGTTTAAAAGAGTCTGGATTGCTTTGCTCAGAACAAGCATGTTTTCAATCTTGTCAAACAGTATGTGACACGCCAGAATTCCAAACTATGGGGTGGGGGTGGGGGGGCATCAAACTCATTTTCTAAAGCTTGAGCCAAACCAGTAATATTTTTCCCCTAAAGGAAAGCTCACGTATGACTTGTTGCTCATCTCCAACACCTACTAATAAATCCATTCCAGTAGAAATCAACGTTTTCGGTTTTTTTTCATAACTCGTCTACGGGGGGGAAAAAATCCAAATGTCAATACATCATTTGAACTGAGTGGGTTTAGTCCAAGGCTGAGGTTATGTCTTGCCAAGGGAAAAATAATACTCCCGATTAGGATACCACCGGAGATCTGCGGTTCTGAATCTGAGCTCGATCAGGAAAGGCCACCAGAGAGCTTCCAGCCTACTTCCGGAACAACTCACAACATTTACTCTTCTTTAGGGAACCAAAAGTAAATGGCTGCTCTCAGGGTCCTCAGTGCTGGCACGCAGCCACGTCCTGCCCAGATCAGCTGGTTTCGAGCACCAGGCTTGATCAGACATCCTGGCTACAGCCGTGGCTTACGGCCTGTGTGGAATGAGGAAACACCCAGACAGCATCCAGGTTTGCCCCTTCGTGGACCTCTGGGAGGACCAGAGTTGGCTGAGGAGCCCCGTTAGTCTTGGGTCATTCGTGGCAATACCTCGATTGACTTTGTCACTGAGGTCATCCTTCGGCCATCGGCTGGGAGACGGCAGAGGCTAGGAGTGACGGAGATTCTGGTACTTGTTACGGATTGAAATGTGCCCCCCCCTCCCAAAATACATGCTGAAGCCTTAACTCAGAATGTCAGAAGGTACACAGAATGTCACCTTATTTGGAAATAGGGTCTTGACAGACTCAGTTAGTTAATACGAGGATGGGTTCTGATCCAATCTGACTGGTGTCCTTAGGAGAAAAGAAAACAGTGGGATGCAGACAACCACGGAAAGAGGACACCACATGAAGACAGTGGCAGAGATTGGAGCCATGCAGCTCCAGGCAGAGGAATGTCAAGGACTGCCTTCAAACTCCAGAAGCTGGAAAAGGCAAGGAAGCGTTCTCTCCCAGAGCCCTCAGAAGGAGCCAGAGCCTGCCCACACCTTAATTTGAGACATCCAGCCTCCAGGACAGCGAGACAACAAAAGTCTGTGGTTGCCTGCGGCAGCCGTAGGAAACTAATACGGTACTTTTTTGTAAACCGATGGTTTCCAAAGATGGCGCTGAACAAGCTTTGGCAACAGCCCTCCAGACCCTCCGTCTTCTGCGGGAGAAGCGGGTGACCACACCTTTTCAGGGCAACCAGGTAACACGCAGATGGGACCGGTCACCCCCAGGATCCTTCCTGCTCCCTCCTGTTCAGCACAACATCTGGTCAGGCCCAAAAGCCGTGTCAGACGGTCAACAAAACAGGGTGGGGATGGCATTGCCTGCAGCCGGAGGTGGAGGGGGGGTACGGTGAACGAGACCCCGTCTCAGTCCTCAACAAGCTCGTCCCCTGGCAGGGGGCACCGGTGTTATCACTGGCGTGTGGGGTAAGGCCTGTCACTCGAGGTATGGGGACAGCTGGAACACAGACCAAGGGGGTCTGACCTGGCTGTGGTCTGAGTTGGAATGAAGTCCCAAGGAAGTGGGATTCTCCAAGCAAAGAGGAGGAAAGGAGGGAGTTTCCGGACAGAGGGACCGACCTGTGCGTGGAGGAAGAACGAGGAAGCCCAGCTTTCGGGGAGTGAAGGGTGTGAGGAGAGAGGAGGGGAGAGCAGTGCCTGGAAAGACTGGCAGGACCCTGACCTGAAAGAGCCTAGTGGCCGACTGGCTGATGAGTCCTCCAGGGTCAGACCGACAGCTGTGGCCTCTGTCCTCCAGGCCAAGGTCTCCATCGGGAAGAACAAGGTGCCCTTTTCTGCCTTACCTTTTGTCCCCAACCAAGACTCCATTCTCTGGGCATCTGTCCTGTACTTTCACCATCCTGGTGCCAAAGAGGTGGAAATTCTGGGGCAGGAGAGGCAGAAGTGCCCCGGGCAGGGGCTGCAAACTCTTCACAGCACAAAAGTGGGCAGAAAGGGGAGTGAGTGGACCAAAGAGAAGTAAGGAGTCTGGGTTTAGCTGGAGAGATCGTGCCTTCCCCCAAACTCAGAGTGGCCGGACAGAGCTCCCGATGCTTTAGAAGAAACCAGAGACTCTGAGTTTCGTGTGAGAGTTCCTGATTTGCGAAGTAGCAGGTGCATCAACCACAACTCCACGGCTTCCAGGTGGCCCACAAGGTGCTGGTTGGTGGCTCCCTGTCCCAGGTAACTCCTTCCGCCATTCACCCGGACTGGCTGGCTGATGCCGCAGCTGCTTTAGTGGCCCTCGGGCACCTTCCCGAGTGATCACGAATGGTTTTGGTCTGGCCCCGGTTCGAGATGACAGGCAGGTCTCTCAGGGGCGGTGAAACCGTGCAAGTGTCTGCGTTTCACCGGGATGCAATCGATACAAACTGGATCAACGAAACCCGAGAAAGTCAATGACTGGGGAGGGGAAGAAATGTGTCCCCGTGGCCTCTTAGGCAATTAGCTGTGATGTCCCTGGCAGCTGCTGAATTCCAAAGGCAAGTCCAGGAGTTGTGATTTGGAATCAAGTCTCTTGTAAGACTTAAAGGCATTGGGGCTGGACGCTTGGCCTAGACAAGAGAGAACCCGAGGTGGGTGGCAGTGGCATTGGAGTCGGGGACGGAGACTCGCTATCCCTGTCCTCCAATATCTGCCGTGGTTGTGCAGAAGGAGGGGGTCACCATCCTCCGTGTGGCTCCAAGGGCTGAACCCCTTGGTTCAGGGCCGGCAGCTTGACCACAGGACTCCCTACCAGTCAGTGAAGTCTAAAGGTGCAGTCGTTTGCCTTTGCAAGAAGTAAGCACTCCGTCGAGGGAGGCATGCAAGCACCTGTTAAATGGCCACTGCTGAGGGGGTGGTACAGTGGAGAGGACACGCCGCTTTGGAAGAACTCTGGAGTCTCCTCCGTCCTAAAAATTTCGCGACTTACCTTGTGATGTTCCATTGCCCTGCTTTATCTGGGGGTCTTGTTGTTTTAGAAAATATGCAGCGACTTCAGAATTTTCTGTCTACACTAGCAATGGGACTTGGAGCTGTCAGCGCAGGAAATCCACAGACCCACGGTACTTCAGAGAGGAAGGTAGCAGGGCATCGTGGGCAGCGTTCACTGCCCGCGAAGAACTAAAGTGCGAGCCGGGCTTCTGAGAAGCAGGAAGGAGAATGGGCGGATAGGACACAGGAGCCTGGAATTAATAAGGAGCCAAAGGGCTGAGTCACCGAGCTAATATCAGTGTCTGAAGGTAACAGGAAAAAAAGAAAAGAAAAAGAGAAAAGAAAATCAGACAACGGAGAAAGAACGACGAAAGCTTTGCAAAGCCCTCAGGTGACCAAGACAACAGGAGAAGTGGGGAAAATGTAATTACATGCTGCTATGTGGGTCCTTTGCGGCAGCCAGCCCATCCTCCCCCTGGCCCTCCCCTCTCATCGGATTCTTGCCTGGTCAGTGGCAGCCCCCCCACCCCGGGACACAGTGAGATGGGCAGAGGGCCCACGATTTATTCAGAATTGTCTACTTTGCCCCCTGTTATACTGCCCCTAAGTTTACCCCTCATCCCTCCCTTTCAGGGAGGACATAGATGTCAGACAGGCGTGAACACTGGAAATCATCTCGCCCATTATACAGAAAGGAAAGCTGAGGCCCAAAGAGTAGACCCTGTGCCAAGTGCAACGGGGAGGACTGAATTCACGAGAGAAAGAGGTTTATACTGCCCAAGTTCAAGCTTGCACTTCTGCTTTCAAAGACAGGAATGAATACGGGAGTCTCTCGGACTCGGTCACAGGCTTTTGAGGAACAGAGACCTCTCCTGTTCCACAAACTGAAAGTCACCTGTGTGCTGACAGAGTGAGGTTTGGAGATGTACTTAAGAGCAGTCAAGATCCGTGCTCTGCCCTGTCCCCAGACCCATTCAAAGAGCGGGTGTTTCAGAGGCCCGCGGCCCCTGACGCTGATCCCGTCTGTCCCACTTTGAAAGACACAGACGGGTTCCAAGATGGTTCCCAGCAGGACGGGCCAAGGTGGGCAGTTTTCTGGGCCAGGACAGTCGTGTCTCTAAAGAACTGGAGAGAGCATGTCTGTTTACTTTTTATGTCTCTTTATGTTTTTCAGGATCAGAAACTGTCCCCAGACTGTCCTTTCCTGCCAGTCCTCTTCCTCCTGCCCGGGAGGGGTCTCAGCTGTTCACAGCCCCTCTTCTCCCCTGGTGACTCCAGAGCCATTGGACCAGGTCCCTGCCCCACTCTGCACGCACCGGCCGGACAGACCCTTTCGATACAACTTCGATCATGCGCTCTCCCATTCAGCCACTCCCAATGGCTTCCTTCACACACGCCATCCTTCTCACCGTGGCCAACAGGTGCCTTAAAATCAGGCCATTGCCCACCTCTTCTTTCCTTTTGCCACCGTCTCCTCTGGAAGCCTCCCCTTCCTGCTGGTTCTGTCTGCTCCAACCCCGGCCTGTGCACTCTCTGCCTTGGTCTCTCCTCCCTGCTCTCTGGAGGGCTCAGCCCATCTCAACTTCTGATCTCTCAATTTGGGAGGCCCTGGAGAAGCTTCCCTGGGTACCTGCTTGGCCCAGGGCCCTTCCCAGCTTTCTGCATTAACTCACACTCTAGTGTAGTCTTCAAGCGCTTGTCAGTATGTCTTGATATCTTATTTATTTGCTCGTTTATTCATTTTAGATGTTTCCCCCTCCTTGAGTGTAAGCAGGGGCCTTAGCCATCTTGTTTCCCACTATAGTCCTGTGTCATAGAACTGTCCCTGACACATAATAGTTGCTCAGGAAATATCTGTTGGAAGGAAGGAAGGAAGGAAGGAAGGAATAAAGGGGGTGGGGAGAAGAAAAAAAGAAAGGATGGTGAGAGGGAGGAAATCCTTTGTATCTACATATTCTAGTTTGTTTTTTAATTTTTTTAATGTTTATTTTTTGAGAGAGAGACAGAGTGTGAGCAGGGGTGGGGCAGAGAGAGGAGACATAGAATCTGAACAGGCTCCAGGCTCCGCACTGTCAGCAGAGAGCCCAAGGTGGGGCTCGAACCCACAAACCACAAGATCATGACCTGAGCTAAACTCAGATGCTTAACTACTTAACCAACTGAGTCACCCAGGCACCCCCGTGTTCTAGTTCATTTTTAACCTGGAGAGTGACACAAAGGAAACAGTCAACAATATCAACAAGCAACGTAGGGAATGGGAAAAGTATTTGCAAATGACATATCTGATTAAGAAGCTACTATCCAGAATATATAAGGAACTGATACAATTCAACACCAAAGAAAGCAAATAATCCGATGAAAAATGGTCAGAAGACATGAACAGGCATTTTTTCCAACAGACATCCAGATGGCCAACAGACACATGAAAAGATGCTCAACATCACTCCTCATCAGGGAAATGCAAATCAAAACCACAATGAGATGTCACCTCGCGCCTGTCAGAATGGCTAAAATTAAAAACACAAGAAACAACAGGGGCTGGTGAGGATGTGAAGAAAAATGAGCCCTCATGCCCTGTTGGTGGGAATGAAAACTGGGGCAGCCACTGTGGAAAACAGTATGGAGGTTCCTCGATAAATTAAAAAGAGACGTACCCTCTGGTCCAGTAATTCCACTACTGGCTATTTAAACAACAAATATGAAAACACTGATTTGAAAAGATGTATGTATCCCTATGTTTATTGCAGCATTATTTACAGTAGCCCAGATATGAAGGAACCCAAGTGTCCATTGATAGATGAATGGATAAAGAAGATGTGATGTATAACATAATGGAATGTTACTTAGCTGTAAAAAACAAGTGAGTTCTTGCCATTTGCAACAACATGGATAGATCTACAGAGTATAATGCTAACAGAAATAAGTCAGCCAGAAAAAGACAAATACCATATGCTCTCGCTCATATGTGTCACTTAAGAAACAAAACAAATGGGGGCACCTGGGTGGCTCGGTCGGTTCAGTGTTCGACTTCGGCTCAGGTCATGATCTCGCGGTATGTGAGTTCAAGCCCCGAGCTGGGCTCTGTGCGGACAGCTCAGGGCCTGGAGCCTGCCTCGGATTCTGTGTCTCCCTCTCTCTGTCCCTCCCCTGCTCGCTCTCTGTCGGTCTCAAAAATAAACATTAACAAAATTGCTTAAAGAAGAGGAAACGGAACAAGTGAACAAAGAAAAAAAGAGACAAAAACAAACGAACAAACAAACCAACAAACCCAGACTCTTAAATGCAGAGAACAAACTGGTGGTTATCAGAGGGGAGGTAGGTGGGAGGATAGTGAAACTGATAGGAAGGGGATTAAGAGGACCCTTATCATGATGAGCACTGAGTAATGTATGGAAGTGATGAATCACGGGGCACCTGGGTGGCGCAGTCGGTTAAGCGTCCGACTTCAGCCATGTCACGATCTCGCGGTCCGTGAGTTTGAGCCCCGCGTCGGGCTCTGGGCTGATAGCTCAGAGCCTGGAGCCTGTTTCCGATTCTGTGTCTCCCTCTCTCTCTGCCCCTCCCCCGTTCATGCTCTGTCTCTCTCTGTCCCAAAAAAAATAAATAAAAACGGTGAAAAAAGAAAAAAAGAAGTGATGAATCACTATATTGTACACCTGAAGCTAGTACAACACTGTATGTTGACTAACTGGAATTTTTAAAAAGATTTTAATTAATTAATTTAGACAGTGTGAACGGGGGAGGAGGGCAGAGGAGAGAGAATCCTAAGCAAGATTCCCACACTCAGCACGGAGCCTGACTTGGGGCTTGGTCCCACCCCAGCCGAAATCAAGAGTCGGTCGCTCCACCCACCGAGCCATCCAGGCACCCTGGAATTTTTTTTTTTGAAGTTTATTTGTTTATTTTGAGAGAGAGACAGAAAGAGGGATCAGGGGAGGGGCAGAAAAGAGAGAGAGAGAGAGACAGAATCCCAATCTCCGTGCGGACAGCACGGAGCCTGACATGGGGCTCGAACCCGCAAACTGTGAGATCATGACCTGAGCTGAAACCAAGAGTCGGATGCTCAACCGACTGAGCCACCCAGGTGCCCTGGAATTTTTTTTTAAATAGGGTTAACTATGGGCTTGAAGGCATTAGATGCAGCAAAATTTGGGGGGAGTTTGGGAGCCCCCTAATCTCCCCTTCCAGGGCCGCCCACTCTTCGCCTAGGAGTAGGACACACAGGAGCTCTGGGAGGCAAAGGGGGCTGAGTGGACAAGATAGATGGATGAGGTGAGAACTCTCTGCCCTCACAGGTTAGCAGGGAGATTCCTGCCGACAGCATCTGCCATTGAATGAACAGCACCAGGACTGACATTGCCCACCCCGCCCCCGCTTCCCCAATGCCGTAGAACCAAGGGAAGTGTTGGTGGGATGCAAACACTTAAGCCAGAGAGGAGATATCACTTCTCTCCTTCAGCCAGTCAGCTCCCTGAACACCAGGTCCTCTGCCATTGTGCAAACGCCGCAGCCCCGTTCGAGAACTGGTCTCAGGCTGGCACTGCGCCATGATAAATGGAGGCATGGCAGGTGGGGGGAGATCTTGTTCCAGGGAGGTTGGCATGGACCCGATCTTTGGGGCTCCAGGGGGCAGGACTCACGCGGGTGGGCACCGGCCACACGAAAGCAGCTGGCCAGCCACCCGCAGAGAAATCTCTCGCACCCAAGAGTGAAGACATTGGACAACCTGCCTAAGGGGATAGGGTGGCGTCAGCTCCCCCATTTGGGAGGCTGGGAAGAGCTGGAAGGGCCCAGGTACTAGGCAGGGGATGTGAGGATGGTGCTCGGGGGTCCCAAAGCTCAGATTCTCTGAGCTCAGACTGGGTCCACTTCCGGCTCATGCCCCAGCGGACTCTCAAAGCCATCAGGAAGGAGGGTGTCCAGCTCGTCAGGAAAAAGTCAATTCCCTAAGGCTTTTACTTATAACTTTGTTTGCAGATAGCGAGCCTTTTCCGTCCGGCTCCTCATCCTGATCCTTTCTGCCTGTAACAATCACATTATTTAATTTAGACGAGTGAAGTTACCTTAGATCAATTATACTTATTTTTCCTGTGTAATTTCTAAAGCTTAATCTCTCCATTCAGGCCCAGCCTGGGGGACAGGTTGTCTAGCAGAGTCCTAAACGATTTCAGCCCTTAATTCGATTGTACTTTTACCGAAGCCCGGGCAGCGAGCATAATTCTTTTAGCCCTAAAATGTCTCATTAGCAATAATCTAATAGCACATATTAAAATATAGGTCACCGAGGTGGGCTGCCGAGTGGAAGACTTGTCATAACTTTGAAAGCTGGACAGCTGACTTGTCCCCACACCACCACACCGCCCCCACCCCAGGCTTCATTCTAAAACAATTCAATGAGAACAGCTTAGTTTCTGCAGTTCGAGGTTAAGAAGTAACCTTGGCTAGGAAATAGAGTTGCTATCTGTCGCCATGGGGTTGGGTGGAGGGAGGTGTTCCTTGCCAACATGACGTAGTGGAAAAGATCTCTGGCCTCAGGCATTTGGGGCTGGGGCCCTTGTCCCAGCAGTACATGAACTTGCAGAGTGGCCCGGGGGGTATGGCTCTTACTTCTCTGGCCTCAGTTTTCACACCTGTAAAAGGGGAAGATAACGGAGTTAGATCCAATGTTTCCTAAGTTTTGGCACCCTCTGCTCAACTTGTCCTAGTATGCCCTCGGTGTTTTCCTTAAAATCAACTCACTCTAGTTAATTAAATACATTTGTTTTTAAAAGGAAGTTCAAGTATCAACATGGAAAAATCTCAAGAACATTTGCAGAAAGGTTCATGCAGAATGATGCCCTTCGTGTCAACTTTAAACATGCACAAAACGATACTTTCTATTGTTTAGACAAGCAAAACTAATCCACGCTGTTAGAGGTCAAGAGAGTGGTTACTTTTGTGGGGGCTGGAGTAGGTAGATGTTCACTAGGAGGGGGAACAAGGAGAGTCTCTGGGGTGCTGGTCACACTTTTTAATGGTCCGAATGGTGATTTTGTGGATGTATTTACCTTGTAAAAAGTACCTTTATGATTGATGCACTTTTCTGTATGTTACGCCTCATAGACACACGCACATGAAGGCGGTTGACCCAAAGGGGGAAAAAAAAAGACAGTTGACCCTGGAACTATGCAGGGGTTAGGGACACTGACCCTCCCACTCCGTCGAAAATCCATGTGTAAATGTGAGTCCCCCAAAACTTAACTACTAATAGCCTACTATTGGCCAGAAGTGTTACTCATAATGTAAACAGTTGATTAACACATAGTTTGTATGTTACGTGTATTATATACCATATTCTGACAATAAAGTAAACATAGAGAAAAAAAAGGTTATTAAGAACATCCTAAGGAAGAGAAAATATATTTACTGAACGGTACGGTAAAACATATGCATATTAGTGGACGTGTGTGGACAAAACTGTATTAGTCAAGGGCCAATTGTTAGTATATGATAATTTTAGAAATACACATTTATAATTTTAGGGATTTATATATTTCCTATGTGTATATCCATATATATCCCTATATTTGTCAATCTCTTTATATCTCTGCCTCTATCTACCTACCTACCTCTATCAATTTATCTATCTATTTATCTATCCATCCATCCATCCACCTAGAGAAAGCATTGATAGATTCATGACTTTCATGCCTGAGAATAATCAACCTGGCTGGCCATGTACGAGGGAGGACAGGGGAACACCTGGGGAGTAGAACACAGGACCATCGGTCATACGGCTAATGTTTTTGTTTTTTAAGCTAGCTCGCTCTTTGTTACACGATGGGTATCTTTTTATGTAAGTCTGCGATATTTCATGATTTTAAGATCATAAAGTTAGAACTCACAAATCATGAGAGACTCTATATCACCATCAGAAATCGAAAACCCGTTTCAAGGTCATAAATAGATGGTAAATGTAAAAGTGAACGCACAGAGAAGAAAATGCTGTCGTTCAACTGTACTTGGACGTCACTTGGGCTGGAGGATGGCCCTGTCCCCCACCCCAGCCACCAGAGGGGCTATTCCCAGCAAGCTGATTAGCAATGATTGGCGGAATCTGTCCTCCCCTCCCGTGGCCCCTTCCCCAGCTTCACGGAGGCCTGGAAAACTGTCAGGCGAACAAGCCCCACACTGTGATTTCTTACCACAAACCAGGGGTCACTCAGGCCTCGGAAGGCGGCCTCCTCCGTCCCTGACATTGCCCGCTAAACTCCTTCCTGTGCTCCCAGGAGCCGGGCTCTGAGGCCCCACAGCAAACGCTTTGGGCTCCAGTCCTGCCCTTGAGCCGCCTAGAATATGAGTACAGCCTCCCCTTTCTGACAGCACACCCTCCCTTCGGGCCAGTGGGTCCGCCCCTCACGAGTCCCCTCCCCACCACCTCTGCTCACCCCCCGCACACACGCACCCAGAAGTGGGTTCTGTTGGACTGTTGGACGGGGTGGGGGGCGGCACCTGGGCTGAATGGAACTCAACAGCCCACAGCTATCCATGCACGGTGAGAACCCACAACCTTGTCTCCTCACCAGGAAAGCGGTGCCTTGTAGGGCTGATGGGTGTGTGTCTATGTCCCTTGGAACAGGAAAGGAATGGCCTAGGGGAGCCTGGGAGGCTTAATCAGTTAAGTGTCTGACTTCAGCTCAGGTCAGGATCTCATAGCTCATGGGTTCGTGCTCCGCATTGGGCTCTGTGCTGACAGCTCGGAGCCTGTTTGGCATTCTTTCTCTTGTCTCTCTGCCCCTCCCTTGCTCGCACCCTCTCTCTCTCAAAAACATAAATTAACTTAAAAAAATTTATTTAAAAAACTTAAAAAACAACAACAACAACAAAAGAAAGGAATGGCCTCTCTTGGACCCTGCGAGCACCCAGATCCGGCCAGTCTGGACCCTCCTTCCCAGCCTCCTCTGTTTCCCTGTCCCATGTCCTGTGCCCTCAGGGTGTGCCCAGTCTGATAACCGCTCCACGGAGAGGATGTGGGCTGTGGGAAGAGCCTTGGACCATGTGACAGGAGCCAGGGCCTGGGCGCTCGTCCTGCCACTAACCTGAGTGACTGGGGGAAAGGCCACTGACGCAGCACGGGCTCTTCCTTGAGCCACGGGGGGAAATGGAGTGAGCGGGACACTGCCGTAAGGAGGGGAGACCTGGACAGGTGGGTAGGACGGAGGGGAGGAGACAGGAGAGGGAAAGCAGGCAAGGGGCAGGGTGGTGTCGAGACGGGTCCCAGAGGTGGTGGGCAGGGTGGGTGCATCAGGGATCGGAGTGGGAGGAGGGGAGCCTTGGGGAGGAAGGACTCTGGTTCAGAGGGGAAAGGACGGGAGGAGACTGTGGCTCCTGACGGTGCTGAGGCTCAGAACTGCATCAGCCACAGCCTCCAGGTTCCCAGCCACAAATGGAGAAAGGTCCTCCTGAGATGGGGAGCTAGCACGGGGAGGGGGCCGTGAGGAGGCGGGGAGGATGAAGACGGCCGGGACCCAGGAGGCAGACGCTGAGCCACCAGAAAGAGCAGTGATTAAGAGCACGTGCCCTGGAGCCAGCCCAGATCCGGGTTCAAATCCCACTTCCTGTCCCATCCTACCCACGCGGCCAGGGACAAGCCATTTGACCTCTGCCAGCATTAACTCATCTGTAAAAATGGGGATAACCACGGTGAGTAGTATACGCAATCGTATGTGGTCCTTACAACCAATGAATGCTCCATCAATGACTGCCAGACATGTAGCAAATGCCCACGTGTATTTTGTATATGCCGCACACGTGGGGGGCATTTCAGAGTCATGATGCTTCCGCGTCTTCCAACCACGCTGCGAGATAACTATGATGATGGACCCCACTGTGTAGAAGAGGAAACAGGCACACATCAGCCCAAGGTGACGCAGCTACCAGGTGACAGAGCCAGGATTTGAAGCCCCACTCAGTGTGAAAGTCGAGTGTCACCGTGCTGGCTTATCACACTACGGCCACCAGGGGGTCTGCGGTCTCCTAAAAAACTGCAAGGGGACGGTGATGGTATTTACCATAAAGAGGGGCAGAAAACCACCCCCTGAGCCCAACTCACTAGTTCCCCTGCCCTTGCCCTAAGACCACTCAGCTTTCGCCTTGGGGGAGGAGGAGATGGCAGGCTTCATATAAGGACATGCCTCGGGCAGGTGTTCTCTGTGTGTGGTCTACACAGTGTGGACCACCGCCTGCACTGCCATCAATAACTGCCTTCGGGTTCCTGGGCACAAAGGCAGAGCAGGACCAGCCCAGACTGGAGGCGACATCCCCAGCCCTTGGCTTCATTGTGAACAACCCCGTGCCGCGGCCTCTCGACGATCACCTTGATGAGGGTGCAGTTCCCACCTCTGTCCCCTCACCCATCCGACGCATCTGCTCTGCGTGTTTTATGGCCGCCGTGACTGTGGCCCAGACAATGAGCACGGAGCGGCTCTTCTCACTTGCATGCCCTAGAGGGCACCCGTTCACCCCTCCCAGGGAAAACACAGCTCAGCCAGGAAGTGGCTGTGTGCTCTTTGCTAAGCGGCCACAGCAAAAGGAAGAAATGTGCACCAATGCGAGAGAAAGAAGGAGCTCGGGTCAGGCAAAGCAGGTGGAAATTGCTACAGCCACTCTCCGCCTAGGACTATGTTTATGAAATGTGTCACTAACACCGGAATTCTATTTTTTTAAACAGGAATTAAACACACTGTAAACATGCAGATTCCAGGCCCCTGCTGCCGATCCACTGAATCCAAATCTCTGGGATGGGACCAAGGAATCTGCACCTTTGCACGGCCTGCTAGCCTAGTGTGATCTGGGATCTGGCAGAGTGGCAGAGAGGGAAAGGGCCTCTAGGAAGAAGCAGTGACCCCTGGGGACACGGCGGCAGCTGGCATCGTGGAATCTTGAGAAATGGGTCTCTTCCAATAATGATATCAAAGTCCTTCCCGTTGGTTATCTTATCGAACAGGTATGTTACCCCCATTTAAACATTTTTTAAAAATGTTTATTTGTTTTTGGGGCTCCTGGGTGGCTCGGTCAGTTGAGCGTCCAACTTCAGTTCAGGTCATGATCTCACAGTCCGTGAGTTCAAGACCCATGTCAGACTCTGTGCTGACAGCTCGGAGCCTGGAGCCTGCTTCGGATTCTGTGTCTCCCTCTCTCTCTGCCCCTCCCCTGCTCGTGTTCTGTCTCTCTCTGTCTCAAAAATAAATAAAAACATTAAAAACAATTTTTTAATAAAATGTTTATTTGTTTTTGAGAGAGAGTGTGTGTGAGCAGGGAAGGGGCAGAGAGAGAGGGAGACACAGAACCTGAAGCAGGCTCCAGGCTCTGAACTGTCAGCACAGAGCCCGACGAAGGGCTCAAACCCACGAACCGTGAGATCATGACCTGAGCCCAAGTCAGACGCCTAACAGACTGAGTTACCCCCATGTTACCCCCCATGTTACCCCCACTTTACAAGCAGGAAAACTGAGGGGCACCTGGGTGGCTCAGTGAGTTGAGCGTCTGACTCTTGAACTGGGCTCAGGTCATGATCCCGGGGTTGTGGGATCAAGCCCCGTGTTGGGCTCCATGCTGAGCGTGGAGCCTGCTTAAGACTCTCTCTCTCCCTCTCTCTGTCTCTCCCTGTCCACTCCTCACCCCCCGCTCATGCGCTCACTCTCTCTTGAAAAAAAAATTAAAAGTTAAAAAAAAGTGGGAAACCTGAGGCTCAGAAACCAAAGGCACCCAGCACACGAGTGGTGAATCCAGGCTTTGAACCCTCCCAAATTTCTCTAAAAAAAAATTCCAATTCCACACTCATCATGGCCATACCAACGTATATTTGTGATTCCATCCCAGGCCTGAATGGTGACGTCCGATAAACCTGATTTAAAATTCTGGAGAAGACGCCTATCTCCCACAGACATAAGAAATACAGGTTTTGAAACAACAGAAGTAACACGTTACGCTGTGCTGGTATATGGCTCTAAGTGCTTTACATGTATTTATTCCTTTAATCCTCTCGACAATGCTGTGGATGGGTACGGTTGCCATCCCCATCTCACCCATTTTATAGATGAAGAAACTGAGACACACAAAAGAAGTAGGGGAACTTGGCCAAGATTTCCCAGACAGTACGGGGCGGAACACGAGGATTAGAGCTCATGCACCGTGGCTCCTAAAACCACGCTTTCAGCCAGTTCACCGTCTTGGATCTCCAAGCTGCGGAAGAAGCTGAGGCTGGTCAGTTTCTTCGGAATGGACACCAGACGGACGAACCGGGAGGGGGTGAGAGGTGGCTGTAAGAATGGGTTCACGTGTATGACACGGAGAAAAGAGAGCCTGGAGGCTAGCAGGAGGCAATGTCAAGGGATTCTGAGATGGGTTGCATGTGGGAATCTGAAGATCCCCTAACCTCTGCTGAAAATGCTTTGTACATTAAAGATGACGGATACACAGAGGTATGCGCTGTGCTCTTGGATAGAAAGACCGAATCCCGTAGAGATGTCAGGTCTCCCCATATCGATCTCTACAATCAGTGTAATCGCGATGGAACCTCCAGCGGGATTTTTCAAGGAGCTCGGCAAGCTGATTCTGAAATTCGTGAGGAATAGCACGGCCAGGACACTCCTGAAGGGGAACTGAGGCATCTTGCCCCATCAGGTAGCAAAAGCATATTACAAAGCAATGCTGTTCGTCTGTTTGTTTTCCTGGCTTTATTGAGGTACAATTGACAGATAGAATTGTATGTATTTGAAGTGTATGATGTGATCATCTGATACACATACACGTTGTGGTACGGTTGCCATAATTAAGTTAATTAACATATCCATCACCTCACATAGAGTTCTCTTTTTTGGGGTATGGTCACAACACATTAGCTCTACCGTTATTAGCAAATTTCAGATACGTAACATGCTGTTGTTACCTATGGTCACCATGCTTTACGTTAGGCCCCAGCACCCATCTTACAAGTGAAAGTCTGTACCGAGGCAGTAGCGTTAGTTAAGCTATTGAAGGGGAGTAGAAAGGGAAAACCTGGCAAATTTTAAATTGTAATTTAGGAAACTATCAGGTAGGGAAGGATTTTTTTTTAATTTTTTATGTTTTTATTTTATTTTGAGAGAGAGACAGAGTGCAAGCGGGGGACGGTCAGAGGGAGAGGAGACACAGAATGGGAAGCAGGCTCCAGGCTCTGAGCTGTCAGCACACAGCCTGACTCGGGGCTCGAAATCATGGACTGTGAGATCATGACCTGAGCCGAAGTCGGACGTTTAACCGACTGAGCCACCCAGGTGTCCCCTAGGTAGGGAAGGATTTCTTAACTGAAACATAAATACTTAAACCAAAAGAAAAGCTAAATTAAATGAACATTACGTTAACATTAATAACCTTTATTTATGTGAAAATAAAGGTTTTCCCTACCACGTAGGGAAAAAAGACTTATAATGCAACCAAGAAAAGATGTTTGCAACAAAACTGACAAATATTTGTACCCAGAATACTAAGAACTACTATGAATCATGAAGAAAAGACGAACAAGCCAGTAGAAAATAACAAACAAACAAGCAAACTGCACCAACCACGTCATCATTTAACAGGACAAAAAGAAACACACATGGGCAGTGCACATATGAAAGGATACTCCACGTCATTAGAAGTCAGGAAGATGCAGGTTAAAGCTGCATCTAAAAGACTGGCAAAGGGGCGCCTGGGTGGTTCAGTCCGTTAAGCGTCCGACTTCAGCCCAGGTCATGATCTCGCGGTCTGTGAGTTCGAGCCCCGCGTCGGGCTATGTGCTGACAGCTTGGAGCCTGGAGCCTGCTTCTGATTCTGTGTCTCCCTCTCTTTCTGCCCCTCCCCTACTCATGCTCTGTCTCTCTCCGTCTCAGAAATAAACATTAAAAAAAAAATGAAAAAAAATTAAAAAAAATAAAAGACTGGCAAAAATTCAGGGGCGATTGGGTGGCTCAGTCGGTTAAGCACCTGACTTTAGCTCAGGTCATGGTCTCACGGTTCATGGGTTCGAGCCCTGCATCAGGCTCTGTGCTGACAGCTAACGCCTGGAGCCTGCTTCAGATTCTGTGTCTCCCTCTCTCTCTGCCCCTCCCCCATTCGCACTCTGTCTCTCTCTGTCCCTCAAAAATGAATAAACGTTAAAATTTTTTTTAAAAATAATAAAAGACTAGCAAAAATTCAAAGTGTAAATTATACCCAGCTTTGGGGAGGATGTGAGAAACTGGAAGTGAAGAAATAACTCTGCTGGAGAGAGTTGTAGTTGGTACAACCATCTTGGAAAATAGTTTGGCATTCCTTGATAAAGCAGAACAGACACATACACTACAAACCAGCGATTTGCTAAGTATAGAAACTCTAGAAACCCACGCACACATGCACAGGAGTAGTCTGTACCAAAGTTTATGGGCAGCGTTGTTCAAATATTAAACACATGGAAATAATCCAAATGTCCTTCAACAGTTGAATGAATAAATGAATTAGTTACTCTTCCTCCGATACAACGAATATATCCAACAATAAGAATGAGTGAACTACAGCTCACTCCATCACGGATGAATCTCAAACATGTTATATTCAGCCAAAGAAGTCACAGAAATGTCTGTAGTGTGATTCTCTGTATATAAAGTTCAAAGAAGGACAAAAGGAAACTATGTATTGTTGGGGAGATATCGGTAGGCGGTAAAGAAAGACAAAGAAATGATTACTTGCTAAGCAAGGGGTGGTGGTTGCCTCCGAGTGGGGGAGAGCAGTGAAGGGGGCTGTTGAGGAGGGGCACACAGGGGGTGATGGGGAACCGGAAACGCTCTTTTTCCTTTTTTTTTTTAATGTTTATTTCTTTTTGTGCGTGTGAGAGAGACAGGGCGTGAGCGGGGCAGGGGCAGAGAGAGAGAGGGAGACACAGAATCCCAAGCAGGCTCCAGGCTCTGAGCTATTAGCACAGAACCCGATAATGGGGCTCAAACTCACAAGCCGTGAGATCATGACCTGAGCCGAAGTCAGACGCTTAACTGACTATGGAAATGCTCTATTTCTTAACCCATGGAGGTGGGTTCTTCTATGTTCATATCATTAATATTATTTAAACTGTAAACTGTTCATACCTGTTCTATGTACTTTTGCTCACGTATGATACATTCACACCAAGTTAGAAATGCTGTGTGTATGTGCATATTTCTGGGAGAATCCACATTTCATCAGATTACCTAAGGCATTTCTGGTCTTCTAACGGAGGGTACCGGGGCATGAAGGTTCCTGAGGGGGTCCCCCCTTGCCCTGGTATTCCCCAGGGGTGCAAAGTCCTTGTGCCAACCTGGCTATGTATGGCTCATTCTGCTCAGCTGAGCACAAATCCCCTCTGCCGTGGAGATGGGCGCAAACTAGGTGTGAGCGCCATGTCGCCATAACTCATGACTACCTTAAGGCCAAGGGATGTCTTAAGGGGGTCTTGCAGAGGAGGCAGGACCACCTTTCTTCCCAAGGGAAGGAGTCCCTTTGCCTTGAACCCCTCCTTTCCTTTTCTCCCTCCCCAGTTCCTCTCCTGACCTCCCTTTTTTCTGTTTTTCTTCTTCCTGTGGTTCATCCCCATGTTGTCATTGGACTTGGCCATTACCCCAAAGCCTGAAATCAAGCCGAGCAGGAGTCGGGACCCTGGGTGCTGACTCCCAGCCCTGGGGGTTCTTTCTGCCATACCTAACCTGCCCGTCCAGTTCTCTTCTTGCCCAGGGCTTGTGTCCTTGCCTGATTCCCATGCCTCAGGGGCCACAGGGCTTAGCTGGGCTTGCATTGGCGAGTCCGCAAAAGGATGTGTTTACTTGTTCATCCATATCACCCTTGGAAGGACTTTGGTTTTCCCCCGAGTAAGATGAGAGCATGGAGATAGAGGGACAGGCTCTGAGCTCATCTCCAAAAGGTCTGGCAACGGTGTAGGGATTAAACTTCAGGGCAAAGGGGAGAGTGAGGGAGGCCACTCGGAGACTGCACAGTAATCCAGGTGAGAGACGGCATGGCCTGGAACAGCCCGGTCCCCGTGGAGGTGGGGAGGGGTGAGGCCACTTGGACGCAAAGAGTTTGCAATAGCATTGGATGTGGAAGAATGAAAAAGAGGAGTCAGGGCCAACTCCAAGGTTTTTTGGCTTGAGGACCTAGAAGGAAGAAGATGTCATCACCTGAGATGAGGGAGAAGGAGGAAGAGCATGTTTGTGGGAAAGTCAGGAAGGGGAGCTCAAGAATTCTATTTCGGACACGGTGAATTCCAGGTGCCTTTTATCACCCACATAGAGACGTGCAGTCTCTGGTTGGATTCAGGCAGAGGATGTAAACGTGGACGTCAGTGACGGATGGATGCTCTTTCATGCCAGGGCCCGGATGTGGCCAGTTGGGGTAGGTGCTCAACAGAGGAGACTCTAAGGTCCGAGCCGCCTATGGGTGAGTTAGAAGCCTCAAGGACTGAGGGGCTTTAGTGGGAGGTGTTCTGGACGAGACCGATTTCAGCTTCTCTGGGTCTTTCATTAAGGGCACTTTTGTGCTATTTGTAAATACAATGTAAGTTATGCCGGTGACCAATGGCCCCAGGGCAGGTCATGTGCAAGGACATAGGTCTAATGCCCCTGGTTAAAAGACAAAACCAAACCAAAGAAAACAAACAGGCAAAGAAAAAGGAAGGAAGGAAGGAAGGAAGGAAGGAAGGAAGGAAGGAAGGAAGTTGGGGGCACAGAGGGAGGAAGAAGAGAAGAGAGGGAGGGAGGGAAGAGGGAAAAAGGAAGGAAGGAAGGAAGGAAGGAAGGAAGGAAGGAAGGAAGGCAGAAAATTTGCAGGCAAACCTCCCCTGTTCTCTGGCCTTAGTTCCCCCATCCGTGCAATGAAGGTCCAAGTTCTGACACTGTTCTCAAGACACACCCAGTACCCAGACCCTTGGCTTCCAAATGTCCTCCAGCCTATCCTTTGCATGTCAGGGTCTTGGCGTCTGCCGGGAGATGTCCAGAGCTGGACTGACAGCACCAGCCATCGCCTTGTGCCCATGGCCTGTGTCACCAAGTGCCATGGTAAGTGGAAGTGACGCCTCCCCCGAGATCAAGTTAGCTCTGATAATGCTCCAGCCGTCTGCCCACCCACTTGCCCTCAGGCCACCTGGCAGGGCAGAATGCAGGGTATGGAGAGAAGCCACATGGCCCCGTGGCTCTTGGAGAGATGCGCAGGGAGTCTGGGTCAGAAATGGAGAGACGCCTTCCCCTTCGGCCCAGTCCCAGCCTGGTGTTTCCACTGCTGTCCCCCAGAAGTCTCTGAAACCACCAGGTGGAACCCTCTGGGCTTGCTGACTGGCCCTCTGATGGTGTGCATGAGTCGGGGGATGCCTCCCTCCAGCCCCGTGGCTCACTTGCAGCGCCCCGCCCACGCCGTGCCTGCCAACGCAGACCCCACCACCAGCTCCTCACCGCCGGTACCCGGACTCTGCTAGAAGCCTCTTCCTGGCAGCTGGAACATGTTCAGCCCACACGCCAGGCAGGCTGGAAATGCTGGCAAGTTAGCACCCTGGGAACAGCCTTAATGGGTAAATACTCCAACTTCCTTGCCCAGGAGTGGGACGACAGAGGCCTGCTCTACGCAGCCTCCCGGAGATCCCTAGCAGGGTTAAACACCAGCTGCCCACAGCTGTAACTGCCCCTTAACGTCCCCTCTCTTGGTTCCTTTTCCTTTCTCGCCTCTCCTCCCCACTCCTATACCGGTGCTTCCAGGAACTGCCTCCTAAGTAGACTACTTGAACTCAAATCTTTGTTTCAGGTTAGGCTTCTGGAGGAATCCAACATAAACGACCGATAACCCAAACCCAACCGATGATTGAGATCTCTTCTAGTTCTGTTTTGTACACATCTCCATAGCACAAGCTGTGTAACAGGAAATATTGGGCACTTTCCTTACCCCTAGTAGGGAAATCACACCGATATGTGTACTAGACAAATACACAAAGCAGTATAAAGAAGGAGGTGGTTGGGAGGTGGTTACCAGGAAAGGCTTTAGAGCGGGCATGACTTCTGAGGTTTTGAAGGATGAATAGGAGTTCTCCGGGTAGACGAAGAAAGGAACGGCATAGTTAAAAATCCAGAGGCACAAGGTATCCAAGGTACCTGAACGGACGGGCAGAGTCTTGTCCGTCCTGCTAAAGGTGTTTCAATATTATCTCGAAAAGATTGGAGGATTTCGAGAAACTGTGGCTTATCTTCTTCTGATTGCACGAGTATCAAATGCTCATTGTAGACAAGTTGGCACACAAAGACAAGTATAAAGAAGAAAATAAAATGACCTTCAATCCGCGGTTAATTAAATCACATTTTGTGTGTCGTCTCTCGGAGGAGACAGAAGAGGAGACGGAAGAGGGAGGTGATCAGACAGATACTGGATGTGAGGTGGCCAGCCGGGAGGGTTTTGCAGTGAGGCGATGGGGATCCTCCATGGGGGTGCCACGGCGGGGGGGAAGGCTGAGGTGTTCAGAGGTGGCTGTTCAGGGCCAGCTGGGTGGGGCATGGGGTAAAAGGAGAGGAGGGAAACGTGATCACTAGAGACATTCTGAGTGTCTCCCTCCATAAACTGGTGGAGGGGACAGGGGCTGGGAGCCGGGAGGCCTGGGTTCTCATTTCAACTTTGTCATTTCCAACCTGTGGGACCTCAGGCAGGTCCCTTGGATCCTCAGAGCCACACTTTCCTGACCTGAGAAATGGAAAGGTGTTTTCTTCCCTGCTTTCCTCACAGGCTTGTCAAGACTGTCCATGGGCCAAAGAAGATTAACATCCTTGGTGGATGGGAACCCGTGGTGCCGGGCACTCCTGAGACCTTTGCTCAGTCCTTTCCCTGACCTTCTGCCTCTACCCATCATCAGCCCCCAGAAGGCCAGGGCAGGCTCACCATCCTTCATTTCCCGTCCCCTTCTCTCCACATCCTTCACAGAGGATATTTGTCCTGCTGGTTCCCCTGGCGAAAAGGCTCTAAGCACCTCCATGCACTACCATTAATCCATTCAGTTTCCATACTAATTGGTGCCCTAGTATGTTCCAGGTATTAGGAACACAGTGGTGTGTAGGACAGCCAAGGTTCCTCCCCTCATGGAGTCATATGCTACCCAAGAGAAGACATACAAGGAATGAACAAAATAAATTTGTGTACTGATGTAATGAAGGGAATAAAACAGGGCAACATGATAGAGAGTGGGGGTGTATTTCAGGTTTGACTGGACAGGAAGGGACCACTGAACTGAGATCTGAACAACTCAGGCAAAGGAAACAGCAAGTGTAAAGGTCCTGGGGTGGGTCTGAGCTTGGAATGTTTAAAGGACAGAGAGGTCAGCACGCCTGGGTTTATCCAGATTCCTGTCCATCCCACTTAAGCGTTGTCACTTTTGTGACGCCTTCTTGGATTACCACCTCACCCCTTACTTGCCGACTCGGCTCCAACCAGTTTCCATACCCCTGTGGTGACAACCGGCCCTGACCAATCTGGGTCGTGATGGACTCTTTACACACTGGACTGTTAGCTCCTTGATGGCAGGAACTAGCTCCATTAACCGGCACTGATCAGGCATGTAGCAGGTGATCGTTGGAAGAATGGATCAATTAACCAATAGACAAACAAGGGAATGCATCCGTGAATACCAGGTCCATTTACCTGCTTAAACGTCGCCTTCTCAGATTCCCTGATCCAACTGCCTCCCCACCCTCCCCGCACACAGCGCGGCGCATCCCCTACCATGCTGTTTTTCCCTGTGCAAATATCACCTCACATAGCATAGAATGTGTGCATTTATTTTGCTTCTTGATTCCCCTGTCTCTCCCTGGCAGAATATCCACGCCCCCCGGGCAGGGATTTTTGGGTTAAGTTGTGCAGGCCTAGAACAGTGCCTGGCACAGAGCAGGCACGGATAGGAACAAATGAGTTAGGGGTAAATGAATGCGTGCAGAAATGAATGAAGCCTGATAGAATGAGGGTCAGAACTGCAAATCTGGGCTAGCCTGCCCGTAACAGAGATGTAGGAGTAAGGGTTGGGGCGTGACCTTTCAACCCCGAGCCGGCCAACTGGCCGGCCATCGCGTTTGCCTGTTTGCCGACCGCGGCAATGCGCTGAGCAGAACATTCCCACTTCGTTGACGGAGAAACTCTGGCAGGGTAAGTTTAAATGGCCTGCGGCGGATGACAGAGCTGGTGCTGACTCGGGTCGTTTGCTCTCCCGGCCCCCTCTCAGACGCGACTCTGACCCCCAGTTCTGGGCGTCTCGCTCTCTTCCCGCGGTGGGAAGTCAGAGCCCGGTGGCCCCCGGGAGCTGCGCCTGGCGCGCCGGTGCGTGCTGGAAAGGGAGCGGGCACCCGGGTCCCCGAGTCGCCCCCCGAGCCCGCGCCGCGCCCCCGCCCCTGCCCGGCCCCGGCCACGCTGTCAGTCTCCATTAGCGCTAACAGGCTCCAGACGGAGCGGGCCCGGCGCGGGCTTAATGCAATCGGCGCGTTACCTGGGGCGCAGGCTACATTACCAGCCCGGCCCCCGCCCGGCGCGGCCAGAAGCAGCCAGCGCGCGCCCCGCCGGCCGCCCCGCGCCTCCCGCGCTCCTCGGGCCGCGCCCGAGCGCCACGCGGCGGAGCCCAGCCCCGGCCGGCGCCCCACAGCCCGTCGCGGCCAGGCGGGGCACCCGGGACCGCGGCGCCGCCGGACACGTGAGTGCGCCCTGCGCGCCGCCCGGCCGAGGTGTGCCGGAGACCCCGGCTGCGTGCGCAGAGCGAGAGCGGTAGCGACTTTGAAGTGCGGAGGGGTAAGTGTCGGGAGGCTCCTGCGGCTGCCGGAGGTGGCACAGACCCCGAGCTGGGGGACAGGGGGCAGCCAACGGCACGGGCAGGGTCACCGCCCTGGGAAACCTCCGCCTCCGCGTGTCCCAACCCAGCCATTTGGGGGCGAGAGGGAGCGGGCGAATGAGGGAAGCGCTGTGGGGTCCGGGACCAGACCCACAGGGTCGGCAGGGTTGGTCTCCAACTCTAAGTTCCGTCTCAGTTCCGTGCCACTACCGCTGTTTCCAAATTTTACCGACAGACGCGCGCGGGTCTGGGGGAACCCCGCGTCCGCTCGGTGCGCGCGCTGGCCGCTCTATCCCCGCGCTCCCGGGAGGTCTCGGGAGGCGCACGGAGGGCGGGATGGCCTAGTGACCACATCTTTTCCTTTTATCCAAGCAGAGCCTCGGCGCGCTCCCAGTACGGCTGACGTTCCCCTCGCCAACCGCACCCATGCTTCTGGCGCGGATGAAGCCGCAGGTGCAGCCCGAGAGCGGCGGGGCGGACCCGGGGCCGGAGCAGCCGGTGCAAGGGCGCAAAGCCGCGGAGCTGTTGGTGGTGAAAGAGCGCAACGGCGTCCAGTGTCTCCTGGCGTCCCGCGATGGCGACGAGCAGCCCCGGGAGACCTGGGGCAAGAAGATCGACTTCCTGCTGTCAGTGATCGGCTTCGCGGTGGACCTGGCCAACGTGTGGCGCTTCCCCTACCTCTGCTACAAGAATGGTGGCGGTGAGCCCCCTGATGGGCTGGGGTTTGGACTTGGGAGGCTACCTGACCGCAGCAGTGGCCAGGACCGGGGCCGGGATGGAGGAGCTGGGATGCGCGGGAGAAGAGGAAGCACGCGAGCGAGTCTGGAGCGCAGAAGGGTCTGGACGGGGCTCACGGAAACAGAATTGGAGTCCTCAGTGGAAAAGGGAAGTGGAGGCTTGCCCCTGGACAGTGATAGGTGCATGAGGAATGTAGGTGATCTTTTGATGGTTCGCAAGAAGATTTGGAGAGCTCTGGAAGGGGTGCCAGAAGTGCACAGGATGTGACAGCCAGGCACACAGTGACCCTAACTCCAGCACTTTGAGTCTTGGGGCAGGGACCTCTGGGCCAGAAGGGGAGAGAGGATGTGGGTTCCCTGAAGGCACTTGGGAGGCCTTGCACTCTTGGGGACAGAGACTCTGGAACTGAGACCCACAAAGAGAAGCTAATGTCAGAGAGCTCCACTGTCATGTTGGTGCTTGTTTTGACGGAGGGGCCGGAGTGCACAGTCTAGGTAGGAATGGGTCATTAGGGACCAAGAACTGGCCCGATGCTTGAGGCAGGTGAAGCCTTTGCCCCCTGCCGCCACCTGGGGTCCTTGGCTCCGATGCAGGGTGGAGTAGGAGAGGGGCCTGGAGAAAACTCCAGTGGAAGTAGCGAGGCTCTCTCCCCTTTCCCGTGCAGGGTGACACGATACCCACTTGCCTGGGATGCAAGTCGAGAGACCAACTATAGCCCAACCAAATGGCAGAGCCCTGGAAGAAGCAGCCTGGGGGGACGGGACACAAGGTCCTAAGACCCTAGCTCCTTCTTGAGGGCCTTTGCTCGTGGGTGCCTAAACCACACCAGTCCTGCGCTCATTTGCTAGAGTTCAGGGGTGCCCTGCAGAGAGCCTGGGAAAATGACGGGAAGGAAGAAGTTGGCACACGGGGGCTCAGCTCTGGAAACTTCTCTCTACTCCCTGGGCCAGCCCGCCTGGCAGTAACTGGAGCTCAGGACTCCAGGGGCTCAGAGGGAGGCAGGGCAGATGTTTCCTTACCTGGAACCAGGTAAAGGGAAAGCTTGTGATCTGCCCCATAGGGTCTGGGACCCAGCTGTTTGCTTCAGTGTTTGCTCTGGACACTGCTTTGGTGGAGAAATGGGAAACGTGACACTCTTCCGTGTTCGGCTGCTGTGGCCTCTCAAGAGTCTCTGGTCAGGTTTAAGAATTCCGGCCCTTTGGACCCAGGAAGGGAGGAAATGGAGATTGCATGTATTTTTAGCAGGTGGGGAGGTGATGAATGGAAGACAGACTGAGAGACCCTGAGATGTGCCATCCAGCATGACCTCAGTGACCATCTGAGACCGTGTGTCCCCAGACAGCAGGAGCCTCTATCAATAATCAGCAATATTTACAAGTTCCTCCCTGGTGTGAGGCACAGTGCTGGGCTCTGCAGGGGTCACCTAGATAGATTCATCACCACACCTGCCTGCCAGGAGCTTCAGTCACCTGAAGCGTCATATGCCATCCCCACGCCACTCCCACTGTTATAAGCGTTGGGTGAAACTCCAAGGATCTCGGATGGCCAGCCGCACACATCAGCTAGATGGATATTCTGGGGCCCCGCTGACCCCGTGTGCTCACTTGGTCATTGCCACCAATTGTGACCACCTGCTGCCTGCAAGGTGGTATACCAGGAGCTCAGGGCACAAGCATAGCCGATTTGTCACAGGTTCCAATTTGTAGGTAAATTTGGCCAGAAGCTCCCTCTCTTGGGTCTGCTAGCCCTGTATATCACCCACCTGCATTGTTCGGTCATTTATTGCTTTGTGTATCTGTCACCCACACAGACTGGGGCACATTGAGGGCATAGACTGTCACTTCTTCCTCCATTTCTAATGCCCAAAGTAAAGACTAGATCCTAGGAATGCGATAGAAGGTACCCAACAAACTTCTGTTGAGTGAATAAATGAATGAAAATGGTCCAAGTCCTCAGAGACCTAATGCCTATCCAGAAACACTAACTAACCCAGAGAGGCAGCATGCGCTGGGAGGGGTGGGGCCAGCAATCTAGAACTTAGGGGCCTTGGCTGTGGAGTCCCGGGTTCCAACTTCTGGCAGTGTGATTTGGGGCAGCCTCTGAAGCCTCAGTGTCCTCATCTGTCAAATGGAAAGAACGGCTTTCAGCTCAGAAGGTAAGGACGTGATGATGTGATAACGCCGGTGGAGAGCCAGGCAGAGAGCATGGCCTTAGTAAAGGTAGCTGCTGCTTTTCCTTAACAACATTTTGATGACGTGTGACATGGGTGGGAGAGGTGACAGGCGCTCTAAAGGCCAGAAGAGGGGCTGCTTGGGAAAGATTCGGAGGTGGACTGTGCTTGGAGCACCGCCCCAAGGAAGGGAAGGGAGGTGCATGGACAAGCCTTGAGAAGAAGATGGGAGGCATTTTATTCGAGAATGCACGTGCGATCATCACAGAGACTAGGAGTGCGGGCTGGCGGGAGGGCAAGCCATCAGCGATAAGGGCGGAGAGACAAGTTGGGGCCCGGCCCCGGAGACCTTGAATGCCAGGCTAAGGGGTGGAGAAGTTGTCCCAGTGAATTTCCATTTCTGGCTGGGGTGGCCATGGATGACACAGGGGAGCGAGGCAGCCTCCCATTTCCTTCGCAGACTCGAAGGCAGATCCTTTTCTCCTCACCCCTCTGGGGGAGCTCATCTGGCCCCTTCTGAGCTTGATCTCTGCGGAGACCCCCTGGCTGCTCCTTGGGGATCAATTCTTAAATGTAATTCTAACGTCAGCCCCTGAGATGGGCAAGCAGGTTGGCAAGCAGCCAAAAGACCGAAGTTTGAATCCCAGCTCTGTTTCTGCGGGCACAGCCCAGCCCGTCTCTACGCCCGAGTTCCCCACTACAGCTGGAGGTGAGCGTAGGTGACCCCCAAGATCTGTCCCTCTCCAATGACCTGGCTCAGCTCTGCACTTAAGCCCGGACTCACCCGCCCTGTTTATTTCATGGCCTGTGTTCTCCTCTGGTGCCAGTTTTACCAAAGTAACCTCCGCGCCTGGCTGCTCGCGCTGGCCCATACTGGAGGGTGTTTTGAAATGGTAAAAGTGCCAGGAGTTAGGCCCCCGGCTAATACTTTCTGAGTTAATTCCTGGGAAAGATGAGCCTGCCTGAACATCTTCCCATAGGCCAGCTGCTGGGACGCACAAATACGGGAAGCTGCCGATGGGGAGTGCCTTGAAATTTCCAGGGCTCGGAACCTTCTCAAACGGAGCGCCGGGCCGTGGGGCTATTTTCAGGGTGCTAGATACTCCCCCTGCACCGGTGGTGGTCTTGGGCCTGGCCGCGCTGACGTGCGGGGAGGCGTAGGCAGATCGACCGGGTCCCCATGTCTGCCTCCCTGCCAGGGAAGGGGTCTCGGCAACGGCAGCTTCAGTTTGAGACAAGTGCTGTGCCGTCAGGCACATGGTCTCTAGGTTCAGACAGACCCACGTTTGCATCTGAGCCTGACACTTCCTGGAAATGTAGTCTTGGACTCCTCCTCTCTGGGCCTCAGTTTTCTTGTGCAGAGAAGGGGAAAGAGTATACTTTCTCATCAGCAGGGTGATGACGTGTGCAACATAGTGGGGGTTCAATAAATGGACCCGCGCCTATTATTGTTATCATTTGGTGATTTTTAACTGCAGGCTAGACCCAGTGGCGTCCTGGTTTCGGAGGGAGCAGAACTAATTCTAAGGAAGAACTGAGGAAGGGGAATAAGGCTGGAAATTAGGCACATCTGGGTCACGGGAAAGCAAGAGGCAAGACCTAGGCTTTGTTCCAGGTCCTGGCAGTCCAGCCTCGCCCCACTGCACTTTCCTCACCTGGAAAAGGGGGATTAACAGTCCCGCACCAGGTCCCGTGAGACGTGGTTCTGGTCCCGGATAGGGTTCTCCTCCTTTCCCGAGTAAGCTGAGCATCTCAGGCATGCACAGCCCACGGGGGGCAACGCTCTCGGCCAAAATATCTGGGCTTCTGGAGGCTGGGTGTGAAGCGTGGCTGGTACAGAGGTCAGAGGTTTGCAGACTCAATGCCCTCACCTCCGGCCTGGCTGGAGGAGGCCGTCTACACCCTGAGCTTGCCAAGCCTGACCCTGACACTGATGGTTCGGCTCAGGTACACGTGAGCCGGCCAGCTGGCGTGGCCCTCCGCTGACGAGTTTGCAGGAATGAGGTGCTCATCGGGGGCTAGAGCTGAGACTCTAGTCCGGGGTCATCAGCAGGAGGGGGCTCACTGCTCTGGGCTGGCCGTAAAAGATCTAGAGAAGCTGTTTCCAACAAGATGGGATTTCGTGGGGATAAATGCTACACCCTGTCCTGTGGTCCCAGACCCAGCTGCCTAACTAAGGATTAGGTCACCATGCAAGTAGAGGAAGGCCCTGGGGATTTCATTAGCTGCATCCTCCCTGTGACTCCCTTCTGGGAACCATTTATTTAACCAGAAAACATTTCCGATGTGCTCATCATATGCCAGGAACGTGGAGATGAGCAAAAGGCAATCCCCATCGTGAGAGAGCTCTTAGTCTATTGTAAACATCTAAAAGCTAACGTCATTTGGGGTTCTGTGATTGGAAGTATTATATCCCAGATGAGGGGGATGAGGTTCTACTGATCTTTGTGAGTTGTGTTGCCTTCCAAAATACAGTTCTGAGCATCCCAAACGCCCTCTTATTTGTTCATTTTAAAGAGACCAGAATGGAGATAGGAAACCAGAACCTTCAAGGAGCTATATGGAAAGCCCCAGAATTCTTAATAAATATCAGGTCAGACCCTGCAAAGTTGACAGCAGAGAGAGAACCGCCCCATGAGGAGGGGAGCCCCAACCCTAGTCTCCCTGCTTTTAACCCCCTTTGCCCTCCTTAAGGGAGCAGGGATGTTAATCCGTCAGGAAGTGGGCGTTTCTCCTTGCTGGGGATGTTCCTCGGTCTCAGATCGAAGGCCCGGAGGTCAGCGGGAAGCCCCTAAAGTGACCATGCTGCTCCTTTTGTGTGGAACTTCCTCCCGGAGCAGCAGGCATTTCTGCAGAGGGGTGCACCCGTGCTCCTGGCCAATCTCAGTAGAAGTCAGGAGGACTCAAGAGCTGCGAGGCTCCACTTGGGCTGAGGTTAAAGGGATCCTGGGGCCAGTGGGCAGGGGCAGATGAGTCTCGGGGAGGAGGAAACATGAGTGGTCACCGCATGGTTCCCATATCCTACCCTGGGCAGAGTCCGTGTTGACAAACATGAATGATCTGGGCTTCGTTTATTGTAAGAAGCGGAGTGTTTCTCTAAAGAAATGGCCGTGTGAAGCCAGCTGTTTAACTGGCAGAGACTTGGGGGTGGGGGTGGCGGGTGGCCCTATGCCCGACACCCAGCGTGCACAGCATTGCTTTGGACAAGACTGATCTGTTCCGTTCTCCATGGTGCGAAGGACAAAAAGAAGGTGGAAAGTGAAGGCTGCGGGGGAGGGATTTGGGGAAGGCGAGAAAGCAGTGCCGGCCAGAGGGAGAGGTCGGCTGCCAGGTTCAGCAGAGCCTCAGCTGGCCGTGGGCACCTCTGAAAGGGGGACGGCCACAGGGGGAGTAACCGGCCTCACTCGGGATAGGGACGTGAAGGGTCCGGGGGACTGCCTCCAAGTCCTCCTGTGCTGGTGAGCCTCCGGCAGGCATTCGGCGCTGTGCTCCGTGCAGGACCCGGCCACCGTCCCCTGCGCCGGCACTTGTCAACTTGGCGATTTCCAGTTTACAAAGTTGCACTGTGCGCGCTCTGCGGTGTGACGGTGGGATGTGATTCCCGTTTACAGAGCGCCCGCTAAGCGCCAGGTACTTACTTCTCCTCCATCGTCTCCAATTATCACAGCAAACCACAGATGCACTGGCCAATTCTCCAGCTCTCCAGACCCCAGCGGGGTGTCCTACAATTCAGTCCTGACACTGGCGACCGGGAGTTGGCAGACCCCTCAGGTTAAGGACTCAGTCCCGCAAGACTGCCCCCACTTCAGAGGCCACCCATGGGTCTCAAGCTGTCACCTGTGCTTCTGACCACCTGGCTGTAACTCAGGGGTTTCCATGATCCTCTCTTCAGGTCAGTAATGTGCCACAGCAGCTCATAGAACTCAGGGAAGCACTAACTTACATTTTCCAGTTTGTTATAAAGGGTATGGGAAAGGATACCAATGAGGAGGTGTATGGGGCAAGTCCTGGATGAGTCTTGAGTGCGGGGGCTTCTGTCCTCGTGGAGTTGGGCTGTGCCACCCTTCTGGCGTGTGCTGATGTTCACCAGCCTGGAGGTTTTCCAGGTTCCGTAGTTCAGAGATTTTTATGGAAGCTTCATCACGCAGGCGTAATCGATATTAGCTTTATTTGTCTCCAGCCCTTCTTTCTTTCCTGGAGGTTGGAACCTGGGGCTGAAAGTTCCAAGCTTCTAATCAGGGCTTGGCTCTTCTGGTGACCAGCCCCCGTCCAGGAGCTCACCGGGAATTGTCTCATTAGAATGAAAGATACTTGTATCACCCAGAAAATTCCAAGGGACTTAGGAGCCCTGTGTAAGACATTCCTATCACCCCCACTCAGAAAATTACAAGGGTTTGGGGCACCTGGGTTGCTCAGTCGGTTGGGCATCTGACTCGTGCTTTGGGCTCAGATCACGGTCTCACATTTGGTGAGATGGAACCCAGTGTGGGGCTGTGCGCTGACAGAGGTGTGGAGCCTGCGTGGTATTTTCTCTCTGCTCCTCCCCTGCTCGTGTGTTCGTGTTCTGTCTCCCTCTCTCTCTCTCTCTCTCTCTCTCTCTTTTTCTTTGTCTCTCAGAATAAATGAATACACATTAAAAGAGAAGAAGAAGACAATTACAAGGGTTTTTTTTTTTTAATTTTTTTTCTTCAACGTTTATTTATGTTTGGGACAGAGAGAGACAGAGCATGAACGGGGGAGGGGCAGAGAGAGAGGGAGACACAGAATCTGAAACAGGCTCCAGGCTCTGAGCCATCAGCCCAGAGCCCGACGCGGGGCTCGAACTCACGGACCGCGAGATCGTGACCTGGCTGAAGTCGGACGCTTAACCGACTGCGCCACCCAGGCGCCCCTACAAGGGGTTTTTAAGAGCTCTGTCTCAGAAACCCAGAGCAGAGACCAAATATAGTAAAACCTTGGATGGCGAGTTAACTTGTTTTTCGAGTGTTTCCGCAAGACGAGGCACACATTTCTAAAAAATTTTAACTTGATAAAGGAATGATGTCTTGCAATACGGGTAGTACGTGACATTGAATGTCACATGATCACAACGGAGCCAATGATTCGGAGCCAGTGGTTCTCTCTCTCTCTCTCTCTCTCTCTCTCTCTCTCTCACTGCGGGATTATAGGTAATCGCCTCCTAGGCTCAGGTGCTCCGGCTCAGGCCACGGTGTTTGGCAGAAATCAGTGATTTTTCAGAACGTTGGAAGGTGCCCATGCCTGGCAGCAGCGTATTTTTGTCCCTTCAAAGCACCGATGGACAGTCCTTTGCTTTTCCATACAAAAGTAAGCTTAGGAATGCTTGGCTTCCTTCTGGGTCATTGGATAAGCTCCTTGTTAAAGTCGCACGAAAAGAAAAAGATTCCATTGAGCCGATAGATAGCAGTGATTCTGTTAGGGATGGTGCAAGTCGTCCTACACGGTAACCCTCCTCTCTCCTGTCTCCCTTACACCAGCCACGAAGGTTTTCCAAGGTAAGCGCAGGTTAATCTGTTTATTTTTCTTTATGTTTTGAATTTTCTTTCTTATTTTGCGTCCTATTACCATATTGTAATCATTTTTATGTGAATATTTGTGGGGCTGTGGAATGAATCATCTGAGTTTCCCTTATTCCTTATGGGGAAATTCGCGTTGATATACAAGTGCTTTGGATTCGGACACATGTTTCTGGAATGAATTATGCTTGCGAACCAAGGTTTTACTGTATCCGTATTCCATACTGTGTCACCGGGGGTCTTCCCCGGGCCCTGTGCTTTAGACAGCCCTGCTCTGCCCTCTTTCCCTTCTCACCGAGGCCTGCCCACCGAGAACACTGCCCCCCCGCCCCCCACCCCCGCCACCACTCCAGATACCGGTTCCCAGTCATTCCTTGTGCAAACGCCCCAACCTCCTTCTGGGTCTGAACGGGCCTCTCGCTTCATTCCTTCTGTAATGTGCACAGGCCGCAGGCCCCAGGGGAGGCCAGAGGCCTGTGGTCTGCAGGGGTGTGGACAGAGCTTAGACATGTATGTGCAAGAGTCCATACATACGTGCAAAAGGCCTTGCGTGTCTCCGGACAGAGCTGAGGTGGGGCCCCCCCCTTCGCCGCCCCATTGTGGCACAGGGCTCTCAGAGGCGAGGGCTCCAAAACGGAACCTTATGATAGAACCGTTACGAACGTGCACTTGTCGAGGCACGAAGATAGAGCATGTTTGATTTAAAAGGTGCAGCCTGATTGGTCATGTGGAAAACCGTGGCCATGTGCGGTGTCCAATGCCAGGGCCACCCTTGCCCCCCGGCTCCCCCCGCGTGCCTGCCGCGAGCAGCACCGGCTCTCATGCAGATGTCACCCTCTCTTGCGCCCTTATGTCTCCTATGCCTTCAGGGTGTTCAGGGCGAGGGCACAAATCTGGCTACTCTCGGCATTGACCGAGGTTTTCTTGGAACTCTGGCGAAAGCCGCAGCCGCTGCCCATCCACAGCTGAGCCACGGGCGCCGAGGGAACAGTCCCACGAGTCTTCACTTCTTGATATATCAGGCCGTGGCCAGAAGGCACAGTTGGAGGAATCTGGCCCTCAGCGGACTGGGAAGTGGGTTCCCTGAGGGACCCAGCTCTCCTTCCTGCAGCCCCTCCCTGGTCACACTCTCTCCAGCTCACCCCGGATTCCCAGTGGGCCTCCGCCCTTCTGCCTCCTGCTGAGGGCCCTGCAGACATTCCCTCCCCTTTCCTGAGCTCCTCTCGTTTGCCCTCCTCATCTGCCCCAGCGCATCCCACTCGGAACTTGGTGCCCCTGAGCTTCACTTCCTGAGGGCTTGGCATTTGTACAGAAGATTCCAGAACCCCTCTCTGACCAGTGCGGTGCCTCTTTAATGGTGAGGTGGCAGGCAGTGTGCCCTGGGCTAGCGGTGATGGGACGGACGCTTTCCTTACTAAATTCATCCGAAGGCCATTTGTCAGAGTCTCTTTTACGGCCCACAGGTCTTTCCTCGGGTGTTCGGGTTTCCTCGGGTGTTCTGACCCTGTGCAGAAGGGTCACGAGTGTGCACGTGTGTGCATCTGTGTGCATGCATTTGTGCGAAGACTGCCAGGAGCTGAGAGCCTCAGGAGATATGCCCTGTGGGTGCTTCTCCGGGTCTGTACACCAGGACCTGCATAACCAGAGCATTCCAGAATCAAGACAGGATTGTGGGCTGTGGCCTCTGAGGTTCTCAGCTCTCAGACCCTGTGCAAGGCCGGTGGCAGCTGGCACTGTCACGCGTGAAGATGTGGCAGGGCCTTGGGGATGTGGTGGTTATGGGCCTTGCAGGACAGTAGCTTCTGGAAAGTTTGCAGTCCAGCCTCAGTTTCCCAGGAGCTGCTGCAGGGCTGTTTCTAAGCGAGGCCTCCTCGGCTGACCTCAGGCATTCCTGAAACCCCTTTCTGGCTCTCCAGACCTGCCCCAGCTGCCTCCAGATCTTTCTGCAAGGGGGCTTGGACCAGCCAGCTGGTCAGTGTCTTCTTTCGGAATAAGGCACTGGCCCCTGGGCAGCTTTCTGGTTTTTATTCACACTCAGCTGCTCCATCATTCTGGAGTGTTCTTGGGCTGTTTCCTCCCGAAGCAGTGGCTGGGCTCACATCACAGGCGCTCACAGAGAAGAGCCTCGGGCTTGTGCAGACCTGTCATCCTCCCTCCTAATCTCCTCTGCTGGCACTCCCAGCCGAGCACAAGAGGAGACGAATGTCCAACTGGGCAATTTACCTACCTGTTGTAAACCTGTTGTAAACCTCCGGCCACCCGGAGGTTTGGAGTGGGGGACATTGGCCCGAGTGAGACGCCTGGTTAGTTGGCTGACGTTGCTCTTTCCCTTCGCTGTGGAAAAGAACGCCAGTGCCAACATCCGAGCCGTGAGCCCTGCTCTTTCCTTCCCCGCCGTCCCCCGGGCCACCGACCTCAGTCTTCAGACCTATTCAACAGTCAGATGCGTCTGTTTCCCCTACTCTCTGGCTCCCGTCTCCCGAGGGCAGTAGCAAGGCGGTGGGAGACAGAGTGGGGCTCAAAGGGATGTCCAGATTATTCTAGTCTGGACAAGCAACTTAACCTTTCTTAGCCTCAGTTTCCTCATCTGTTGAGTGGAAATAGCGGTAATTATGTCTCAGGGATGATTTCAAATGAAGAATTACATAAAAGCTCAGTGTGTGGCTCGTCATATAACAGATGTTCACCAATGTCACCATCACCACCACCAACTACCTCTGTCACATTACCAGCGTCAGCTCCATCGCCACCGCCATTACTGCCAGCACCGTGGACAGACGAGAGCTCAGGTACCAGGGCGGCCCTCTCTGCGTGTGGGAGAGGGAGAAGGACAAGGTGGAGTCTGGAAGCAAGAAATGAGGAGGGGACGAGAGAGGGTGGCACGTGGGCATTCAAAGAAGTCCAGCAGGGAGCGGGGGATGGGGTATTGGACCAGTATATATGACCAACTGACGAGATGGCTAAGCTGGCCCCAGATCCCCAGTTCCAGGACAACCTCCCCTCTGAGACCCTGTTCAGCCTCACGTCCCTCACTGAAGCTGGAATATTCTGGCGTCTTCAAATTATGTTGGGAATGGCTCTGGAGCTCTGGAGGCAGGCAGACCTAGGGCCAAACCCCAGATCCATCACTTACTGGCTGGGTGACCTTGGTCAAGTCACTGGATTTCTCCAAGCCTCAGTTTCCCCCTCCGAGAAATGGGCATAGCAGTTGCTACCTCAGACTTAGGGTCGATGGGATCACGGATGTCCAGGGCCCAGTGCCTACATGATACGTAGGAGGGACTCACTTCCTGCTAGTGTCTTTCCTGTGCCCACAGTGCTGGTCCTTCTCTTGCTTCGGAAGGGACTGGATCCCAGAGCACTGGGGCCGACACTTCTCGCTTTGTCCTTAAGATCCCCGGGCTTCCCGAGGAGCAGCCCCGGGAAGAAAGTGGGGGCTCAGTCTGAGTAAGTGAGACGGGGTGAGTTTGAACCTGGGGTGCCGCGTGACTTTGGCATAATTCTCCGCTAGCTTGGAGCCTCAGTTTCCACGTCTGGAAAATGGAGATAGCAATCATCGCTGCATCTTAGGGTCACTGTGAAGGTCGAATGAGACCTTGCATGGAAAGCACCTGGAACACAGCACAGGATGTTATATTCCTCCTGCTACTGTCATTAAATATTTCCCGGCTTCTGCACTTTCCTGGTGTGGGCGGGCCAGAGAGTGTTTGGTTTCCAAGGTTACTGCATCTCCGCCAAAGGCCAGAGGCGGGGACGAGTGTGGATCTGGCCTGGCCACCTCCAGCTGCGTCAGGAAAAGGAGCTGGCATTTTGCTTCGGTCACGCTGGCAGCCTGGGCTGACATGGCACGTATCCCAGTGAGTCACCTAACGGCGTCAGAGCCTGGTAAGCTCGCCCCAGGCTGCTGGACACGCTGAGCATCATCTCTGAGACTCACACACGTCTCATCCCAGCAGGAATTCTCTTGGGGATGAGTTGCTGCCCATGGCCAGGGGCTCTCACTGGTTTCTGCGATGCTCTGGGTGGGTTTCTTCCCTGGTCAGACGCTCGGTCTAGGGATTATTTGCCTTCAGTCGCCTGTAGCAGGGGGAGCCTGATGTGTTCGAAGACCTGAATGTGAATCCTGCTTCTGTCCCTTACCAGTAGCAAGAAGAGGCCTGATTCAACTCCCTTCTCTGCCCTCAGTTTCCCCTGGAGGTGGGAGACATAATGACCCTGTCTGGTCATGTCTCTGAGCAGCTGTGAAACTAATAATCCAGTGAGATTGTGTTTGGGAAAGCCCCATGTGACCTCAAAATGAGGCAAATATAAGCAAAGTTAGACACTCAATCGTGTGCGGCTTTGGGCACTGTCTCTCCCTCACTGATGTCAATTTTCTGACCTTTAAAAGGAGGGTTGGGAGCAACTGGCATTCCCCAGAGTGGTGATCCATGAAAGAAAAGGTTCTGCATTTAAATGAATTTGGTAAAGACTATACCTCTAAGCGTCTTCCTGGTGCTTCATGGTGTGTGCCTATGTGTATCCAAGGCCAGAAGAATCCTGCCAGGAACAAGCTCGTTCAGCTTTGATTAACCCAGATTTTACTGATTTGACCACACAACCTCATTATCCTAGTGATGGTTTTTCCTGGTCCCACAACAATTACTGTTACTGTTACTGTTACGATGATTTGTCTTGAGTGCTCTGTGTTAAATCTATTTCCCTACCACAAAACACCCCTTGGGAAGTGGCCGGGGAGCAGATAAATGAGGACACTTAGGCTCTGGTAGACTTTGATCCAAGCAGGTGCAGGGGGCAGACGCAAGGCTGGCCAGGGGTCCAGGGAGTCACGCTCTGCCTCTGTGTCCTCCAGGTGCCTTTCTGATCCCGTACACCCTGTTCCTTATCATTGCTGGGATGCCCCTGTTCTACATGGAGTTGGCTCTGGGCCAGTACAACCGAGAAGGGGCAGCCACAGTGTGGAAGATCTGCCCATTTTTCAAAGGTAAAGGATGGGTGCAGGGGAGTCAAGCAGTGTCCAAAAGATTTCCTTGGTGCCCCTGGAGAAACTGCTCCAAAGGTGGGATCCGAGGAGTAGACCAGCTCTCTTGTGGGATTCGTAGGTATTGGCAAGGTCAAAAGCATCCACCATTGCAAGCTACACGGAAAGCCCTCGGTGTGTCAAGGCCAGCTTAGCCTAGAAAGTCTGGGAGCCTGGGTACCAGTCGAGCCTCCGCTGCTGACTGACCAGAGGGTGTCTGTTTCCTGTTTGGGAAACATTTACAGAAGTGCTAGAAGTACTCAACACATATGCCTCTACTCTCCCCTCTTGCTCCCATGGCGGACATGATAAATAGAGCGTAGACCTTTCTGGGCTCAGCTAGGAAATTGTCTCACAGTCCTTAATACAGCAGCCACGACTAATCGATCACATCTGGGACAGGTGATGAAGCCTGCTTGCATTTGGGACTTGGAGCACGTCTGGGAAAAATAGCCATAGCAACTGCCATTTCTTGGCCCCCATATGTCTACGAGAAGGGTATGGAATCAGAATTTGTGTCTCCCAAGCACTGCTTAGTGAACTGGGCCCAGGTGGCACTGAGGGCCAATATGATTCTTATGAGCCTCTTCTCAGCTGGCACCTGTCTCCCGACTGCCTTCTATGTACTCAGTCGTGTAGTAGACACAGGCTGGTTAAGAGGCTTATAAGACGTGTGTATTAGTTAGGATTTTTTAGTTTAAGTTCCAGAAATCCCGCTCAAAGTGGCTTTAATGTAAAAAGAATTTTTGGCTTATGATATGGTTCAGTCCAAGAGTTTCTGCTAGCTTCGGGTACAGCTTGATCCAGGTCCTTGAACAGTATTATCTGGAATCTCTCTCCACCTCTGTCCGTCTGAAGTCGGTGTTAGCATCCGTCTCAGGCATATTCTTCTCAGGTGCTAGCAAAACCAGCCATTAACCACAAGATTAAATCCTACCAAGTTTACCAGTGACAGAGTAAATCAAAAACACCTTTTTATCATCAGTAAAGATCCCAGAGAAGACTCTCATTGGCTTAACTTGAGTCGTATGTTTACCTATCAACCAATCCCTATGGCTGTGGGGAAGCAGAACTCTGGTTGGCCAGGCCTGAGTCGTGTGTCTACAGCCAGATCAAGGAAGTGAGGGATTAGCCTCACCCAAACCTCACATGCTAAGAACACTTAAGGCTACTCCCTGAATCAATATTGCACAGGCCAAAAAAAAAAAAAAAAAAAAAAAAAAAAAAAAAAAAAAAAGTCTACTATAGGCAAAAGCCCTAGAACTGGCTAGCCCAAGAAGAGCTTCCAGCGTATTCAGGAAGATGAGATTGGCCCACGCATGGAGCAGATGGTTGAAAGGAGGGCCCAGAGAACACCCAGGACTGAAGTGCTAATCAGGGACTGCTTGTTTGGGGTTTCCCAGAAACACGTCCTGAGACAAGGGAGTTATTTGGGGAGTCGATTCTAGGAAAGACCGTGAGGGACAGAGGGAGGGTGTCAGCCAATAAAAGGTGTGTCAATCAAGCCTGTTCCACCATGGAGCAGGGGTCCATCCCACTGGGAGAGACTGTTAGCATGCCTCACGCTTACTTGGCCCAGGGGGTGAGGGGTCTGGGATACTCACCCTCTGGTGCCTCCATACGCTCCGGTACATATGCTCTGGCTGCTCCCTGGGGACATTAGGGTCCTGACACTTCTGGCCCGCCTGAGGAGTGGGCAAGAGAGGCAAGAGAGAGCACTCAGGCGAAGGGGTCGTGGGCTCCCCGGGCATGGAGGTGAGGCTCTGACAACCTGCTGCAGAGAAGGAGGGGCATAGGGGTTGGGTCGTGCCATGGTTGGAGCGGGCTCCCCGAGAGAGGTGGCTCTGGGGCTGGGCCCGGGGAAGCCCACGCCTGATCCCTCTCTGCCCCCGCCCAGGAGTTGGCTACGCTGTGATCCTCATCGCCATCTACGTTGGCTTCTACTACAACGTCATCATCGCCTGGTCTCTCTACTACCTCTTCTCCTCCTTCACCCTCAAGCTGCCTTGGACCGACTGCGGCCATGCCTGGAACAGCCCCAACTGCACCGACCCCAAGCTCCTCAACAGCTCTGTGCTGGGCAACCACACCAAGTACTCCAAGTACAAGTTCACGCCGGCAGCAGAGTTTTACGAGTAAGTCACCGACCCCTTGTCCTATTCACTCGGGCGCACGGAGACCTGGGCGGGGCAGGACCTGGGCCGACCACTAAGGAAAACCACCCCGGTCGGCATTTGTAGGGGGCACTGAGAAGCCACCACAGGCCTGACCCTGGGCTGGGAGCTGAGGATACAGCCCTGGCCAGGGCAGTGGAGGACCCTGTGTTCCGGCACGGGACAGTGGAGGTGCGGGGAAATACCCTAGTGAACATGTAAGGAAGCAAGAACGTTTCTCTAGAGAGTCGACATGCCCCTCAGGAAATAAAACACATTTTAGGGAGTGTAGGTGCTCTTAAAGAACGAAAACCAGGTATATGGGGGGAAAGGACCATTAGCTCGGGTGGCCAGGGAGGGCTTGTCTGAGGAGGTGACATGAACACTGATGAAGCCAGCCAAGGGAACATCTAGGGGCTCAGCCAGCAGCTGATGGAACTGGAGCTTGAACCCAAATGGAACTGGGCCTGAAGCTGCCATGTGGCCCACCTGCGCTGCTGTCCCTCTGGGGCTTCCAGGTTGAAGGTTGTCGGTGAAATTCAGAAAGCGAGAAGCAGGTCAGCTATGTGCGGCTCGGGGGAAGTATGTGGACCATGTGTGCCTGAGAGGCACTGACTGGTGGTAGAAGACAGAATATCTTTTTTAAAAAGACACGTTTTATGTTGAAATCATTGTAGATACAGAAAAGTTGGGTAAGTAACATGTAGAGCTCTTGTACACCCTGCATTCAGTTTCGTCTGTCGACACCTTATATAACCCTAGTGCAATGATTGAAATCTGAAAATTAGCGTTCATATACTGTTAACTAACCTGCTAAAGGCCTTCTGTCGAATTCGTCAGTTTTCCCACTAATGTCCTTTTCTGGTCCAGGATCCAGCCCAGAGTGCCACGTGGCATTTAGCTGTCCCTTCCCCTTAGTCCCCAGTCTGTGAGAGTTCTCTGGTCTTTCCTTGAGTGTCATGACCTTGACACTTTTGAAGAGTACTGGTCAGTTATTCTGTGAATTAGCCCTCAGTGTGGGTTGGTTTGCTATTTTCTCCCAATTAAACTGAGGTTGGGCATTTTTGATAAGAATACCATAGAGATGATGCTGTGTCCTTCTCAGTGCATCGTATCAGGAGGGACACGATGCCTCTTATTACTGGGGATGGTAACCTTGATCGCTTGGCTAAGACGGTACCTGCCAGCTTCCTTCTGTGTGGAGATACCATTATTCCCTTTGTAATTAACAAGTGTCTTCTGGGGGAACCTCTCGAGGTTATGTAAATATCTTGTTTCTCATCATCCTTACCCCAAATCCTCAGCATCCTTCAATGATTCTTGCCAGCAAAGATTATTATCATAGCGTTTGCTAATTGTGATTCTCCGTTCCTATCATTCCCTCTAGATTAATTGATTGGGATTCTTTTGTAAGGAAGAGTTGTCCCTTTCCCCCTATTTATTCCTTCATTCTATCATTTACTGATGCATTTTTTTATTGAGATATAATTGACGTATAACTTCGTAATAGTTTCACGTGTACAATGATTTGACACGTGTATATATTGCAAAATGATTCCTACAATAAGTTTAGTTAGCATTCATCACTACCCACAGTTACAAATTTTTTTCCTTGTGAGGAGGACTTTCAAGATCTGCCCTCTTAGCAACTTTCAAATATACAGTAGTATTGTTAACTGGACTCACCACGCTGTACATTACATCCCCATGATTTCTTTATTTTATAGCTTCTGGAAGTTTGTACCTTTTTACCACCTTCACCCAGTTTGACCATTCCCACCCCCTGCCTCTGGCAACTACCAGTTCGTTTTCTTTATCTTTGTAAAAAATGTTTTAGTTTCCACGTATAAGTGGGATCCTATGGTATTTGTCTTTTTCTGTCTGACTTATTTCGCTTTGCATAACGCCCTCCAGGGCTGTCCATGTCGTCACAAATGGAAGGATATCCATTTTTTTCACGTGAATATTTTATGTATATAGATACATTTTATATTTTATATACACTTACATAAATTTTATATAAGTATAAAAATATTGTATATTACATATATATTTTGTATTGCGTGTATATATATATGCCTAATACATATATACGTATCTACACAATACATATATACAATACACCATAGTTTGTATGTGTGTGTGTGTGTGTGTACGTGTGTGTGTATACATATGTGTATATCACACTTCGTCTCTCCGTACACACACACACACACACACACACACTCCATCATTTTTATACATTCATACATCCATGGATATCTTGTTTCCATGTCTTGGCTATTATAAATAATGCTGTGAACACAGGGGTGCAGACATCTTTTTGAGTTAGTGTTTCCACTTCCTCCAGATAAATACCCAGCCGTGAAATTGCTGGATCAGCTAGCAGTTCTATTCGTAACTCTCTGAGGAGCCTCCATACTCTTTCCCACAGCGGCTGCACCCGTTTGCATTCCCGCCAACGGTGCACGAGGGTTCCTTTTCTCCACATCCTCACCAGCTCTTGTTACCTCTTGTTTTTTTTTGATGGTGGTCATTCTAACAGGTGTGAGGTTCTGATATCTCATGGTGGCTTTGATTTGCATCTCCTCCGTCATTCATTGACATCTGTACGGGCTCGCAGAGAGTTGTTTTATTCTGTGGTTTTCATCCAGAACCGTCAATATTTATTTGTGGTTCCCCTGTCATCCTCAACTCCATCCTTTTATGTCTTGAGGTCAACTTGGTTTTGGCCACCTAATGTGAAAATGTTTGCACGTCGGGCTCTTCAGAATGCAGCTTGCGTTGTCTTTTTCCCTCGGGCGGGGACAAGCCCCATTTTAGCAATCGAGACACAAGTGTTCACAGATAAGCAGGAAGTCCTGTTACAAGCTGTGGGGTGGGACAGGGAAATCTCACCGGGACCTCACTCGTGAGGCGTACGGGGTCTGGAGTAGGCTGTGACAAGCTGCTCTGTAAAAACCAGATAGCAAATATTTGAGGCCTTGAGGACCATATATGTCTCTCGCATATTCTGCTTTGTTTCATTTTATCCTTTCCAAAGAGAAAGACCATTCTTAGCTCACAGGCTGGACTTGGCTTGGGGGCCACGGCTCGCCGACTCCTGGTCTAGAGCAGTGCTGCCCTGCGGTGATAGGAATGTTCTCTATCTGTGCAGCTCAAGAGAGGGCCACATGTGGCCAGTGGAGCCATTGAAACATGGCCAGTGTGACTGAAGAGTTAAATTTTTAAATTTTATTTAATCTTCATCAATTTACCTTTAAAGAGCCACATGTGGCCCGTGGCTACCACTTTGGATAGTTCTGGTCCAGAGGATGAGAAAAGACAGATTCATAAAAGACAAAATGCGAGGACCAGCTTCCTCCAGTGCTATGGATTCTCTACACCAAGGCCCTGGGGATGCGTCCTGATTGTCTGGAGACTGGGCTTATCCTAGGCCAGTTTCCATCCCTTCCATCTCAGGGCAGTAGGGCCAAAGAGATACAGTTTGGTTAAAAGTGGTCTCTGGAGAGCCTTGTGCCTCCTGGGGCTTGGGAAATTAGGCGCTCAGGGCCTAGGAGCTGCCCTCAACGAGCCAGTGCTGAGAACTTGCCGGTCCCTGACCTGCATGTCCCCTCCACCATCTGTGTTTCCTGTGGGTTTCCAGCAGGCATGTGCGAAATGACATAGGTGTGGGACTTGGAGGGGAGAGGGTCCAAAGTTGTCATCAAATGCAGATTGAAGCACATCTGAAACCCCTCGAGGACTGAGGCGTTGCCGTTGCTTAAAGCAAACATCCGTTTACATTAACAGTGTTATCCCTGTCTCCCTCCCCATCACACACGTGTGTCCAGCTTTCTGCTGACTTCTTTGCATGTGTTATTTCAATTTAAGCCTCACCCCAACCCCACGAGGTTTCTGTAACTACCCCCCGCCTCCCCAAGTGCACGCATGAGGAGGCTGTGAATATAAGCACTGCCCCAGGGCCCCACGGCCAGTACTGCACACAGCCAAGATTTGGGCCCAGGCAGCTTGTGCTTATAGGACAATGGGCCCAGGCAGCTTGTGCTATAGGCCGTGAGTGAACACCTGCCCCTGCTTTGCCCCTGGGACCCTCCCTCTCCCCACCCCAGCCCCTGCCTCGCTAGACAGTGACATCCAGAGCCTGCAGTCCTAACCTCTGGGTCGTATTGGATTCGAGCCATTATAAATGGCCATGACTACTCAGAAACATTGCCACAGTCACAGCTAACCTTTGTCCGGCCTAGATTATGTCCCAGTCACTATGCACGGTGCCTTTTCACCCTGACCACCGTGGCCAGTCTAGAACTATCATCGTGTCACGAAAGAGGAAACAGGGGCAAGCAAGAAACGACTTGTCCAGGGTCATGTAGTTTTAGAAGTGACATTTGGAATGGGTTTGAACCCAGGAAGTCTGGGTGGAAAAGCCAGGCTCCCAGCCCAGCGATTCAGAACCACCCAGAAACATACGGATGCCTGGACCCTGGACCCAGAGACGCCGATTTCATCGGTCTGGGTGCAGCCAGAACATGGGGGGGTTTATTCACAGTTCCTCTGGTGATTCTACTATGACAGCCACTGTCTTGACCACTGTGCTCTTCGGTCTCAGACAGAGCAAGATTTTTCCCGCTTCAGGCTGGCATCCCAACAGTGTCCTGTTGTGGGAAATCTAGGGCCGCCTTCACTTTTATTTATTTATTTATTTTTTAATTTTTTTATGTTTTATTTTTGTGAGAGAGACAGAGCGTGAGCAGGGGAGGGGCAGAGAGAGAGAGAGAGGGAGACACAGAATCCGAAGCAGGCTCCAGGCTCTGAGCCATCAGCACAGAGCCCGACGCGGGGCTCAAACTCGTGAACCACGAGATCATGACCTGGGCCAAAATCAGACGCCCAACCGCCTGAGCCACCCAAGCGCACCTCCTTCACTCTGCTTCTGAGGAGCGGGGCCTCAGAAAACCCCAGAACCTTTGGGGAGCTTGCGGATGGAAGTTTTAGGCCTCCTGACTTTATGAGTGTGGTTTTGGACCGGGAGGCGGCAAAGGAGCCGGGACAGAGGGTGCTGCCGATACGTTTAATTGGTTCCAAGCTCTCCCCTTCATCATCTTGTGCTAGAGGAAAAAACCATGACTTTTCTTTCTGCTCTGGGCAACCCTTGTCCTTGTAAATTAAAACGGAAAACAATAGCGTTGGTCGTCTCTAGTCTAGTCATTATTTGGTTCCTCTTCTGACATCCTAACGGCCGGCAGGTCTGCCCCGGCAGGAGAGAGAGAGGCCAGTTGGGTTTTGAGACCCGGGTCACTTCAGTTACAGCCCTAAACTCCCTCCGGGCTCAGATGTGAGCAGAATGTGGTGGACAAAGACACCGGTCTCCCGTGCGGGACCTGGGGACTTGGGGCACGCGGCGGGGAGCGGCATCCGGGGCGTATTTCAGCAGCCCCGTGCTCCGCAGGGCTCGCCGCCCTCCCCACCCCCCACAAGCCTCACAGCACCATGAGCTGGGCACCCCAGATCTCTTTCCACCCAAGACCCATTTAGTTTTCGGAGGTGGCGGGGTTGGAAATGACTCCTCTCCCGCAGATAAGAAGGCGGCGGGTCGGGTTTTCGGCAAGTGGCAGGGCTGGGATCCGAAGCCAGGTCGCGTGGATCAGGGCTCTCACCCCACACCCAGGCTTCTCCGGTCTTCCTCCTCCTGCCGGACAGAGTCTTGGGGCCGTGTGCCGGGGACCCGAGTGCAGGCGTCTCTGCAGGTAGACGGCAGCCCATTTCACGCACGTCTTTCTCACCCTGAGTTTGCTGTCGTGTGCTTTGCAGTCCGTAAGTCATGAATAGCAAGTGGATTTTTGTTTTTAATTTTTTTTTAATGTTTATTTATTTTGGGGACAGAGAGAGACAGAGCATGAATGGGGGAGGGGCAGAGAGAGAGGGAGACACAGAATCGGAAGCAGGCTGCAGGCTCTGAGCCATCAGCCCAGAGACGCGGGGCTCGAACTCACGGACCGCGAGATCGTGACCTGAGCTGAAGTTGGACGCTCAACCGACTGAGCCACCCAGGCGCCCCAACAAGTGTATTTTTCTTAACGGCACATGGCCCTGGTATCTAGATGTTTCTGCTTTAAAAGAGTCACCCCCATCTCAGTCTGGGGAGCCAGCAAGTGGGACCCCCGGTGCCAGCCCTGCGGAAGGCTAGGTCATTTCTTCTCTTCCCTCAGAGCCCGCTGGCCAGTGTCGTTGCCATCTTGTACTCATTTAGGCTGATGGATTGGAAAAACCATCCAAGGGAACAAAACCACTATTCTCCCCAGGCTCTGGGCCTGAAGCCAGACAACCCACAGCTAAAAGAAACCCTGACGCTCTCTGGAACTTTCCAAAGGGCACCCTTGGTGAACATGCTCCGGAGACAGAAAACTTCTACCCCCTGCCTGTTCCTGGTGGGACAGAGAAGCTTCCTCCTCCCCGGCACCAACCTTCTGTGCTCAAATGTCAAGTAAGAAACTGAGCCCGTTTGGCCCGCGGACTTTGGAAAGCCTGGACCAGATACTTCCCGATGATTCATTTTCATTAAACTGCTGGAAGAGTCCAACAAACCCAAGTTACTTGTACTAAACCCCTGAGGCTCGGGGCCTGCTGGGGAGAGGCTGGGGTCACATTTCTTTTCCTGGGAATCAGCTCAGGAGTCTGGCCTTTACACTGGCGAACTCTCTAGACAAAGCCTGCGAGCCTGACCATGGATTTCACACGCGCGTGGGGGCATTTCAGCCATCCGGTTGGACACGCACTCACGTCATTTTAGCAACTTTCAGGACAAGTACAGCTGGTCCGGTGCCTTTTTCTCATGCTTTTAGTAGTCAAATTGGCCAAAGGGTTATTGACACCATTCAATATTTGGCCCATGAAACAATGAGGAAGGAGAATTAAGAGTCAGGTGGGTTCAGAACCTGATTCTAGTTCTCTGTCAATTTTTGGATGCATCCACCTGCTTTCTCTCCTTTCCCTTCCCTTTCCTTGAACTGTTTCTCCTCTCTCCACCCCTACCTCCCCTCCTCCTCCCCTCCCTCTCCCTCCCCTCCCCCTCTCTCCTCCTCCCTGTCTCTCTCTCAGGACATAAGAGAGGAAACTAAGTCAGGACATGATTTTGAGTTGAGACCAGCAAGGGGAGAAGTTTGCCAGGCAGACAAATTGGGCCGGGAAGTGTGTTCTAGGTGGAAAGGAACAGGAAGTTCTAAGGCCCAGAGCAACCAGAGCCTCATATGCTTGAGAAGTGACAGTGGCTCGCTGGGGCCAGAAGCCCAAGGCAGGGTATGGTGAGACAGGGGATACGCTGGGCAGGAGACAGTTATGAAAAGTCTCAGGTTCTGAAACGTTTATGTTTTTATCCTTTAGACCAGGATTTCCTAACCTCCGCACTTTTAGCATTATGGGCTGGCCAATTCTGCATTGGGGCAGGGCTGTCCTGTGCATTTGGGATGTTCGGTGACATCTCTGGCCTCTGCCCATGAGATACGGGCAGCGTCTCCTCCACTCCAGATATGAGAGCCCAGACATTGCCAAACAGCCCTGGGGAGGCAGTGGGAGCCACTGTTCCAGGTGATAAGGAGCCCTGGAAGACTTAGGGGCAGGAGACTGACAGATTAGAAGGGCAGATCAGACAGATGGATTTAAGGGGCCGTGGCATGGGGAGATGGGGAGACTTCTATAGCAGCAGGGGAGAGAATGTGGGTCTGGCCTGGGACAGGGCAGCAAGGGTGGGGGGTGGTAGCAGACCAGGAGGCGGGATTAGGATGGGCCAGACACTGAAACTGATTGCATGGGGGTGGGGGGTGGGTGCTGATGCTAGGTGAGTCCTTTAAAGCCATGACGTCTGGCCTGGGGGCCGCAGGGATAGGGGCCATCTGGGGAGGGGACATATGGGCCTTTGTGGACCACACAGCTCTGCCCATTCGTTCACACTTGCTCACTTGCAGATAGATGCATGTGCCCGCCCACACCCCCTCTGTCCATCTCTCCTTCTGCCACACCTGGGCACCTCCTCTCAGCTCACCTGTCCTCCCGCACTCTGCAGAGAAGGCACCGGCCACCCCTCAGTGAACCCGCCAGCTGACTCCCTCGGACTAACCTAACTCCCCGGTCATTTTGGGGGCACTCCTGAGCTCCTTTGGGGGCACTCCTGCTCCTGGAAGGCGGGACTGGATCATGATCATTAGAGTTACCATTTGTTGAACCATTTCCTGAGTTCTAGGCATTGTCTACATTCTGGAATTTAATCCGCACGAGAGCATTTTGCTGAAAAGGAACAAGGCTCAACAGGGGGAAGGTTGGCACCAGGTTTCGTCGCCCGCTACCCCGCAGGAGCTCCACGTGGCTTGTCTGCAGCCGTGTCACGGGCCCCCAACCCTCTCCGGCTCACAGAAGATGTGCAGAATGAGTTTGCGGAATCAGTGAGAGGGTTCGGGCCACCCCATCACTGGTGGCAGGGCCAGGGTAGGATCCCAGCTCTGTCTGATCCCAGTTCTGTTCCAGGTTCTTCTATTTGCTTTCACGTTCTTGCAAATAATAGACGTCGGTCTTGAAATGGATGAGTAAATGATCAAATGAGTGAATGAAACACGCCTCCACAAATTTAAATGGTGGCGGCCTCCACAAATTTAAATGGTGGCGGCCTCCACAAATTTAAACTCCTGCCCAAGGATAAGCTAACCAAGTTTCCAGACTCAGGGTACGGGTTTCCCCACCAGGGTAGCATCTTCCGGTGCCTCTGCTCCCAGCGAGTGCGGCCATCTATCTGCCTCTGATCCTGTGGGCTCCTCTGAGACCCAGGCGTCCAAACTGTTCCAAGCCCGCATTTTTTAAGCTGCTCTGGAGCCTTTTCTTCCCCTTAGGCACAGAAAGCCAATTTTATTTTGCCAGGAAAGTAAAGACAGTTTCTGGAAGACTCACGTTTCCTCTAAGGAAAACCTGTAACTCAGGTTTGTTGAGGGGGCCTGTTGTTCAAGGGGTCTCAGCTTTGGCTGCCCAGTAGAATCACCTGGAGAATTTAAAAGATGCTGGTGCCCAGGCCCATTCCCCATGGGTTCTATTTCAGTTGGTTGAGAGGGGGGCCCAGACGTCAGTAATTGTCACAAAGCTTCTCTGTGTGATTTTTTTTAAAGGTTTATTTATTTATTTTCAGAGAGAGAGAGAGAGAGCAAGAGAAAGAGAGGGAGTTCACGGGTGGGTGAGGGGCAGAGAGAGGAGAGACAGAATTCCAAGTGGGACTGGAACTCACAAACTGTGAGAACACGACCTGAGCCAAAATCAAGGGTCTGGACGCTTAACCGACTGAGCCTCCCAGGGGCCCCTCTGCGTGATTCTCATGAGCAGGTTGAGAACCCTGTTTTGTTGATGGGCCTGCAGGTTACATTCTCTGTACCTCGTATTTCTCTTCTGGAGGGAGGGAGTGAGGAGAAAAAGGAGGGAACGGAAGAGGGGTGGGGAGGGGTGGGAGAGAGAGAGAGACAGAGGTACAGACAGGCAGAGAGATGGTCGACTACCGCCGGTTTATCCACTGTGGGCGTGTGAACTTTTGCCTTTGGTGTGACCTTCTTTTGCGTGAAGGCACTACTGTGGGGAAGGACGGATGGCGAAGCTGCCTCTGGCCTGTATCGCTGGTGTGCGCGCATCAATCAGCCACTTTCTGAAAGGACCGCTGGCCGAGAGCAAAAGGCCCTGCAGGACGAGACAAAGGGAAGTTAGGTTCCCACGTGGAAAGTGGCTGGTTGCCCTGGACGGTGTCAAAGGGTGAGGACTCCCCCAGGTCGGAGGAGGAGCTGCTGAGAGGTGGAGTGAGGGCGCGGGGGAGGCTGACCCTCTGTCCTTCCTGGGTCCTCTTGCTTTAGAAGGTGGATTATTGAATTTAGCAAGTGAGGTGGTGAGCACGTGTCCCTGATCCAACAGTCTGCTCTGAGCTAACCAGGCCTGAGTGCCAGGCCCAGGCTTAGCACTGCAGACCCGGGACCCAGGATGGCTCGTCCACCCTCTCACCCTGGGAGAACCTTGCATGCGGTCAGCCCTAACGCCTCAGGGGCAGGCATGGCCTGGGGAATGAGCCAGGAGCCGCAGGAACTGGGAGGGTTGAAAGGCCCGTGCCGGGGGTGATCACGGAGGCCTCCCAGAAGAGGTGACATTGGAGCTGGGCCTTGAAGGGTGTTGACAGTTTGCAGCCTCTGAGTGTGGAGTGCTGTGGAGGGCAGGCAGGGACCAGTTCTGGGTGCCCTCGAAGCTCCCTCCGCTCCCGATACTTGTCACACTTTATTGGGACTGTGCATTCAATGCTGCCTCGGTGGCTACACTATAAGCCCCCCACACAAGGCACCACGTGCAAGGAGTCCGCACTGTGCTGCTGAGGCCCGGGATGAGGCTGTTTACAGCAGGCACTCAGTAAGGAATGAATGATCGGGGTGCAGACGGCTCTGTTCCCTCTTCCTCAGAAACCATTCTGCTTTCTTTGTCTTCCCCGGTCTGCGGTTTCATCGGTTGGTCTTCCTTGACGTTTGGTTAGACCCTAATGACGTTGATTAGCCATGAGCAGCCGGTCATTTTGCGTGCGATTCTGTTTACTGTTTCTTCACCGTAGATTGTGTGAGAGACCCCGCTCTTCTCAAACCTCATCTGTGTTTTATTTGTTTTCCTTACTCTAACCCCGCTATTCTCAAACCTCATTTGTATTTTATTTGTTTTTCTTACTCTAAAATAGGTTATGCCGTATTGTAGGGGAGTGCATGTCAGTAAGGGACGGTTCCAGAATGTCACAAACTGAACACAGCCATGTTCCCAAGCACCCAGAAACATAACTGACCGGCGTCCCAGAAACTCCTACTGTGTCCCCTCCCGTTCAGTACCCGCATCCCCACCCTGGCTGCACCCTTCCTGACTTCTAACACCTTAGGTTACTTTGGCCCGTTATAATTTGTGTGAGCAGAATCAGACAGAAAGTCCTGACTTCCTCAGATTCGGTGTTCACTTCCTTCTCATAGGATTGTACGTGAGGGGTCCATCCACAGACAGCCAGTGGTTTTGTAATATTCAATTTTATGAATGTATCATGATCGATCCATGCTACTATTGATGGATATATGAGTATTCTCCAATTTGAGATTATTGTGATTAATGCTGCTGGGAACATTCTAGAACATGTGTTTTGGTGAACATATGTACACATGTCTACTGAGTAAATACCCAGGAGTGGACTTGCTAGGGCTCGGGATATGCACGCCTTTAGCTTTTAGATGAGAAACGTTTATTGTCATCTCAGTTTCTGGACCAAGGGATTCGTAAGCTCAGCAACATGAAAGTTTTGGACTGGACAATTCTTTGTTGTCGGAGGCCGTCCTGCCCGTGAAAGGACGTGAAGGCTGTCCCGTGCGTTGTAGGATGTCCCTGGCCACTATCCTCCAGATGCCAGTAACACAGCCTCCGGACTTTTCCTGTTATTTCCATCTTCTCTCCAGGACCAGGTGGCACTCAAGAGATTTTTGTCACACTGAAAATTTTTGTTATTGCTTAAAAAAGACAGCCTGGAGTGGGAAGGCCTCCCCGATGGTTTCCTGGCCCAGGGCAGGATGGCGTCGAGCAGGCCCAAATGATGCAGGGCAGTGGCCGGGGGTGGGGCGGCCCACGGCCGGCTTCCGTCGATGTGCGCTTTCAGGGGGCCGGCCTGTGGTCAAGGCCTCGGTCACCCTGTGTGACGACACCGTCTTCCCCTGGCCCCCTCTCCTCCTCCGGGCAGGCGTGGCGTCCTGCACCTTCACGAGAGCGGCGGGATCCACGACATCGGCCTGCCCCAGTGGCAGCTCTTGCTGTGTCTGATGGTCGTCGTTGTCATCCTGTTTTTTAGCCTCTGGAAAGGAGTGAAGACATCAGGAAAGGTAATACCTTTCTTTCTCTTTCAGTTCGGAGGTTGGCCCGAAAACAACAGTTATTTTCTAGCTATGATTAGCTGGTTGGTGAAAAGAAAAGGCGGACGTAGGACAGAGCCTGGGTCTACCCCCACCTCAGCTCTGCCGCTGGCTAACCGGGAGACCCCAGACAAGTCCCTCCCCTTCCCCAAGCCCAAGGCTCCCCAGCAGTAGGGTGGGGGGGAGTGCGTCAGGGCTCCCACATTCAAGCCAAAGCTCCCCGATAGCAGAGACCAGGGAATGGGACACCACAAGGGGCTCAGAAAAGGCCTAAAGCAACCTATTGACGTGTGATTGATAAATCATGAATTCTGGCCCCAAACTTGATGCAAACTTGCATCCTTCTCTGGAACATAACCATTTCCTTCACTGTAAAAATCGGTGTGTGTAGTCTGGCACAGTGCTGAGTGCCCACAGGGGTCTAGGTTTCCTGGGGAGAGGGGCACAGGGTAAAATGACGTAGGAGGGCCACGGGAGTTGGCGTTTTGTCCTGGGTGACCCTTCCTCCTGTCCCCTGTATTCAGTTCCTCGGGGTGGAGTGTATCCGCTTCATGATCCATGTTGATTCTGAACCCGGGGAGCATCATGAGAACAACAACCCCGTTTGGGCCCCGTGGGCTCCACGTGGAACTTCACTGTACCAAAGAGGCTGTAGTCGAAAAACGCTCTTTCCCATGTTTTGATTGGCAATTGCTGTGTAACAACACACCCCAAGATGCCGTGACGTACAGTAACCATTTTGTTATGTCTCATGACCCCGTGGGTTGACTGAGATCAGTTCGGTGGGTCTGCTGCCCCACGTGATACTGCCTGGCTGCCTATCGGGGGGTTCGGCCGAGCTGGAGCGTCCAAGATGGTGCGTGCTCATGGACGGCAGTTGGTACTGGCTGGGATCCCAGCTGGAGCCGTCAACCAGAGCATCTTGGGCTGTTTCCACCTATCCTCTCCAAGCGGTCTGGGCTCCTCACAGCATGGCACCGAGTTCCAAGAGCAAGTTCCAAGCAGACAAGCCCCAGTGTGCAAGTAGCTCTTCCAGCCTCTGCTTGCATCATGCTTGCCGTTGGCCCGGTAGCCAAGATAAGTGTTGTGGGAAAGCCCAGTGTCGGTAACGGAGGGGACTGACACTGGTGTGGGTTCACTGGGGGTCACGAGGCAGCAATCTACCATAATCAGGCAGGTGGGGATTTGTGAGAAGCTTCGTTAGGTGAGTGATGTGGAAAGTGGCGTGCATCAGGGTATTCCTGAGTCCTTGGTATCCTAGAGTCCTTGGTAATGCCATTGAGAGCAGAGATAATGGCAGGGGTCCAGCAGCCAGTGGGGATGAAATCTGTCAAGAAAGGCTTGACGTGGAGCTTTCTGTCAGCATGTTGGAGACCCAGTGTCTGCCCCAAGGAGGAACCCAAATAAAATGCGGACCGGAGCTGGGAGCAATTCCGAGGTAGGGCAAAACCAGGCTAGGACCACTACCATCCCGACACCCGGCACATAGTAGGTCTTCAATAAATACTAATTGAAGGATTCATGAGCAAAGGAGGTTAAGTAGGCAGAAAGAAAGAAGGATGGGTGGATAAATGAGTTGGGGAAGCTCATTAAGTGTTCTTTCGAATTCAGTACAACTTACTAAGCATTTATGAACACCTACTATGTGCCAGGCTTGATGCTAGTGATGCAAGAATAGACCAGACAGATTCCTTCTCCAGGTGCTTATGGTCTTCTGTGTGTTACGGACAGACATAGGTCAACCAGTGCCACTAGTTTCTTGAGTCTTCATCCCGAGACATATGTGTGTCCCCTCTAAATAAACAGTGACGGTCACAAACTGTGCACACTATTCTATGTCCTGGTTTTTTGTTTGTTTGTTTGCTTTTGCTTTTTGTCTTTTTTACTGTACCGTGGAGATACCTTCACATCCAGGAGTCAAGATGTATTTTAGTTGAAATACAAACTGGATTTTTCAGCTGTCCTTATATCGATTTAGCAGGTCACCACGGTTTTTTAACAAGAAAATGGCCTAGATCGTAACAGAATGCATTGCACGTAGTAAAGGAAGAGCTGGCTGGCTTGCAGAATTTGGATTTCAGCCCTAGCGGGCCACACGTTGGCCTCGAGTTCGTCTCGGTGTTCAAGATTTTTTCTTACCGTGAGTGGTCAAAAAAGTGAGAGATGCTGCATCAGAATGAGCTCTTGGAACCTGACAGGGGCCGTAAAGACCACGAGAAAGGGACATTTGGCCCAGGTCTCTAAGGACAGGAGCAGGTAGGGATGGGACAGAGGGAAGGGGTTTTCAGTGGAAGGAACTGCCTGAGTAAAGCCACAGAGGTGTGGAAGCCCGGGCCAGCCTTGTCCAGCCTCTCTGCACCTTTCCTGGGTATCAGGAGAAGAAGGGCTCTCCCGGCCTCTGCGGGTGGCAGAATTGCAAGATGCATGATCTTTCCCACTGCTTCTGGCCTGAGCCTGAGACCACCACAGCCTCTAACATTGCATCCCAAGGTTAAGTGCCCGACAGCCATCTCCGAAGTTGGTACAGCCGGCCCCACCTAGGGTAGCACTTGCTGGGAGCAGAGTGTGAGTTGTCTGCAGGGAGCCGGATCATAAGAAAGAGCACAGCTGAGCCCGCTCAGTTCCTCCGCACCTCCTTTAAGGAGGTAAGCCCTCCCCTTCAGAGTGTAATGAGTTGGGGCGGGGAGGGGGTGGATATTGCCCTAGGGAAACCCTCCACCCCACATTTTGCGTAAATCTCCCCAGTGTTCTGGCCTCTGGTGGCTGAAAGGGAAAAGGCCCCTGGCAGTCCGTGGGGAGGGAGCTTTCCAGAATGGGAAGCTTCACTCAGGACGTTCCTGTGCCCCGTCTTAAATTGCTTTTATAAACTAGCTCATGAGAAAATCAAGAGCGTTGTGTGTATCTGCCCAGACTACATCTGGAACGGGACGGAGCTGTTCTTAGCAGGCTTCCACAGCCACAGAGACGGCCCAAAATGAGTTGCAAATGTTCACACTTCCTGTCTTGGCAAGTGAAGGCTCTGTGTCTGGGCGGAGTTGTGACTCCATTGGACAGCTATGATGGTGGGGGGCAGGGCACGGTCTGAATCAGGGAGAGGGGCTGCCCTAGATCACACACACACTGACCTTGGCCCATTGACCACCTCGGGGTAGAGGGCAGAGGCTTGAGTGGGGAGTTGGCCCCCAGGGAGTCACTCTGGAAGCACGGGCACTGTTGTTGGCAATCCTGGAATCCTGCCTGCCCCCCCGTCCCCCATCTCATGAGTCCTTAGTTGAACTGGCTCTTAAACCATAAGCCCAGTCACCGAGCCCCCTAAATGTCAGACCAGAAGGCACCTTCAGGCCATCTACTCCAACCTGCTTGGACACACGGGGAAACTGAGGCCTGGAGGGGGACAGGATTTCACCGCAGTCTCTCGCGTGGCTAAGACTTGATCCTGGGTCCCATGTATACACTGGAGTGCGTGATCAACAACATGGCTTTGTGGCCAGACCACCTGGGTTGGAGTCCGGGCGCCATCATTTCCTGCTGGGTGACCCCGGAATTAATGCCGCCCTCTACTGATATATTTGTGCCAACCTCCAGGGCCACTGGGAGGATGGAGGAGAGGTCCTTGGTACCATGCTGGCAGATGGAAATCCACCAATAAATGATCTCCATCCTGCCTTTGTCTCCTTCCCCAGCACCCCTTCCAGTGCTCTTTCCCCCCCTCAGAGGACTAAAGGCTCCGTAGACTCTGTGTGCATTGGAGGGAGGCGCGGGCTCAGGCTCCCACCTGCTCTGTTTACATATTGTACTAAGTGTTCAGACATCTTGGGCTCCCCTAGGCCTGGAGATAAATCAAGACAACAGAACTGGCTGGGCGTGGCCACCATGCTCTGCCCACTGGACTGCCAGGCTGTGGGCTGTTTGGGCGGATGGGAAGAGACAGAACACCTCTCAAATTCTGGCAGAGTGTGGTGGGGTTGGGGAGAAAACTGGGCCGATTAATAAAAAGCCACCCGAGTTTTAGAATTTTTATTTTAAGAATTTTTAAATTTTTAATATTTCTTTTTGAGAGAAAGAGAGGGGTGGGGGGAGAGGAGAGGGGTAGGGAGAGAGGGAGACACAGAATCCAAAGCAGGCGGTAAGCTCTGAGCCGTCAGCACAGAGCCTGACTCCGGGCTCGAACTCACGAATCATGAGATCATAACCTGAGCTGAAGTTGGGTGCTTAACCAACTGAGCCACCCAGGCACCCTGAGTTTTAGAATTTTTAAGTAGAAAGGTCATTTTGTTACTTGGAAGTTTCAAGTCATAATTTTTTTAAGTTTACTTATTTATTTTGAGAGAGAGGGAGAGAGAGAGAAAGCAAGAGCTAGGGAGGGGCAGAGAGAGAATCCCAAGCAGGCTCCGTGCTGCCAGTGAGGAGACCAATGCGGGGCTCAAACCCCCCAAACCGTGGGATCACGACCTGAGCCAAAACCAAGAGCTGGATACTTAACCAACTGAGCTACCCAGGCACCTGCCCGCCTGGTCATTATTCAGCCAAGTCTTCCCATTAATGGTTCAATACAAGCTGTTCCTCACTTGCTTTAGTGACTCGACTGGACCCAGTATAATGGAGAATATCATTTGCATAGGAGCAATGAATGTGCTACAATTTTTATACCCTGGTCTTTTCTCATGTAACATCAGTATATACTCCTCACCGCATGAACCTTGTAGGTCTTCATTATTAGTGCAACTGTCCCTAAAGCCCAGTTCGGACTTTCGAAAGTCACACATTCGAAATCAGTAGAGGCTAAATCAGTGCAGTGTTGTGGTGACAAAGCACGGACATTTCTCATCTCTGTGTTAGAGTAGACTTCAGTGGTGACCCCGAGCAGTGCTTCTCAACCTTTAGTGCCCATAAGAATCACAGGGAGGGCTTGTCAAAACCCAGATTTCTGGGTGTCTCCTTGGGAGTCTGACTCCGTGAGGGTGGGGTGGGAGTTTGCATTTATGACAAGTTCCCAGGCAATGCTGGTGTCTGTGGTTCATGGGCCTCATCTTGATGTAGGCAATCCTTTGCCCCATGCCTGGATCTCTAGCAAGATTTGCACACCTTCAATAACAGGGACCGTGCCGTCTCCCTGGGAAGCTCATTCTCTCTTTAGAGAGATCCAGTCATTAGAAAGTTCTTCCTTTTATAGGGCGAAGATCTTCGTTGTGATTACCAACCATTGGTTTGAGTTTGGCAGCCTGGAGCCAGACAAATTCTAGCCCCTATGCGTAGAAGCACAAGGTGGGTGAGAAGCTGGATTTGAGGCAGTGGAAAGCAGCGGCCTCCCTTGGGGACTGAGGACACTTTGCCCAAACAATGGGCTGCTTGTCTGCCTTTTCATCTCCTGGTCCCAGATGGACCAAGTCTGGCTTCTTGTGGCCAGAGATGCACTGCCAGTTAAAATTTGGAGAGCAGAGATGACAGAGCTCAGGGTACAGACTGGGCACATGTTAGTATGAGCTCGCAGTTGGCCGAGGATCTTTTCACACAAGATTTTAGGCAGCTGAACTCACTACCACCTTCCATTCTGAGAACTTTCAATAAGATTCAGATGGTTTCGCTTTGAATACATATGCATGGACAAGAGACGTTCCCCTTTCTTGATGCTTGACTGCAGTCAGGGTTACAGCTCAGTCATGTCCCCATGGTCCTTGTGTCCTGATAGGTTCCAAATTAAATCCATGTTGGAGCCTCAGACATGACTAATGAGTGCCGCCTGCACATCCCCTGGGAGGTGCCTTGGAGTCACACCAAGGATGTTTTTTGATGCGTGGATTATGGTCTCACCTGGCCTGCAGCTGTGGACGTGAAGTGTAGGGGAACACAGCAGTTAGGACCAACGCAAGGATGTGTGAGGGCTCCTCCTGTGCCTGTCACCAAGGAGTTAGACCCATTTGTTCCAGTTTAGGGGAATAAATCCAGGATTCATGCGGAGCCACCCAGATGCAATGGTTTCACTTTCCAAGGCATGTCTCCCTCCTTATTTGTTTTTGGCAATTTGTCCTCCCGTTCCTGCACTTTTTAAAGACAATGGAGACCTAAATCCTATATCCACAAAGACCACCCCCCCCCCCATAGAATCAGGGAACAATGGAGGAACGGCTGGATAACATGAAACAAGATGCTGATTCCTCTTCTGGTTCTCTCAGAAGACATGACCAACCAGTGATGCGTTTAGTTATTCCCTGCTCAGTTGCTCGTTCATTCACTTGCTCCTTCTTTCATTTGTTCTTTGACTAACTCGGTCATCCACTGACCCTCAGAATTATCACTGACTCACTCATCCATCTACTCACCCATATGCTGAATAATTCACTTACCTAACCACACGTCTACCCAACTATATATCCAACCATCCAACCATCCAATCATTCATCTATACAACTGCCCAATCATCCATCCATCCATCCACCCATCCCATCATTCATCCGTACCACTGTCCAGTCATCCATCCATCAATCCAACAAATGTTTTTTTAAGCATTCATGTATGCCATGTGCTGGGGGTACAAACTGGAAAAATATAGGGATTTTGCTTCCAAGGAGCTCCTGGTCTACCAGGAAAGACAGACAGAGAGGATAAATCCCGGTCCTTCACTGTCGGTATGGAAAACAGAATTTTGTTTTTCATATCTCAGTTTTTGGGTTGAGCCCATTATCTTTCTAGGCCAGCAAAGAACTTAACCTGTGGTCATGTTTCAGGGTTTCCATATTCTCCCCAGGAGTGTGTGAAGATTCTGGGGACTGCATAGTGCCAGGGCTTGGGGAGGAGGGGCTCTCTGGTTCTTACCTCATGTGTCCTCTTTTGTTTCAGCTGGGTCTTCTTGGGTCCTGCCTAACCCAGCCCTGAACACATTTCACAGTCTTCTTTCTCTAAGGCTCTCCATGGCTGCATCTGCCTATAGCAGTGATTTTTAAACCTTGACTGCACATTGACATCACGCGGGGGGAGAGGGGGAACTTATAAAACATACTAAAGTACAGGCCACACTCCAAGCCAATTAAATCAGAAACCCCAAGAATAGGATCTGAACTTTGACATTTTTAACAATAACTTCCCCCAGAGTATTCTGATGCGTAGTCAGGGGTGAGCAGGGACAGTGAGGTTTGTGTCGTCCTAAATCTGTCCCGAGATAAAGAAAGGCCAGAGGGCCTTCTTTCTGCTCAGCCACATCTCCCTTCTCGGGCAGTGAGTAGGGAGGAGATGTTTGAATGAAGAAAGAGGAGCCTGAGAGAGGCGGGAGGGAGGAAGGGAGGAGGGAAGGAGGGAGGAGGGATCAAGGGTGGAGAGCATTGGACGTGGGTATGCTTAGATCTGCCTGGGGCAACTTGAAGGGGTCAGTAGAGGCCGCTCATCAAAGAGGAGGCACCGGGTACCGTGAGAACCCAGTCTTCGTCCCGGCTGCCCCCGCCCCACGGCCGTGCTACCCCGGTGTGCGGACTCTCCCACTTGGTCCTGAGCCGCGGGAGTGGCCTCATCCGGAGAGGGGGCTTGTGGCACGCGTGAAGGAAGGAGTGGGGAGGGCACGGCCGGCCCCCTGGGCGAGAGCCTGACCCTCACCCCACCCCCAGCGCCCGCGTGGCGGCGGAGCCCGGCTCTCACAGCAAGCTTGTCCGCCGCCAGGTGGTGTGGATCACGGCCACGCTGCCCTACCTCGTGCTGTTTGTGCTCCTGGTCCATGGCATCACGCTGCCTGGTGCCTCCAACGGCATCAACGCCTACCTGCACATCGACTTCTACCGCCTGAGAGAGGCCACGGTCAGTGACGAGGGACCACGCACCCGTGGGTCAGGGTTGGGGAGGGGTCTCGGCGTGGGCAGCTGTAGGCACCCTGGTCCTAGGTCTGCCATAAACTTGTGACATAGCCTGGGATGGAGGGTAGACCCTTCCCTCTCCCTGCTGCTGCTTCTCTGTCTGACCGACACCCATTTGATTCGTCCCTGCTGGTCTCCCAGCTGTGATGGCCCGGGATTCTGTGGCTCCATGTGGTGTTCTGTGCAGAACTTTCCAAAGGGAGGCAATCCTCCGTCCCAGGTTCTGACACCTGCTCTGGCCTCCTAGCCCACCCCAGCCACCCCAGCCTTAATTCCCGCCTCCAGCCCCCAGCCCTGCCTCTGCTGCCATCCCATGATGTCAGCAGAAGCAGCAGCTGCAGCCACAGGGCGCTCTGGACCCCGCTGACTCTCCCCCCACCCTGCCACAGCCTCCTCCAGCTCACTGTCCTACCCAGAGACACAGACTAAGTGAAGATGGGGTGAACGCGGAGTGGTGTCCGCAGCAGTGGAACGAGGCTGGGATCAGAGTGTTGGAGGTATCCGGTGCCTTGAGCAGCTTCCAGCCGCGGCTGAGATCATTTCCCCCTCCTCCCTGAGGCCGGCCTCAGGGACAGCAGCTCAGCATTGCCCCTCACTCTTCCCAAAGGCTTCTTCACACTCTGTCTGAACCCACAGCGATCCTGGCAGGTGGGAGCCACATAGGCTTAGGAGGGACGCAGCTTAGTACTCACCTCCCATAGTGATAATGCTCCAACACACCACAGTGTTACAGTCCAATAACCAAGAGGGAAACCTATTTCCTTAGTAACTGTCAGAAAGATGACAGAGCTTAAGACCCGAACCAGTCTTGTAAATTGTGAAGCAAGCCGGCGTTCGGTTTGTTGTGCACCCGTTTAAATATCTTGTCTTTGTGACGCGTAGACGCTGAGCCCATATGCTGTCTCAGGGAGCAGACCCGATCTCCTCCGTCAGATTGCGTCTCTTGTTACACCTTCGGCTTGCAGAGTAGGGGAAGCCTAGGAGACGTGAGGGAGGTCCAACCCGCGTGCAGATCTCTGCCCGAGTGAGCTGGGTGTAATTCCCCCCCCCCCCACCCCGACCCCGTGCGGGTGAGGAAACTGGTATATAAATAAAGAGGTGAAAATGACCAGGGCTAGAAGTTGGAGGAGGGCTCAGATCTCCGGGGTTCCAGCCATGTGCTTCCATCACCCAAAAGATGGGAAAAGTAACTCCACTGGCCCCCCGAGGAAGTCACCGCGGCCTGCGGGCTGGTTTTGAGACAGTAGGAGTCCCTGTCTCTTTTCTGAAGATGCCGTCTCTGTAACTCCTGAGATGTTCATACCCTTTGCCCTCACTCCATCCACATTCTAGCCTAGAACTGTGAGTTTATAAACTTTCTTTGGAAGTCAGGACATCAAACTGAACCAGTGAGTTCCTCCAGGGTGAGCTCATTCGTGGCCACCGAAGGCCAGAGCTGCTAGAGGGACCGCAGGCCTCTCTCCAAGGTCGCTTTGTGCAAGTTTCGGGGCAGTGGCGTGGCTGCCCGTGGCGAGGTCGCTGGTTCCGACCTCGTTTCCTCAGGTCTCAAGAGCATCCCTGGGGCCCGCCAGCCATCCCGGAGCAGTGAGGTGGTGCTGTTCTGTAGGCAGCAGAGGGTGATGGCTTTTGTCTGCCTGTTTCAGGTGTGGATCGATGCGGCGACTCAGATATTTTTTTCCTTGGGGGCTGGATTTGGAGTCCTGATTGCATTTGCCAGTTACAACAAATTTGACAACAACTGCTACAGGTAAGATCCTTGGTGGGGCTCTGGAAAACTCTAGACCTGGGGACCGACTCCTGCAGGGGTGGGAAAGAGGGTTCCGGTCTGGGGCGAGTCCACTCTTCTTCCTCTGTCAAATGAGGCAGAGTGGACCTTCCATGAACTGCAGAGCGGGTGACCTCTGACATGGCCTAAGGGGGTCCTAACGAATGCATTTTAATTCAGGACACCTCTTCAACAGGCAAGGTGGGTGCTGGGAAAAGTGAGGCCACAAGACCTGGGAGGTCATGGGGATGGGTAGTTGGGGCAGAGGAGCACCGTGTGCCTTTCAAGAGCAGACAACACCGGGGCGCCTGGGTGGCGCAGTTGGTTAAGCGTCCGACTTCAGCCAGGTCGCGATCTCGCGGTCCGTGAGTTTGAGTCCCGCATCAGGCTCTGGGCTGATGGCTCAGAGCCTGGAGCCTGTTTCCGATTCTGTGTCTCCCTCTCTCTCTGCCCCTCCCCCGTTCATGCTCTGTCTCTCTCTGTCCCAAAAATAAATAAACGTTGAAAAAAAATTAAAAAAAAAAAAAAAGAGCAGACAACACCATCCGGACACCCAGACAGGCAAGGACTGGTCACATGGGAGGTGCGGGTCTGGCAGGGTCAGAGGTAAGGTTGCAGGGTGGACAGAGAAGTCTGTGTAGGACCCCAGAGTCAAAAGGCCATGTTCCACGTTCTAGCTCAGTTCTAGGTCAGCAGTTAACATTGCCTCCCCTGGGCCCAGTGCCGTGACAGTCTCGGACTTGGGCACAAATTGGGCTGAGTCCCGTCACCCGGCGAAGGCTTAAGGCAGAATCACACTGGGGCACCTGGGTGGCAGTCGGTTAAACATCACCGACAGTGTGGAGCCTGCTTGGGATTCTCTCTCTCCCTCCCTCTCTGCCCCTCCCCTGCACACTCACTCTCCCCGTCAAATGAATAAACATTAAAAAAATAAGAGACGCTTGTGTGGCTCAGTCAGTTAAGTGTCCGACCCTCAATCTCGGCTGCTGCTTGGGGTTCCCTCTCTCCCCCTCTCTCTCTGTTCCTCCCCTGCTCGAGCTCTTTCTCTCTCAAAAATAAATAAGTAAACATTTTTCTAAAAGACAGAAGCACACCATCCTCTGGTGCGTGACAAAGTGGGATGGATGCATGCCAGCGGGCAGGCTGTAGGCAGGCCAGGGAAGTGGGGTGGTCGGCAAGAGCATGGCGGGGAGTGTGAGGTGAGCCTTGCAAGATGGCTGGGGATTGTGACGGAGGGACACAGAGTAGAGGGCACGCGTGGTGGGGAGACGCCTGAGTGAAGCCAGGGAGGTGCTGTGTTCGTGGGCCAGCAAGTCGACTGGTATGTTTTGTCCTAAGACTGCATCATGGAAAGGAAGCCAGGCAGGAAGGTTGGGTCACTTTTTTTTGAAGCTTATTTATTTATTTTGGTAGAGAGAGAGAGAGAGAGCACAAGCAGGGGGAGGGGCGGGGACAGGGACAGAGAGAATCCTAAGCCGGTTCCATAGCGTCAGTGCAGAGCCCGACGCGGGGCTCGAACCCACAAACCACGAGATCATGACTTGAGCCGAAGTCAAGAGTCTGACGCTTGACCGACTGAGCCACCTCGGGTGCCCCAAGGTTGGGGCATCTTAATGAAGCTCTTGAAGGCCTTGAAGTCGAGCAGCACGGGGGAGCTACAGACAGTTGGTGGAAGTGGAAGGTGGGGCATGTGATTCCCCAACAAGAGCTTGCTACCAGCCCCTGGTCCCAACGTGTTTCACCCAAAAGCTGTCAGTCCGTCTCCTGAACCCGCACGTCCTGACCCACTGGGGCGCCGGGGTCCCTGTGGCGGCAGGGAAACTGGGGGGGGGGGGTGGCATTTGAAGCAGCCATTGTGTAGCCAGTGCGGGGCTCAGGGAGCAGGTGGGGCATCGGGCGACGTGAATGAACGGCGCTTCTGTCCCCCAGGGACGCCCTGCTCACCAGCACCATCAACTGTGTCACCAGCTTCATCTCTGGGTTCGCCATCTTCTCCATCCTTGGTTACATGGCCCATGAACACAAGGTCAACATTGAGGACGTTGCCACCGAAGGTGGGTGGGCGGACGCAGCCCACGAAGGGCGGGGGCTGTGGGAACGAGAGGGCTGGACGTGGAGGCTTCCAAATCTTCCAGCTGCCTCTGAGGCTGTCAGTTGGGAGTTCCCGGCAGTCCTGGCCCCTGCTTATGTAACGGAACCTTCCCTGAGTCGGGCTAGGCAGGATCGATTTTGGAGCTGAGCGCTTGACAGCCCTTCATTAGTTCTCACACCGCCGTGGGTGGTAAAGTGTTAATCGGCCCACTTTACAGGTGAGAAAACTGAGACTCAGGCTGTGTGAGCTGCCCAAGGTCACCCAGCTAGTGAGCAGTGGTGCTAGTGTTCAAGCCCTGAGCTGTCCGACTCTGGAGACTGGCCTTCCCTACTGTTTCTCGTGGTCTTATGGCCACAAAGAGGTTGAGGCCCGGGAGGGAACTCTAATGGACCCCGAGGACCACAAACTTTTCAGGGTAGGAGGCTCCCTGAGGGTGTGCGGGGATGGGCCTCGCGGCCTGGAGCCTGGAGCTGCCCGGGCGAGGCGCTGCTCTCTGGCCTGGCTGTTTGAGGTCAACCTCCCCGGGACCGTGACAAACGACGAGCTGGATCCAGCTTCTCCTGTCACCCGCAGACCCTTGGTTGCTCTGCCTCAGGTGACTGGCCAAGTTCCGCGGGGCTGGCTGGGCTGACGGCCTCAGCTACCCTTGTCCCATTGGCATCTCCGACCAGCGGGCCCAGCCACTGACGAGGTCCTCGGTGTTTCTCACAGGAGCCGGCCTGGTTTTCATCCTGTACCCAGAAGCCATTTCCACCCTGTCGGGATCCACATTCTGGGCTGTCGTGTTCTTCATCATGCTTCTGGCTCTGGGAATTGACAGCTCGGTGAGTGACCCTGCTCGGGGTACCCCACCACACACACGCCGGGCCTGACCCTCCCCATCCCCCAACTACTCAGCCTGACGTCCCCGCTTGGTTACCGGTTGTTTCCAGAAAGCCCTAATTAAATGCAGACAAGCCCTCACTCAAAAAAAGGGCAAGACTTAGGCCAAAGTTAAGACCCAGTAGAAACGTGGTGGCATCACAGAATTCACATCGGAAGAGACCTTCTCGGAGCCAGCCAGGCGCCCTCCTCTCACACCTACGGGAGCTGAATTCGGAGGGGGCCCGGATGGAACTTTTCTTCTCTAACCAAGCACCCTTCCCATTATATTTCATCACCAATGGCCGACACAACACTTTGAGTCTCACTAGTTTCTTAGTACCTTTTTTGTTAACCCATATGCAAGATTAGATTTACGGACCTCTTTATGTCTGTGTCCACCTTCCGTACGTCACTCCTGGAAATTTGCAAGAAGTCTCTGCGTAGGGAAATGTGTTGAGAAGGATTCTGAGGCTGCTTCCAGGCTCGTAGGAAGGAAAACTGATTTTGATTAACACCGTCTGCCGAGGGGACAGGGGACACGTATAGGTAGAGAGTGACAGTGTGTGCACCTCTTATCTGCCATCCCAGGCTTGGGGGATCACTGGAGTGAGCACATGATTATTACTCACATGAGACCCTTTCCGACTCTGAGAGTCTGGCGTGAAAAATCCTTGTCAGAAACCGCTGCCTCAAGTTCCAGCCACCGGAAACGCTCTTTTGGTGGTTGTTTCCAGAAAGCCCTCTGCTTATATGCAGGTAGATTCCATGCTTGAGCAGTTTGGCATTTTACCCCCTGCCCTCTTCCTGGGCTAGTCAGTACCGGCTCAGGCCAACTGCGTGGGACCGGAGACAGGTACCTGTGATCAGAGGGACACAGGAGTTAACTTTCCAGCCTCCCCCACATAGTTTGGGAGTTCTGAGTTTGGTTGAGGACAGGGCAGAGTGGGGGGGAGGATGAGGAGGAAGGCAAGGCCGCCACCAGGGTGCCCGTGTCCCCTGGGCTTCGGGAGGTCCCAGGGAGCTGGGGCCTGGGACCCAGGTGCGGGCAGTCTCTCATCCGTGCTCCTCGCCCTGCCTGGCTCCATGCAGATGGGAGGCATGGAGGCCGTCATCACAGGCCTGGCGGACGACTTCCAGGTCCTGAAGAGACACCGGAAACTCTTCACATTTGGTGTCACCTTTGGAACCTTCCTTCTGGCCCTGTTCTGCATAACCAAGGTGAGGAGGGGCTGGGCCCTGGGTCACCTGGAGCTCTGGAGGCTGCATTTCAATCCAGTCGGGCATCCCCAGCCTTGGAGCTGGGGTGGGGAGGGCCAGGGTGAGCTCAGCGGGGAAGGGAGGCGGGACCTTAGCCCTGCAGCCCGATCCCCTGGGGCTAACCCCCCAGTGTCCTCAGTCTCCCGCCTCTGAGCCTGAAGAATTCCAGGCGACTCTTTCAACTGCTTATTTGTGTGAGGGGCAGCCAAAGTCCCTGTGAAAGCCCTGTCACATTTGCTGGCTGAAATACCCACCCTCAGGCCAGGGACTACAGAAGACCTGCAGTAGAAAGCAAATAGGCAACATGGAGACAGTAGAACCACAAACAGCCCTGTCACCTGCCTTCTCAAACAGGGTTCTGAGCCAGCGGGACAGGGGGCAGGTGAGTTGGGGTGGATGCGACGGTCAGTGGGCCATTTCTGGCCGGGATGGCCTCAGGCTTTGTCTCTCTGTGCCCAGGGCGGGATATACGTGCTGACCCTGCTGGACACCTTTGCGGCGGGGACCTCCATTCTGTTTGCTGTGCTCATGGAAGCCATCGGAGTCTCCTGGTTTTATGGTACGAGCAGGGCCGTGGAAAAGCCTCACCCCCACCCGCAGAGGCAAAGGGGCTCTCCTTTTCCAGCACGGCCACGGCCTGATTCCAGAGTCGAGCAAGTAGCTTGTCAGGGAATAGGTCTTCCAGCCCCCAGCTCATCTTTGCATGAATTCCTTTTAACGGAAAGGAAAGCCCCCCAGGGGCACCCAGTGCCAGCTTTTAGCAAGGGACTCAGGGAGCTGCTGATCCCCAAGCCGTGCAATTCGTTCTAGAGTGAGATCGCCGCATTTAGCAAACAGAATACAAGACGCCCAGTTAAACTTGAATTTCAGATAAGCAATGAGTAATTGGTAATTGGTTTACTGTTAAGTGTGTCCCAAATATTGCATGGGATGGAGTTAAACCAAAATCTCTTTCGTTATCTTTCTGAAATTCAGATATAACCGAGTGTCTTACTGTTTCTCTGATGACCTTATTCTGGAGCTGAATGGGGAGAAAGCGTTACAAACTGTCAAATGTGTTCTGTTTTCTTTTTTCCCCACGTGTCACATGAAAGAGTTAATCCACGTGAGTCTGGACTCTTTCATCACTGTTTTTTTTTTGTTTTTTTTAATGTTTACTTTTGAGAAAGAGAGAGAGAGACAGACAGAGTGTGGACCGGGGAGGGGAAGAGAGAGAGGAAGACACAGAATCCGAAGCAGGTTCCAGGCTCCCAGCTGTCAGCACGGAGCCCAACGTGGGGCTCGAACTCACGAACCATGAGATCATGACCTGAGCCGAAGTCGGAAGCTTAACCGACTGAGCCACCCAGGCGCCCCCATCATCACTGTTCTAAACGACAGGGAACAGGGCAAAGTGGCAGGCTTGGGAGCCAGGCCGCCCTGGCTGTGTTACCTGGAGCAAGTCCCCTCTGCTCCCGGAGCACTGTGTTCCCCCTGAAAAACAAATCAGAATGGCACATAAAAGGTGATACTGTTTTTCTTAACTTTTTAACTGCAATACAGTCGACACACAGTGTTACATTAGTTTCAGGTGCAAGGCATCATGATTGGACACCCCTGTCCATTAGTCAGTGCTGCCCAGGAGAAGCACAGTCACCATCTGTCACCAAACAATGGCACTACAGTACTGTTCATTATCTTCCCTGCGTTCATGACTGACTTATTTTCTAACTGGAAGTTTGAACCTCTTAATCCCGTCTGTCTGTGTCTTGTATCCCTTTCCTGCCTGGCTCCCCTCCAGCAACCACCAGTGTATTCAAGAGTGTGTGTGTTTTTTTCTTTGTTTCTTTTTTACTTTGTTCCTTTGGTTTGTGTTTTAGATTTCACATAGAAGCAAAGTCATATGGCCTTTGTGTCTCTGTGGCGGACATGGTGACCTCTAGGTCCGTCCGTGTTGTCACAAATGGCACTTGCTGGGTGTCTCTTCTTCCCTGTTCTTTGCCAGCCACTGCCGGCGCCCAGGGCTCCTAAGTGCCAGCGTGCCCGAGCCTTGCCCCGCTGCCCCCTGGGCAGCCTGACTCTCAGGGGAGGGCAGCAGGGGGCGGCCCAGAGCGCCTCAGGGACCGGTGTAACAGCCTGCCCTGTATGTGCACAGGTGTGGACAGGTTCAGCAACGACATCCAGCAGATGATGGGGTTCAAGCCAGGCCTGTACTGGAGACTGTGCTGGAAGTTCGTGAGCCCCGCCTTCCTTCTGGTGCGTACCGTGTGGCCCGGCCTTCCTGGGGAGAGGGGGCTGTGTCTGGGCTGGGGGGAGGCGGGGCGCAGGGATCTTTGCTTTGCGGGTGGAGGTTCTGGGGAGCAGAGCCCGGGTTATGCAGACGGGACACTCAGGACACTCAGCCCGGCCATGGCACCACCACTCGGCCCAGCTCCAGGGTCACCTTGCCACTCCTTTTCTCTGTTTCTGGCTCCCTTTGTCCCCTTTGGTCATCATTTGCTTGCTGAATGAATTCTTCCTCCTTCTCTACCTCCTTTCTCTTTTTCTCTTTCTTTCTTGTCTCCGTCCCCTGGCCCCTCACTTCCCACGGATCTTCCACTGCCTCTCTCCCACCCGCTTCCTCTGTCCTCTCCCCATGGCTCCCCGCCTGCTCTGTCTTCACGTCCCTCCTCCTGTCCCTTCCCACTGCCCGGTGTCCCGCAGTTTGTGGTGGTGATGAGTGTCGTCAACTTCAAGCCACTCACCTACGATGACTACATCTTCCCGCTCTGGGCCAACTGGGTTGGATGGGGCATCGCGCTGTCCTCCATGGTCCTGGTGCCTGCCTACAGCATCTACAAGTTCTTCAGCACGCGGGGCTCCCTTCGGGAGGTAAGCTTGGGGCCGCCAGGCGGTGCGGGGGACAGGACGGGAGGGATGTCCCCGGTCATCCCCGATGCGACGGGAGAGGACAGACACGAGGACACGGACCCCAGAGCCGCCACCATGGCCAAGTCGTTTCCCACCCCCCGCCCCCAGTTTCCACACTGGTACCCTGGGGTTAGCGCTATGGATCTTGAGAAGACACAGGAAGCGCTCAGCACAGTGCCGGGCACAGAGGACACGTTCAAGGCTTGCTGCCCACTGTTATGTCTGTGTCGGGTGCACACGTGCTCTGACTGCAGTCAGTCCCTACCGATGTTTATGTGAGGAGGTGACACTCAGGTCTGTCGTGTCCCAGATGCCCCCACTCTCCCAGTCTGAGCTCACTGTGATCTGGTCATCGAAGCTTTTACCTGCCTCCTTCCTGAACCCGACACCTTCCTCTCTTACTTGTACGCGTTGTGTGTGCATGTGCGCGGAGAAAGGTTGAGGGAACGGTGCCCTCACTCTGAACTTATGTCTGTCCTATTTCGTTGATAGGCCTTTTCTTTCATAAATAATGGTGATGGTCTTTTCCTAATGTCCTTACTTCGAAACATGAAGTTTCATTCCTTCATCCCTTCATGCCCTGACTTTCCAGCTAGTTGGTGTGAGTCTACAAGGCCCCAGCAGTCCGCTGGGCACCAGATGAAACTCCCCAGAGCTCACATTCTAATGAGGGGGACAGACAGACAAATGAGGGCATCAGGAAGCAAGCCACACAAGGGCTGGGGGAAGAGGGTCCCAGGCCGGGCTTGTCTGTCCCCTCCCCCGGCTCCTTGTGACATGTTTCCTGTCCTTGAAATCCCACATCCAGGAGCCTCCGGGTCACTGGGAGGGTCTGTGCTTGGTCAGCGCATCCTGGGCCTGAGAACCACGATCTGCTTTGTGCTTTTTATTTGTCACACTGTGGGAGCAGGGAGGGCGTCCCACCTTGCAGGGATCAGTCATTGATCCAGATGCCTTCCCGAGTCCCCGCCCTGTGTCTGCACCCCAGGGAGGGCCTGCCCTGATCCCCAGCAACGCTACTCCATCTTCTGGGCCCTCGTTGTGCTCCGAGCCTGTCCTCTGCAGCACTTCAGCTGTGGTTTCAAAATTGCCCCTGTGCGTGTGTGTTCCCCAAAGCACAGACCGTGTGCGTCTCCTTGAGCTCTGCAGCCGCAGGGCCTCACCTCGTGTCTGACCACAGTAGTCGACCCCATAAACACGGACTAGACCAATGAGTCCGCGTGAACCGACCCGGGCCACAAACAAGGACAGTGTGTCTTGTGTGGACCTCACACGCTGTCCTTGTGGGACTTCAGGGCCAGATAGCAGGTGGCCTGTGTCTGGGCTGCCGGGAGGTGCCCCTGGGCCCGGCTGAGGCCTCCTCCCCCTCCCCGTCTTCTCACAGAGGCTGGCCTATGGCATCACCCCGGAGAACGAGCATCACCTGGTGGCCCAGAGGGATGTCAGGCAGTTCCAAGTAGGTGCAGGCCGGACCGCTCTGGGCGGGAGGCTGGACCGTTCCGGGCGGGGGGGCCCTAGCTGCCCCCCACATATGCTGGCTGCACATACCACATGCTACAAAACCCTGAGCAGCTGTGGGGCTGTCGTCCCAGGGGTGTGGTGTCAGGAATGGCGGAGAGGGGCCTGTCCCCTGCTTCTACTAGCTTCCAGCTGCCCCTCTGCTCCTTGGTCCTGGGAAACCACACGTCCAGTCTTTCCGAAGCTTTATTTCCTCTCTGTAAGTTGTCACCCTAGGCTGGGGATCTCTTATCTCGCAGGATGAGCCACAGGATGACCTAAGTCCTTTAACTTTAAAACCCTGGGGGTTGGGGGCTGGGGGAGGGTCCTGGTGAGCCCCCTGCTTCAGACTTGCTGTGCCACTTTGCGAGGCTTCCTCGCCCTTTCTGGGCCCAAGTGACGGTTAGGGAGTCAGCCTGCACGTTCTCCGGGGTCTTTGGAGGGAGGGGCCGTGTTCTCTGCCTCCCCGTGCTTCCGCTGTCCTTCTGGGCCCCGGGTCCTCTCGTCCCCACCCGCCTCTGGCCTTGGCATCACGACCCTGCCATCTTCCTCTGCAGCTGCAGCACTGGCTGGCCATCTGAGCCCCAAGGAGGGACCCTGCCGTGCCGACGTCCAGGTCCAAGGCTTTGCTGCCACCCCGGACACAGTCTTGGGACTCCTCTCCCGAAAGATGTTCTCTCCATCCCTACCCCTCTTTCCCCAGTTACAAATGATTTAGTGACCTCGTTTTTATTCACCTTCTGTTCATCTGGCCCGGAGGCTTTGAGCTTGGATTGGAAAGTCTGGAGGGGGAGGAGGAGGGGAGGGAACAGGAAAAGTGACTTCCATCGAGCCCCTTTTGCTTTGGGAAAGCCTCACCCACCCTGGGATCTGGCCCAAGCTGAGCTCCATCCACGGCTCGGGCAGAATTCACCACTACCTTTGCTGGGCTTTGGGGCCACAGGAGAAATCCCGCCCGCCAAATCAGAGAGAGGATGTCGCTTTTGGCCAGATACCATAAAACCGAACACAAACAAAAAGGCCGGCTGCGTCTGGGGCAGGGGATCCTCTCTCTCTCTTGCCACCCAGTCAGCATTCTGGTGTCTGAACCTTGATCAGGGAGCGTGGCTTGGTTTGTTCCGGTCATCAGTCTGGATAGATGCTTTGGAGGCTTGTGAGAAGAATCCTTCATGGTTAGTTCTCACTCTGGCTAAGCTGAATCTGATTTGTGCGTGTTCTGGAACATTCTTCCAGCTTCTGGTGGTCAGAGGGTCCAGAGCCATGGATGTCACGAGGCAAAATGTAGATGAGCCGCAGTGAGGAGGTTTTGCAGAAGTACCAGAGGAGCTCATAGAGGCCACGTGCAGGGCTTGGTCTGTCGGGCACATGGGGCCCAGAAACCCATCTGTGGCTTCTGAGATCTTTCTGGGGGACTTGGGACAGGAACCCAGCGAGGCCAGAAGTGTGTCTGTACTACAGAATTCTCTGCCGTCCTCACAGGGACAGGTGGATGCCCAAGGGCATCCTGATTGGCTGTTTGTTTATCTGTTGTCCACAGACACCTGCAAAGGTCTTCCCTGGGAATCCCACCCAGCACGGACCAGGGCTCTCAAGTGGTGGGGAGTTGGCCCTGAAAACTCCCTTTGTCTCTCCTTATGGTCTTAACTTGGCATCTGAGGGCATGGTGGAGCCAAGCAGGTAGCAACCTGGTCATTCAAGTCGAGGGGAAAATATTCTGAGCTGATGGAGCAGGATGATGATGGTTTTAGAGAATTTGCAGGTTGACTTCTGATACACATTTGCAAGTGGCGCCCTCTGGTGGTGGTGGTGGTGGTGCGTTTCAGCTCATTCAGAGAACAGATTTGTAGTTTGGGAAGTTGGTGGCATCTATTTGGGGTTTCTGTTTATGGTTTGAGTCTCTTATGCCTTCCTTGGAAATCTAGATTCAGAGGTTCTTGTTGTGACTGAGGAAGCCCCTATTGAGGAATCTTGGGCCATAAATAAATAAATAAATAGGCTGCTCATACTGGGAGTGTAGGAAGACTCACATCCAGAAGGTACTTTGCATAAGACTGGGGTGTCCCTGAGCCCGATCGATCAATCATGCAGTTTGTGGAAGAGGGTTATGTTGGGGGCCGGGGGGAGTGGTGGGGCAGGGAGGTGGTCTTCTCTCTGAAGGTCCTGAGGTTTCCCTACTAAGTCAGTGTCCTTGGGTCATTCTTTGGAGAAAAGTGGGAGAATCAGAAGACTTCTGATATTTTTATGTAAAAAGGCCAGTTCAAAGGCTAAGCCCAAGTGGCAGGTGTCTTGGACTGCTGTGGAAGGCGGGGCCTGAGGGCATCCAACGGAGCTGAACAATAAGGTGGGGGCGAGGGAGATGAGGGAAGGGCGACCCATCACAGGTAGGATCTGGTCCCGTAAGCGACTTCAAATCCTCCCGTGAAGAGTAACTCCTCCCTAGGTGTTCTAGTCGTTTTACACAAAGTCCCTTCATCCCCGTCACCTCCCATCTTCCCAGCAAGGATTGCAGGGCTGGTTTCTGTCCCATTTCCCAGGTGGGAACACCAAGGCTCAGTATTTCGGCTGCTCTTGTTCAAGTTTTCTCAGCTCCTAAGGGATCCAGTCAGACCCTCAAGTCGGATCCCGTGCCTCTTAGCCCAGAGCACTTTGAAATCCCCAGCACACTATGGTTTACCCCACCCAGGGCTGTCGTTAAAAAATAAACAAAACCCAGTCAAGTGGCCAGGGAGTGTTTCTTAGCAAAAGAGCAATGTATTGGAAGAAGGGAAGAGGGGAGAGGGCGTCATCTGTTCACAGCTGTCCCCTTTTTGATGGACTCAGTCATGCTGGGGAAGAGTGGGGCACGAACCTGCAATTTTCTCTTTCCATCTGCATGTGGCCCTTCTGCCTCCAGGCATCTGTCCCGAGGGTGAATCAGAGATGCGGTGCTAGCTGACCCAACACCAAACCAACGCCATGGTGCTGCCTTGTTTCGGGAGTCAGCTCCTGAGCTTGGGGTGAGGGGGGTCTGGCCCCGAGCCTGGGCCCCCCGGGGGGGGGGGATGGGGGCCCCAGGAAGCCCTTGGAAGTTCTCATGGAGGTGCTGGCAGGCCTTCTGGGCTCACCTTCCACCCACACTTAACGGAGGAGGAGTATGTGCTTTATCCTGAGTAACGTTTGACTTCTTTTTTGTGGCCTTTTTTTGATAGCAGAGGTTACCCGAGATAAGGGTGTTCCTGTGTACTGTATATGACACTTTTGCTATTTTACCGGGTTTTTAAAGAATTATTATTTTCCATGAAATGTAAACTCTCCGTTTAAGACCATCGCCTTCACATCTACTGGATGTCTAGTCATTTCGCGACCACCCGTCAGTGGATCGTCATCCTAGATGCAGATGAGACAAAGGAGAAGGGAGCAGCCAACTCTTGCCAATATCCTGCTGAGTAAAGGTCCCCAAAGCTGCCTTAATTCTCAGAGGGCGCCCCTGCCCGGTGGGGTGGGTGGGGGGGGAGGCTGTCTCTGGCCGTATGATCCATATGGCGGCCCTGGTGATGTGAGACCGAAGCACTCTTACCAAAGACGTCATTTCCTAGCAAAGAAGCCCACGGAGCTCATTTCGTATGTTTACTTCCTTTGAAAGCCATGGGATGGAGAACAGAGAGGAAGCGTGTAGAAACAGCACAGCTTTCAGAGTCTGCAGGGATCTGGGTCTACCGCTGCCCAGCAGGGTTCCTAGGGAGGGGTCTCTTCATCTCTCTGGGCTTCAGCTTCTTTGTCTGTAAAAGCAAGGGTCAGATCAGATCATCAAAGGTCCCATCCAGTTAAAAAATGTTTCGGTCTCCACGACAACATACTTGTGCTAAATTCACAATGAGGGAAGCACCTCGCTGGGTGTGAGTCTTTCCAGAATGATCTGGTGGCCAATAACCTACTGAGTAGAGAAATGTCAGGTTTCTGGCCTCCAGAACTTTGATTTTTCTGGACATTCAGTAGTTCCTCCTTCTCCAGTATTTCTTCCACTGGTGCCAGAAACACTTGGTATTTAAAAATAAATAAATAAATCCAACCCATTTGTGCTCAAGATCTTGAGGGTAACATGTGAGGCCCCGGTGAGTCCCAGGATCCACAGCTGTGTGGGTATATCAGCATATTTATTGCCGCCACGTCAGAAAGCACCGAAACACTGGTGAACGTGAAGTTGCTTTTGGGGTACCCGCCCTCAGCCCTCTGTTTCTCCACTTCTGTGTAAATAAGGATTGTCCCAGTGGTGCCCTCTCTGTGTCACGGACTGTTCCCATGTCATGCAGGTGTCTGTGTCTGGTGTGGATTTAAAAGCTGTTCTCTTCATGGAAAAATCAGTGTACAGAATAATAAAGGAGATTTCCTGTGCCGTGTGTCTAGTGGTGGGTTCTCTCGGTCACGAAGGTAAAATGCTTTGAATTATGTAAGGCAGATGGGAGTGTCTGTGATCAGCCTCCAGCTAGTAAGGAAGAGCTTCTGGTCAGAGTGGTCCACTTTTCACCCAAATAACTCTTTTTATAACCCATGGAACAGGAGACTGGAGGGGGTTAAATATGTAATCCCAGCTCTGAGATTGACACGTATGTTTATTTTTTTTTGATTGATTGAAATTCAAGCCACTAACGTAGTTACATTGTTTTTATTTTATTTTTAATGTTTATTTATTTTGGAGAGAGAGATAGAGCACATGAGAGTTGGGGGGGGGGCAGAGAGAGTGGGGGACAGGAGATCCAAAGCGGGCTCTGTGCTGACAGGCTGACAGCAGGAAGCCCAATGAGGGGCTCGAACTCATGAACCATGAGATCATGGCCTGAGCCAAAGTTGAACACTTAACCAAATGAGCCACCCAGGAGCCTCCATTGGTTTTATTTCTGAAGACATATTTTTAATGAATAACTCTGTGTCCAAGTGACACAGAGTTACCTAGTTTTGCATTCCATTTCTAGGGCTGAATTCAATTGGATTCAATGCACAATCTATTACTACACTTTCCTGGGGAGAAGGATACATTAACGCGTAGGTCCTTATTGCTAAGTACTGTCATTATCGGGGAAGGTGTGAGCTCACATTATGATTTTCAATGCAAGTCAACAAGCAGACACAGTGACATCAATATAAATGAGGTATTGACAAAAAAAAAAAAATCCAGTCTATGTCTTGAAATATGTAAAAGGCAGTCAGGGATGGGTGGTAAACAACTTACAAGAAGATTAGACCAGAACGGAGAATGGGCTGTTGCTGGAAGTGGTGAGCTCCCCATCACTGGAGACATGCAAGCAGGCAATGTCTCTTGGGTAGGTTATGGAGGGGACTCGGTGTCACATAGGGGCGGGGGAGAGAGGGTGCACAAACTCTAAAGGCCCCTCCGTGGAGCTTCTTTTAGGAGAATCAGGAGCCCAACCTCACGCAGCAGCGGTAGGACAGGTAAACACACATACCAAGGGTCTTGAGGTGAGGACTGGTTTGCCCTGTTGAATTGCAGCTGGGCGGACATCCCACGGAGGGTTTTATGATTCTGACCATTTGGTTTTGACTCCGAAATCAGAGTTGGGGTTTATTATGGTGAATCAAACAAAAGGCAGGCATGCTTCCAGCCTTCCCTTTGTGCATGCTGACATTTAACGAGTGTCTGCAGCCCTGCGGGTGGAGCGGAGGGAGGTTGGGTCAGAAGCTGAAAGGGCAGCTCTTCTGGGGACGGTGGGGCACCTGGCGACCCTGGCTGCCACCCTGTGCCCTAGGCTGACAAATGTGGTAGGAGAAGACTCACCGGTGAGCCTCACTTTGGGCAACTGCTAGTCTTTTAAATTTTCCCCAATTTAATCACAGCCTTTTGGAGGGACGTAGCTTCATTTTTATCTCTTTCCAAAAGCACTGATATGTGTCGTCTCTCTCTCTCAGGGACTCAATTTGTCCATCTGTATAATGGGTCAGGAGTTATTAAAACTGTTTATGGATGGACTTGAAAAATGTCAGAACCTTTTGAAATGAAATGCAAATTTTGTCTTTGATGAGTTTGTGTCTACTCCTCTGGGAGACAGAATGCACGTGTCTCCTCTGGGAGACAGAATGCACGTGTCCTTCAGAGTCTCGGATGTTTGAGACTCATGGGTATATGTGCATATAAGCTTTGGGGGCCTCCCTCTTCTGATGATACACGGCGTTGGTCTCTGGTCACCACCCCCAACCAAGTGAACATGACATAATCCATCCCACCATCCAACATGTCATTTGTTTTCCTGACAATGACCCTGTGAGGTGAGGTAAGGGGCAAAAAGAACAATGTACCCACTGGACAGATGAGGAAACTGAGGGCTCGGGTTGAGAAGTGACCCACCCAAGGACACACAGCCACTGAAGGGTGAGTGTTTGCTCTCTGCATTATGGGGTGAACTCTGAAATTGAGGTGGGGGAGGGATCAGTTCCAACAGGTGCCTTGAGCTGTGGGAAAACACAGTGGGGCTATGAGGACTTGAAATTCAGGTTGAGGATACGTTGCAGGGGACTGAAGAGGATTTTTTGTCACACAGCCTCTAGTAGGGTAGTCAAGGTATGTCTGGATGGGTCAGTATTGTTAGGAGTCAAGGCTATGGAAAAGTTTCAGAGCCCACTTGGGACCAGCTACTCTGATGTTAGAACCGAGTCACGTTAGAAAAGTCAACATTAAGCACTGGTTTCCCCATCAATAGAGAGAAAGGGTTGGGTTAGGTGATACTTTGAAGTCCTTTCTGTTTTTGACTCTATGAGATATCTCCAGAAGCTGTCACAGGGCCTATGGACTAATTCACACTAAGATGTGAATGACTACCTTTCTAGGCAGACACTAATAAACAGAGGTGTTTGCTGCTGCCTTTCATTCACCCTACAGATTTAGTGCAGGGTTCAGCAAACATTTTCTGCAAAAGTCTCACAACTATTGAACTGCTATTATAGCATAAAAGTAGCTTTATTGATGAAACATTTGGGGGGCTGGATTTGGCCTGCAGTTTATAGTCTGCTTGGGTCTGGTGGAAAGAACAAAAGGTTTCTTTAGCAAACTGGACCTGGGTTTGAATCCCATCTCTACTACTTCCTGCCGTGGAATCCTGGAGAAAGTTAAATAAGATATGTGAGGCTTTCTTGTACCTGAAGGGCAAGAATAAGTGTGCATAAGAGAGCTATGCCGGGAGGATCAGACAAGACACTGTGCACTTAGGAGTGACATCCCGGGAGCCGCAGTGGCTGAATCCAAACCCTGGTCCCATCACTCAATAGGGCAAAAACTAGAGTGAGTCTCCTTAGCCTCTTCTGCTTCGGTTTGTGATTTCTGCCTGAGTGGCCACTTGGTGGGACCGTGGGGAGGACTAGACGTTAGTATTATGTTCAGGATAGTGTCTGCTCCATAGCTTGTGTTCAGGGCAGATCAGCTCCATGATGAGCGTCTATCTCCTCCCCCTCCCCCACCTCTGCCCATTTCAAAGGCAGCCCAGTTACTGTTGGGTTTTCCTGCAGCCAAAACAGGGTCTCTGTTCCTTTGTCCCCTCCTTCAGATGCTGCCTCTGAGGTTTGAACTGGGTCTGGGTAGCCAAACCCAAGTCTTTCTCCCTGGGCCCCAGTGCATGTGACCCCCCCGGGCAGGAAGTTCAAGCTTCGGGAAATGCCAGCGTCCAACAGCCAGCCTTCTGCAGGACCCGCCTGCCCCACAAGCCCTCTGCTGTCAGCCTCCATTAGACTGATGGCACGGGAGAGGCTCCCCTAGCCGGGCATCAGCTCGGGCAGCCTTGACCTCAACTCCAGCCCAGAGGAGGAGCAGACAGAGGTGTGGTGATCAGAGACTCCTGGAAGAGCTGGCAACTAAGTGACTTCTGGCGTCCTGCTTCTCAGCTCCTGGCTCTGTGGGCCTCAGGCCTGGGAGGGGCTGAGCTGGGCCAGACCAGCAGGGCATGGAGGTAAGGGGGTGGGCTGCAGGAAATCAAGGAAGACCATCTCTGTCCCCTGAGAAGGCCCAAGCAAAGTCCATTGCCTGGACATACCCAGGGGCCACAAATGGATCGTTTCTGTAGCCAAGAATGACCCCACACACCCTGCAGCTTCGGGCCCCAGTCCAGAGTACCAGCTGAGAATAGGCAGACTCAGAATCAGAAGAGGAGAGGCCTGAAACACGCCCAGCCCCTGGCCACAGGAAGCCTGGTGCAGACTTGAAGGCCATGGTCAGCCCAACATTGGGGCACCTACCTGCTGTCCACCCGAGCATATTCCCAGGTCTGTGCTAAACTTCTTTTCTTGCGTCACAGCCCCCCAGGCTCCCCGGTAGTTGCCATTAAGCCCTGATCCGCCATCTGCAGTCACATGACAGTAATGACACCCTATCAGGAGAGAAGAGTGGGTGGTGGGTGGTATCTGAGGCATGCTCACAGGTAAGGAAGGGCAAGGCAACTCCGACATTTCAAATGAGCCGCAGAGTCAGATCAGGGAGCATCACGGCGAAGATTAGAATTGTTAATTAGTTACATTTAGAGCGGCCCCACTGAAGTTATGGAATTAGAAGGGAAACAGGGCACAAGGAGTCCCTGGGTTTGTTAAAGAGAGAATGGATCACAGCCATGGATCCCCTGAGGTGCTGTGACCTTAGGAACATCAGCACCTTGGACAAGGCCAATGCACTGAGTTGACATTTAATTAGCCAAACATTGGCTTATCCAGTGCCAGTTACTGTTCCAGGTGCTTTGCAAATTTCATCTCATTGAATTCTCCTGATGAGGCCAGGAGGTAGCATGATTATCTCCATTTACAAATGGGGAAAACTGAGACACAAACAGATGAAATAACTTACCAGTTGGTGAAACTGGGGTTTGAACCCAGGGAGTCTTGTGTTTGTTTTTTTTAATTTTTTTTAATATTTATTTATTTTGAGGGACAGAGCACAAGGAGGGGTGGGGACAGAGACAGAGGGAGACACAGAATCCTAAGGAGGCTCCAGGCTCTGAGCTGTCAGCACAGAGCCCGATGTGGGGCTCAAACCCATGAACCGTGAGATCATGACCTGAGCTGAAGTCAGACGCTTACCTGACTGAGCCACTCAGGCACCCTGGGAGTCTTGTGTTCTTAATCACCCCGGTATGCCATTGTCTCTGGGTCCTGGCCATACAGGCATAACATGATTCAGCCGGTAGGGGCATGGTCCTCAACTAGTTCCAACACCCTCTTCATTACAATCTGTAATCTGTACACACATATGTAATTTATATACACACATTATATATGTATATATACACACAAACATATTTAAATATGTATGCATTTAAGTGGCTCCAATGTGCTAGGAAGCAAAAGACTTGCCCAAGGTCACTACAGTAAGAGAGTTCATCTTGAACAGACATTTCCTGGCTCCCGGAGAAAATACCTATGCTTTCTCTGAACACACCCTAATCCCATGCTGTCTGGTTCTTTATGTCGGATACAGGTTCCACTTGGGTTCCCTATCCTTATCCTCTATATGTTAGGATGACAATATAACAGGAATCTACGTATGGTCCCTTAACAAATGAGATTTTTCTCATGCTCTTGTGACAGGCAATGGTTCAGGGAGAGACATGTTCTTCAGGAGGAAGAAGAGAAGTGTCTGCTCTCAGAGAAGAACTTTAGTGAGCCTGGGATGACTGTGGAGACACCTAAGAAAAGTCGTCAAGGATGTGGACTATTTGTAGCTTTCCGTTTCACCATCCACATCCATAGCATGTGGTTCTCATGCTCATGGGTGGCGGGGGAGGGGGGCAGGCAAATTCACCTGCGGACATCTTGCCCACCTTTCAGGCAGGAGGAGGGGAAATAAAGAGAAGGGGCAAAAGGCAGAGGCCAGCTGTGTCTGTGACTCTTTACTCAGAAGGGTGGGTCTCCTAGAACCCTACCTGGATGTCTGCCTGTATCTCATGGGCCAGATCCATGCATCACGGCAATTTCTAGCTATCAGGGTTCTGGAATTTGTAGCTGGGTACATTGCTGATTTGGACAAAATCAGGGTTCTCTCAGGAAGAAGACACGAAGGATATTGGGAAAACACTGGTCATTGCCTCCTTTCCCGTGGCTTCTTCACCCCTGGAATCCATCATCTGCTGAGAACTGTGGGGGCCCTTGTGGAAAGCACCAGGGTCTGAGTGGCTGTAGATAAGGGCTTCTCTGTCCCATGGGCTGAAATCAATTACTTTCTTGGACTCTGGGCTCAGGTCTTGCAGGGCGAGGACAGGCAGACCTGGGGCTGGCTGAGCAGGTGGGGATGTGTGTCTGCTGACCCAAGGTTTCCACTCATCCCAGGTTCCCGCTTACCTTCTCTGGCCTGACCGCACCTTAGCAACAGAGGAAGCGGATTAAAATAGAATATGGGTGCTGTGGCCGCCAGATGGCACGAATGCACATTCCTCCTGCAGAGCAGAGGCTGAGAGAAGCCAGGAGGATGGGGGTCTTTGTTCTCTAGACCCCCTCAGAGCCCATCCGAACCTTCCACACTTCCCTGAACCAGGGGAGCAGAGAGTAGTTTTTGTCTGGATGAAAAGATCCATTTGGTTTTGTATTGTTGTCTCTCGGGTGGATTTACTCTTTCATTCATTTATTCACTGATGAAAACCCTACCTGGTCCTAGTGCATACCAGGGAGGAACTGGACTATAGAAAGAAGGAATAACCCTGTCATTGAGAAACTCTCAGTCTGATAGAGGAGGCAGATGGGGTGCTGATCAGGAAACGTATATTAAGCACCTACTGCGTGCTTATTTGTAGCCCGCTGGCATCTCCCCAGTGCCTTCAAAGTAAACCCAGACTATCCTCATTTCATTCCCCCTCTCTGTTCTGGTCACCCTACACTAGCTGCAGATGTGTACCCAAGGACACCCTGTCCCCCTGGGCCTCATCCCGGGGCCTTTCCCCATCTCTCTGAAACTGGCCAACTCTTACCTGTCCCTCATGGTATCGCCCCTAGAAAGCCTTTCCTAACCCACCCCTCTCACCAAACTTACCACAATTTGTTGAAATGAATTTTCAGGGGGCCAGCAACTTTGGGGACAGAAGACAGCCACCACCGATATCTATCTCTCCAGTGTCGAGACGAGTATCCGGCACATGGTGGGCCCTCAGTAGATGGTGGGGTTTACAGAGATGAGGGGGACAAGGCCATCTCAAAACCTGGCAGAGAAATCATGCACAGAGCCCCACCCGGGGAGATCATAGAGTGCCCTGCAACAGGTGATACTTGAGCTGAGTCAGGAGGAAAATTCCAGGTCATGAGAATAGCAAAAGTGACAGCACAGATGCACGCAGGACTACAGGGGACACAAGGATCTGAAGAAATCTGCAGTGGAAATCTCCAAATAGAAGGGCTGCAGAGGCAAGTAAGATCTGGAAGATGAGGGCCTTCCCAACTTGCAATAGGGAGATGGAACTTTTTTCCAGAGGGCAATGAGGAGTCATTAAAAAGTTTTCGATAGGAGTGGGGCGGATGTCCATCCTTGGGTGTCACATAGTGTATCAGGAAGTGACTGCTGTGGAACAAACCGGCCCAAAGCTTAAAACAACAGCCGTGTATTCGGCCGAGGGGTCTGTGGACCACCCAGGAAGGTCCGCAGATCTGGCCGGCCTCAGCTGATCCTGACTGGGCTCACCCAAGCGTCTGAAGCTGTGGGTCGGCTGGAGGCCGACTGGTCTTGGATAGCCTTTCCTGGGATGACTCCCCTCTGTGTGCTGCCTCATTCCTGGCAGGCTGGCCTGGGCTCGTTCACACGGCAGTCATGCGGGTTCGAGACAGTGTGTGAACACGTGCAAGACCTCTTGAGGCACAGCATCACTTCTGCCATATTTTATTGTCAAAGCCAGTGAAGAGGCCAACCCAGACTCTATGAGTGGAGCTGCAAAATCAGACGGCAGAGGATGTGCATAGCAAGGGAAAACCAGGGTGGCCGTTCAGATGGATCACCCTGGCGCTATAGCACAGAGAAAAAATGGCAGGGAGGCTAGTTAGGACTTTCATCAGCCCGGATGAGAGGCAAAGGACAGACGCTTTGCAGAGAAGTGCTGTGGGAGCAGAGTTTTCCGAGCACTTCTGAGGTGCCCGGAACTGGATTCGTTCTGTTGGAGGCTGGGGAGACCACCAGGGCCAGGAAACATTTCATCTCAGTTTGAAGTAGGAATAAGACTTGAGGAGCTCCTACCCAAGCTGCCCCTGCGTGGTTAGGACTCTGGAGGCGCCAAGAGACCAATCTGAATGCTGCCCCTGACCGTGTCAGCTCAGGCGTAGTCACCGCGGTGGGGACAGAGTTGGGAGTCTCAGCCCCCTTACAGTCCTGGATCCCTCCCGGAAGCAAGTGCGGCTATCTGGACACTGCCCACTAGAGGGCAGCAAAGAACCGCCAGTCACATGGGTGCCTTTGGCAGAATCCGATGAACTGGAGAGGTCAGGACAAGCCCAGAATAGGAGTTTTGAAGTGTCCTGCTTACAAAGGAAGGATTGCTTCGCACTTACAGGCTCCAGCTCTAGAGCCAGACTGCTAAGGGCCACATTCCAGCTGCGTCACCAGGATGGGCTTCATAGGCGCGAGACCCGTGCGTTCACTCAGGACTCTAGGCTCACGGTGGCTTTAAAAACTCTGCAGTCGCCATCTTGAAATTCTTAATAATTTTTAAATAAATAGTTATTTTTATTGTTAATAAAATTGCACAGCAAATTATGTACGTGGTCTTGTCTGTCGCTTACTAGTTGAGTTTTCTGGGGCCTTGTGTTAACTTCCATGGGGTTGATAGCAAGCATTCACCTCAAAGGGTGTCTGTGAAGATTATCTGAATTAATATAAAAAGTACTTTATTATGAAGGCACATAATAAATATCCAATAACTTCTAGTTACTGTTATTATTATAGGATTCAAAGGTATAATCATCGGATACCTGAAGGCTGATGCCCACCTTCACCTTGTAAAGTTCCATCTGACCACCATCTCTCTCTCTCTCTCTCTCTATATATATATATAATTTATTTATTTATTTATTTTGCAATCTTCAAGAACCTGGGAACTCTCCTTTATTTGCTGGCTTATGCATTCAACTATCCATGCATGCACATATTCAGCACACACACTGTGCAGGGCCCAGGAGACATAGAGACTCGTACAAAGAGTCCTGCCTTGAAGAACTCATGGACCAGGTCAGTGGTTCTCAACTCTAGCCGCACACCAGCTAAACATAGGGAGTTAAAAAAAAAATCCTGCTGTCCAGGACCCTCCCCCGGCCAAAGGAATTAGAATCAGGATGGGGCCTGGGCAAAGGCATTTTTTAAAAAGTTGTTCAGGTGATTCTAACGGGCAGCCAGCACAGATATGCTAACGATAAATCCTGAAGTGATCCAGGCTATAGGAGGGGTTCAGACAAGTTGCTGGATGAGATGACCTCAAGGAAGGGCCCGGGAGGATGCTGTGTACATTGGAGAAAAACTGTGGATCTCTGGAAGGGTCAGTAAGGGCCACATGACGGTGCCACAGGGTCACCACGACACCTCCTTTCTCCACCACTGCAGGTACATATGTAGACTGGTAGCTCCACATGGACAAGAGAGACATTACATTCTGGCCACCCCACATCCTGTTGCTGGAAGTTGTTGAGGGCCCAGAGACATGGGGCGGATGCACAATTATCCTTGGCAGCTCCTGGGGCCAAGCCATCCCCACCGGAGGCACCTTCCAGACAATCATGCCCATCCTATTCATCTTCTCTCCCTGAGCCCAAGACACAGACACTGACGTGGTCTCCGAGAGAACATTTATTCCCTAAATTGGCCACAATTCCTCTTCCCCGGCCTCTGCCCTCCCCCACCAGACATATTCCCAGCCTCCTCCAATAAGATCCTTCTTTGGCTCATAAACACCTTCTATAGACTACCCCAGTCTGGGCTCCCCCAGGGCCCATGGCCAGCCAGGCCACCCATTCACAGCTCAACGTGCTCTTTGTGGGGTGGCTTTTTTGCTGCCCCCTGGGCCAGGAGCTCGGTCCAGAAAGCCACTTCCTTGTCTTTCAGCTTCTGGGCCGGCTGAGTGGTGGCTCCAATCTGCAGATACCCTTCCTTCTGGTCATATGCTGGCCAAGAGGGCAGTCCTTCCCCATTGGGGTTCCTAGGAACAGAATCAAATGAGAATTGCCCAAAGTGACTGTGGGGACCCAACAACACTTTGAGATTTGCAGGACTTCTTGGTTTCATTTCCCCCAGGAGGCTCCTTCACCTCCAGAGGCAGGGAGCTCACCGAATCCTAGGCAGCCTGTCCACTTTTAGAGAACTCTCACGGCTCCTTGTCAGGGTTACAGGGCTGGGAACTACCTTTCCCAGTAAACACCCCCGCCTGTCCCAACCCTGCTCCATCTCTGTCACCAGCCTCACCCACTCCGAGCAAAATTGGCCCAAAATTTCATCATCATCTTGCTGAGTCTGATCTCCTCTTCTGAAGCACCTCCTGTGGGGAAGAAGAAAAAAAAAGCCTTTGCTACTCAAAGTGTGGTTTATGGCCAGCAGCACGGGACAGCTTGTTAGAAACTCAGAATTTGAGCCCTTGGTCCAGACCGACTGTGTCAAAATCTGCATGTCAAGAAGATCTGGGTAATTTGGGTGCACTCTAAGCTTGGGCGTTGCTGATGAGGGACTCAGGGGTGGCTGCAGTCTCCTCAGTGCCTAGACAGCCACGCCTCTCCGCACCTATCAAGGTCTCCAGGGCTACACCCAGAATGTTCACTACAGAGACCCCACCTTGGGATTGCTCCCGTCTGGGCCTTTGCTCGCTCTCTTTCACCCACCCATGTTCTCATAAAACCTGAAATATCATTGATGGGCAGTGGCCCTAACGAGTCAGCCAAGCAGGAAATGCCCAGAGGCACTGCTGTGTCGGCCACAAACAGCCTGAGGTGAGTCACACACAAGTCATCTGTAACTGGTGATAGTGAAGGCATTGGAGATATTTGTGAAAGGTCTTCTTTAAAGTATTATATTATCTAGGTGCCTGGGGAGCTCAGTCGGTTAAGCGTCCAACTGTGGCTCGGGTCATGATCTCTCAGCTTGTCTGTGCTGACAGCTCAGAGCCTGGAGCCTGCTTCGAATTCTGTGTCTCCCTCTCTGTCTGCCCCTCCCTCACTCACTTGCGCTCTCTCTCTCTCTCTGAAAAAGAAACATTAAAAAATAATAAAGTATTATATATATTATTAAATATATTAAGTTGAGAAAGTTAGGAATTTTAGGTGGGTAGATGGTTGGACAGACAGACACACACGTGCACATTAGCCCCGATTCAAGGTCAACACCAATTCTAACCTTACCCTCACTCACAGTGGGAAGTGAGTGGTGACATTCTAGCGCTTGAGCAGGGCCCTGCATGGTGAGGGCTAGAGCAGGGCCCTCTAGCGCTTGAGCAGGTGACCTGCCATGTGGCTTATTGATACCCAGGCCTGAATTCTTAGAGTATGAACGGGGGCACTTGGATATACCTTCTCCACCAGATGTGTCAGGGTAGGAGAAAGGTTGAAATTTTCATAGTTCAGCCCTGCTCCGATGTATTTGCGTAAGGTCAAGAGAGAAGGGGGAACTTGACCCACGGCCACCAAACTGAGACTTAAACCCAGATCTTCTAACTCCAAATTTGTCATCACCGAAGGGCCATCACCTTTTAAAAATGGTGCCCCGAAGACTGAGAACAGCTCATCGCCATGGTCCCCTATCAACGTCTTGGGTTTCATGTCTGATGAGAAGCTTGGGTGATACTGGAACTCGTACATGTACGTGGGGGCTCCGGCATCTGTAAAGACATGGATTCATGCACAGTTCATTTCCCCAGATGCGCACCAAGGGGGCCCTGAACGCTCCGGGAATTGGTGGCACACCTGGGTCCTAGGTACACAACAGCAGCAACATGAATAGCTGCCCATCGTGAGAGCCAGCTGTGTACTAGACATTGTGTGGCCCTACAGAAAACCCTTGGTTACCAGCGCAACACAGAAACAAAGCTTTGGGAAAGCTCTGCGATTTGCTTAAAGATGCACAGTTGGAGGAGGTGATATTGGCGGTGATAAACCGGTGATCAACTGGCTTTACGTCAGATATTTGTTGAATGAGTCGATGAATGAAGATTGAATGAATGAAATGTTGAAATTCTGAGTAAATCCATTTAAAATAGTATCCTTATAGGGGCCTTGGGCCAATTACACACAGATACTGTTGCCTACTGATGGGTTCACACGCAAGAACATCTCCATACACACTGTTTACGCTACTGTATTTCATTGAAAAACGGGTTCGTTTTGATTCCTTTGGAGACTATCTGCAGCCCAACAGGTGCCTTTTATTCTACCCAGTTTGGAGAGTTTCCAGTGTGCTTGTCAGCTAATTCCTAGGGAAGAGGGAAGCAAATCCTAGTTGCTGGCTTGACAGCTCAGATATTTATACAAACATGGGGGAAGGGCATAATCTGTCTCTTGTATCTGGGGAAGCCAAAAACTCAGCATTTTCTATTGCTCCATCACCTCGTCACCTCATATCTTGCTTCCTGCTGGGCCTGGGGTGGTGACAGAAGAGTGAAAGAGGGCTCTGAGGGAGGACAACGGTGCCTTTCTCCTGCTTTCCCAACCCCCACTCTCAGCACCCCCTCTCCAAGCCCCCAGAAGGTGTCGATTTTCCCTCAGATAGCTTTATCCAGAGCTGTCCACTCTGCCTGCCCCTTCAGGGCTAAGCTGGGGGCCACCAGTCTAGGGTGGTTCATGGAACTGGCACTTTGCATGGACCCCAATGCCCACGGCAGAATGACTGATGGGGAAGGGTTGGGTCCCTAGTCTGGCTGGAGGAGAAATGATACAGCTTTTTTCCCCTTTGGGTGCCGTAACAAACTTGGAAAGTGCAGAAAAAAGGCAAATGACCAAAAAGATCACTTATAATCCTAGCACCACTTGAAGACACCTCTGTTAATATTTTAGCATATATCTTTCTATGCATATACAAATGGGATGATAGTGTATATGTCATTTTGTAATATACTAAAATCATTTCTCTGTATCATTAAATATTTGTCCCCAAATGATTTAATGTTATATGCCATCCCCACATGAGGAGGTAGAATAATTTATTGGAATGCCTCCCCGACCCCCCAACAGTGCACCCTTGATTTAGCCAGAGGTGCTGTCTGGAAGAAGCAACCCTTCTGTGGTTTTTAAATCCACATGTTAAACAGCAGCTTCAAGGTCAAGCAGAACTCACTGAGGGAAGGGGCTGTAACGTCCCTCCACCACTTGGGAGTTTTAGAAAGGAGCTCTTTGCCACAGAGGGAAGACCTTCCGTGAATGAGAGAACTCCTCTGGGGCAGCCAGCATGCGGCACAAAAGAGAATTCTCTCTCTCTCTCTCTCTCTCTCTCTCTCTCTTTTAACTTTCTGCCTAAAACCAAGAGGAGGTATAAAATTCCTACAAGCACAACACATGTTTTCAAAGGAAGGTAGGGCACAGATTAGGATAATAGAACAATAGCAGAAGAAGAATAGGAGAAGCAGAAAGGACAGACTTTGTAATCTAAGTTTGCCATTAAAGCATGGGGATGCCCCCCCCCTTTTTTTTAAGGAAGAGCTTGTGAAATTGGCAGCATTGTCTTTATTTTTTAATCTGAGTTTTGCAAGTGAGAGAATTAAGAAATCCCAGGCATGCACTGGAAGGCAATTTCACAGCATGTATCAAGAACTTTAAAATGGTCTAACGGCCCCACTTGGGAACTTCACTTCTAATAACCAATCCTACGAAAATTATGAGAGACTTGGTTAAAGTCTGACTTTAAAGGCTGAGCATAATATATTTTTCTTGCATCGAAATATAAGCAGCCAGACTAAATATCCAATGGGACAGGGATACTAAAGTAAATTTTGATGCATCATTCCATGAAATAGTGGTTGTTTTTGAACACAAAATAGTGTTCTATGAATAAAAATATGACATATGATATCAAATTAATTTCTAAATTATATGTAAGACATGGAAAGATTATTCAAAGAAGATATTTCAAAAATGTATAGCAGGGGAGCCTAGGTGGCTCAGTCAGTTGGGTGTCCAACGTTGGCTCAGGTCATGATCATGAGGTCTGTGAGTTCGAGCCCTGTGTCGGGCTCTGTGCTGGTAGCTCAGAGCCTGGAGCCTGCTTCAGATTCTGTGTCTCCCTCTCTCTGCCCCTCCCTGCTCTGCTCTGTCTCTCTCTGTCTCAAAATAAAAATAAATGTTAAAAAAAAAAATTTAAAAGAGAACGTATAGCAGATGTTTCTAGGTGGAGGAATTTAGAGTAATATCTAATTTCCTTCTTCATGTGTTTCCATATCTTAAAAATTTTCCACATGTGTAGGATATTAATTTTATATTCGGAAAACTTTCTGTTTATCAAAAAGAGATCGAGGCAAATACAAAATGAAAGAATAACATTGACAAAAATCTGTGTGGTCCTGGCAAGAAGACCCCGAATTCAAAGTCATAGGATACCAGATAAAAAACACAAGTCCAGTATAGCTGGGACCAGCAGACGAAGCAGAAGAAGATGCCACAAGCCAGGCATGTATCCAGAGGCAAGACCAAGGTTATGAAAGAGCAAATTTGACCCCAGGCGGCCCCTGGCTGAAGCGTTTCATCAGGACCCCCGGGAGGAAGAGACAGTAACTGGCTCCTGCACATCACTATACGGAGGGCTTGGGGACAGGGTAGGTCAGCTCTAGCTGCTTTTTTATCATGCACAGAAAGTCCTGAATTTTAAAACCCCTCCGGCATGGTTAGATAGAGAACCATTTCCTGGCTGGCAGACTAGGTGAAGGAAGGGTCCTGTGAGGACCTCGTAAAGACGCCCAGAAGGGATGCATCCTTTCTAGATGAGCTTATCCAACCCTGGATCCACCTCACAGCCTTGGATCAGTGCAGGAAGGTCCTGTGGTAGAGTCAGCACACATCGGGATGGACAGAAGCCAGCTGTGTGCATGGACACTCTCTAGAACACCTGCCCCCACACCTCCCACTGCTCATTTCTTTTGTTTTATTTTGGTTTGGTTTTCTTTTGTTTTGTTGTTGTTGTTGTTGTTTTGGATTTGTTTGTTTTTTGTTTTTTGGGTTTTTTTTTTTTTTTGCTTTGTTTGTTTTTGTTTGTTTGTTTCCTGATTATATGCTTGGCTTCAGTCTACCCCCAGCTTTACCAGTTAACAAACCAGTTTGCAGCTAGCTCTGACCTTGGAAACCTGCCAAAGCATATCTTCGAAGACCTGCCCTCTGGCCCCACAGACCACTGTAACTTCAGGGGAGGGGTCCCTGTGGCAGGTGCTGCTGGTGCCTCACCACATATCCAACTTCTGGACATGCCAGCCTGACTTCCACCTCCGGCGTCCCTTTGGCCACCAAGAGACCACACTGCCCGTATGTGAGGCAGGTGAGAGCTCCAGGGAATTACCAGCCCCTTGGGAACAGCCTTCAACTCATGGCTCATGAGAGTGAAAGAATAAATACCTCTGCCCCTTGCCACTCACACGGAATAGCCCTGAGACGTGACTGGAGACATGATAGCTCCAGGTGTCCAGGGAAGTCTGATTGGTTTCCTTCTCCTTTTGGGGCCACGTCTCCATTCTTCTGCTGGTGTTTTCTGGGGTCACCTCCCAAATAAGCTACTTGCATTCAGATTCTTTTCTCAGAGTTGGCTTCTGGCAGACCCAAAGTTAGACAGTGTTCCACCCCCGGCCATATGGAATTGGCCTTGGAGGCTTGACCATTGGTGGTTTCCACATATCTGTCTATGCTGAGAAGTGAGTAGGACCGACAGTGAAGCTGGTGGGTTCAGTGTTCCTCTCCTGCCCAACCTGTGGGACTCACCTCTGTGGTAACGGGCCACAGTCACAGATGGGACACCAAATACCACATCTCCAAGTGCTTCCAAGAACAGGTCTTTCTTTTTGACAGGGTCATCTGTCCCTTCTAAATACTTCTCAGCAGCCAGTGGAATCAATTCCTCAGGGATGCCCTGAAATGGAGCACAAGTAAAAGTGGCCCCGGCCCCCACCCCAGTGAATGACATAGAGAATGGTTTGCATTAGTGGTAAATCTCTCCAGCACTACCCTGCGTGGTGAGGTGGGAAAAGCAGAAAAGTGGGGGCAGAACCCTCCAGCCCCAGTCTGCATTCTGACATTGAATTGTTAGGCTATTTGGGGCAAGCCTCTGCCCCTCCTTGGGTCTCAGCCAGTTCCCATGGTTCCCCAGACTCTTACAATAATCGGGTAAGACTTCCACAGGAGTGACATGGCTGTCTTCTGGTCCAGCTTGCCTTCAGAGAGTGGGTAACCCATCAGCTGTTAAAACAAGTGACACAAGTGTGAATCATCAAGAATTAGCATGAAGAACCACACTTACCAACCAACCAAAGGTCACTTTGTCATGACTTGACAGACATGGGTTCTTGATGAGTTGGGTAAAATCAATGAGACAAACAAGCTTATTATATCCAAGCAGGTGCAAAAGGATAAAGTAAATGTGAACAGAAGCTGTCCCAGGGCCTTGCACTGTGTGTGTGTGTGTGTGTGTGTGTGTATCAATCGTAGGCAAGAATCCCCATCCTGGACATGGAGACACACAGGAGAGATCTATGCCTGGCTAGTGTTGAAGTAGAGGGCTCTGAGACAAAGAACACCGACCTCACAAATACCCTCACTGTCTCAGATGACCAAGGAAGCATCAAATCCTGCCATTATGGCTTTGGTCCGTCAGTGACCTCTGAAATTTCTGTGCTCCATCCAAACTTCTGCACTGTAGAACTTGACCAAACTCTAGCTTGACTGCCAGAGCTTAAGATCTTGTCCCTAAGATTATCCCAGTTCCCCTTAACGAGCTCCCGGACACCAGGGGAATGTATTATTTATTCTGGCCCAAACCTGGTGATAGGTTGATAGGTCCCTGAACCCCTTTTAGAGCAGCTACTTTAGAAAGCTTGCAATTACAATTCTTTCTCTGCCCTTTGAGATGTAAATCTACCACCCAAAACTGTTTCCTCCAGGACCTTAGGGCCACCTTTTGAAATGCAGACATTCAGCCCCTAAGTCTCCTTTCTCCCTCTCAGTCCCTGTGACTCTGGTGGGCACCCTGCTGCAGCCTGCACACCACTGCCTCTGGGCAAAGAGACAGAAATTTGTTTCTGGAAAAACAGCACTTAACAAATCGAGGTGGCCTAGTCCCGTGGACAGACTCCCCCGCCCTCCGTGCCTCTGTCACACCCCCACAGTGTCTTTCCTTGGCACATTCAGGCCTTTAACCAGGCTCCAGCCTTTTGTTGCAGGGACCTGAGTTCAGCTCACACTAGTCTCTCCTCCCTGCTGCGGGGGTAGAACTAAATAAGACTGTCCTCACCGCTTTACCTGGCACTGGCTGTGTTTATTTCTGACAGAGGGAGAGCACTTCTGACTTTTCGAACTTTCACCCCAGAGGGAGAAAGCTCCTCTGACTCCCCCAGTTAGATGACCAAGAAAGAGCAGGTGCGGGATTTATGGAGGGGCAGGGAGAGCACCAGCCCAGGTGGACGGGCCGCAGGGGCTCAGGCCTCACTCCTTAACTGGGAGTCCGTCCCTCTCCCAGTCTCGGTCTGCCCATCTGCCCAGTGATTATCCTTACAGACTCCCCTGGCACCCACGTTGTGGGATTCTTAGATTGGAAGACAGCCAGAGTGCTTGGGGAGAGGGGTCCCCAGGTGGCAGTGGGCCATCCTAGAGAAGTTTCCCCATGGAAATGTCAATGCCCCCCTCATGGAAATGTGAAGGGGACAGCTGCCCTGGATTCAGAGGGGGGCCTCGAGAAGGAAGAGCCTCTGTGAGCAGAGATGGGAGGGGTGATGTGATGGGTGGGGGAGGGGAGCCTAAGGGGACCCCACATTCTCACCTTTGGAAGAAGCCAACCAAACTCATGCTTGTTGATTCCGATGATATAGGGAACAAAGTTGAATTTCTTTTCTGCCAGAATCTCTTCAGGCATCTTTGGTAACAGTACTCCGTCCACCACGATGGGCAGGAAGGGATGGCTCTGGGAAGGAGGGCATCACGGTGTCTGGGCTTCTGCTCTCAAGGCCACACGCATATCCCCCTCTCCACCTGTCAGAGCAGGGGGCCAGCACCCCACACCTGCACGGCCACAGGCGGTGGCCACAGAACTCAGGCTCCTCCAAACAGGGCCAAGTGCATGTGACCCCAGAGGCAGAACTAGCAGTGGAAAGCCTGAGGGGGGCAAAACTCACTCAAACTGAAATACATGTATACATATCTCTACATATTTCCATACATTTATGTACATATAAGCATACATTAAATTTATTAAATATAAATATATTAAATATATAAATATGCAAATATATTTTAGTATTAAAATCTATAAACATATACATTTTATATAACTTTATATAAATACATAAAATATATACGTATATATATATATACACACACACATATATATATATATACCGCACGTATATGTAAAAATTTATATCTCTCAATTTGCAGTTTACATTTGCCTATGTGGGTCTCTAGAGTCAATTCTGTTATCCGTGGCCGTTCGGTTCTCTAAAGGCACCGTGGGCTCTGAACTAGCAAATGCGGGGCCACTGCTCATGGGGAAATACGACGTCAGATTCCTGCAACTATCTGGTCACATTTTCATCAACTCCGTTTTCCGTGTGCTTAAAGACACCTTGATGGAATATGCGTTGCTTACAAATAACTAATTATATGTAGTATTTATTTATAATAAAACACCAGCTGAGGCCTCACCATCTTCCTGGGCCCTCGGGAACATGCCTGGAACTTCCTCGCCTTCAGCCTCACGGCAGGGTTGTTATGCGTTCGTATCCGTGGTCATCTCACAAAACCACGAATGTGCCCGATTTCCCACAGCTTTCATCACATACTAGATGGTATTTTAGCGCTTTCCCAAGCCGCCTCACAGACAGATCGGCAAGTTGCCCCTTCCTGTTCCTGGATGGGCTGCCTTATTGATCCCTTGCCGCTGAACTCACGGCCCACAGCACAGTCAGCCGCCCGGGAAGAAGCTGGTCTAACTAACACACGAAGGCGCATCACAGCCTGGAACAAGCCCTCCCTCGGGAGCACGGGACAGTGCCTGAGGGGCCACTTGCCACAGTGAAACCATCAACAGAAAGCACAAAAATGCGGAAAACGTGGCACTGAGTAGACAGTGGAAAGGACACGTGTTAAGAGTATGAGACGTGAGACAAGAAGCCACAGGCTTTGCTGCATCTCGAACGGGAGCCTACACATGGCCTCTCAGCCTTCTTGCCACTCCATGTCCATGAATGACAGTAAAAAGTGTCAGGAGTATCAGGGCGCCTGGGTGGCTCCGTTGGTTAAGCGTCCAGCTTTGGCTCGGGTCATGATCTCACCGTTCGTGGGTTCGAGCCCCGCATCGGGCTCTGTGCTGACAGCTCAGAGCCTGGAGCCTGCTTCGGATCCTGTGTCTCCCTCTCTCTCTGCCCCTCCCCTGTCCATGCTCTGTCTCTCTCTCAAAAATAAATAAACGTTAAAAAAAGCAGTGTCAGGGGGCACCTGGGTGGCGCAGTCGGTTAAGCGTCCGACTTCAGCCAGGTCACGATCTCGCGGTCTGTGAGTTCGAGCCCCGCGTCGGGCTCTGGGCTGATGGCTCGGAGCCTGGAGCCTGTTTCCGATTCTGTGTCTCCCTCTCTCTCTGCCCCTCCCCCGTTCATGCTCTGTCTCTCTCTGTCCCAAAAATAAATAAACGTTGAAAAAAAAAATTTTTTTTAATAAATAAATAAATAAATAAATAAAAGCAGTGTCAGGAGTATCAGTTTTGGGGTCACACATTAATTTTAGAGAGTAGATGAATTCACAAACACAGAATTCACAATTAATCAGAATCAATTGTACTTATCGGTCTATATTTAATTAAACACAAGCTGCTATTGATAAACAGTTCGCTTCGAGGAGGTAGTGAACCCCCCATCACTCAAGGTGCCTACACAGAGACCCGATTCCTTCTTAGAGAGAAAAAGCATGAATAAAATCATCAGGGATGGGCTCGCATTGTATTGAAAAAAATGTCTCCATTTGAGGTTTTACCTTCGATGAAGATCAGTTACATGGGCACAGATTCAGCAGCATCTGACCCCCATGTCACCATCGGGAGCCAGCTCTGGGCGTGGTTATAATGCATATTTGGCCACAGTCGTTAAGAATGTGGGTTTTGGAGCCAGATTATCTGGACTTGAATCCTGGCTCTGCCACCTACTGGCTGGTAACTTGGGAAACTTATTTCATCTGTTTGTGCTTTAGTTGTGTCATCTGTGAGACAGGTTGAAATAGGGATTAAGTGACCGAACCGGTGCAGAATGCTCGGCACAGTACCTGGTCCCGGAGGCAGCTCGATACACGTTAGAGATCACCCCTAAAACTCGCTGGCAGTGCTCCGGAGACCTCGCCAGCTCCATGAGCCGTATTTCCAGCTCCACACGCCATGTGCCTGATCCCCCCCACCGGATGGCAGGCGGCGTTGGACAGCCCCCTGTGGCTCCAGGAAACTGCACCTGCCCTGCAAGGGCCGATGAAGAGATGACGGGCCATTTCTGGCAGCCACAGAAGGGGCTCAGCGGGACCGGCGCCCAAAGCCTAATCCAGGACGGGCACGGCCTGGGAGGGTCGGATGTTGCGGCATACTTTTTGCACAATGCCTGGCACACAGCAGTCACATGGACGTGTCCTGAAGGGATAACTCCATGGGGGCGAGGGCATTTGTCTTGTAAGAAAGGTCAGCCTTTTAAGAAGGAAGTGACATGCCCTGACCTGTGTTTACAAGGGTCAGTCTGCGGCACCGGGGGACGAAGGTGGGGGGAAGTAAACGTGGAAGATAATCAAAGTCCAGGAAAGGGACAGAGGGGCCATGATCTGACCGAGGTGGCGTCCCACGGGGGCTGACAAGTGACACCAAGAACAACACGATCGCTTCCCAGTGGCCGCCCTGTGTGGGCCTCGGGCATTCCCAGGCTCGGGTCAAAATCCCAGGGGCATGGTTCACCACCCTCTTTCTCTTCTGCCCCATATCCTGTCCATTAGCAAATCCCACCAGCCACGACTTCAAAAATACCCAGATGCCACCCCACTCTCTCACCACCCCCTCTGCTACGGGCCCAGCCCAGGCTGCCATGACCTCTGGCCTTGACTACTGCAGCTCAGCCGCCTCCCAGATGGTCTTCCGGGGCTGCCTACCCTTCCCTACCTTCAATTTCAATGCAGCAATCAAAGAGCCCTTTTGTAAAACCCAAGGTCAACTCACTCCTCTGTTCAAATTGCTCCCAACACTTCCGCATCTCACTTGAAATCAAAATCCAATTCCTTTAAAGGGACTGCCCCCACCTCCCTTTCCTTTCCAGCTTCAAGCCTGTTCTCTCCTCTGACCCCCTCCACACCAGCCACACAGGCCTCCTGCCTCAGGACCTTTGCAGCTGCTGTTCTCTCTGCCTAGGATACTCTTCCTCCAGTTTACTTGGCAGCTGCCTTCCTCTCTGCCTCCAGAACTTGGCCCAGATGTCACCTTCTTCTTGAGACTTCCCTAACTCTGCTATGCAGGTTCAAACCACAGCAAACTCCAAACCCATTTCTCACTTTCTTTCCCCCCATAACAAGGACCTGTTTCTGTTACTGTGCTCTTCCCTCACTCCAAGGGCATTGTATCTGCTTTGCCTGTTTTGTTGCTGTTTCCCCAGCTCCTAAATCAGGTCCTTTCACACAGTAAGTGCTACTTAAATCTTTGCTGAATGAATGCATGAATCTCCCTGAATGCTCACAACACCTTTGAAGGCAGGTGCTGCTGTCCATCCCCAAGAGAGAGCAGAGAGCACAGGACTGTAAATGTTGCAGAGATAATGTCTCAGAACCTGTCAACGTGCTGGAAAGTAGGAAGGGAGGAGGAAGGAGATGGGGAGGCTGCTATGGGGTTCTGGTGTGGCTGGCAGGAAGGTGGTATATCCTCAGGACTGAGATTCTCAGCCCCTTCCGGACGCCCCCTCCAACAGTGTAGCTTGGACAGCTAATCAACCCAGCAGCCTCCTGGGAAAGGCGTGAGCTCCTCAGTGAAGGCTCCTTAAGAAACGCTTCATCCAGCTAGCTCCACGACCCCATGGTGGAAGTTTCTAGTCCCAGCCCTCTCCTGAGGGGAATTTCTGGGAGCAGGAAATGTAAACAAGAAGTGGGCGGTAGGCTGGGGCCAAGGGACACAGAGTTGGTAACTGGGAGCTCTGGATTGGGAATCAGGGAAACCTGTTCCAGTCCCATGGCTAGTCCACCTGGCTGCGTTATCCAGGCAGGTCACTGCCCCTCTCTGAGCCTCGGCAACGTAAACACAAGGAGTTACCAAGAGCCCACAAGGGAGGGTTCATTCATTCCTATTTGACTAGAGCTTAAAGGTGTCAAGAAACCTGTAATCAAGAAACCAAAAGTCCTTACCTCTCTGGGGTCTCCATATAAATCAATAGTGAAAAATTTCTGTGAAGACAAAGGCAGAGGGTGTGGGTGAGAAGGCTTCCAGGGACAAAAGCCATGAGAGGTGAGCCAAAGGTGTCAGGTTCTCCCTCCTGGTGCCACCCTGGCTGGACTGAGAGGAAGTGGGCAGGACACTGGCTCCCCTGGGCAGGGGCACAGGTGTAGTAGGTGTGGGATGGGGGAGGGAGGCACTGGAGAAAACGTCTGTTGTTTGTGCCTGCCCTGCCCTCCATCCATTTCCCTTACTTGTTTCCCCAGGCAACACGACCCCAGTATTCTTTTGGGGGACCTCCCTCTTCCCCACTCTCACTCCATAAATCCAGGCATCTGTATGTGACCTGGGGTGCCCCATCTCCCTGACCATAGAGATTAGTTCGGGTATGGGCACAGGCCCATGTTACTCCAATAGACTTTACCCCCCAAACTTTTGCTGGAATTATTGTGAAAGTTTCTAAATGGATAGGAATGTAAGTCTAGATGCTGTTGCTATCTTTAACCTCCCCAGGGAACAAACTTGCCTGAGAGAAAAAAAAAAAAAGCTGAAAGATAGAGCAGGTATATTCTTAATAATATCATATGTGCATCTGGATCCAGCCATGCCTGAAGCCATGTATTCCTCAACTGTGGTTTAGTTTTCAGTTAGTTTCATGAAGATTTTGTTACAACACATTTCTTTTTCCACTCAAGGCATTTTGAGAGGAGTCTCCTCTTGTGTAAGAAAGTCCTGACTTAAGCAAACTCCCTGAAATTCACCCCAACCCACGCTCCTTTTTGCTGTATATTTGCTACACTGTAGCTAACAGGTCTCACTAGAATGTAGCAAGTGACCAGTAAGGTATTCTTTATTAGGGCTGTAGCCCTACCAGTCAGTGAGTTGTATGTCTGTGTATCTGTGTGTGGGGGGGGGGGGAGTGTGTGGGTGTGTTTTGGGGAGACACTCTATATCAACTCAGAAACATAACATGGGCTGTTAATTTCTCTGGGTTTTCTCAAAATCACCAAGTCTTTCCTTATAAACTGAGTCTTCTTAAGTCAATGGAGAATTGCTGAAATAAACCTACCTCTTTCCAGGAATCAGAAATAATTGTGTTTTTATTCTTTGAATGCACTGATCACCTTATTTGAGACTGAGAAACCAAGATCCAAGCCCCAAGGCTTTGGACGTTGGAGTTAAGCCAGGAAATAAAACAGAGTCCAGGGCCAGAGGCCTAGCCTTAGAGGGTCCGGGAATATCCTTAGAGGCTGAGGGTTCAGCTGAGAGTCCAGGGGCTTAGGATACACCTTAGCTCACATTCATACCCTTCTCCCACAGAGGGAATAGTTCCCATTGGGCTTACGTGCTGTATTTTCTGGGCGTCCTTGTGATGACACTGTCATAGCCATCCATCAGTCCTCAAATGTCCCTCCTCTGTGAAGCATCCCTGCTGACTATTATGAATGTTGCCTCTCTGTATACTCCCACCACCCTTAACCCATGAAGTATATGAGTGTGTTTCTCCTGGGACAGATCCTCATAAGCAAGGACTGTATCTGATTAATGTCTGCATCACCCACCCAATTACCCTTCTCCATACACCTAGGATGGACGGAGGGAGGGACGGATGGATGGACAGATAGATGGATGGATGGATGTAGATGATGGAAGGAGCTGGTCAATAAAATGGCGTAAGGGTGAATCGGACGGATTGGTAGACAGATCAACAATAACTAGGTGAGGGATGGATCACTGGTTTTGGATGATAAGTGAATGGTAAGTGAAGATACACGGTGGTTGGATAATGTAGAGATGACTGAAATGAACGAAAGTTAGGGATGGACTGATAGTAAACTGATAAAAGAACATTGATGAATTGGACAGACTGGTGGATGAGTAGACAAATATGATGATGAATGAATTGATGGATGGATGGTTGTTCCAGAATCACAATGGAGGCAGAGTCTCAGAAAAGCCAGAAAATTGGCCCACCACTGGGATATAATTGAGGTAGTTTCTAAATTAAGCAAGATAAATTGTGACAACCTTCCTTAAAATCTTTGTTCTTAATATCCCATCCTCAAAATTCAGAACAGTAGTTATCTCTGGGAATATGTAATGCTTAATTCCTTAAAAATACATTTGGAAACAAGAATGGGAAAATAGTAAGTTTTGATAGAGGTGAGAGATTATGATACGATTTGTTCATTATGCTGTTTTTCAACTTTGCAAATGTTTGAGATATTTCATAATAAAAAAGAAAAAAAAGAGGGGCGCCTGGGTGGCTCAGCCGGGTGAGCATCTGACTCTAGATTTTGGCTCAGGTTATGATCCCAGGGTCATGGGATCAAGCCCAAGTTGGGCTCGGCATGAGCATGGGGCCTGCTTAAGATTCTCTCTCTCTGCCTCTGCCCCTCTCCCCAGCTTGCATGCTCCCCCCCCCCTCTCTCTCTCTCAAATTAAATAAAGAAAAAAAAAATAAAGAAATTCCCATTCAGATCCAGAGCCTGACACTGTTCCCCAGGGGAGAGACACTGTCCCAGGCAGGTTTCTAGGTCAAGGGGACTGCTGAAATAATGAAGCCTGGGTGGGGTGCTCGCGTGGCCACGAGAATGGATACACCTACCATCTTCCGTGAATGGATACACCTACCATCTTCCGCGATATCTCCAAGAGCTCCTCTTCTGTCTTCTGGCGCAGGCAGTGAACAGTGACAGCCGAGGTGGTGGTTTTACACCCAGCAAAGAAAGCAATTTTCTGCAGAGATCACAAGGAGCAGCAGAATTCAAGAGCCATGTCCCTTCCCTCCATCAATAAAGAGCTGTTCTACCCCGACCTTCATTTTTAAAGACAGCGGTGGGGGAGCAGAGAATACTCGAGACCAGCAGGTGGGGGTCCTGGGTCCCGTCGTGCCAATTAGACAAGCTTTGTCCTTATTCCCCTGTCTCTGTTAAAATGGGCGTAACGATCTCCAAGCTGTGCGTCTAGAGGGAGGGAGCACAGGGTGGGGGATCGGGGCGGAGGGGGGGGCGCTGTAAGAGCATGGAATCCAGAACCACACTGCCTGGTTTCAGATGTCTTTTCAGGAAGCCTTACACCCTACACACTAGCTTAGGTGCTTCTTTCGGATTACGTTGTGACATCAGACACCTCTGTTTTATTGCTCTTATCAGCAGAGACTTTATAATCTATGTGATTATGGAATCATTAATCTGCCTCCTCCATTACAATGCAAAATTCACGAGGCTGTTAGATGTCTGGCTATCCCCAAATTATGTGATGAATGAATGAACGAGTGAATGAATGAATTCTCCAGGAACCCACCCCAGCCATGAGGCACTTAAGGAGGAGCCACTCCAGGCCCACATCCTGCTAGTGGGTTCACCAGAACTGAGACCCTGAGAGACGAGACGTGGGGAGAGTCCGCTGCCCACTGTGTGGCCTGGCAGCCCACCTTGGCACACTTTGGGAAGAGTGCTCAGTGGACCGAGCACCATGCTGGCGGTCCAGAGCCACGTGCTCGAATCCCAGCTCTGCCCCGATCCCTCGTGGTCCCTGGCAAGCTGCTTCCACTGTCCGCCCCAGTTTGCTCAGTGGTAAAACTGGGAGGCTGGCTGCCACGTCTCCTCGCCCTTCCAGTTTCATGACTCTGGATGCCCTGGCAGGAAAGTCCCCTGAAGACTCCAGGGGAGCGGAGCAAAGGGTGTCGGGTGACCCAGTGTGACCCACCTGAGCTGCATCCTTCATGTCTTTCTTGACCAGGGCAGTAGAGAGGGCCACGCCACTCTCGGAGATGGCCCGATGGAAGAGGTTCTTGGCCAGTGGAGATAACACCTGGCAGGAGAGTGGACGGAAAGAGAGTTTCTGCTTGTGTGGAGGGCTTTTCAAGAGCTATCCCATCCACAGCTCTACTCTGGCCCATCCCCTTGAAGACCCTGGCACTCAGTAGACACGGCAGGTCCTTGCCTGGGCAGGCCTGGTCCCAGGCCGATCCTGGGACTGGTTTCTCCAAGAGAGCCTTAGCTGGAGACAGCCAGCAGCACAGAAAGAGGGGAGAACAGGAAGTGTTATGATCGCACTGATCATAACAATCAGAACTATCTAAACACAGTGTGGCAACTCCTGGCCACACTTTAAAGACACAGTTCTGATTCCCCATTTCCATTACTCAGGATTTATCCTAAGAAAAGTGATCATAATGTTTATAATATAATTGGGAATAACCTAAGCTTCCAATATCATGCAGTTGAGTGAATAAACCATTTTCCGTTCTTACCGTGGAATACTGTGCAAATCTATACCATGGAATACCATGGAATCTACAACAAAATGATATTAGTGGAAGAGTGTTTAATGTTCAGGGAAATGTTTCCATTATAAGATATGCTAAGGAAGGGTTTTGGTTAAAAAATCTTAGGTAGATAAATGATAGATAGATCAATCAGAGATAGATGATAGATAGATAGGGGAGAGAGAGAGAGAGAGAGAGAGAGAGAGAGAGAGAGAGAGAGAGAGAAACACAGGGTAAGCGAATCATGGAGGAAAAAACTAGAAAAGTGTCAAAATGTCCATGGTGAGCTTCCCTGGGTAATGGGGCTATGGATGACTTTTTTTTCTTTGGGTTTGTCTGTACTTTTCCTATTTCTCCACTTCATACGATATAAAAACATTTCCTTCTGAGTGCTCCACAAGGAAACCAATACGTACATTCAAAATACAGTAATGGTGCTGACCCTCAACAGTGAAGGGGCTGGAGGGTGTTCTATGGCTCCCAGCACTTTGTCAGCTGGTTTCCATCCCTGCTTCTCTCAGCGGCTCCCCAGCCTCATTCCCCACACTTGGCCCCCAAGGGCCCCAGGAGCCCACACGGCTCCCCCATCCCTTCCCGACCCCACTTCCACCACCCTCCCCTGGTCACACACTCCCCCCATCCTGGCTCCACCTCTGCCCTGCTCTGAGCGCTCACATCCCCCGACAGGCAGACCTGGCTTCAGGCCGAACAGTGACGCTGTCCAACTCTTATTCATAATCCATGCTCACCCCTACCTTCCAGGAGAAATGCAGTGAATCCTAATGTTAAGGTGAGTAGGAAGGAGAGGGAGAGCTGGAGCTCAGCCACGTTAGAAGAGGAGGAATGTCGCCGCTGGGGCTGGGGCTGGAGACTCTCGAGGACCCAGGACACTAGCCTGGGCTCTGAGCCTCCCGGGGGCCAAGGAGAGTTTGACCATTAGCCCTCCCCCCCATCTAATGCTGTGCAGAGTAGGGGCAGCCCTAGATCCAGATCTCGTAGGGAAAGGTGCCAACAGGGCAAAAGGCTCCAAGGAGTCTCATCAGTAGCCCTACCAAGGCCAGGAACACTTACAAGAACAGAGACGCTGACACCTCCTGCTGACCCTCCGAAGATAGTGACAGAACCCGGGTTCCCTCCAAAGTTGGCAATGTTCTCCTGGACCCAGCGAAGTGCGGCCACCTGGTCCAACTGACCCCAGTTTCCCCGGCTGTGTTCGTCCCCTGTGCTGTTAAGAACAGGGTGGAGGCGGGAGCACAGACTTCATGGCAGGGCTCTCAGGACCATAAATGGGGCTGGGGGCCCTAGGTGAGTCTTCTAGTAAAAGACTGGGCTTCCACAACCCTGACACAAGGGTCGTCTCCCGTCTTCATTTCTGTAGCCTTGTTCTGTTGTAGGGCTCTATAGTCATTCAACTGGGATCTATTTACTGAGTGTCTACTTTATGCAAAACACTGTTCTAAGAGCTAGGAGCACATCTGACAACGAAGCAGGCAAAATCTCTGATTATACAGAGCTCACACTACAGATCACACACAAACAGATAAATACAGAATATGATGTCAGATAATAAAAGTATTCTCAGGAAAAATAAAACAGGGTGAGGGAAAAGGCAGGAGTGGAGCAGCTGGGTCCTATCGCAGATCACATGACCAAGAAAGGCCTCTTTGAGGTGGTAGCGTTTGAGTAGAGACTTGAATGGAGGAGCGCGTGAGCCTTGCACATATCCAAGGAAGGGAATGCCAGGCTGAAAAAACGGCCAGTGCAAAGGCCCTGGGGTCCAGTGGACAAAAGTAGGAGTGTCGGACATGCAGCCAGAGGGCTCTGTGGGCCTTGGTAAGACCTTTGATGTCATTGTTAGCAATGTGGGAATCCATTTCAGGGCAACAACGAGGTTCCATTTATGTCTTCAATGATCGCTCTGGCTACTGTCTGCATTAGATGTAAGCATCCAAGAAGCAGGGTTATAAAAGTAGGTGGTTATTACAATAATCTAAGAGAGAGACACAGAGGGCTGGTTAGGGGCCATAAGGGCGGAGGCGAGAAGTGGTTGGATCCTGAACACATTCTGAAGGTGGAACCGAGAGGATTTGCTGACCCGACTGGATGTGAGAAGAAGACAAGTCAAGGGTGCCCGCTAGTCTTCTCTCTGGAGCAGGTGGAAGGAGGGGCTTCCAGTAGCCAACAGGAGGCCCTGTCAGGAGATTAGGAAAGTGCGGAGCAAGGAGCGGTGGGGGTCAAGGGTTAAGTTTGTCCCCGTGGAGTGTGGGGCCCTTCAGGCGTCCAGTGGAGATGGCAGCAGGTGCAGGTACTAGTTAATGCCTTACACATCTGGATTTCCAAGGAGAGGCAGGGGCTGAAACGGGGAGCTTTGAATGCGGCCCCTGAGGTCACCCAGGGGGCCAGTGGAGACGGAGAGAGAGATACACATGGAGGTCAGAGCGTCTCGTGTGAAGAGTCGTGTGTGGATGCTGCCGAGGTTGGCCCAAGAGCTGTTGGGTCAGTGGTGACCTCGGCCAGAACGCAGTGGTGTGTTTGGAGAGGAACCCTGACCGGGGTGGGGTGGGCAGAGGGCGGACTGGGAGGGGCAGCAGCAGCAGAAATAGCTAATATAGTGGTTTGACTGTAACGGGGAGCAGAGAGACGGGCCACGGCTGAGAGAGGAGAGGAGTCTCAATGATGGCGATTCATCCCGAGGCAGCACTCACCTGGGGTAGCCCTCCTCCAGCCCTGGGGGTCTTTCTTGGGAGCAGCTCACCCCCGGCCCACCCTTCAGCCATCTCAGGGTCAGAGGGACTGTGTAACACAGAGGTAACTGTGTCCTGCAGGGAAACCGGTCCCTGCCCCATGGAGACTCAATCGGGAAGACACCTGCCTTCACTCATTTGGGCCAAATTCCAAAAAAGGAAACGGGAGGAGTGGGTCTGACATTCCTCCCAGGGGGGCTGTCCACTGGCGTCAGATGCACCGACAACCTTCAGCTCCAGATACCTGTTCCTTTTCCTTCACCCACAAGGATGCACTGAGTTCCTGCCCGGACCACGTTCCTTCCTTCCTTTCTCATGTGGTAGCCTCTAAGTGCCCCACTGCATGCTGTCTCAATAGATGTGTGCAATGTGCTGGGACAGCACAAGTGAGAAAGAGAAGAGTATTTCAGAGGGTTGGGCCTTGCAGGATGAATAGAAGTTCATCAGGTACCGGCGCCTGGGTGGCTCAGTCGGTTGAGGTGTCCAACTTCGGGTCAGGTCATGATCTCACGGTTCGTGAGTTCGAGCCCCACGTCAGGCTCTGCTGTCAGCACAGAGCCTGCTTCAGATCCCCTGTCCCCCTCTTTCTGCCCCTCCCCCCCAAAAATAAACAAACATTAAAAAAAAAAGGTAGAACGGGCATTCTAGGTAGAGAGGATACACCTACAAAAAGCTCGGAAGCAAGTGGACCCGTGTGGCTGGGGAAGGAGAAGATAGGTAGAGCCCAAATATGAAGGGACTTGGATGCTTCACTAGGGAACCTGGCCAAGATCCCCTCGAGGGCTGACATGATCAGAGCTGAATCCTTGCATCCTTGCTTTGGGGGCCAATGTATCTTACCTGAAGTATCCCCAGATGCCCAGGCGGTACTGAATGGTCACCACCACCACATTTTCATGGGCAGAGAGGACCAGTCCACTATAGGTTGATGCTCCGCCCACCATCAGACCCCCTCCGTGGATCCACACCATCACCTGGACAGGAGGGAAGCAACCGTCCTGGTTAGAGGAAGCAAAGCCGGGAAGGGCCTCAACAGGTTATCCGGTTTGGTCGCCTACATCTTGACCATGACCCAAAGGGGCCGATCCCTGAAGTCCACTAGTCCCCAGCAAAGTGGGAGCAGGCAGGTGCTCCTTTCCTCTGTGCTCCCAACCGGGGCCTGGGCCACCACCCTACTCGGTACACCCTGGCTGTCCCTTCCTGGGTCCCCAGCTCCAGTGTCACCAGGCTCTTCACACAGAACTTCATCATGGGAGCAGCTGAGGTTGAGAGTACCACGTTCTCCCCAACACCCAACACTCCCATTGTCCTCATGCTCGGACTGTTCCCACAGCCCTGCACGCCCTGCCTGCCACAGCCCTGTATTTCAGCCTCATCTTACCTCGTGTGCAGTGAATTAAACGGCTCTGGCACATGAATGACTGTCTCGAGAAGCACACGTGCCCCCAGTGGGGTTTCTTTCAAATACACCTTCCTTATGCCTCCTCTGCAACCCCAAATCCCACCCATCTTCCAAAGCCCAGCCTAAAAGCCACCTCCTCCAGTAAGTCGTCATTCATTGGACCGATATGATGTGAGAACCTACTATGTGCCAGGGACCACGATAAGCCTTGCGGATGAGGGTAGACATGGCACTTCATAATGCTCAGCTCTGGCATGTAGGCGCTCACACAGCCAGGGAGTAAGAGTGCTTGAAAAATAATATTGCAATAGTTTTATTAATAAAAAAAATTGGGGGTGGGCACCTGGGTGGCTCAGTCAGTCAAGCATCCAACTTCGGCTCAGGTCATGATCTCACAGTTGGTGAGATGGAGGCTCTCATTGGGCTCTGCACTGGCAGCACGGAGCCTGCTTGGGATTCTCTCTCTCCCTCTCTCTCTCTTTGCCCCTCCCCCACTCTCTCTCTCTCTCTTTCTTAAAATAAATAATAAATTTTTTTAATGATTATTTATTTTTGAGAGAGAGAGACAGACAGAGCATGAGTGGGGGAGGGTCAGAGAGAGAGGGAGACACGGAATCCGAAGCAGGCTCCAGGCTCTGAGCTGTCAGCACGGAGCCCGATGTGGGGCTCGAACCCACGGACTGGGAGATCGTGGCCTGAGCCAAAGTCGGACGCTTAACCGACCGAGCCACCCAGGTGTCCCCAAAAATAATAAACTTGAAAAAAAAAAAAAGAATTTGTAACACTAAGTGCCAAGTACCATTCCATGAAGTAGGGACTAATGCTGTCCCGTTAACAGACAGGAAAACTGAGGCATTTAACCCGCCTGAAGTCACACAACTCATAAGCAGCAGAAGCAGGACTTGACCCACCCAGTCTGGCTCTGGAGTCCATCCGTTGAGCCACCCAGCGCGGTGTGGCCCCCAGCCTGGTGCAGTGGGCTGGCCGTTAGGACAGGAGTAAGATCTTCCCTTCAACTCTGACTAATGCTTCAGGAGTACTTGCCTTGCACACTCACCAGCCACTGAGACAAAGCTTGACATGCGTCATCGAATATGTGACTAATACTATTCTAAGGAAACAGAGCCAGGTCTCTCTGCTAGCAAAAGGCAGAACCAAGGCTTAAGATCAGACCCTGTAGGGGCGCCTGGGTGGCGCAGTCGGTTAAGCGTCCGACTTCAGCCAGGTCAACGATCTCGCAGTCCGTGAGTTCGAGCCCTGCGTCAGGCTCTGGGCTGACGGCTCAGAGCCTGGAGCCTGTTTCCGATTCTGTGTCTCCCTCTCTCTCTGTCCCTCCCCGGTTCATGCTCTGTCTCCCGCTGTCCCAAAAATAAATAAACGTTGAAAAAAAAATTAAAAAAAAAAAATCAGACCCTGTAGTCCTGTGTCCGTAAGTAGGGGTTCTCCCTCTGTTCCTCCCGCACCTCTGATCCCTGCCCGCCTCTGCCGAGGGGGACTGAGTTTGCAGTCATCTGCGTGAAGGCCGAGGCAAGGGCTGGTCAGTAGTGATTCACTGAAGAAGCTGGTCAGTGTTTGAGCAGCGCAGATAGAGCCATCCTCCACAGTAATGGCTGTCTGGTGATGGCTTTTTTGTCCCTCCTTTGTCCTAACCCCCAGGTGTAGCTATGCACGGGAGGGCACGTAACAGAAGAATGGATGAATGAATGAGTGAGTGAAACGTTGTCCCATCTCACTGAGCTGAGCATATACAGTGCTAGTTTCTGCTCACAAGTCCACAGGTGCCCTCCCCCCACTCCAGGGCATCATGCCAGGCGTGCTTCTGAGAGATGGCTGGGTGCTAACATCCCCACGCCTCTCCACCCCAGGGAATATCTCCTTTTCCAGGAGACCTTCCTCCAAGCTTCAGCTTGAGTTTGGAAGCTGCCCCGCCTCTAGGCCTCTTTTATTGTGGAAATGCTGACTCATGGGGTCATAGGTCGGTGCCAAAGACAATTAAGGAAGGAGATTAGCTACAATAAAATCCCAGAAATTTGGCCAGAGGCAAAAGAAAGAGCTTCATGAGTTGCCCCAGGCTCTTCCCCTAACATCTCTCAGGGGACCCTGGAAGTTGACAGAGGAGCATCTTAAGTGCTGAGGAAAGGCCACCCACAGGCTCACTTTCTCAGTCTGTGCCAGGGAGCTCTGGTTTGAGACTCAGAAGGCCTATGCTCTCATCCTGCCAATCCCACAGCGTGATCTCCCCTCCCCCATTCTGGGCCTCAGTTTCTCTACTTGTAAAGGAAGGATTGGGCTGGCGGCTTAACTCTAAGAGTAATCATTCTTGTTCTTCTATCAGCAAGAAACAATTTGGCAAAAATCACAATGTGCATGACAGAGGCACAGCAAACTCGCCCAAAGGCCCCGTGTCTGTCACTAGGGGAGACTGAGGTGTGGAGAGTTTGTGTTTCTTGGGGTCATGGGGTCTGACCGTGGGAGGTAAGGGAAGCAGGGGGTCCCTGAAACAGCCCCCCCCCCCAAGCTGCCTTCTCGCTCTTCTGGTCTACACCAGAAGACCCGCAGTGCTGGAAGCTTCTGCTTACCGGCAGCCTGTTCTTCTTCCTCAAGTCAGCAGGAGTGTAAATATTTAGGTACAGGCAGTCTTCGGAAAACTTGAGAGGAATGCTTTCCTTCCTGTTGGTAAAGAGGTCGGAGAGCACCTGCCCTCCCACTGCATCCTGGGAGCACCTAGGGAGGGGACAAGAAAGAGGAGCTTGTGAGGTTCACTCGGAGCTGAGCAAATGCCTTCTGCGGTCAGGCCAGGCCTTGGGCTGGTGGGTTTAGGCTGGTAAGTAAAGCTGTTCTTACTAGGCTGGAGACATTGGAATGGTTCGGAGACTCTCTCAGGAGAGGCAGTGAGGGAGAGTCTGGGTAGGGGGCCTGAGGCTCACTAAGGTCTCCCGGGACCAGGTACGGTGAGAAGCACCTCTCCCCTTCCTGGAGGCTTTGAGGGGCCCTGGGTCAAGGAGAGGAGGCTGCCAGTATGCTGATTGTCTGGGAGAGGACTGTTTCAATGCCAGAGGAAACAGTCCCAGAAGCATCCCAGCTCTCCGTGTTCCAGGTAAACGTGTCCTCCACCAGGTGAGCATGTTCTAGTTCATGGTAGACTTCCATAATCCCTGCAAAGTCACTCACATGGCAGGCGTTTAAGGACCACAACAGGTCAGGGGTGAAATGTGTGTGGGGCCATATCAGGAGAACTATATTCTGGTCCTGCCTCCCTCACTAATTTTCTGGGAGACCCAGGGTGAATCACTTGCCTGCTTTGGCTTGACTCTGCCAGGTCTCTGTGAGGGAAGGGATTTCTATAAGGGCCTTGCAGGGGCGCCTGGGGGATTCAGTCGGTTAAGCTTGTCTGACTCTTGATTTCAGATCAGGTCATGATCTCGCTCTTCGTGAGTTGGAGCCCGCGTTAAGGCTCTGCACGGACAGCACGGAGCCTGCTTGGGATTCCCTCTCTCCCTCTCTCTCTGCCCCTCCCCTGCTTGTGCTGTCTCTCTCTCAAAATAAATAAAATAAACATTAAAAAAAAAGAAAAAAAAAGGTCTTGCAGCCCTGACATGCTAAGAATCTATCCAACCCAGACAAGCACTATTGGTTTCCCGAATAACAGATCTTAAAGATCCAACATAGATTAATACTGGTAATATTCATGGCCCTCCCAGCATGCCAGGTGCTGTTTTAAGTACTCCTTATGTACTAACCCCTTTAATCCTCCCATGACAAGCCCATAACATAGATTCTATTACTATCCCCAGTTTACAGTTGAGAAAACTGAAGCACAGAGAGGTTAGAGAACTACCCAAGGTCACGCAGCCGGAAAGATCTATACTATGTAGTGCATTATATTTCTAAGGACATAATAAGCAACGCTTCTCGATCTCAAGGTACCAGAAGGCAGATATCACTGCCCTCTGTATGTAAATTAGGTATGTGAGGCACTTGGATGACATAGCTATCAAGTGGCAGAATCAGGGCCCCCAACGGTGACTTCTTAATTTCCACCGTAAGGGAACTTTCTCCTGATCACCAGAACAAGGAGCTTAATAGTCATAAAAGAAGAAAATCAAACGTCAAAAGAGAGAAAAGAGTTCAACGTCACTAGTGTTCAAATTAATGGGGAATAAATAGCAAAATTATATATAACTATAATGATAATAATAATTATTATTATTTTGCCTATCCAACAGCCCAAAGGTATTTTTTAATAACCCCACGCATTGCCAAAGTTCTGGTGAATGGAGGTGTTCATATATTAATAGGAAGAGTGTGGTTGGAACATTTCTGGAAAGGAATTTAACAGGAGGTGCATACTCTTTTACTCAGAAATGTCATTTCTTCGAACTTATCCAAAAATATTCATTGGTGTGCATAAAGATTTAGCTGCAGGATATTCATCAGAGTGTTATTTATACTATCAAAAACAACTTAATGACCCCATATAAGAGATTGGGTAAATAAAGTATGATTCAATACTCAATGTAATGTAGCTATTTCTATGTCAGGCTATGATATTTAATGACATAGAACAATGTTCATGATATATTTATAAATGAGCAAAGCAGGCATCTAAACTACCTTTATCATGTGAGGTGATATTGTTTTTTATCATAGGAAATATCTATCTGGCCTCCATCCTATTTCTGGAACAGACTCCCTAAAACCTCTGGCATTTCCTCTGTGAAGAAAACAGCAAAGATATTTTTGTTGTGTTAATAAGGTGACTTTTGATCACACTTCAGGTAGGAGGTGGTTGTCAGGTAAATGAAACACTTATTAAAGGCCTGGAACTTTCAGTCCTGCCCCCTGGCCTCTGGGGAGGCAGGAGGGGCTGGAGGTGGAATCCTGGCCAGTGGCCACTGGTTTCATCAATCATGCCTACGTAACAAAGCCTTCCCCAAAATACCCACAGGACAGGGTTCAGAGAGTTCCCAAGTTGTTGAATCAGAATGTTTTAAGGCCACCGTGCCAGAACCCAAACTCTAGAAGGACACAGAATCTCCTTTGTTCGGGACCTCACCCCACGGATCTCTTCGTTTAACTGTTGATACATACTCTTTAAAAACCTTGTAATAAACTGGTAATCTAGTGAATAAACCAGTTTCCCGAGATCTGTGACCACTCTAGCAAATTAACAGAACCCAAGAAGGCGGTCATGGGAACCTGTGATTTAGAGCCAAGGTCACAAGCACAGTTGACAGCTTGGACTACTTGTGATTGGCATCAGAAGCAGACAGCAGTCTTGTGGGGCTGAGTCTTTAACCTGTGGGATCTGACGCTATCTCCGGGCAGAACAGTGTAAGAATGAGTTGAATTGTAGGGCACACAGCTGGTGTCAGAGAATTGTTTCTTGATGTGGGGGAAAAGAAACCCACGCATTGGAATTCAGTGCAGAATCTTATGGATTCTATTTTTAATGGAGAAAATATGCAATAGATAAAAGACAAGAAAAGCAGAATCTAGAATGTGAACAGCAGTTCTCTCTATGGGGGATTTGTGTATGATTTTCATTGTCTTACCTTTACTTACCTGTGCGTCCTCCCTTTTCTGTACTAAGTATGTTATTACCTTTGCAATCAGGAAATAAACATACATACATTTTAAAAATACTTTAATGCTTATTTATCTTTGAGAGAGAGAGAGAGAGAGAGAGAGAGAGAGAGAGCATGAGCAGGGAAGGGGCAGAGAGACATGGAGATACAGAATCCAAAGCAGGCTCCAGGCTCTGAGCTGTTAGCACAGAGCCCGACGCGGGACTTGAATTCATGAACCTCGAGATCATGACCTGAGCCAAAGTCAGATGCTTAACCGACTGAGCCACCCAGGCGCCCCTTTGGTCAGGGTGATTGGGACACACCAACCACTGCTCTGCTCATGACTAGGTACTTAGACACACCTGGGAGTTGGGAACTTTCCCAGTCAACTCCCCTCAGGACTCCCCACCCACAAACCTCCTTCACCCACCCTGCTCCCCCATTTTAGCAAAGTTCGAGACAAGAGAATAAACAGAATCATTACAGCTGATCTCCCTCACTGACTCAACTTCTAATTCTTTCCCAAGACATTTATCATATTCTAACATAGTACATAATTTATTAATTTGCATATTTTTTTGTTTGTTATCTAACTCTCCCTGCTCGAATGCAAGCACCACGAACATAGGGATAATTTTCATGCATGGATCTTAGGAACCCAGAACATGCTCAATAAACGTTTGTTGAATAAAGGGCTCTAGAATGCTGTGAGTTCTGCAAGGTTTTTACGGATCTACAACAGCTCAGAGATTTCAGAGCAAAGCCACTCAGGGTGTTGCCTTGGCTCCTTCCTGTATCACTTTGAGACAAACATTCCCATTGAAAAGATGCCAGCTTACATAGGAGGGTAGGAGGTGGTATTCTTCACGAAGTTCCATGGCTCTGCAGGCTGTGGTGGAGCAAACCTCAGGGATCCAAGAGGAGGCCTGGCAAAAGGGATTCCCAGGAAGACGGCCACAGGTTGTGCAAATCCTTCTACGCTGACGTGCTTGCCCAGGACTTTGCCTTGAGAGGTGTCCACCACAGGAGGTGAGGACGGGTGCCCTGCTGGACATCCAGAGGAAAGAGAGGAAAAGTTTGACCTGGACTGCAGGTGGGTTTTCCGCTTTCAGCATGTGACCTTGAATGAGTCACTGAAACCCTCTGGGCCTCAGTTTCTTCTTTGTAAACAGCCCCTTACTCGGGGCTATCTGGATTGGTATTGGTATTGGAGGTATAATACCATCAAATAAAAAGGAAATGCAAGAAAAAGAGCTGCTGAGAGGATGAAGCCTTTTGATTCCACCCTTAGAAGACTCTAGAAACAGGTATCCATTAGGACCCAGGCGCTGAGCTGCATGCTGGTGGAGAGGATGAACAAGAGGCACTCCCTCCTCTCAGTGTCTCTGAACCTTGTAGGGAGAATGAGTCATAAACACACCTGACTCCACTCAGAGGGAAGCAAGGGGGTTGGTGTCCTGAGAGAGGTCCCAGTGAGGTCCTACAGGAGTCAGAAGAGGCAGGGGACCTTCTGATCGGTGGCATCATGGGCACAGTGAACTTGGAGCTGAGACTGGCAGTGGGAGAGGGGGACCCAACAAGCAACAGAGGGGAGAGTGGGGATAAAGGTATAAAGCAGAGAAGAGAATGTGCCTAGGTGAGGCTCTGAGAGCAAAATGCAAGGCCAGCCTGAGGAAGAGCGAAGGGAGTCGCTGGGGAGCCGGTGGCAGCCTGTAATGAGTCAGGTTCAGTCCTGGGAGGGCCTCAGCGCCAGCCTAACAGTTGGGCCTTTATTTAGTGGGTAAATAAGAGGCAGTGAACAGTCCAGGAGTATGCCAGAGTGACCCAATCAGCTTGAAGGGGGTTCTTCTGGTGGCTCTGCACAGGGTCGTCCAGAGGGGAGACTGGGGGTCCGATTCCTACCTGTTCCACCCTTGTTGGGCAGGCAGTTCTTCCCCACCCAGCTGCACCCGTCTCCCTGAAGCTTCCACCCCAGTCCTGGTTTCTTTCTGGATTTGCATGTGCAAGTGGCTGCTCAGACTCTTGATCACGGCCCATCCCCCAAGCAGCCTGTGTGTGTAAATTTCTCATCTGAAACCATTTCTAGCCTGGCATTCTTCCAATTGCTCCCTTTTAGGCATAGACAAAAGGCCAACTTCTCCCTCAAAATGTGAGGGCAGAACAGAAAAGGAGAATCCAGGTTTGGTCTTATAGGAGAATATCCAGTGATAATCCTCAAGACAGGTGAAGTGGACAGAAGCCAATCGGCGAGGGTGAAAAAGCGGGTGGATGGAGCGAGAGGCATAAGGGTTGTGGTAACAGGAGCAGTGCGCACTCGATGTACGACGTAAGTATAGATGTAATGTTTGTATGCTGAGCGCTCACTATGTGCCACATGTGCATTCCGGTCCATTTCCCATTTATCTTTACAATATGCCCATTTTACAGATGAGGAAGCTGAGGAAATGGGAGCAGCCAGTATGGGCTTTCTGAGGATGGAAATGGGATGGCCTTGCCAGCGGGTAACCAGCAGGAAGGGATAGACCCATTCCTAATTAGGTTCTTACTCTGCCCTTATATACAGTTCCAGGTTTCTCACCATGTCCCCATCAGAATGAAGATAAAATGCAGATGAGGTCTGGACCCTCACAGTTCTGATGGTCACAGCCCTGGCTCTCCATTCATGAACCACAGACAGATTCCGGAGCATGATTTTCCAGTTGACCTTGAGCAAATACATTTCCCTCTCTTGAGTCTGTTTCTCTGCCTGTAAACGGGCACAGATGCATTCGGGGTCCCGTGCTACACTCTTGTGTTATCTCGTGTTTTATTTTGTGTATGCTGATGCTTGACATCTGGGTCCTCGCTGACCCCGGAGGCACCGCCCCTCTCAGAGGGAGCCAATTCTAGGGACAGGAGTCAACTTCCCTTTGGGCAAGCAGAACCCGTACCCCTACCACCTTCTTATGGGGCTCTCCCAGGCCAAGCCACTACCATCCTGCCCTAATCACTCCAGGGCCAGGTACCCAACAACAGCCAGCCGCTCTTGTGCCTGAGAACTGCCTGAAATTGGTTAGTTTCCCAATCCTAAACTTGCTTATCCTGTCTTACCTCTTCCTTCCCCTGGCAACTATGGTAATTCCCGAAATTCCTTCCTCCTCCCTCTTCCTCCCACCCCCCCTGAGCATCACCTTGCCCTGCGACATGCTGGTGGCATGCCTCCCCCTCCTGGGAACTGTGAGTAGCAAGCTATTGCGGCTGGCTCCTGATCTGTTGGCCTTAACATACCTCAAGTTTTCTACAACCGCACTACATTTGAAAACAACTTCTTTATTTAGGAATCCTTTATGTGCACTCTCCATGGCAGGCACTTTTTAGAAACAACCTGTTTTACCTTTCACAACAGCATAATGAGGTAGGTACTGTCATTCCCATTTTAGAGAGGGGGAAACCGAGGCACAGAAAACTAAAGCAGGGTGTCTAAGGATACCCAGCTAGTAATTCAAACCCATGCACTCTGGATATACAGTCCATCCAGGCTCTCTGTGTGCCCGCCAAAGGTAGAGCGTTCCTATGAAATCTTTCCGAAGTCGAAATGGCATGAAGCGAAGAGCAACCCCCCGCCCCGCCCCCCGCCCACCTCTTTTTCTGCGAGTTGCATTAGGCCTCTTTCTTTTTAGAAAAGACCTATGTGAGTACAGTAACAGAACAGTGAAGAGCCTCTTGGGATTTCTCTGGGTTACGATAACAGGTACCAATATAGGTCTTTCCTAAAAGCAAAGTGGCTTCATGCAACTTGCAGAAAGCCAGGGGTCCTCTTACTACTCTTCCAAGCCACCCTCTGTGATCCAGCCATACTCAGACAAATAATCAAGCGGAAAATAAACGGAGTCTCTGAAACCCTCATCCATGAGGCATGAGGTTAGCTGGGTGCCCTCCTGTGCACACAGCTGCAGTCTCAGGGTGTTCATGCTCCCCTGCGTCTCGGGTTGGCGGGGACCCGCTGGGCCCCAAGAGCGCCAGGTCTGGAGGGCATGGGCTGCTGCGGAACCAGTCCTGCCACACACACCCTTGCCCTCATGCATCTCCCCCACCTCGTGCCTGGACAAGAATTTCCAAACGCCCCTCGCTATTTTGTTTCAGAAGGACTCACCCCAAGTCATGGAAGTGGTGAGGGAGGTCAAGACCAGAGCTGAGAGCCACATCATAGAAGGACTGCAGCTGCAGAGCCTCAAGGTGTCCACGACGCTTATAGAGGCTGTGCGGGTCCCACCCCCTGGTCCCACTCCCGCCCCCACCGCTCTGTGGCTCCACAAGTGGCAGGGCCTCTAAGCCACACCCGCTCGGTTTACCCTCTTCGTCCAAACTGCCAGGACTGCCTCTCCGATTACAGATAGCCATGGACTCGTCCAGCAGCCTGTTATATAAGGGTTTCTGCCTTGCAGGACTCTAACCTCAGGGTACTCTGGGTTTCACAAGCAGGCATGAACAGTTGGATGCCTTTAGAGAGGGAGAGGCTTTAGTCCAAAGTTCTCAGAACAAACTTGAAAACTTCTAGAGCAACTGCCAGCCTCACAGCCGCTCAGCTAAGGAACTCGTGACAAATCTCTTAGCTGCCTGGGCTTCTTTTCTATGGAGTTCTATGCTGTCAAGTTTGGAAGCACCTTAAATTCATCCGGTTTCCCTTCTGATGTCTAAATTAACTTTACGATATTCTCTGCAAGTGACTCAGCTTCCTATCACATACCTCCAGGGTCAGGGAACTCACTACATCTCCAGGTGGGGATCTTTGGGCAGACAGCTCTTACCACAAGTGAACTCTTTCTCTCCCTAGTCCCTGGCTCTAATCATGCATTCATCCTTCCTTCCATTTAGTCATTATTCCATCTATTCATTTATTCTCCATTTACCAAAAGCCTGGTGCTATGCCAGGTGATATGGATACAGAGCTGAATTCAAGGGATGTTCCTTCTCAAGGACCTCACCATGGAGTAGATAAGACTCCGTGGTGTTGGGGAGAGTGGATTACTGCACATTGTGAAAGCACTACAACAGGGGGATACAAAGTGCCCTGAATATACCTGGGAAGGTGTCATATATCTGCTGGGGACACAAGTTAGACGCTCAATGCCTCTTTCACAGGATTATTACATGTTCAACAAAAGGGAATTCGTTAAATACAGTCTGGTACAGCTGGCTAAGGAAATATTATGCGTGCATTCACTCAAACTAGTGAGGCACACCCCTTTTATTGGCAAGGACAGACAGCCTTGATCTATTGCAAAAGGGGCAAAATCAGATTATGAAATAGCTGCGGCTGCTTTAGGATATAACTGAGTAGTTCCTCAGAAATCGAACGTAGAGTTACCATACCCCCAGCGATTCCACTCCTAGGTATACCCAAGATCATTGAAAACATATCCGTACAAAATGAGACACAAAGAAAAGCATTATTTGTAATACCCCAAAGCGGGAACAACCCAAGTGACCATTCAACTGATGAATGGATAAACCAAGTCTGATCTCTCCATACAATGGAATATTATTCAGCCATGAAAAGAAAGGAACCACGATTCTTGCTGACAATAAGAACTGGACAGCAGTAGGCCACATATTATAGAATTCTATTTATAGGAAAAGTCCAGAATAAGTAAATCCATTGAGACAAAAAGTAGATTAGAGGGTGCTAGGGGCAGAGGAGGGAGGGCATAAGGACTGACTCAGAATGGGTAGGAGGCTTTTTTGTGGAGTGACGAAATGTTCTGGGTTTAGATTGGGGGGGGGGTGGGGATCGTTACACAACTGTGTGAATATACTAAAAGAACACTGAACTGCACACTTTGGAAAAGGTGAATTGTATGGTCTATGAATTCTATTTCCATACTAATATCCCATTTTAGTAAAAACAGATCTTTGCGTGGGAAAAGTTCTGGAAGGTTATACATCTAATTTGTATTACCACAGCCATTTTCCTGGCTGCAGTATCGTGTTTTTACTTCATATTTTCCACTTCTATTCTTTCAGGACTTCATTCGACAGAGATTTATTGAGAGCTCTCTGTGTGGCAAACGAGGTGCTGAGCGTTTTGTATTCTGTACCTCACTTAGTTCTCAAAATTAACCCCGTGAATTGATTCTATGATATCCCGGGGCTCAGCAGGGCAAGGAACATCAAGTACAGGAAGAGCTGAGGGTTGAACAAAAGCTGCATAATGTTACAGCCCATATTCATTTTTTTTTAATTTTTTTAAAACATTTATTTATTCTTGAGACAGAGAGAGACAGAGCACGAGTGGGGGAGGGCAGAGAGAGAGGGAGACACAGAATCTGAAGCAGGCTCCAGGCTCTGAGCTGTCAGCACAGAACCCTACACAGGGCTCGACCCCACGAACCATGAGATCATGACCTGAGCTGAAGTCGGATGCCCAGCGGACTGAGCCACCCAGGCGCCCCTGTTACAACCTCTATTCTTAACCATTCTGCTGTGGTGTCAAAACCTTGTTGACAGACTGACTGTGTTGATGCCCTAAGCACATGCTTGACTCGCCTGTGGGTAAGCTCCGGTAGCTTCTCTCTCCTGGAACCATCTCTACCTCCACCCTTCAAAGCACCCATGACTCCCTACTGACACCTCCTGGGCCCTTAGGCTGCCTGGAGGGATGGCAGGTTGAAACGGGTGGAAACAGGCTCTTGGGACAGGTAGCCCGGCAGCAGAGGCATTTGCTGCTGGCTCTGACTTGCTGTTGAGAAGTCGCTGTCCAGCCAGAAATCGCATGCCCTGATCCCCCTGCATTGAACTGGAGACATGAGATGTCAATGGACAGGAAACAGATGTGGAGGACAATTGTCTTCCGGCTGGTGCCTTGAACAGGCAGCCGTGCCTTCTCTATGCTGACACTATTTTCCTGGTGTCATCTGGCAAGGCTGCCCTTGTCCAGGCCAGACCAGTATTGACATCTGAGAAAATTGGGCAACCAGCAGCCATAAAGCACATGACACTCAGGGAAGCTCATGGGTTCTTGGCCAAGGCCACAGGTTATAGCTGAAATGAAGTTTCAGGAGACTCAAATTCAAAAAAGGATGTTAATTTTCACTCATTCTAGTCACCGTGGCAGGACAGTGTGGGGAGCTCTGTGGTAGGGGTGAGAACATTGTGACAGCAATAGAGTCAGTCCCCAGAGGTGATTGCTTCTCTGAAGACTGACCTGGGCTGGGGTTCCTCCCTTTCATCCAGGGAAGAAACCTGAGTCCTAAAGACCACCCTAAGAAAGAGGACCCCATCTCTATCCACATGGGACAATCTGGGTTGTCTTCCTAAGCAGACAATAAGCCTCTTTCTAATCAGCAGAACACACACACACACACACACACACACACCAGTTAAGGCATAGTCATTATGCCTTTTGACCTGGCCAGCTGGTCTTTGCAGCCTGGAACACAGCCCTGGTTTTTAGCATAAAAAAAATTCTAGGATGCTGTCTTAGCAAAATACAAAAGGTGGGGATGAATTATTCTCCCAGTCCCACTTAATCACATGCCTGCTTGTGACACTGGCCAATTCTACAAACAGAGAAAGCCATTCCCAGACCTTGCCATGTCTGGCTGCAGTCTGGAAGCCCATTTCTGGCTCACGATGATTCTGCACAAGTGAGGCTGGAGTTCACAAAGCCTCATGCCAGAACTCAATTTTGCTTAATGTGTACGCTCTCCTTGCACCACATTAGCTCTGTAAATAATACAGTTCTTCTTGTTTCATTGGCATTTGACTGGGATTATTGCTTTTCCTGTGGGAAACTCCCCAAGGTTTCTCTTGTGGAGTGAGATGGTCTAAAGAGTAAAGTCCTAGAAACTGGCCTTAACTCTCAAGCATTTAGGCAGGTCTTAGGAGGGAAGACAACTCTGAGGCCTCCAAATTATCCCCCCCTCAGTCTCTCCATAAAATTACTCAACAGACATATGGAGAGCACCTACTAGAACAAACACCAGAAGAAATATGAGCCATGTCCTAGGGTAGACTGAGGCAGAGCACCTGTGGGAAGTTTTGGCCTGGGGGTGTGGTCTGGAGGGGAGTGCTTCACTCACCACGGACATAAATGGTCATCCCACAAGGCACAAGCAACTGACATTCATGCTGTCTCCATCAGGCAATCTCATGGGACTGCCTAGCTTGGCAGTTGTGAGTAAGAATATACTGAGAGCAGGGTAAACTATGGTAGCAGATCGTCCTAGAATTTCAGTGGCTTATTTCATGTTTATGTGAAGAAATGTGGTGCTGTTTCGGTCAACAAGGTGGCTGCCCTCCAGTGATCTAACCAGGGGGGGTCGGCAAAGTTTCTCTGTAAAGGGTCAGATAGTAAATACTTTTGTTGTTGAGGGTCATGTGGTCTCTGTGGCAACTGTCCAATCTGCCATTGTAGCCAAAGCAGCCATAGAGAATACCTAGGCAAATGGGCATGGTTGGGTTTTAATAAAACTTTATTGAAAAAACAGGTGGCCAGCTAGATTTGGCCCATGGGCAGCTTGCTAACTCCTGACCTAGAACATGGCAGCTTTACCACCTTTAATTCATAGTTTCTAATGTTGTTACGGGTGCCAATTCTAGGCAGCTGGAATGATGGCAAGCACAGAGGAGTGAACAGGGTGGGTGGGCCAGGCCTGAATGTGGCATACCTCACTGTCACTCACAGTGACACTGGAATTTCCACTGGAAATAATTTAGCCATGTAACCAAACTAATTGCAAGGAAGTCTGGGAAATATGGTCTGGTTGTGTGCCAAAGAAGGTCAGACAGATTTTAATGGTAGTTCCTGCCAGATACTAATATCCATTAAATCACAGATTTGATATTAAAGCTTTTTTCTAATATATAGCAAAATAGATACATAACCATTATATAATGCTTTGGGGATGCCTGGGTGGCTCAGTCGGTTAAGTGTCCAACTTCAGTTCAGGTCATGAGCTCACGGTTTGTGAGTTCAAGCCCCACGTTGGTCTCTGTGCTGACAGCTCACAGCCTGGAACCTGCTTCAGATTCTGTGTCTCCCTCTCTCTCTCTGCCCAACCCCCACTTGCACTCTGTCTCTCTGTCTCTCAAAAATGAATAAACATTAAAAGAATTTTTATAATGCTTTGAAGTTTGCGCACCATCTGAAGTAATCTTGCATAACTCCAGGAATAAGTGTACTATACTTTGGTAAACAAGGAGCTTGTGTATTTCTTTTATTAAAATTCTAAATAAAAGATTGCAAACCTAGTCCTTGCTTGCTAGGGCTATGCTATAAAGGTTTCCTTCAGCCTTGTAAGAGTAAAAAAGGAAAAAGGGTGAATCAGAAAGACATAAAAATTGAGGCCCCAGAAAGTTAAGATTGAATTAAATTCTTCTGGAAAGGGTCCAGCAAACTCAAATTATTATAGATTGTATTAATAGACATCTGGGTGATACAGTGACCTTGAATGAGAGAAGAACCTTGAATGCGTTTTCTTACTCTGAGCTCTGTTAGAGTTTATATATATTAATGCCCAAACCATCCACGATTTTCTGATTGTAGAGGGCATTAAGAGGTGAACAGGATTTGTTGTATCAGAGAAGAGAGCATGTGGTCACTGGTGCAAGGTAGATTTGGGGGCCTCTTGAGGAGAACATTTGGGCCAGAAGGGTGAATGGAGGTCAGAAGGCTTGAATGGCAAGCTAAGGAGAACTGGATTTCACCTTGAACAACAGGAAGCCACCAAAAGTCTTTAATTCTGGGAGTGACAAGAAAAAAAAAGGTGTTTCTGAAAGTAGAATCTTGCAGAAGCAGGCAAAACCACTGGAGAGGTCAAGAGGGTTCCTCCTAAATATTCACTGGAGGGGCTGGAGGCGAGTTCTGCTCTCCAGAGAAGGCTAAGTTCTCTGCATGCATGAGAAAGCTTGGCCTTTGGGCTCCCACAGGCCTCAGCAAGAAGAGTGACATAAGTTCTTAAAAATGCTGGACTGCACCAATGGTTTGCCCAAATCTCAGGATCTACCAAGGCTGGCCTTCAGCACTCACTTCAGAAGGTCCAGGGGGCCATGAAATCTTTAGAATGCCCAACGGGCTGGTTGGCAGCTCGGGGTGGGGAGATGTAACCCCATCCCCAAATAATTGTCTGCTCTGTGCCTACTTGTTTTTGTATGGAAGCAGGTCAGGAGCACATCAGGTGTGAACATAAGGTTGTGGTGGAGGGAAGGATGAGGGAGTCAACGCCCTTCATCCTATCACCTACATTCCGAGGACCTTTGGAGCTAGACACCTATAAAATGTCATTCAACATACCAATAAACACGAACATCAAGACATGAAAATTGGCACCTGGGTGGCTCAGTCGGTTGAGTGTCCAACTCTCGGTTTCAGCTCAGGTCATGATCTCGCAGTTTCATGAGTTCAAGACCGCTGTCAGGCTCTGCACTGGCAGCATGGAGACTGCTTGGGATTCTCTCTATCCTTCTCTCTCTGCTCCTCCCCCACTTGCACTGTCTCTGTCTTGCTCCAAATAAATAAATAAACTTAAAAAAAGACATGCAAATTAAAAGCAGACACTCAAATTGCCCCTATCAAACTGGCAAGGATTTCTACCACTGCTATGTTAGTGCTTGTGCCAAATATTGACAAAAGTGTGGAAAACCAGGAACCATTGTTACGAGTGATAAACTAGTACAAGCTTTATTCGGGGCAATTTGGAAAAATCCATCCAAACACTTCAAAGGGGGCATCTCCACATTCTTGTTATTCTCTAACAAGGAATAATTATGAATGAGCCCAAAGGAGAATGCATCAAATTGTTCACCTCTGTAATACTAACAGTAGTAAAACCTGTGAAATAACTTGAATGACAAATTATAGTGAGTGGTTAAATAATTTATCAAGTATTCCTATTATGGGATGCTGTGTGGCTGTCAAAAATGTAGAAACATATCTATTTTTAATTGTTTAATAAAAAAGCATCTTGCCAGGGTGCCTGGGTGGCTCAGTCTGTTAAGCATCCGACTTCAGCTCAGGTCACGATCTCATGGTTCTAGGTTTAAGTCCCATGTCAGGATCTGTGCTGACAGCTCAGAGCCTGGAGCCTGCTTCAGATTCTGTGTCTCCTCTCTCTCTGCCTCTTTCCCACTCATGTTCTGTCTGTCTCTCTGTCTCTCAAAAATAAATAAAAACATTAAAAAAATTTTTTAAAGCATTTTGCCACTTCCTATTAAAGAAGGATCAGTGGCTGCATTTATTTCCACTCCCTCCCCACATTCTTCTAAAAGGTCAAAAAATAACGTCCACAAGCATGTGTACAAACAGAATGGAAGAGGAGAGACAATGACATCAGTCAGCATTTTAGAAGTAGGAAGGTAGACAGAGGAGTGACGACTGCTTTTAGAGAAGAGAAAGGGAAAACCAATGCATGAGGAGGAACACTCCCCCCAGCTGGACAAACACATTTAAAATGTAGCAGTAGATAAACCCTCTGGATTTAGAGCTACTGTGTATCTGTGAGAGCGGGAATGCAGATACACCCCCCCCCCCCCACGCACATGGAGGTGCGGCTGTCCCCTCTGAGATCTACCTCCAGACCAAAGTTCCTACTGTGCTCTGCCTCTGACAGTTCCAGAATGGGTTGAATCTGGGGAATCCAATCACTTGCTTACAAGACAGCATCAAAAGAGCCTTGGCAACATCAACATAGTGTGGTTTCCATCCAGAGATCTGAGTGTCAAAAGACATTCCCTGAAGTTTCAAGGTAATGGCTGCAGTAAAAACGACCCTTGATGAAGTCAATGCCTGGTCACCTAACTAGTGGCCATGGTGGTGGACAAAGTTGTCCTTGCCTTTATATTACTAACTGACCATCAGTGGTCCACTTTTCCCATTGAGTAACTTATTTTCAGGAATGCAATTTTGTAAATCAATTGTTGCATTACAGCAAAGCTAAGCAAGGAAATACAGTAATGAATAAGAATAAAAGTGAAAGAATCCTTGAGAAAATACCAAGTATTGACAATATGGAGCAGCTAGAAATTTTTTCCTCTGCTGGTATGAGGGCACACCCACTCTGGAAAGCTTTTTGGAGTTGTGGGGAATAAGTTTAGGAATCTCCCGGGCTTATGCCAATGGGTTAACAAGGCATAAAGAAATACAAAGCCATGGAATGCTCACACCCGAGTTTGGGTAAACAAGATTGGCACCCCCAAAATAGGGAAATGCAAAGGCACCCCAGAATAGAGAGGGGTGCAAAGCTCCCAGAATAGAGAGGGAGGGGCAAAGGTCCCAAAATAGGAACGGGCGCAAAGGCTCCCAATACAAAGGTATATGAGGTAAAAAAAATTAGGTACGCAGGGCAAAAATGCCCCCCAATTTAGTACTATAACAGAAAAGCTGCTTTCACAGGAGGAAAGGGCAAAGTTAAGTAAACAGGTGAATTGGACTATGGACCGCTGCACTGCAGGGGAAGCAGCCTAGAGTGGAGATGGTTCACATAAGAAAAGGTGCCTTGTTAACCCTGAGATAATTTGCCCTATCTGTCTTATCCCCTAGGCTAGCTAAGATAAACAGACATGGCGACTCCTGTCTGCCATTAACAACCATCTGCTCATCTGCCTGGCACCAAGATTTTGTTTTATATGGACCCAAACCCCAAACACCGTATATCTTCAAAACCCCCCTTTTCCCTCACGTCCCCAAGTTAATGTTCCCAGTTTCTTTGTCTCTTTGTGCACACCCATCACATCTGTAAGCCTTCTAATCTTAATAAATATGGGGCAAGGACCCTTATTCAGGGCTCTTGTCTTTTCCTGGATATTAGCCATCTCTCGCTTTTCATCCCATGTCCTGCTCTTTGATGTCCTAAAGAGAATGTTAGACTTAGGGTTTATGACAGGAGTATCTACTAAAGTTGACATATGCAACCCTGGTGAGCCAGCAAAGCCATTATTAGGTAAATATCCAAGGGCAATGCATGGGTGTAGTTACTAAAAGGCGTGTCCTGAAGTATTCATGGCAACTCTTTTCATAATAACCTGAAACTAGGAATTATCCAAGTGTCCATCACTAGCAGAATGGGTAAATTATGGCATATTCACACAAATAACGACTCTACAGCAGTGATAAAAAACTATAACCATATGCTATGTGGATAAATGTCATACATGATATGAGAACACACCCCCCCCTCCCACCTCTGCCTGTTTGTGACCTGTAGCCAGGGCCACAGGGCTGAGAGTTGGGCCTTGGGGTTGGGCAGAAAGGTGTGGAATCTAAAGGGTCTTTGAGGGAAGAGGAGCAGGGACAGGGAGACACCAGGAAAGGGACACCTTTCTGCCCATCTAAGGCAGGCTCCTGGGGTCTTGATGGGAAAGTATAAAACTTAGGAAAGAAGAAACCCTGCTGGCCCCAATCTCTGCTCTGCCTGTGAGTGCAGTCATTGAAATTAGACTTTTGAGGCAATGGGTTGGAATTCTCCCCTTTCCAAGTGTTACAGAGAAAAGGGACAATGATAAATGGTTTGATAATGATAAATGATAAATGGTATTGGTTTATAACGTAACTATTTCGTTTGGTTTTCTTTTTCTTCCAAGTTCTGCAATATCACCTCACTAGCACCCCAGGAGCCTCAGAGGAGGAAAGCACTTCTTTCCCTTTTTATAATGCTGCCCTCTGCTGCACATTAGGAAATTCACAGGCAAATATTTGGTTTGTCTCCAGAGTTTTGTTCGATTTGATTTGATTTGATTTAGTGATTCAGATCCAAGATTGTTCGAAAAAAAGTATATATTTTCTGTAAAAAAGTAAGTTGTTTTAATTTACAATAAGTAATTAAATTTTCTGTTTTTATGTTGATGGAAAAGCAGAGGTGATTGCAAAATACATGTATCTGTGCTGTTGATGTGGAGGAAGTGAAAGGACCCTTTGGGGGAAGTGCATTTGTAGACCATAAGAGCAATTGAAAAAGGGCAGGGCCTTTTCCCGGGTCCATCTGCTGCAAATCCAGATGCCAGACATAACTTTAAAAAGCAAAAGTACTCGGGGGTGCCTGGGTGGCTTGGTCAGTTAAGCATCTGACTCTTGATTTAGGCCCAGGTCATGACCTTACGGTTCATGGATTCGAGCCCCACATGGGGTTCTGAGCTGACAGTGTGGAGCCTGCTTGGATTTCTGTCTTCCTCTCTCTGTGCCCCTCCCCTGCTTGCTCTCTCTCTCTCTCTCTCTCTCTCTTAAAATAAATTAAAAAAAAAAAAAAAGGAAAAGCACTCCTTCCCAAAGTTCCTTATCAAATTATATCCATAAATGTCCAGGAGCAGACTAACAGCTAGAGATTGTGATGTAGCCACATCAGGCAGATATGTAAGCTGAGTTTTTGAAGATCCTCTAGCAACCTGGAATTCATCCACCACACTGTGAGTACTCAGCAGCTCTTAACCAGGGGTGTGTGTCAAATGCCCAACAAATGAAAATACAGGTTTCTGGTCTGGTTGGAGTGGGGAGTAGGTTGGGCACTGGAATTTTGGAAGAGCTCCCTGGGTGATTCTTCTACTTACACTTCTGACAGAAAATCCTGAATTAAATGAAAAAAGCAGGATGCCAACTGACACTCATATTTCAACTTTAACTCAATACAACATCTGATCACATGTGGACAGGAATAAGGAGGAAAGAGGGCCCTGTATCTGGATGAGTTGGAAATACGCTCCCTCTTGCAAGACACCTACCAAAATTAGAATCATATTTGAGGATACTGGGACTGTGTGCAGTATATAAATAAGTGTAATGTCATTTAATATGATAGTATTTTAAAAAATGAGTTGAGTGGTGTTTTCTAGCTGTTAGTTAAGCCAAATATCAATGTAGAAATTAGCCTTCTGCAGCTGCACAGGCAACTGAATTTCCAGCTTGCTTGTGTGTGGCTTGGTTCCTCTTCCTAGAACCATAAAATGCCCCAAGGATTGTTGAGCTACCCCTTCCACAACCACCTAGGCCAGAAACAATCCAACAGATTTGAACCATATGCTAAGGGAGGCAGGCAGCCTGGCAGAGTGTCCTGATCTGGAAAGACAAGAGACTCAAGGCCTGGTTTTTACTTGCTGCTAATTCACTGAATGATCTTGGATGAATTCCTTTACTTCTCCATAGATTTCTGTAAAATGGGAGGCCAGGGGCCCAGGCTTAAACACCTTCTGGGGCCAGGTAATATCAGTGAGTGAAATGGACCAGGCATAAGACAAAGGGGAATGGTGAGGACTGTAGAAAGTTGAGAGCTCACGCCTTTGTAAAGGGGTAGACTCTACTCAGTTCTGAAGATTTATTCTATCAGGGTCATTGAGAACAGTTGTGCAGGTTGTGCACTGCACAGGGGCACTACTTCAGAGGAGATATTTTTCACATCATAGACGTAGATATTTATCAATGATGATTTCCTGGAGGAAGTCTGTCTGTGGAGGGTTTTGAAGAAAGAATGCCTTCTAATTGGCTCAAAGGTGATGTGTGGGCTGTCAGAAGCCCTGGTTACCATGTGGGAATTCAGCTCCGCTGATGCCAGATTTCTTCTTCTTGCTCCTCCTCTTCCACCTCCACCTCCTTTTTTTTTTTTACCTTCTTCTTCTACTCTGGAGAAGCTGGACACATGGCTTCCAAAGTGAAATTCCCCTAACTTCATATTAACTGGAAATTAATTCCAAAATGTTTTTGACATGTGTGGACTAAACAAAGCATTTCTTGGGGCCAAACTCAGGCTAGGATTAGGAGATCTCTGACCCAGAAGAACTCTACATTACTGACATTTCAGGAACCCTCCTATTCTATGCACATACGTACTCTTGGAGCAATCACAAGGAAAAACTAACTACCCTGGTAAAGGACATGAATAGAATAGGGATTATGTGGTTTTAATATGAATTATATGGATATCAAGGGTACAAGTGCATCCCTACCTATCAACTGGCTAACTCTAATTCACCCTTTCTTAAGATAAATATCATTTCTCCAGAGGGAACCTCCTAAGACTTCCATCTAAATTAGGTACCCCGTTACACTTTAATAAAACACCTTACTCTCCCTAGGTGAACTTATCAAATTTCTATCTTCAGATATTCGTCTGTGTGAATGTTTGCTTACTGTTTGTTTGCTTACCACTGGTGGCGGACATGTCTTGCTTGCCACTGTAGCTCCAGTGGGGATATGTCTGGTACACATCAGGCACCCATTATAGGTTTATGGAAGGATGGGTTAGTCTCAGTCCCATCAAACATCTTTTCTCCTCAGTATCTCCCTGACCTGACCTTACTGCCTGGCGTCTGACTTCTGGGCCCCTGACCTTGGAGGATGTCTGGTTTCCATTGCTGAGAAGGAGGCTCTCCGGCCTCCCCCACCCCTCCCCCACATATCTCCTGAGCTGGAGGAAAGATCCAGTTCAGGCCATCGGTGTTCAGGACATCCATGTTTGGCTTGTGGCTGAAACTCGCCTGGATCGGAGCTGAGGCTCTCACATTTCACTTAACACACACAGACACCTTCTCTCATAGGAAGTCCACATCATCTTGAATGCTGGGGGTTGTGAGAATGTTCTGAACACAGAATTAAATTCTGTTCCTTGTACATATTTTACATTCTGATTGTGTTTCATCTGACTAACAAGGTCATTATGATACCAAGTAATATGCCAGCCATCATGGTGATTTATTGAAGAAGTCTGGTAGCTTTCCAAGGGCGGTAGCATTGTTTGATGTTGAAAAGAATTCCCCTAAGAATCACCCTCAAGACCATAAAACATCGGTGAAAGCAGCTGATTCCACGAAGTAGCTAAACACAGAAATGGAGCTAAGGATCGTGGGTGAAATTGTGGAAGAAGGAAAACCAAATCACACAGAGAGAACGTCCCGTGGAGCAGAAGAGAAGAAGCCAGGCGGGAGCAGAGAAAGGGAGAGTAAGGGAGGACTGGGGAGGGCCGTGGAGGTGGGGGGTATCAGGGGACCATGGTATCCATCCAAAACTCCACCTCTTGCTCCTTCAGTTTCTGTCCCACGCTCACATTCAAATCCAGCTTCAGGTACTGCTCGCTCTGGGTGTAGGCTGGCCACAGAGGCAAACCTTCCCCGTTAGGGTCCCTGGAAGCGAGGGCAGAGGTGGGGGTGAGATTTCTACCCCCAGACACCCGGCTGTGGGGAAAGCCCGCACCAAGGCAGTGCTCACTTACCCGGTCCGAGCAAAGTTGGCCCAGTACCTCATCATCTTCCTGCTCAGCAATTTCTCCTCCTCGGTGGCTCCTTCTGAAGGAGACAATCACAAAATCCGGCTCTCACACGGATTTGCCAGAAGCCCAAGGTGCTTCGGGCCTGCTGAATCTCGTTCACACCTCCCTTCCCACCGGGATCCTCTCACTGGCCCACCGCTCAATCCTCAATCGTTGGGCTCATTTTGTGTCTGCACATACTGAGGCCTGGAGCCGCCAGGGTTCGCCCCAGGGATCCTGGCTTCCAAATGGAGGAGGCGGATCACACAGCTTCCCTGTCTAACCAGTGCTCTTCCAGACATTCCCATGAGGCTGCAGGTTTCCTAGGGTCAGAGGCCACCTCTCTCTCTCTCCTTCTACCACTCCCCCTCAAACAATTAATTAATTATGGCATTTCACTATTTGAGAAAGTAGTACTTGCTCAAAGGACAAATCCCAAATGCAGGCAGGGTATCTAACGAAAGTAAGTTTCCCTCCTGTCTCTTCCCTCCAGACACCCAGTTAGTTACCAGCCTCAGAGGCAACCATAGCTACCGGCTTCTTGAGTGTCCTCCGAAGGCAGGCTAGCCTCGTGCAAGGGTTTTTGGCAGATGCCTTTTTACATACTCGGTATAATACGAACATATATCCTGCGTCTTTCTCTTTGTACTAAAACTGTATCCAGGAGATAGGCCCACACTGTTGTCTATAAACCTTCCATTCATTGCCACTTATTGTTCTATAAATGTATAACACATAAGTATGTATATATTCAGTTATCTATGAATATATAATTCAGGCATCCGATATTCTCTTGGTGGATCTTTGCATCGTTTCCAATCTTTTGCTGGTGGAAGCAATGCTTCAGTGTGTGCCTAAACCTTCGCCTGTATATAATTGTGCAAAAAATTCTAGAAGTTGAATTGCTAGGGTAAAGACTATCTGCATTTTAAATTTTCCATTAATATATGAGGTTGTCTGTTTCCCCACACCTGCTGAAATATATTATGTAAAATGTATTGCTCTCCCCAACCTTGATAGTTGAGAGAGAATTCCTCAGTCAAGGTTAACATTCAATCCTCTTGATATGGGTGAGGTCGAGTGGATTTTCATGCTTAAAAGTCACATGTTTCTTCTTCCATGAACTATTTATATATGGCCCAGTGTTTGACTGGGTTGTTATTTTCCCATTGATTTTAGGAGTTCTTTATATATATTATGTACCATATATATTTATAGATATATATACCATATATCTCTCTATCTCTATCTCTATCTCTATCTATCTATATTTTTTAAGTAGGCTTCATGCCCAGTGTGGAGCCCAATGAGAGGCCTGAACTCATGACCCTGAGATCAAGAGCTGAGCTGAGATCAAGAGTCGAACGGTTAACTGAGCCACCCAGGCGCCCCAAGAGCTCCTTAGATATTAAGGAATTTAGCCTTTGATACACATGCGGTTCATTTTTTCCCATTTGGAGATTCCTGTGCCCATCACACAGTTATATGCTCAGTGATGGCTGCTGAGTAATAGTAACAGGGACATTTATTAAGCACTCACTGTATACCTTATGAGAATTGCTTCATTTAATCCTTAAGACAATGTAGGAGGTAGTTGTGTCATTACCTGTATTACGAGGATGGGAATGAATAAATCACATAATGAATAAACAGAGCGCATATTTAGGCGGAGGCTCTGTCCTCATTGTCGAGAAGCCAGCGCGAACTGCTTAAGAGCCTGTATTGTGTAATTTATTAAACAAAATATTTTAGTGATATCTAGAGTGTGTAGTTCCTATATTTTCTCTATTGATAACCTCATATGACTGGCTTCTTATTTTAGGCACTGCACAGGTCATAAATTGAGGAATGAATGAGCTAACCTTGCTAGCAACAGTTTGCAAGCATCTACATTAGATCACCTGGGTCCCACTACTTTGGGCTGGAATTATGAAAAACATGTTTGTTTGTTTGTTTGTTTGTTTTCCTTTTAAAGCCCTGGGTAGCATCAGTGATTCTAGAAAGGGCAAGGAGGGTTGAGACTAGTGGTCAGAGAGAAGGAAGAAAGAGGTTCTAACTAAAAACAAAAAAATTAGATTGCATGAGTGCCCTCAAGGGCCCACGTCTTTAGGCTTTAGTATGAAGAGAAACACTTATCAAGCAAACGTTGGCAACTCCTTTTCCTAAAAATAAGAGGGGGTCATTTTCCAGGGAATGGCTATGTCTGTAAACCATAGATTAAATCCTAACCCACCAGTCTTCTGGACTCTTGCATAGCATTGGGCGGTTGAGGGACTTCGTGCTAACAGTGCCTTCTCCCCAGCTCATCCCAAGCTCCAGTCCCTGCGAGAGCAGAAGCCCCCGAAGCCGTTTCTTACCGAACATGACAATGTCGCCTTTCAGGAAGGCACCTCCAAAGACGAAGCGGATTTCATCAGAGTGATCGGCTTTCACGAAAGCTGGCCTTGTGTCGTTTAAGCACTGGGGCCGGTGTTGAAACTCATAGAAGTAGACAGGTGCGCCAGCATCTGTGGAGAGGCAGGAAAGGGCCTGCGGCCGGTGCGCATGCGCAGCGGAGCAGGGGCGGCCCTGCGTCCCCACCCGGGCTGGTCCTGGCTCCACAGACCCACGGGTGGGATGGCTAGGAGAAGACAGGTGACTCGAACCATGCTAACTTCCTTCTTCTTTGTCGGAGGCCAGCACTTCCTGCCACAGCAGCCCCTACGCCCCTGGTGGCAAGAGCTCAGCACCCCTCGGGGCAGTCTGAGAGGGCAATAGTTTTTTACTTCTCTAAAAGCCTTTCTTACTGAGCCAAGACCTACCTCCCTGTGACTTCTTGTCACTAACTCTGGTTCGGCTGTCTGGAGACAAAGCGAACAAAGTTACTCCCTACTTTCAACATTGTTTCATCTCTCTTCAGCTGAAGGCCTTTGCTTTGTAATCCCCCCTTCCTTCCCTGCATCATCAATTTTTCTCTACTGGACCACTGCCATCAGTAGCCAACAGGCTTCCAGAGTCTCCCGTTAACATGCATACACACATGTGCAACGTACACACGCACCGACACACACATGCGCACACATACACATGTACACACACAGGCACACACAAACACACGTACTCTTGGTCTCCGTTTCCCCTCTGGTTACTGCCTTATCTCTCTAAATCCCTTCTAGCAAGACCTGACATTACTCATCATCTCTGCTTCCTCTCCTCTCATTGTCTCTCTTTCCCTCCATTAACTGAAGTATCATTTAGGGGCAATAAAAAAACGCAGATTTTAATTGTACAGTTTGATGAGATTTTACAAATGCACTGACATTCACAACATGACATCACCATGCCCAGGTATACAGACCGTTTCTATCAGCCTGGAAAATTCCCTTTGGTGTCTTTGTAGTCACTCTACCAAGAAACAATCAATGTTTTTATTCCTGTCACCACAGATTAATTTCGCCTGTGCTTGACCTCCGTGTAAACGGAATTATATAGACTTTTTTGTGTCTGGCTTCTTTTCTTCAGTGTAATGTTTTTGAGATTCATGCATGTTATTGCATGCATCAGTAGTTGATTGTTTTTTCATCACCAAATAGTATGCTACTCCATTAATACATCACAATGTATTTATCCATTTGTCTGATGATAGACTTTTAGGTTCTTTCTAGTTTGGTGGTATTATGATTAAAGCCGCTAGGGATATCCATATACAAGTCTTTTGTAAGGACATATGCTTTCACTTTTCTTCAGTGAATATCTAAGAGTAGAATGGTTGAGTAACAGGGTAGGTGTACATTAAACTGTGTAAGAAACTTGACAGCTTTCCAGAATGGTTATATCATTTTATATTCTCTCCAGAAGTATATGACACTTCTGAATATTCCACATCCTTGGATGTGGAATACTTCTGGGTATATAGTTTGTAGGGTTTTTTTTTTTTCAGTTTTTAAAAATTTTATTTTAAGAGAGAGAGAGAGCACAGAGGGGCAGAGAAAGAGGGAGAAAGAGAATCCCAAGCAGGCTCCACACTGTTAGTGCAAGCCCAATGTGGGGCTTGAACTCACGAACTGTGAGATCATGACCTGAGCCAAAACCAAGAGTCAGAGTCTAAACCGACTGAGCCACCCCGGCACCTCTGTGTTTTTAATATTAGCCGTTCCAGAGGTGTAAATTGTTTCCTCATTTGGGGCGCCTGGGTGGCGCAGTCGGGTAAGCGTCCGACTTCAGCCAGGTCACGATCTCGCGGTCCGTGAGTTCGAGCCCCGCGTCAGGCTCTGGGCTGATGGCTCGGAGCCTGGAGCCTGTTTCCGATTCTGTGTCTCCCTCTCTCTCTGCCCCTCCCCCGTTCATGCTCTGTCTCTCTCTGTCCCAAAAATAAATAAACGTTGGGAAAAAAAATTAAAAAAAAATAACACTTGAAATCAGATAACTTGTAAGTCCACTAACTTTGGTGTTCTTGTTCAAGATTGTTTTGGCTACCCTTTCATTTCCATGTAAATTTTTCGAAACAGTTCATTCATTTCTCCAAAACCACTGGTGAAAGTTTGAGATTGGGATTGTATTCTCTGGAGATCAGTTTGCTCATTTTCTCTTGAATCCATTTTAACCAGGCTTTTACTCCCATCATCCTATCACAATAGTTCCTGTCAAGGTCACTAGTGACCTCTGTGTTCCCAAATTCAAGAGTCCGTTCTTGGTCCTCATTCCCTTGTCACCTTTGCAGACCTTTTGATACAGAATCTTATAGTGCCCTGCCACTGCTATCCCCTGCCCTGTGTTTTTTTTACTTGTATTACCATCTAACACATATATATTCTATCTTGACTTGTTTGTTAGTCTCCCCAACTAGAATGTGAGTTACATGGTGTCTTTGTTTTGTTCACTGATGTATCCTCAGGGCCCAGAATACTGTCAGGAACATAGTAGGCTCTTGATAAAAAATTGTGAAAACAGAAGGAAAGGGGAATGGAAGAGAGAGAGAGAGAGAGAGAGAGAGAGAGAGAATAAGGGCAGGGCAGGGGTAAGGAGGGAAACAAGGTTTGTGTCGCCACAAGTTATACTCCCTTTCTGATTGCTCCACTACTGCTGATACTTAAAATGTTTGGGAAGACACTTTCAGAGAAAGGAATGTGGGAAATAAAATTATGGGGAGGTGGGAATTTTCTGGATGGTCCTGACAAAGGAGGAGAAACAGAAACAACAAAAACTGATCAACATCCCTGAACTCTGAAAGGCACGGCAATTGCAAAGGTCAGCCTGCAGGGTTGTATCCCAGACATCCTTGGGAACTCCCTCTAACTGAGGGAACAGAAGGGTGGAGCAGGGCCAGTCATCAGGCAACAAGAATTCCTGCGGCCACTGGCCTTGCTGAGCTGTGACCCTGCTGTGTCGGGAGCGGGGGTAGTGCTGAGAGACTCACCTCTATGATATCGAGCTGTGACCACCCCAGGGACCACAAAGAGCACATCTCCAAGCAAGTCCAGAAAACTATCTCGTATTTCAACCGGGGAGTGCTTGTTGTAGAAGTAATGATCAGCCACAAGGTGCAAATACTGGGTGGGAATATTCTGTAAGAAATCATGGCCACAGAAGATCCAGGTCAGCAACATCCAACACGTCAAGCGTTTGCCTGGGCAGACATGATTCTGAGGTCTTTACATGCATCGCCTCATTAAATGCACACGGTGATCCCATGATGTAAATATCAAAATTAGCCCCATTTCACAGATGAGGGCACTGAGGTTTAGAGAGGTTAAGGGGTTGTCCAAACTGGTACAACCATTCTTTCACTTGCAGCCAAATTTCATGCTACTAATCACCGTGCACATGCCTCTCTGAGATGCTCCAGAAACGGCCACCCCTGGCCAGAACTGGCAACATGGTTTGCAGGGCAACGTTGTTCAAAAATGATACCAATTTCAAGATGGTGACAACATAGCATTCAGTCAAGTGTAGAACTCTTCTGAGTGTAGACCTTTGTGCCAACACAGGTCCCACACCCAGGAGGCCGGCTTCAGGTAGTAGCACTGCCTCCAGTCCTTTGCTGGTTCGAGCTAGTTGCTCTCTTGGAGTTCCCTCATCTATAAAAAACAGGCTGTGCTGGGGATCACATGAGATATGAAGAAAGAAACATGCTGTCTGGCACAGAGCAGGTCTTCTGCTCTATTGGTTTCCTTCAAGACCTATTGCCAAAACCCTTAACGGGGCATGCCGTGACTTCTTGACCCGACACTGGGCTGCCTCCCAGTCTTCGATCCCTCAACTTGCCCCCAGCGCAAATGCCAGAGGATGCAACGTAAACTTCCTGAAGATTCAGGGTCTGCCACATCAATGATGTTCTTGGGGATCTGGGGGGTCTAGGGAATGCTGGGATAAGTTATGGCACCTCAACCACCATCCCCACCCCCCAACATGAAAACAAGCATGGTCCTGCAGATGTTTCTCTGGAATTTGGAGGCAGTATACAGCACACTCAGACTTGTTCATCAGGTCCTCTGAAGGCTGAGTGTTTTTAATCAGGCCCAGAGCAAGTCCAGGTTCTGGTGCAAGTGCCTCTAACTTGGACCATGTGACCAGCAGACCCCTAGGTGCTCACGGTACCCAAGGAGGGTCCGGATGCTCTGTGGACCCTCTGGTGAGCCCCAGTGGGATACGCACAGTGCAGACCCCTGGGGTTCCAGAGCAAGGCTATGCCATCTGCATCAGAGAACAACTTAATCATTTGAAAAGTACTTGCTCTGCCACCTAGGAGAGACTGCGTGCCCTTCCAGTCCTCCTGCACCTCCCCACAAAGCCCACTTCCCACTCCTAGGACCTGGTTCAACATACTTACTCCTCTTGAAATGCCCTCTGCTCAAATGTTTCCCTTTCCTAAACCAGATGGCCTCCTCCATGAGGCCATCTCCAATCCAGCCTGCGAGGTCTCACTGTCTGGTGTATATATATTTTAAGTATCTCTCAAACCTCAATCCCAGTTTGGACCACTAGATAGCCAAGACTCATCAAACATTACCTCTGGGCCTTGGGGCCCGAAGGATCCACTGCCTCTGGTCTGGCTCACTCTGTGGCCAGAAGGCTCTTTCCAAAATGGAAATCAAATCATGCCACTCTTCCTCTGTTCCCAGCCCCTGGGAATGAACTTCACCTTCCTTTCAGAGCATATAACAGCTGCAAGCACCCTCCTCTACTGCAGCCTACCCTGCAGCTGACCTCATCACACTCCTCTGCTTCTAATCTTGGGTCCTCCGGCCTGGACCTCCAGCTCCCCTGGCCCCTGTTCCTCTACCGGCCAGACAAACCTAACTCATCCTTCAAGGCTCTTCTCCTTGAGGCAGCCACCTGCTTCCTCCTGTGGGCCACACGGGGCCTCGAACATTCCTCTGCTCTGGTTTGCAGACACTACTGAAGTGCCTCCTTCACTTCATCCAGCGCCCACTCTCCAGGTTCTGCAAGTGTGGTAGGAGTGCCTGCTCATCACTGTGCCTCCGTGCCTAGGGAAGCGCTGGGCTCTCAAGAAGCAGCCAGCCAATGAATAAGTGCACGAAGGGAACCTGGTACAGAGTTCACACTGGATGTTTACGGCAAGAAGGAGGCAAGAAGAGAAAGGAATCCATTCCTACATCTAGTGTCTGGCTTAAGACCTGATACTGACACATCTGTTCAGGGAGTGAATGAATAAACAGTTGAGTCAGGGTCCTGGGCCTCGCTGGAACCTAATACAGTGCCCGGCTGGCGTGGAGTGAATACAGGTCCTTAGTTCCGGGTGTGTTTCAGAATTCAGAACTTTGCTGACTGTGCATAAATAATTCAGTATATAGGCTGCGTGTCATGTCACGTGCTCTGGGGGCAGCTGCCCCAGCCCCCACGCTACTTATGTCATCAGAGAAGCACATGAATAGGGGGATGAATGAAGTGGATGGGAACAATAAATACCGAGGGCCACCTATCAGCTAAGGAAGGTTCGGTTGTCCTACAGGCTGTTTTTCAGAGCTCCTTGGATTTTGAGACGGTGAATAAGGGACTGTGGTACTCTATTTGGCAAAGATTCACTGAATGAGTGAACGAGGAACGACTGGAGCCCCAGCCCCTACTGCTGAGTGTGCCCCAAGGAGGTCTGTTAAACAGGTGAATCTCTGACGAGTCACAGTTGCCCAGGCTCACTTACCAGGAACGTGTGTACGAAGTAGAGGGCCAGAGACCTGTTGGAGCCCCCGAGGATCTCAGGAAACTCCTGTGGAGAGAAGCAGGGCATCCTCCGTGAGCACCTCAAGACACCAGAAGGGAAAGTGGTCTCGCTGAGGGCTGAGGGGCCTGCCTTTTAGAGGGGAGGCTGGGGAGAGCAGGAACCCATTTAGTCCCCAAGGGGCGACATGCAGGAGTGGCCTCAGTGGGTCGGAGCAATGACAGTCTCTTCTCACCCTTGCTAAAAGGCAGCCATTCCCTGCCATACCTGTGGCCTTGTGGGGCCCGAGTGGCTGCCCTGTGGAAAGACCGTGTTACGAGCTGAAATGTGCCCCCCAACCCCCATTCCCACGTTGAAGACCTAACCCCCAGTATTCCAGAATGTGATGGAGTGGAGACCACGTTTTTCAAGAAGTGATGAAATGAAAGGGAGGACTTTAGTTGGGCCCTAATCCAACCTGACTGGTGTCCTTATAGGAAGAGGAAATTCTGACACACAGAGACACCAGGGGCGTGTGCATACAGAAGAAAGACCATGTGGGGACACAGGGAGAAGATGGCTTCATGCAAGCCAAGGAGGGAGGCCCCACAAGAAATTAAGCCTGCTGACACTTTGATCTTGGACATCCAGCCCCTGGGATTGTGAGAAAATAAGTTTCTGTTGTTTAAGCCACCTGGTCTGTGGTGTTTTGCTGTGGCAGCCCGGGCAAACTAATACAGGCTACAGCTTGGCTTTGACACCACATTCAAAGAGAGGCCAGAAAAGTCTCAAACTAGTGGTTTATTGTTCTCTTTCTAGAGATCTTTACAATTAGGGCCTCTGAGATGCCAGCAGTTTGCAGAGAGCCAGTGAGGTGGCAAGACTGGTGGTGAAGAGCAGAGGCTTTGCTTGGGTGCCTGGATGGCTGAGTCAGTTAAGCGTCTGACTCTTGATTTCAGCTCAGGTCATGATCTCCCAGCTCGTGAGATCGAGTCCCACGTCGTGCTCTTTGCTAACTAACAGTGCTGAGGCTGCTTGGGCCCAGTCTCTCTCTCCCTCTCTCTCTGCCCCTCCCCTGGTCGTGCACGCGTGCTCTAAGTAAATAAATAAATAAATAAATAAATAAATAAATAAATAAATAAATATTTTTTAAAAAGAACATAGGCTATGCTTGGTACATAGTAAGGGCTAGGAGTAATTACTTGTTAAAAGACCCCTCCCTGGCCAGTATTACAGCTTAAAAACATGAGAGGGTAGAAATACTCTCCACTTGTCAAATGAATTTCGCTTTGACATTTTCTGCTGAAAATCTTGAGATAATAAATCACGAGGGTAAATATTTAAACATCTCTGTCTCCTGGAATCTGAGGGAAACTCCTGAATCATTCAATTTATCTACACGTGTATTTCAACCACTAAGAACCTCTCTATATGTTCAGCAGCTGAAGGATTTGGAGGGAATTTTGGAGGATTTCCTCTGGTCTCCGATGGTCAGCAGTGGATGTCACTGCGAGGTCACATGAACTATCCACACTGATGCAGGCTCTTGAGCTATGCAGACCCAGGCACCAATTCCCATCCTGCCACTTGAATAATTCCAATAGCTAACATTTACTGACGTGTGCTTGTGAAGCAGGTAGTTAAGATCATCCTATACCACGGATTAAGGAACGAAGGTTCAGAGAGGTTGGGCAGTTCACTTAAGGTCACACAGCAGGTTACCAGAGAACCCAACATTTAATGGCAGAGCCTAAACGCATGAAGAAATTACACAACACTGTCTCCTCCCCCAGCTGGGAGACTTTGGGGAAGGAATTTTAGCCTTTCTGAGACTAAGTTTCTTTAACTGAAAAACAGGAATAACAATGCCCATTTGCAAGTTGTTGGACAGATGGTACACACTGGGCACGTGGAAGAACTCGGGACTGGCTGCAGTGGTTATGGTGGTGGTGTCATCGGTAGCGCCTGCCTTTTTCTTTCTAGCACAAACCTAGTAGCATCGAAAGGCCTTGCTGAAGCCACAGTCTGTGACTCGGATGCCTCATTTGCAACACGAGCAGAAAGATCCTCACTCCCACTTACTCCAAAACATTGCTCTGTAAGTCACATTAATAATGGTAGAACAGGCCTTTAATAGCCCGATGAACTCAGGGTTCTGGTTCTAACCAGCCACCAACTAGCCTTGAACCTTGACAAGCCTCTGGATTTCATAACCACATTTCCCTCAGCTTAAAAGGAGGAGGTTGGTCTCCATGATTGCGCTGTGATGATGTTATGGGTTTGAGCATTCCTACCCTTCTGAGGACAGATGAAAAGTTTCTTTCAAATCAAGAGGGTCTTCTTTAAATGGCAGGGTCAAGAAATCATGGCTCATTCTCAGGACTCACCCTGAGCACAAATAATCCCTCCTTGGAGAAGCCTTTCTTGACCACCCCTTCTCCTCCCTAAAGACCTTATCCCACCAGTTTATGTCCTTCCTAGCACTTACACTTTTGGAAACCATCTTTTCAACTGTCCATTTCATCTGGGCCTCCCCAGTAGGATGTGAGCCTGCAGAAAGCTAGGACTGTGTGACTTGTTCACTGTTGAATGCTTGCTTTTTACCAGGGTGTAGAGCGTAAAGTAAATGTTCCTCTCATACTTGTTGAATGAATAAGACAATTCAGTGATTTCGCAACTTGTACAAACCCAGAGAGCACTCCTGGAAGTCAAAATTTCATAACCGCACACGAAAATGTAAAGGCCTGAACATTTTCCAAACCTGCATGAAATTCATCTTTGAAGTAGTAACTGTGCTCATTTGAAACAATCATTTGTGATGTTTTGAACGAAGCTCAAATGGATCCATCCTCTCTTACTTTTTTCATAGAGTTGTTTCTTTCTCCATGAACCTTGTATGAGGAGCCGGGTAGATGCTGACTCTGGCTGCCCTCAGTCCTCAGCTACCCTCCTTCAGAGAGGGGAAGGGGCATCACCATGTCCTTGGCTTCCAGGCTCCTGCATAACACTTGGCGTCCTTGCTGGCAGTGCTGAGCTGTGGAAGCATATACAGCTGCCACACCGCTGAGGAAGCGACAGGAAGGACAGCTGGGATCCTTACCGTGGACAGCAGGAAGGCACACTCGTGGTTATTGATTCCGATGATAGAAGGAACTGAATTAAATGCTTTTTGAGTCAATAGGGCTAGAGGCTCATCAGGAAAGAAAAACTCATCAACCACTGGAATGGAAAACGTGAGTTTCTGCAATAAGGAAGAAGAGAAAAATCAGCATCTGCTTCTGTTCACAAAATCTGCTGTCCCCAAGCCCCCAGCCAAGGAGACCCAACCCGCCGAGCAGTGGTCAAACTACATTAAGAAAGGAAAAAGCCACAGTTGGCCCATCCTGATGTATCAGTTCTGCTTGGCTGGCCCTGCACTTGCTTAGGCAAAGGGGCTCAAATTCTTTGAGAACCACTGACCAAATGCAGCAGGCAGAGTGGTGAGCAGGGGACAGGGGAGTGGCCACAGTAGTGGGGATTAGTATGCGCATCTTCCCGAGATGTCCTCCTCAGCACTGTGCCTTTGATCTGGCTGAGTCTTGGGTCTCAGGAGGAAACACCTGGCTTTATCCACGTTTTTGGGGGGTCTCTGTTTGGGAGTGGGATGGCGGGGAGCACACAGAAGACCTTTCACACTCCATCGGGTCAAGGACTTGTTATCCAGCTCCCAGACTCCAGCACAACTCACAGCGGACCCTTCATCCATGCCAACAAAGTATTTCACAATTGTTAGAATCTGACAGATAATGGCCTTGCTCTTCCAAGGACCATCAGAAGCTCTCACGAGTGGAAGGGGCACAAAGAGCTCATTCAGTCCAGTGACTGAAATTTGTCAGTGGTCATCTAGACTCTGCTTGCATACCTACAGAGGTGGGTGTCTCACTATCTTCTAAAGGTGCTGGCCCTTTTTCAGAGTTTTTAGAAATTTCCTGGTTATACCAAGCCAAAATGGCTTCCTAACAGAACTCACACTCTTGACACTGATTTTAGCTTCTGGCAGCATGTGGAACAGGGGAAGTCCCTCTTCCCAGTGACTTAAAGACAACATTTGTGTTTTCCTGGATCTTCTCCTGGCTAAGCAGCATCCCTGGCCCATCAAGTTCTTTAAATTATCTATCATGGTTCTGTACATTCTACAGCCATTACTATGAATCCCAACCTCCATCTTTCCAAATCCCATATCAAAGTAAGTAAGAGAGTGGTGGGGTTTGTCTGCCATTCCATTCCAAGCACAACCCTGCCCCCAAACCCTCCCGCCCCTCTTCACCTCGCTGATGTCCAACAACTCCTCGGAGGGTTTTGCCCTCAGGCACTGCAGCAGGGCAGCAGAGTCAGACGCCTGGCAACCACAGATATGCGCAAGCACCTGCAACTGTTGCCAGAGAAGGACCAGGTCAGAGCACAGCATGGAAAGTCGCCAAGAAAATGCAAAGTGAAAAGAGTCCTAGATCCTTCATACATGAAGCCTGCTGCCCCTCCCCACCCCCTGAGGACAGGCGGGCACTGCACCTCTTTGTTCTCTTGCCTGACTCTCCTTGTCATCTTTAGCAACCGCTGGAGTAGGGGGAGGCGGCATGTCAGCCTGTGGCTGTGGAACAGAGTCAAGATTCCTGGCCATGGAGAGACCAGTCCGATGGTGTTGGCTCCACTGGCAGTAGGCCTCAGTCCAGACGCCCAACTCTGGGATGCTGAGTGGAGCCAGGAGCCCCAAGCGTGAGGAGCAGCTTTGCAAGCATGACTTAACGGTCAGTTGAGGCATGACTCTGGCTCAGTGTCAGCTTGTCAGCTCTGTTAAGCCTCACCCCCACCACAGCCTAGAATACCCTGAACAGCTTTTCCTGTCTCGCATCAATGCCACTCATCCCTAGCTCCTCCGAGATGTCCTTTCAGACCACTGCAGCTCCCATGAACCCCTTCCTCCTCTGATTTCCTGTTACCTCAAGGATTCCCACCTTCTCTACCTAGCCTTTGCACAAACACTGCCTTGCGCAGTCGTCGAACTTTCCGTGGGAGCTCATCCCTTGAAAGTGGTGGCCCCCCAAGTGTCTGGGAGTCATGAATGCTCTGAGAATCCAACGAAAGCTACAAACCCGCTCCCTGGGAAGATGCACAAACATATAGAATCTACACACAACGTACAACTGTAGGAGCGCAAGGACCATCTCCCAACTACCCGTGGATTTCAGGTTAAAAACCTTTGTCAGAAAATGATTATGGTCTTCTGAAGTCAGTGTAGCCCTTCCCATTTACAAACCCACAGGTCCTAGCATAGAGCTGGGAGGACTATGGACACTCAGCGTACGTGTGCTAAATGAACAAACAGAGGCACAAACTGAAAGTTGGTATGTCATGTTCCCCAAATCAATATTCCCGATGCATTGAGAGTATTTTTACAATATTATGACTCCATGTCTCTGCTTGTGGTGTGCACTGTCATTTTCTATCAGGTGTTCAAGCAAATGCACCACGAAAATGCATAGTCCCCAGGAGGTGGCTCCACAGCCCCGTGCTTAATCTTCATTGACCGAATCAGCTCATTCGTTAACTCATTCATTCAGCAAACAGCAATAGTCACCTAATATGCACCAGGAATCATGCCGGGACATGAAAGATACAGAGACCTTGGTCTCCAGGTCCTCACTGTCTGCTAGAGCACTAACCAAGATGACAGATGACAAAAGTCTGGGGCATATGCCTCACCGCCCCCTCACAATCTCATGCCAGGCAACAAGAATCAGTCACAGTGTTATTTCTCACCGAATTGGAAACAGCCTAAGAATCTTTCTTAACAGAGTACTCTAGATAGAGTGGAGTCGATATAGGAGATGAGCCGTATATAACACAGGGGACTGAGTTATATATCCTAAGTGAAGAGTAATGAATAAGATGTCAGAACAATTACATAGACACTCATGTACACACACACACACACACACACACACACATACACACACACATTCACACACACCAACAGTATTTCACTGGGGACCTATTTTCTGTCAAACCAGGCCTCCCATAGAGCAATAAGGTTCACCTCGGCCAGCATCAGATTCTTTTGACCATGGTCAGTAGGACCGCCAAGCACATGGTCTATCGACACCTGACCACATTCTCCCCTGACCAAGTAGAGGAGAGGTGTTAACGAGATACCTACATCCTTCTTCCTCTCATCACCAGGGGATCTCATCAGTAAAGGCAGGATGGCCACCCCACTCTCCATGATGGCTTTTTGGAATAAGCCATTGGCCATGGGGGACAGAATCTGGAGAGAGAACACAGGAGACCAGGAAAAGTTATGCAGGGGACTCTCCATCCAGCACATACACCATCCACCTTTCCTTAAAGAAACCTTCCCAGGAAGCCCCCTTAAAAGCTTTGTGCTTACAGAAAAAAAAAAAAGCCCTGGTTTGGGGACTCAAGGACTAGCCATGGATGTATGGACAAATTATTTAACCTGTCTGAGCCCCAGGTGCCTCAGGAACTTTGAGGTCAAACATCCTGGTGTGTGATTGCTTGCTAGCTCCTTCATTTCCTAGCTGGGGGAATCTCAGGCAAATTGTTTCATATTTCCGAGCATCAATTTACTTCTCCCAAAACTGGAAGGAAAAATGGAGCACATATCACAGAATTGTGGCATAGAGCAGAAGTAACAAATATAGAAGGCTTTGCACAACGCCTGGTCAGACAGCATGCACCCACGAAACGGGGGTTGTCATCATATATGCAAAGCTGAGTTATTATAATTCACCTTACTGAATTATTTTGAAGATACAAAAATATCTTGTGTATTGTCAAGTGCTACACCGTGGAAGCTCTCTTAACCCACTTCTATGTAACAGACTTTTGTGATGAACATGTGACCCTGGAGATGCCAAGCACTCAGAGCCAGTGGGCTATTTTCTAGCACCACCACAGGCTTCTATTCCCACAAGTTTCTGGCCAAGAGGCAGGTGTGTTTGCTTCCTCACTTGTTTGGTCAGTTACACTTGCTACTGTAATTACATAATCAATGAAATACTGTGGGAACCAGTGAAGTATGTGTGTAAGAAAAGAAAACAAAACTATGTTTGGGGGAAAGAAACCTGTGATAAAGACAAGTAGCTGAAAAATACTGCCGGCAAATTAGGCGTGAAAAAGGTAAGAGTAAAATACGTTGGGTGCGGCGGGGGCGGGGGGGGGGAGCGGAAAATTCCATAAATGCACCTCATTCACAGACTACAAAGCACGCATCTTTTAAAATTCATGCTCACTGTAAAGAAGCTGAAACCGTAATTAGAGGACCATGATTCCAATGGGTGGTTTATGCCAGAGAACCACGTTGGACCTCTAGCCAGCAGACCAACCTTGAAAAGATACCACACTATATACCAAACCACTGATAGAGAAATGTACACTTTCTCTTTGAAGTTAAAATAAAATGTTATAGGGGCGCCTGGGTGGCTCAGTCAGTTAAGCATCTGACTTCAGCTCAGGTCACGATCTCACAGTCCGTGAGTTCGAGCCCCGCGTCGGGCTCTGGGCTGATGGCTCAGAGCCTGGAGCCTGCTTCTGATTCTGTGTCTCCCTCTCTCTCTACCCCCCCCCCCCCCCGTTCATGCTCTGTCTCTCTCTGTCTCAAAAATAAATAAAAAACGTTAAAAAAAATTTAAAAAAATTAAATGTTATATGCATCCTTTTTTTTTTTTTTTAAGTTTTAGCTGAACTTTTCTATTAAACAAGTAATTACCAGTCCTGGTAATTGGACACCAGGGCTTCCACCCATAAATATAAGGGATTTTTCTTCAAACTATTACTCAGGATGTGATCTTGGGTAATTCATTTAAACTCTTCCTGATGACAGCTCTTGTCCACAAAATGACAGAGAGCCCCTAACTCTCTCTGTGAGGCTTGAGGGAGACAATGTGTATAAAAGTGTTTGTTTCACAGGAAAGCACCGGTCAGCTATAAGTGATTCATGGTCCTCATTTTTGTAACCTCCCCCACCAAGGTCTGTTCAAATCCCAAAGAGAAGAACTCACGAGGCTGGAAACACTGATGGCTCCCGCTGACTCTCCGAAGATGGTCACGGAGCGTGGGTCACCACCGAAGAACTCGATGTTGTCCTGGACCCAGGTTAGGGCAGCCACCTGGTCCAGGAAGGCCCAGTTCCCCCGGGCATGCTCATCCCCTGTGCTGGGGCAAGAAGTAGGGTGAGAATACTCAGTGGGCTGCAATCTGCTTCCTGCCGCTCAAGGAGTTCAAGGTGGAGGCTGTGGGTGGGTGGCCACTCCTTTGCAGGATCTTCCCTGCTGTTCGTCCATCTGCTGGCCAGACGCAGAGGGTCTAGGCCCGGAAAGGAGGGCAGAGTCACAAGACGGGAAGGAGCCAGGTCCTTGACTGACCATGTGAAAAGATGTCTGTCAGTCAGGATCACTCAGTTGGACCTTACTTGAGTGAGAAAGAGATTTTTATTGTTTTAAGCCACCAAGACTTGGGAGTTTATCTGTTATAGCTGCAAAGATTACCTCACTAATTCGGGTCACAGTTATTCGGTGTCACTGAAGGCTCATTCTTCCTTACGCAGCTGGGCACTGAATCCCCTGTGGCTGCCATACAGCTGTGCCTCAGGGACCTGGGGTGTCAAGCTCTCAGGGACACTTACTTGAAAAAACCAAATATTCCTAGCCGGTACTGGGTAGTCACGATCAGCACGTCCTCGTAGGCAGCCAAGGCGGACCCATCGAAGGAGGAGGCTGCGCCAACCTTGAAGGCACCCCCGGGGAACCACACCATGACCTGTAGAAGGGAGAGGAACTCTCCAGTTGGCCTGCCAGGCATTCACACCCCCTCCCTATACATTTGGGACCGTCCTTCTTTAGGGAAATATAGGTGTCCCACTTTCCTTTCTAAAAGCATGAGAGATTATATCTTTTGAAGAAGGCCAAGGGGTGAGCATGGAGGCCTGAGTTTGATTCCCAGCTCTGCCACTGACAAACTGTGTGATGCTGGGCAGATTACTTAACCTCTCTGAGGCTCATTTTTCTCATCTATAAGATGTGAAGAATGAAAGTATCTCATTTTATGGGCTATCATGAGATTTCAACAAGATTCTGCATTTAAGTTCTTAGAACAATTTCAAGTGCTCAGAAAGATTAACCAAGTATCACTGAACTTGTGACCCACACGAAGACAGAAATCATCGTAAGCCCTGTGGAGAGCAAAATCCACTTAAACTGTTTTAACTTTACTCTTTCCACTACCTACAGAGAGAAGCAAAGCGAGGAGAGAAAAAAAAAAGGGAAGAGAAGTGTGAAAACTTTACTATATCAATTAGAAAAATTGGGACTGGGCAACATAAAACATTCACATGGTACTATCATGATTCATATACTTACAAATATATCTTTTTCATTCTCTTTTTTAAGGTCATATTAGGGACTACAAGTCTTGGGCCAGCCATGGGGGATAAGGGAGAACCAGACAAAGCACTGGCTTTGACACGGGAATTTCTACTCGTTGTGTGTACAAGGCATTTATGCCATCCCTGTGCCTCATCTTCTTAATCTGTACTATGGGTCCAGTAATCTTTACCCATGATTACTGTGGGGGTTAAATGAGATAATGTACTGTGCTTGGCACACAGTCAACTGTTCAATATATGTTGTTGTTATGATCCAATAGAGTGAGTCTCTCATTGCAGTGGCATGGGGGAGAGATGATGGCTTTCCTACTCACTAATACAGAGATATTTTACATTCCTAAATGAAATACTTAGTATTATTACCTGTCCTCGTTGCAAACAGAAAAATTGGAAGGTGTATATCCTCTTTAAAGGATTTCCCAAACAGAGTCCTTGTAAGCAGTCTTTCTAAATGTTTACAGACCATTAAATACTCAACAGAGGGTAAAAACAAAACAAAATAAAAATTGAAGGTCAAGTTGCTGCCAATAAAGAAGCAATCAGAAAGGAAGATAGAGGGAATCTGTCATTAAATGACTTTTTAAGAAAATTATTGATGTGCAAGTGATTACATTTCTCTTTTACCCAACAGGGGGTAGGTTGGATTCTAGACACCCAGCCACTCCTCCTGGGTCCCTGGCTGAGAACCTGCTAGCTGGAGCCCCCCGCATGGCAGGCAGCCTTACAGGGAGGTTGGAGCCATTGTCCGCATGGGCTGGCGCATAGATGTTAAGGTACAGGCAGTCTTCGGACGTTTCCAATTTGGGGTAACGCACTTTGAGAACGTGTTGATAGGAGACCAGCCACTCTAAGTCCTGGAAGCATCTTGGAAGAAAAAAAGGAAAAATCCTCAGAGTTGCTGTCACACTTGCCTGGGAGGGGCCAGGTCCCGTGACGGCAGGGAGGCCTGGTGTCCTGTGTCTGAGCAGAAGAGGCATATGGGAGCTATTGGTACAGAGTCTAATCGTCTCCCTGGCCCCCGCCATAGTGGCACAGACAAAGAAACAAACTATGATTCTCTTTGATCTGGTTTGGGGGTAGGAAAGTATGTTGTGCAGAATAATTGTGCCATTAACCTCCAGTACCCACCCATGCCTACACCCACTACCATAACCCCAGACACACACATAGAGATTCAAGATGACTCAACAATTCCCCAAACTAGAGGGCAAGACCCTGGGTTGCAAATCAAAGGTATTGCTATAGTAGCTCCCTTTTCTGCACCCAGAGGAACAAAAGGACATCTCTAGGCTTTTCTACCAGGGACCAATAGAGGTATATGTACAAGGAGATTCCTGCATTCAAACCCTTGCTCAAGCTGGTCCCTATGCCCAGACTGTTCTCTCCTCATGTTTGTTTGCTTGTGTTCTTTCCTTTCAGATTCAGTGCAAGTGCCACCTCCTTCAAGAAGCCTTCTGAGATTTCTCCAGTTAGACCACAGCTCTTCTTTAGAGACCGCTGTACATGTTGTGTTCTTTCCTAGAAGTTCTCCTGGGCTTGTACATGGGTGTTACCAGCTTTCCCACTCAAACGGGAGCAGCTTAAAGCTTAGGACTCTGTTTTGGTCACCTCAGTACTTCATAGCCCCTAGCACTGAGCCTGCTTGCTATGCAATAAGATTGAAGGAGTCTACATATGTGATTTCTACTATACGTCAGTGCTCCATGAATGTTAATTGTTTTTTTAATAAAACAGTGTACAGATTAGGCGGTGGGAAACCATCGCTGCAAATTTACCCCCAGACAAGTGCTTATGCCTTTTTGCCCTTTCGTATGTTGTTTATCAGAAATCAAGCCCTCGCTGCTTTCAACACAGCCATCCCTGACCTCCCCACAAGGTGAGGCTAGGGGGTTCCTTCTCAGCACCCTTTTCTGATCCCCTAAGGTTGCCCTTGACACTCTATATTTTAATTATTGCTGTTATTTCCACCCCTGCCACCCCCACCAGCCCCCAGGTTCCTTCAGGGAAGCTGTGACCAGCCCACTGTGGTATCCGCCAGAGCTTAATGGAGAGGAAGTTACTGAGCTGGCTCTTAATGGATTTTAGTTGAATGAATAACTGAATGAATGAACAGATGAGTTTCAGCTTAGTGTCCTTAGTCCCTGGGCCACATGGGGTCTCCTTTGTGGCTTAGGGCACTTCTTAAAACCAAGGTACTCCTTCTGCCTGGGACTGCCAAGGCAAGGAACCAGCGTGGCCCAATGTGAGGACTTCACAAAATCTGAGTGTCAGAAGATTCTTGTGGATTTTCAAGTCTCCCATCTCAACCTATGCTCAAGTTCTCAGGATTCGCCCACCTCACTCAGCTTGAAAATTTGCAGTGACTGGGAGCTCCCGGCCCAGAACACACTCACGTACTCCATAGGTGTCTATGGATTTCCCTGCGCTGGGCACAGAGTGCTAGAGCTGAAATCTCTTGCAAGGTGGTTCTTCACCCTAAAGCCCTCAGCCTGGGTGAGAGGTGACATGGAATCACGCGGACAAAGACTCAGTAAGTCCATCGTCGTGGTTCCCAAACCTGATTGGTCCACAAATCCCTAGAGAGTTTTCAGTGACTCTAGTTTTTTGGGCCCAGCTCTGGAGATTCCAATTTAGGAAGTTCAAGAAGGGAGCCCAAGAAATCTGCACGCTCTGAACACCACCACCACTGATTCTGCTGGTCAGCCAGCTGGGGAGCCATGAGATTACCGAAGGTCTTGTCTACTCCTGTACCCACCCTCCTCCTCGTCCTCCTCGTCCTCCTCCATCCCCTCCTCCTCCTCCTTGTTCCCCACCTTTCCCAGGGGGGCTGCATGACCTTTATTCCCCCTCAGTGCTCTGTCCCCACTCCCAGTTCACATTCCACCCATGGGACCGAGACTGCTCTTACAATTTAGGGTAGGATGTGGCATTTCGGAAGTCATTCCAGGGCAGAGCAGGCTTTGGTTGCTTAAATCGCAGGGGCCCTAGAGGAGGTGCAGCATAGGGGATCCCGAGGAACATGTTCACAGGCATGGTGCTTCCCAGTACAGTGGTTTGCTTCCCCCGGACCCATCCCAGCCTGGTGCTCCTCACTGGTGCATCAGCAGCTGGCCCTGAGGGGACACACAGGGAGGAATCAGATGCTGGCCGGGTAGAGAACCAGAATAAGCTCAACTAGGAGCTCCCCTCAGTGGGGGCACTCTTTGTTGGCCCAGACGCGGTGCAACAGGAAGTATCTAGACTCCCCGGCAATGAACCCAGGTCCACTGCTTCCTTCAAGATTGCCACCTGCATAAGAACACCGACTTAGTTTCTACTAGGAGTATAGCACCGACCCACAAAAGTTTCCGGTCACCTTAGGGCACAAGTAGCCTCTCCCTTCTGCAGCACAGATTTCTCTTACTCTGGAACTGATACATGCCAGGGCTGCAGATCCTAGGATCCCACAAAGTCATCTAACCCAGAGTCCCCACATGCGGGTCATTTTCATACTCACCATCACATTTGCTGGCATGTCTGTGCATCCCCTGTCTGACTACTAGCTTTTTAATTTTTCTTAAAATTAAATTTTAATAAGCTTAAAAAATCTTACCTAGAGGATTCCTAAGCATTAACGTCTACGGAACTGTGCATCTGATGAGTTAAGTATACGCTTTTGAATACGCATGAAAATAAGTAGATGTCAATGAAAATAAGAAGTTCTCATACAGATGCCACCTGACATCAGCTCATCCACCTCCAGGATATGAGGAGGACATTTTGGGAAACCGAGAGTGCAAGCTTCTTGGTTTCCACATAGAATATAGAGCATTGAGAAGTTCACTGCCCAGCTACTTGCTTGGCAGGACTCAGGTGTCTTGGTGCTACCTGCTCTAACGTCACTGTGACAGTGAAAGTCCTATCCGGGCAGCCAGTACCACAAAGCATGGGCTCTATCCTTTGCCCCTCCCCAGTACCCAGGACAGAGGGCTCTGCAAGCCTCGACAAGGTATGAGCACCCAAGGATAGGACCTGAATCTTCTGTGCAATACCCACACCCACAAAGGACATTCTGTTGGGGGGCTTTCAGTGACACCAGGACATTGGTCAGGTGCCCTGAGGTTACTACATGGCTTTCCATGCATCATGAGACCTCTGAGAAATAAGTTTGTTTGCACTAGTAGAAAAAAACATCCAAGATAAGGAAATCCCCCTACCCTATCTTCTGAGGGCCCTCCTCTCCCACTGGGTGTCTCACCCTTAATGACAGCTGCAAGGACCCAAAGAGCCCAGATCAGGGTCTGGCCTGGGTGCACCCACATCCCACTCATCCGGCTGGACCGCCTGAACTCCTCGCACATCCGCGGCCTCCGCTGGCCTCAGAGAGCTTCAGTCAAAGAAAGAAAGGGCTCAACAAATGTTGAGCAGGCAGACACAGGATGCAGGGTTGGTGGAGAAAGGCATCAGACCAAGATCTGCAGAGGAATTGGCCAAGCAAGACTTTCCTGTTCCGATTTATATAAGGAGAAGCTGATGATTAACTAGTGAGCTGGTGAAGGATAATGTGGTAGGTTCTGGGCTCATGGGATGACACAAATAGAAAAGACATTTGGGATCAGGTAAGTCAAAGACCTCAGCTCTGATGCCTGCAAAGGTCAGGAAAGCAGCAAACAAGCAGTGAATGAAGCTGGCCAAGAGAGATCAATTGGAAGCAGTGGGGACTGTGGAAAACTGGATAGCACATGCCCTGTCTTAAAGGAGCAATGGCTTCTCAACGCCAGTAAACATTTGGCTTATGACAATGTAGGTACACCAAACCAGAAGTCTATGACCTCTCTCAATTTTCATATGCAGCCTCACTTTTTAAAAGTCCTGATATGAACACAATGCAGTATTTCTACTGGCTGAAATTCTGATCTAGACCCAGCACCCCTGTGTAAATATGAGGAGACAAGCCCAAAGAGGTGAAGTTACCATACGTGGTTCTGCTGGAGCATATCCTTAGCATTCTGGGTTCTCGCTGCGCTGCTGGTGGGTCATAGAAGATCCGGCTCAGGACCCAGGAGCATCACCATCCTGATCCCAACAGGGTCCACGCTGCCCTCAGGGTAAAGGGCCTGGGATGGGGTTTTCCAAATGCTTGGGGCTGGATGGGTAGAATCAGAATTATCTGGGGGTACTTGTTGATATTGTGTCCTTCTGCTCCACTCCCCCTGGAGATATGGGGGCAGGACAGTATCCATAGTGGGTTTGGGAAGCATCAACCTAATGCACAGGTTTCCCAGAGTGGTCACCTCCTGAGAAACGCAGGATTGTCACAAGCACATATTAGGAGCCTGCTGGCTACAGAACTCTGCATAATAGGCAAGGAAAGGCTTCCTCGAGCTCAGAGCAAGGGGCTGCCTGATGCATTTGGCTAAAGGCAGGTGCTCTGTAAACCTCTGCAGAATAGAAGCCTTCCAGCAAATAATATCTTTCACCTCAATTCCAGCTCCATTTCTGATACGCCTATGACAGCACCAGGAATTACAGAAACAGGACTTGAGCGCAGTCCTTTCTGAAGGTTTGATTCTTAATTCAGCAAAAATCACTTATGGTTCAAATAAATCTTGAAAATCCCTCAAATTGCCCCTAAAATCCAGTGAACAGGCCCTACATATGCTGTTGAGGAGTAAGGAAGAAAGAGACTGCCTATACCAGACGTCTGGATATTCAAACTGCCCACCTTTGAAGTGATCACAAATCCTGGGAAATGAATGGGGGATGGGGTGGGAATTTCTAAAATGTTTCTGATGTGCCTGCAGAGTTTACTGGTTTAGGCTCAAGATTAAGCATACCAAAATCCTATGTATAGACATGCTGGTTGCTGCTAGGTTCGGGTACTTACAGTGTTTTAGGCATCAAAGACCTTAGCTTGGGTCCGGGCCATAGAGTAGGTCGTCAGTGGTATTTGCTAGACTGGAATCTAACCCTAGCTTATTAAGACACACACACACACACACACACATGCTGATGCCTTTCTTCTCTAGCTTCTTACCCTTTAAAGCTCAATTCAACACCCACCTCTTTCAAGAACCTTTCTTAGATTCTCCTGAACTCCTTAGAACTTTGCTTTTCTGGTCCCTCTTGCTTCCTAATCACCTGCGAATAGGATTGCCTTCCTCCTAGACAAAAGGTCTTTTCCATTTATGTATCCATCACAGCTTCTTCCGTGGGTCCTGGTGTTTCCCTCAACTTAGCCATTGGCCTTGTAACTTCACAGTTGGTACCATTCCCACTACTAACTTGACTATCGATTCACTCAGAAGTTTTCTTTAAATTGACTTAAAAAATGATTTATTATCAAGAAATTTGTATATAGCTAATGCAATGGAAATAGTGTTTTGAAAGGAGTAAATCAGTATATTTTGCATTTCTATACTGAAAAATCATCCCCCCACCTCTGGCAACCATTATAGTAAAGCTGTAGGGTATCGTGTAGAGGACCCCAAAAAGACAGAGTGGAGACTCTGCCCCTCCTGCACCATGGATCTTGGGAAAGAGAACGGAACAATGGTAGGGAAAACAGGGAGCAATACCAGGTGCCCTGAGCCCCTCTTAGACTTAAGTCCAAAAGTGGGAGATGTGCTAGACAGGGAAGTTGAAGGCAGACTTGTTTCTCCAGGAGAAGACTGCCACAGAGGTGCCCCAAATCCTTAAGCCAGACTGTGGCAGCCAAAACCGAGTAGAAGAGGTTGGGCAAAGAGAGACCTCAGGTGATGCTCCTGCTTATCCTGGATCAGCTAGTCCTTGGAAGGGCCCCAAACATGGCCTTGAAGGGAACTCAGAGGTACTTGGAATATGGTTGGGAGCTGAATAGGAAGGAGATCAGGGGACCCACAGAGGTGCTTCCTGGGCTTGAGGACAAAGTGAACCACAGCCTGACTTAGGTGGAGCACAGTGCTGAGTGCTGGTCAGAGCTGAGGTGGGGCACTGAGTCATTGAGGATCCATGGGCTTTGACCAAGACAACAGGATAGACCACAAGCTCGCCATGTTAGAATTAATCATCTTCCCAGGAATTTGGTGCACAGGGAAGTTGCTGTGGATAGCCCAATAATGCTAGGACTATTGCAAGTAGGGCCAGGCTCCCTCCATGCTTCTATTTGTGTGGTCACATAAGCTTCCCCCAATTCATGCATCCAGATGCCATCTTGGAGAGGAGCGGGGAGGATGGGAAGCGAATCTGAGGTCATGCATTTATTTGAAAAAGCTTATGTTACTTAAAGAGATTGTTTAAATTATTGAATAGGACTGAATTTACCAGAGAGAGCTCAATGTAAATATGTACCATTAACCACGAGGGATGAGGTGTTCTCTCTTTGTTAGAAAGAAAAACTAGTAAGTGTTATACATATATTTAAGAAACAGGTTGCGGGGTGCCTGGGCGGCTCAGTTGATTGAGTTAGTTGAGGGTCCGACTCTTGACTCAGGCTCAGATCATGATCTCATGGTTAGTGAGATCAAGCCCCGCATCGGGCTCCATCTGTCAGTGTGGAGCCTGCTTGGGATTCTCTCTCCCTCTCTCTGTTCCCTCCCTGGCTCACGTTCTGTCTCTCAAAATAAATACATAAACTGAAAAAAAGATTAAAACAAGAAACACATAAATAATAAACACATAAATTTAAATAAATACACAAGTGAAAATATGTTTTCAGTGAAAAATATGTTTTTCAGTGAAAAAACTGAAAAAAAGATTAAAAAAAAGAAACACACTGTGGGCAAACTGATGCTATCTTTTCTACAAACCCAGCACTGAAAGAGAACTGTGGAGGGCATGACTTCCTAACTGCGTATCCTATATTTGCTCTTCTGTCAAGGTGCCACCTCTGATTATCTCAGGTGCCCGCTAATGGACAGGGCCTGCACTCTGGGAAACTAATACGGCCTGTAATAATGATACTAGTTTTCATTTACGGAATGCTTTCTAGGCTATCAAAACCTGGGCTAAACGTTTTGCAACCCTTACCTTATTTAATGCCATTATTCCCACTTTGCAGATGAGAAAACTGAGGCTCTGCAAGGTAGAAGGAATTGCGAAATATCACAAGGCTGAGAAGCCAGCACAGCTGGGACTTGAGCCCAGACTTCCTGCTTCCAAACTGCAGGCTTAGCCATTTAGAGAAGAGAAAGAGGGAGGAATGAAGGTCAGGGAGCATGACTGACTCCTGCAGTTCTTGGGCTGTTAAAAATCATTTAGTCTTCTAGGAAGCTGAGTAACCCCCTGACGTCACCTCCTTGGACCTTGATGTTCCCATCAGTAGTACAGACCAGTGGCCTGGATGGCCCCTGAGACACAGACCTTTGATGGGCTCTCTCTGTCCTCCCAGGCTGCTCTGCTGAAACCCTGTGGGAGAAACTGGAATGAGAGAGGACCTCAGTGTGAGGCTCAGCTTTGGCTTAAAACATATGCTAATCGACCCTGCTACCAATGGCCTGGGGTACAGACTGGACTGCAGGTGGACAAAACAAAGGGAGGGTGCTGTGGGATGGACTCGGGTCACAGGGGGAAATCCCCCTGTCACCCAACATGGGCCCAGAGCTGGGTACCCTGGGGCTTCCTTCCCACAGCCTTTCTTCAATCCCGCTTCACATTGCTGCTCAATGCAAATGCTTCAACAGGATGTTCAAATCCTTTTCCATCTGGCTTCATCCTGCCGTTCCAGATGGATGCCTCACTGCACCCCATTGCTGCACCCCCATAACTGTGCTTCCATCACCTCACCCCCATCCCTATAGCCTCATCACTTTACCCCATCCCTGCACCCCCATCACCTCACCCCATCCCTACAACCTCATCATCATACTACCATCATTTATTCCCATCACTGTGGGTCCCATCACTGCACCCCATTGGCAACCATCCTTTGTTAATTACATTTTCCTCTCCTGGAATGTTTTGCCTTGACTTCTTCACCTGGCAAAATCCTATTTGTCTTTCAAGCTCCCACAGGAACACCGTCTCCTCCATGCAGAGCCCCTTATTCTCAAGTGCTACAACCGTTTTCTCCTTTCCTCCTGTGTGCTTTGTCAATGTTTCTATTATATGATTTACAATGCTCCGTCCTCGTTCTGTGGCTGTTTAGCCACAAATGATGATGAGGCTGAGGATGATGATGCCAATATCACTTGTCTCCTGGTCACATAACCTCAGGCCACTTCTGCTTTACGTCACAGCTGCAGTGGACAGTTCTGTGCAGGCTCAGTCTCACCTTGCACTGACTGCACACCACTTGAAGCACGGGTGGGCCATGTGACTTTCTATTTTCTGCCCCAGGGCCTTCTCCCTTGTCACAAATATCCCCTCTGACTTTGTCTAAGTGAGATTGGAACTAGAATAACCCAGGAGTAACACTCTCAAGGAAGGGAGAACGAGGCCTGGGAGATACACACTCCAGCCTCTGAAGGCATTCTGTGTGCTGCTCAGGAGGCAGAGGGTTCCAGAAAAATTGAGTTCTCATTGCTCACAGCAGCAGTCTCAGTAATACATCCTTTCTTGTCTTTTCTCTCTCTTCTCCCAGCCCCAAGCTCTGCTCTCAGGGAACAAAACTAAGTCAGTGGGCACCAGAAGGAGACCTAGGAAGTAGATTATCAGTGGGAATATGTGAGTGGATCCCTCACCATTCAGACAGCATCATGTCATAAAGACTCTCCAGGATGGGTTGGGATGCGGTCCAGCTGGAGGGGACCATTGATGTATGCCTTAACCCTAGCATCTCTAAGGTATAGAGGTGATGCTAATTACAAGGGTTGTGGTGTTGGCTGGATTTCATTAACTGCCTTGGAAACCCTGAAGAAAAAAAAAAAAAAGACAGGCTCTGGTCAATCTGCTATCAATACAGAGTGAAAATTGGTAGGCTTCCTGGCAGCTTTTAAAGATAACCTTATCTCCTTGAACCACAGTTAGGCCATGCTGTGAGGCCCAAGATTTCAACATAAGAGTGAGAGAGCTACAAAGAAGGTTCAATGCGTAGCTGTGGAAGATCTCTTATACTAAAGCCAGGGCCCAGGTAAGATGATTAGGACCCCAAGTCCTGGGGTGGAGACATGTGGATGGATGTGTTTGAGAACCATGAACATCCAGATTCTCCTAAACTCTCCAAATGAGCGGAAACCAACCTCTCCTTCTTACTAGAAGAGGACAGACTTGATTTGTGATGTGTGTCTCACATGAAAATGCTTTTCTACTTCAAGATCACCCGATTTCATGCATTGCCCCTGGCCAGTCATGAAAGCCAGGTTTCAGCAGAGCTTGAACAAGGGAATGTAGCCCCTTCTCTGGGAGGAAATGGCTTTCTCACTGAATTAATTGCGTAACATGGCCAATATGTCCTGGTAAAAACTGAGAAAAACATGTGTGGGAGTGAATCCTGAGGGTGGTGGACCTGAAGGGTGGAGCAGAAGATAAGACTGGATAGGAGAGAATTTAACACAAGAGCACATTCTCAGGACTCAGGATTTATTATCCTGAAAGAATGTCTTGAGCTGGTCTAATATGCTGCAGGAATGGCTTCTTGAAGCTTGAACACGATGATAGCCTACAAAAAAATGAGATGGAAATGCTAGAATTGCCATGGCCAAGTATTGATAAAGTGATCAGAAGGTTCGGGATATGGGTCTATTAGAATAAATTTATTTCCTAGAATGAGGGAACTCACCACCTGGTGATATTTACTAGGAGTGCCCAGGGACTCTCTTCACTAGGGTAGTGAGGAATGTACCAATGTAGAGGGCATCTATACCTTTGAGAAGCCCAATGGTGACAGTTCTTGGTAAGTAAAGGTTGACAGTAGGCAATGCTACCATGAAAATAGGCTTCGTTCCGATTCAGTCAACGTGAGTGAATCTGGAATAGCAGAAGCCAGGTAGTGCTACTTAACCACCAGAGATAACGTGGAAATAGCTACCTCAATGGACAGCAAAGGCAGTGGCAACCAGGGTGCCTTGTCCTACTGAGATCTATGACAGTGATTAATAGGCCATGCTATTCCTAGAAATAAGTAGGCAGCCAACTTGAATGTTGCTTCAGTTGTAAAACCAGAAAAAGTCAAGAGCTGGTGAGCAGAAGTTGCATGCCAGCCATAACAGCGAAAGATCACAATGCCTTACCAGATGTTTCCAGATCTAAACCACTTCTCTGGGTGGCTCAGCTAAGCATCTAACTGGCTCAGGTCATGATCTCAGGGTTAATGGGTTTGAGCCCTGTGTCAGGCTCTTTGCTGACAGCTCGGAGCTTGGAGCCTGCTTCGGATTCTGTGTCTCCTTCTCTTTCTGCCCCTCCCCTGCTTGCACACGTTCTCTCGCTCCCTCTCTCTCTCTCTCAAAAATAAATAAATGTTGGGGCGCCTGGGTGGCTCAGTTGGTTAAGCATCCGACTTCCACTCAGGTCATGATCTCACAGTTCGTTGAGTTCGAGCCCCGCATTGGGCTCTGTGCTGACAGCTCAGAGCCTGGAGCCTGCTTCGGATTCTGTGTCTCCCTCTATCTCTCTGCCCCTCCCTTGCTCACATTCTGTCTCTCTCCCTCTCTCAAAAATAAATATTTAAAAAATTTTTAAAAAAATAAACGTTGAGAGGGGGCGCCTGGGTGGCGCAGTCGGTTAAGCGTCCGACTTCAGCCAGGTCACGATCTCGCGGTCCGTGAGTTCGAGCCCCGCGTCAGGCTCTGGGCTGATGGCTCGGAGCCTGGAGCCTGCTTTCGATTCTGTGTCTCCCTCTCTCTCTGCCCCTCCCCCGTTCATGCTCTGTCTCTCTCTGTCCCAAAAATAAAAAAAAAAAATAAAAAAAAACGTTGAAAAAAAAAAAAATAAACGTTGAGAAAAAGAATTTAAATAAATAAACCACCTCTCAAACTTACTGAATCCATTGATTAAAGGATTCTGGGTCTTCTTAAAGAAGAACTATGTAATGCCACTACAAATATATATATATATATATATTCATTCCCTCAATCCTTCTCTAAAGGAATTTGTAGCCAGGACCCACCTCATCATGGGAAATTCCAGATGCATGGTCATTTCATGCCCATGATCTAGTCTTTCTTCTCAACCAGGACCCAGTCAGTAAGACTCCAATAGATGCTTCTCAAAGGGCATATAATTCTCTGTTGCAGTTAGCAAGGACTTACTCCAGAATTCCAGGGACCTATATCATGAGTCTCCCACTAGAGTTTTCCATAAACTCTACACTGCATCTTTTCCCATCCCCAACATCTCCAATATCCTAAGGCCTGCCAGGTCCTATCATCCAATAGCTGGGATGATTGGTCCATGGTGCCACTTCCTCTCCAGACCCCACTCAAAGCCGGCACCCTTTCATGTCACTCAGGACTTGGGCCAGCTGAATACCATATACAAATATCCTTGTCAACTAGACAGTGATTGGGGAGTCACATTTCAAAGGTCGTGATATATAAGACTGGACAAAAGAATATGCCATTGAATGGAGGTTTCATTCCCCCCTATCACCTGCAAGCAGCAGGGTTGATAGAAATAATGGAACATTAAAGATGCAAGTTAAATTACTAACAAGGTAAAACACATTGGTCAGATGGACTAAAGTCCTGTCCCAGGCTTTAATACATTCACGTGATCAACCAGTAGGGCTTGTTGCCCCATACGCCACACTAGGGACTCCTGCTCAGACACCCAACACTGTAAAGGTATGGAAGCTATGGGGGCAGCCATTGCCTTGGCTCTCACCATGGATCAATGTGCTATATGCTGCTAAGAACACCAAGTCCCATCACGCCAGAGAAAGGTATCATCACTAGAACTTGCAATAAGACGTCCCATTGGGATGGACAAGTTACTTCACCCCCTAGGTGAGGGGGAACTACTCAGTCTCCACTGGGATCCTATTCTCCTGATGCAAGCCAGATCTGTTGAAAAGTACTAGGCCTGCAATAGAACACGCACCATTGAAAGGGGAGAGGGTAGTAGTCCTGATCTGGCATATCCTGCCCCCAGTCCATCTCTTCATGCCTGACAGTGCTGTCTCTCTCAGCCAACATGTATGGTATATACAGCCAGGCTAAGTTCCCAAAGCTGTCAACCCCACACTCCTCAAGGCCAGGTGGGCAAGTTCTGTTTTCCACTGGCACGATCATTTGGCCACCATCTTTTTTTCTCCATTGGCCTGGAAGACATTATAACACATGTAAAAGCCCTTACTAAACTCATCCAACAAGACTTAAATGATAGCCAACTAAACATTTCTTTACTGAACACTGAAATGTCTATAATAAGAAAAGTTGTCCTCCAAGATAGGATGGCCTTGGACCTTATTATTGTCTCCCAAGGAGGCACCTGTACTGTTATCCAAATAGAATGCTGTGTGTCCATACCTGATGAGGCTGCTAATGTATCATCTTTATTAAATCACACGAGGACCCAAGTGAAATGCCCTGAGTGATCAACCCCCAGTCTAGGGGACTTAAATAAATCAGTGGTTGGGCTCTTGGAGGAAAAAAAAAAAAAGGTACTTATTTTGGTAATTATCTTGATTTGTGTTTTCTCTTGCATATGCCTCTATTGTTGTTGTGGTATCTGCCTCCCGTATAGCCAGATAGCCACCAAACCAACAGCCTACATGCAAGTGAAATCCTTTGTTGACATCTCAAGGCACACTGAAGAAGTGGGGGGTGTGTAAGAGCCTGTCCCAAGGTATGGAATGCTAGAGGAGGTCATTGAGAGGATGTGACCACCAGTTTACCCTGGAACTGGACCTGGGCAATTGGAGGCTCGTCACCCCCTCCCCTGTCCTTGAAATATACACTCTGCCCACCGTTCCCACGGTGGGTGCCATTTTGAAGGACAGAACCTTGACAGAGTAAGACATTGTGGAGACCATCTGGATGGTATACATGACTGAATCCAGTTAAGACTTACATATAAACTTGTAAGATTCTGGTGAGGGGATGCCAAGATCTACTCATGTTGTTGCCACCCAAGACAAGACTGAAAAGTAAGTTCCCTTGCTTATTAAACCTCCCACCAATCTGGAGTGCTCTGCCTCTTTCTTTGGTCTTTTCCTTGCCTTCCATGTACAGGAGCCAGTTTGCAAACCAACACCAACTAGACCTAACAGACACACATAGCATGCTATATCCAACAACAGCAGAATACACATTCTGCTCCAGTGCACATAGAACATTCTCCAAAGTATACCATATGTTAGACCACAAAACAAGTCTCAATAAATTTTTAAAAGTTTGAAATCATACAAAGTATCTTCTACCACGATGGAATTAAAACAGAAATCAATGACAACAGAAAATTCAGACAATTCACAAATATGTGAAATCTAAGAAAGACACTCAAACAACCAACAGGTCAAAGAAAAAATCACCAGGGAATTAAAAAATACTTTGAGATGTTCTCTGAAAGTATACACTTGTGACTTAAAAAATAATACTTCGAGATGAATGAGATAGAGGCACATCACAGCACAACTTATGAGGTGCTGTGAAAGCAGTGCTCTAAATGCCTACGTTGAAAAAAGAAGATCTGGAATAAATAATCTAAACTTCTGGAGCACCTGGGTGGCTCAGCCAGTTGAGCAACTGACTCTTGATTTTGGCTAAGCTCATCATCTCATGGTTATGAGGCCAAGCCCTGCATGGGGCTGTTGGGATTCTCCCCCACCCCCCACCCGGCCTTCTCTCTCTCTGCCCCTCCTCCACTCACGTTCTCTCTCTCTCTCTCTCTCTCTCTCTCTCTCTCTCTCTCTCTCTCTTTCTCTCTGTCTCTCTCTCTCAAAATAAATAAATAAATGTTAAAAAACTAATCTAAACTTCCACTTTAAGGGACTAGATACAGAAGAGCAGACTATTTCCAAAGCAAGTGGAAGGAAAGAAGCAACAAATGTTAGAGTGCAGATAAAAGAGTAGAAAAATAAGAATCAATGAAACAAAAACTGGTTCTTTGGGAAGATTAACAAAATTGGGGGAAAAATAACAACAACACTTTTTTTCTAGATAGACCAAAACACAAAGAGAAAAGATTCAAAATACTAAGGTCAGTAATGAAAGTGGGAACATTACTACCAATCTTATGGGATGTTTTTCAGGCTGAAAGGAAATGATAAATCAAATAGAATGCAAATGTATGACGGAGCTCTAAGACACACAGAAGTAATATGTATGACAAAACAAAGCATGAGAGGAGGGGGTAAAAGGGATAATATTATATTAAATTCCTTATATTATGTAGCTAAAAAATTCAACAGCAGAGACCAAAGGAAGAATCACAGAAAGTACTCTATTAATCTAAAAGAAAATAGGAAAAGAGGAATAAGGGAAACTACAAAAGAACTGGTGGAAAGAAATAACAGCCAAGTGATAGACTTCAGCCTACCCACTTTAGTAAACACTTTTAATAAAAACGGATTAAACACTACAAGTTAAGACTGTGGTTTTTCAGTGCATTCAATATAGGAGATTTCAAGATAAGAAATCTTACCAAAGACAAACAGAAGCATTTTTTTAGTGACAAAAAGAAAATACGGCGACCAGAAAAATAAAACAATCCTTTTTTTTTTTTAATGTTTATTTATTTTTGAGACAGAGAGAGAGAAGAGACAGAGCATGAGCGGGGGAGGGGCAGAGAGAGAGACAGAGACACAGAATCTGAAGCAGGCTCCAGGCTCTGAGCTGTCCGCATATAGCCCAACGCGGAGCTCGAACTCACAAACCATGAGATCATCACCTGAGCTGAACTTGGATGCTCAACCAACTGAATCACCCAGGCGCCCCAAAATAAAATAATCCTAATTGTGATGCACCTAACAATGAGCCAAAAGAAATGAAGAAAAAAATTGAAGTATACGAAGAAATGGAAAATTTTACAATCATAGTTAGAAATTTTAATACAGTTCTCTCCAAACAATTAGTAGAATAAGCAGGAAAATTTCAGTTAAGAGAGAGACTTGAACAACGTATTAATAATCAATTTGATCTAACTGATATATGCTAGACTAACAACTGCAGATTACACTTTCTTTTCAGGGGCACATAGAACATTTACTAACAGGGACCATATTCTGGGCCCTAAATCAAGTTTTAATAAATTGCAAAGTATTAAAGTAATTAAAATTAAATTAAAATAAGTATATTCTCTGATATATGCACAATGCCAAAGTTGATAACAAAAGATAATTAGAAAATTCCAAACACTTGTAAATTAAGCAACACGCCTTCACATAACAAAGTAAATTAGACACTGGAGTTCAGGGACTGGAGGACTTTCAGATACCCTAAGTGGACTGACATCATCTTTGGAAGCATCCTTACTCAGGTGAGACTATTGTTGACTGGTTGCCCCTCAGAAGTGTGTTTACTGAAGTGAGTGTGTCCCTGATGGCTGATTTTCAAAAGCAAGCAAATAATGATGATTTGTGATTTTCAATAGCATGTTCACTGAAGCAAGTTGTCATTGATCAATTGAACAAGTTTAAAACCAATTCTGGTGGCTACTTGCTACCATAGCTATAGAACAATCCATTTGTTATTAAATTTGAGAGAACATGTTTATTTTCAATATGAAAAATCTATTTTTTCTACTTAAAAAAATTAGAAAATGAAATTATAATGGTATCATAAACATCAAATGCTCAGTGATACATTTAATGGAAGATTTGAAAGACCTCTGACTCAAAACTACAAAACAATGCTAAGAGGAATAAATGAATAAATAAATGGGGAAGATAAACCATGTTCATGGATTCAAGGACTCAGTATTATTAAGATGTCATTTCAACCAAATTGATCTATAGAATTAATTCAACCCAAATAAAAACTCCAGCAGGCCTTTCTTTTTTTTCAAAAATAAATTGAAAAACTGATTCTAAAATGTAAAACCTTAAAAATTTTTGGAGGAGTTACACTACCAGGCATCAAGACTTACTATAAAAGTAACTTGACCCTTACCTCATCATACACTGAAATTAATTTAGACATACCAAAACCTAAATGTGAAAACATAGGAGAACATTTTATAATATTAGAATAGGCAAAGGTTTCTGAGAGAAACAAAAGGCATTAATCAGAAAAGAAAAACATTTATAAATTGTATTTTATTAAAATTTAAAACTTCTGCTCATCAAGAGACATCATTAAGAATGTGAAAAGATGAGACACAGATTGAGTGAAAACATTCACAATACATATACTTGAAAAAGGAATCATACCTGGAATATGTAAGATTTCCCACAAATAACCTAATTAAAAATGGGCAAAAACAGTGGGGGAGGGCTGGGCAAAATGGATGAAGAAGGTCAAAAGATACAAACTTCCAGTTATCAGATAAACAAGTCCTAAGAATTTAATGTACATCATGGTGACTATAGTTAACCATATGTACTGCATATTTGAAAGATGCTAACAGAGTAAATCTGAAAAGTTCTCACCACAAGAAAAAAAATTTTATAACTATGGGCGGTGACGGATGGTATCTCAACTTACTGTGGTGATCGTTTCACACTGTGTACAAACTGAATCACTATATTGTACACCTAAAAGTAGTATAATGTTCTATGTTAATCATACTTCAATTTTAAAAATTGGGCAAAAGACTTGAGCAAGCATTGTACAAAAGAACCTAGCCAAATAGTTAATAAGCGCATGAGCGGGTATTCCATATCATTAGCCATCAAGGTAATGTGATTAAAAACACAGTGAGTACCATTATATATACATCACCAAAAGGGATAAAAATAAAAAATAAAATAAAATAAAAAGTAACTATATCATGTATTGGCAAGGATGCAGAGTCCATTGCTAGGAGAGAAAGGTTAAAATGGTAAAAACCACTTTGTAAAACTGTACGTCAGTTTCTAATAAGGTAAACATTCACCAATCCTGTGACTGAGCACTTATACTCCAAAGAGAAATAAATGTATGTTTCCACGAAAAGACTTGTGCAAGAATGTTTACAGAAGCTTTATTCATACTAGCCCCAAACTAGAGACCAATGTTCATTGACAAGAGAATGGATAAACTGTGAGAATGGATACAACCGAATACTACCACTCAGCCATAAAATAAACAAAACTCCTGAAATGTACAATATGAGTGAATCTCAGAAACATTCTTTTGAATGAAAGACGTCAGACACCAACAGGCAAAACTAACCTCTGGTAACAGAAGTCAGAATAGTGGTCATGCCATTGGGGAGAATTGCGCAGAAAGGGGCACGGGAGCTTTGGGGGGTTATGCAAATGTTTTGTGTCTTAATCTGGTGATCACATGGGTGTCAACCTACATAAAGATGTATGAAGCTGAACACTGACGCTTTGTCTCTAGGTAAATTATATTTCAACAACTGGCTGAAAGATAAATCAGCAAGGTCTCATTTCTAAGGATTTTGCTGAGGGTCAGAAGTCAAGGCCATTTCTAGATTCACTCACTGTCAAGCCTGGGTCACTGTTATTATAGCTTGTATGCTGGTACCCCAGCTAGACAGGATACTTTGCTGACTTCCACATCTGCCCTCCGCCCTGGACGTGCTCTAAAAGCCAACCCCTGGATTTAGTCAGTTTTTCATCCTCACATCCTGTGGCTAAACCCTGAGCTCAGGCCACAGCCCTGAAAACACACCAGGCACTTCCTGGAATGGCTCAGCTCTCTGTCAACAGCACAAGCCCATTCACCAGTGCAGGTGAGGCCTCTGATTTCCACTAGGAAAGAATCAGTAAGTGTCCAGGTGTACTATACCGTCTGCATGTAGGTGTGTGTGTGTGTGTGTGTGTGTGTGTGTGTGTGTGAATCCCACTCTCCAAACTTGGCAGCACAATAAATGAGACTCTATTTTTCTCCAAGTGAACTGAATTTCTATACTGCGTGCCCGTCACCACCCTGTAGAGTGGAGTCACCTGCCACTATTGCTGTTTTCAGATGCAAGCCGGCAGCTCCCTCCTGGCTCACTGCTCTTTGTCTCTGCTCCTTTTCTGGTCTGGAGTTTGAGCAGAGCTCCACCTTCCCAAGGTTCCCTTTCTGTGTTGTCTGTCATTGCAGTGGATTTGGACCGGAGGAGGATGTCGAGGCACAAACAAATTCCCAGCATATGCTGACCCAGAAATTTCAAACTTAATAATGTTCATGAGCACACGCCTTCTCCAGCTACTGAAGGCTAAGGCTTTTGAACCTCAGAAGTTCAGAACTGATTCCCATTTGGGCTGCCTTATGCCATGCCATCCTTCCTTGAGGAGAAGAATGCAGAGTGGCCTCACCAACTGAATGGGGAAAGGGCCAAATAGGTACAAGGAATGCAGGAGAATGTGACACTTCAAAATATTATTCCTCCACACATCCTTGGAGAGTGTTGGGACCTCCTGTGAGCTTTGCTGAGAAACTAATATGTGCAAGGGTCTGTGGGCAGGAGGGCACAAGGGCAGGAAGAAAATAAGGCATAAATTTCACCTTAGAGGGAGTTACTGTGTGAATGTAGGTAACTCTAACAGAAGACAGAATGTGGTAATTGCCCCAACTGCATTTGGGACCGAGATGGTGTGTAAAGAAGGAAGATGATTAATCCGAGGCAACACGGCAGACACCCACTTATTTTTCACCCTTGCACCTAGAGCTGTTGACCAATGTCTTCAGGGCTCCTCATCAGGGAGCTAGCTCCCTGCTCCTAGCCTAGTCCTCTCCACAGCTTTGAGGGTAGCTCATACAGTATCCTTCCTCTTTGACCTTAAAACTGTGATACCTAACCCCAGACGATTGTGGGGCTGTGTCAAGGAAGAAATAGTGTTTCAACACTTACCAGAAAGAGGGCGTGGGGCGCCTGGGTGGCTCAGTCAGTTAAGCGTCTGACTTCGGCTCAGGTCATGATCTTGCAGTTTCTGAGTCCAGGTCACGCATTGGGCTCTGTGCTGACAGCTCAGAGCCTGGAGCCTGCTTCAGACTCTGTGTTTCCCTCTCTCTCTGCCCTTCCCCTGCTCGTGCTCTGTCTCTCTCTGCTTCTCAAAAATAAATGAACAGTTAAAAAAAAATTTTTTTTTTAAGGAGCGGGTAAGGAGTGGGAAGGTGTTCTGGAAGATTATTGCAGGAAAGGCTCAAATTTGTCCACACCTACCTATATCTACACTCTTGGCATTGACTCTTCTACATTGACGTTGAGCTTCATCATGTGACTTGCTTTGGACAATGAAACAACAGCAAATATCATACAAGCAAAGAATTGAAAAGTGCTTATATAGGTTTGGCTTCTCTTTCGGCCCTTCAGAACCCTGCAATTACCATGTGTGAACCAGTCTGGCTAGCCTACTGGATGATGGAAGTCAGGGCACCAGTGTCCCCATCGCTCCAGCTGATCGTGGGGTCTCCTAGCTGACTGACAGCAGACCTGATGCATGAGTGAGGCTAGCTAAAACCAACAGAACTGCTTGAGTAAGCCCAGACCAAATTGCTGTGCCCAGACCCACAGAAACTTGAGCTGAATAAATGGTTATTTTTTTAAAGCCACTATGTTCTGGGTTGGTTTGTTGCACAGCAATATATAACTGAGACAGAAGTTGGTATGTAGATGTTAGATGCTGCCTAAAAAAAACCCCTAAAACTCCTGAGACAGAATGTTGTATCTTTAGTGTGCTCTTAGCTGCTTACGATAAGATAAAAAGCATGTAGCAAGGCAGAAAAAGAATCAATGTCTGGCAAACATTTCAGTTCCTCACTGTTGTTTCCAAAAGGTCATGCGCGAGAAGGAACAGAGAACGGTGGAGGAGAGTGGAGAGAAGGAGAAACCTGATCTGCGTCATGCTTCCTGGCTGGAGAGGAGATGAGTCCTGGACCCCAAGCCAGAATGGTAACATGTCCCCAGGCACAAGATCTTAGAAGCCATCACACAAATGGCCAAGTCCCCTGCCCCAAATGTAACTCACAAAAGGCACAGGTCTTCTGGATGATGGATGGTGGACCCTTTGTGGACCAATGATTGAGAAGTAGGTGGTCCTGCAAACCTCTTGCCCCTAAACCATGCCATGGCGTGGGCTGATGGTCCAGGGATTAGGACCCAATCTACAGAACTAGGGAGGGGGCTAGGGAATCCAGAAAAAGGTCAGGCTAAGCTTTCCCACCACTTGGGTAGAGTGAGAGCTCTACATCCTAACAGCATTATAAAGAATAATTATGAATTATAAATTATAATTATAAACATTATACTTTTGGACTTACTTTGGGGTAGTTACATTACAACACACTCCTTTGCTCTCAATGATGGCCATGGGAGTCAAGCTTTAAAAGTTCAACTCCTTGCAACTGGAGGAAATATTTAAATTATTTATGGGTTATATTAATATTATATAATTACTATGTAATATTGACTGTTTCATTATTATTATCATGACTTCTGCGGTGCTAAGTGCTTTACATAAGTTACTTTCTTTAATCTTCCTACAACTGTATGAAGTGGGTATTACTACTCCATTTTATAGATGAGAGAATTAAGGCTTAGGGGAACTAAGTATTTAGTTCCCAGACTTCTAAGTCTGTTTAACCCATTCCCCTATGTTGCAAATTTGTCTTTAGAAGCAGCAATCATGGCTACACAGATGTCAAGAAAGTTACAGTTAGGAGGGATTCAGAGATGACCAAAGCCAGCCTCCTCATCAGAATGATGTGGACGCTGAGGGTTAGAGGGGTCAGGGCTCACACCAGGACCATGGCTCCTGACCCCTGACCGCTCTTCTCTACACAGAGGGTTCTCACTTTCCTCCCTGACAGTGCTGACCTTACAATGTGCAAGCACCGTGGAGCAAAAGGGTGATATGCATTGTCTCATTTCATCCTGATGACAACACTGGGAGATATTTTAAATATGACAAAACTGGTTTCAAAAAGTTATTGTCTTGCCCAAGGTCCTGGATGCTGAATGGCAGAGTCAGCATTTGAAAGTAACACTCTATTAGGGAAGCCTGTTTTTTTAACTCCTACTCTGCCTGCCTGGGGAGTGGCAATCATCCCAGGGAATGAATTCGCAAGGGAACATTTTCTATTAGTTGGGGCCCCAGGAGCTTTCTCACATGCCTACAATAGCCCCCACCTCTCCAGGCCCCACCTCAGGGGCCTGCCTAAGGCCCTCCTGCTCACTTGTGTGCAAAAAGCTCTTCTCCAGCTTGTGTCTCCAGGGGACTGCTAAGTGTTCTGCTTGCCCAGGCCCATGCCAAGAGCATCTAACTGCCAGGGACCACTGCCTGCTATCCTCAATGGGAAACAAAGCACTTGGAGGGGGGAGGGGAGAACCAGCATGCAAGGGGGAGGAGGGGGATAGGGGTCATGATCTATTCATTCCTCTGGCCAAAAGGCCAAGGCACCTCCAGGGCTGGGGGCCAGGGGCAGAGGTTTTCTGCAAGGGGAAGAAATGGTGCTGGGACCCTTTAAGTGTTAGGGTGGGGGGTTAGATTGGGGGGCAAGATAAAGAGTTACTTTGTTTCACTTAGAAGATGGTGGTCAATACCCAAATAGAAGGGGCAGGTCCTAAGGAAGCCTGCTGCAATGGTTAATTTTATATGTCAACTTGAAGGGATGACAGGGTGCCCAGATAGCTAGTAAGACATTATTTCTGAGTGTCTGTGAGGGTGTTTCTGAAAGAGATTAGCATTTTAATGAGTAGACTGTGTAAAAAGATTGCCCTCACCAATGTGGGTGGGCATCATCCAATCTGTTGAGGGCCTGAATAGAACAAAGAAAATGGAGGATGGGCACTTTGCTTTTTGCTTGAGCTGAGACACGCAGCTTTTCCTGACCTCCTAGCCATTGGACTCCGACTGGGACTTAAGCCATTAGCCACCCCAGCTCTCAGGCCTTCAGACCCATACTGAATTACACCACTGGCTTTCCTGGTTCTCCGGCTTGCAGACAGCAGATCATGAGCCTTCTTCACCTCTACAACCACTGACCTGCAATCATTCTCCATAGATAGATATAGATATAGATATAGATATAGATCTCCATATCTCCATATATCCTATTGGGTTTGTTCTTCTGGAGAACCCTGACTAATAATACATCTACCTTCGAGTAGAGAAGGATCAAGCATGTGTCTGAATAAAGATGCAATCCCTAAATCCCTCACGTTCCTGATGGAAGAACCTTGACAGATTATCTCCTCCAAGATTCTAAATGTACCACAGAGAAGCAAAGATCCTGCATAGGGCAGGTATTTCCACATTTCCTTTTTGCTTAAGAGGTACTTAGAGATGACAAGGTGTCTTTACCATCAGGGTTTAGACAATTAACTTACCAGGCATAGCAGCATTATTTGCTAATAGTCAAAAACTGGAATCAACTCAGAAGTCCAGCATTAGTAGAAAAAATAAGTGTACAAGTAGGATGAATAAATGTGGTATATCCACAATATATGTGGAAGAGTTTACAGCGAAGAAAAAGAACAAAGTGCTACTATAGGCCATGGATTGAATGAATCTCCCAATGTCAAAGTTAAAAAGCCAGACACAAAAGAGTACATACTGCATAATTCCCATAGTGTAAAGTTCAAAATTAGTCAGGCTAACCTATGGTGACAGAAGTCAGAATAGCGGGGACATGGGTAATGACTGCAAGACTTCGGGGGTTCTGGGAAATGTATTTTGATGTGGTGGTATGGTTGCATGAGCAAAATTTTGTGACGATTTGATTTGTACACGAAGTATCTGTGCACTTTTCTATATGCATGTTACACATTATACTTAAATTAAAACATAAAAGCAAATAGTGAATATTCCTTGAGTGTGTGCATGTGAAATCATGTGTATGTGCTTCCAGAAACTCTAAAAGGCCCACCACAAGATATCAAGAGAGAGAAAATCTTGAGACAAAAATTGGAGTGATTTTTTTTTTTACTTTTTTCATACTTTTCTGTATTGTTTGCAACCGTATTTATTATGAGCATGTACTATTTTTATAATCAGAAAAAAATGGCTATTTTTATTTGAGGAATGAGAGAATTAAGGCAACATAAGAGCAAATAATCCTTAAGAACAAAGGAGGAAGGCTCCAAGTAAAGTATAGTGCTATATCATGGACACTCTGTAATTACCTGTAGAATAGATGTTTGACCCCATAAGGTTGTTTCATTAAACCAGGAAATTGAGATCCAGTGAGTACAAGTAAGAATTGAAACCTCATCTCCAATTACGGAAGAAAAGGTTAGTCTTCATGAAGGGATGTGTCCCTGGGGGGCACCCAGAGCCCAGGAATCTCTGTCCTAGTCTGGCCAGCTCTCTCTCACCATGAGAGGGGGGCTAGGGGCTTCCTGGGATGATAGCCTGACCCAGGTGCCCGGGCTGCGCTGCCAACACCAAAATCTTCAGAGGAATCATCACACTCGTGATTGTTTTCAAAGAGACTGCTGCGTGCCTGGCACTGTGTAGGTATTTAAGTAGGTAATCTAAATTTACTCTTCTCAATCGTCATGTAAAAGAAATCTTGATGGCTGCATTTTGCAGATGAGGAAGCAAGGTTCATCCAAGGTCCCACAGCTGGTCTGGCAAAATGAGGTGGAGGCTGGGACAGAGGTCCTGCCGTAAGGGTTTTAGAGGCACTGCCTATGACTCAGCATGGATCCAAATACAACCATGGATTTGTTTCCTGCCAAGCCCCAAGCCTGGGCAAGCACACCAAGTGCCTGACCTGCCTTTCTAGAGATCGTCATGCTCAAGTACCTGCCCTAGGTCCCAATGCCAACATCTCAAAGAGCCTCAGTGGTTGGGCCTGCAGGAAGAGAAGGCTTGGTTTGGTGGAACAGAATGGACAGGTCCCTTTCAGAACAGATACAGAAGTCAAGAGCACGTTCTCTCATTGTTATGATGGAAGGCTTCCTGGAGAAGGTGTCCAAATGAGGATGCCTAGAAAAAGCAGCTTATACTGTTATACATCCTTCCAAAATGGAAGCTGGGAGCACAAAGGATGCTGCCGGCTATCCCTCAGGAGCTACCTCCCCTGCCTTTCACATTAAATTTCTAACTTGGAAAGAGGACCCTGGATTCATCTGGAAGTTTTGAGCTGAGAGACACTCTGGGCTTTGAGTCCATCAGTTTTTAAACTGTGTCTTCTAAAACACTGGTATATCAGAACAGCCTCTGGAGCCACAGAGAACCCATCGAGGTAATGCTCCTTCCCACCCTGGCTTCCAAGGACACTCTCACCTCTCAATTATTAGATTTTATTTTATTTTATTAGATCAAACAGTGGGTCTTGGGGCACGTGGGTGGCTCAGTCGGTTGAGCATCTGACTTCAGCTCAGATCATGATCTCGTGGTTTGTGAGTTCGAACCCCACATCGGGCTCGCTGCTGTCAGCACAGAGCCCACTTCAGATCTTCTGTCCCCCTCTCTCTCTGCCCTTCCTCCTCCTCCTCCTCCTCCTCCTCCTCCTCCTCTCTCTCAAAACAAAAACAAAACAAAACAAAACAATGGATCTCAACCAGGAGCAATTTTGTACCCCTCCCCATTGCAGGAAACATTTGGCAATGTCTAACGACATTTTTTATTATTAAAACTTGGGGAATGCTACTGGCATCCAGTGAGTAGGGGCCAAGGATGCTACTGACCACTCTACTTAGAACAGACTTCCACAATTATCCACCCCCGTAGTCAATAGCGCTGAGGTTAAGAAACCCTGGGATAAACCATATGATACACTTGACATTTTTGACTTACAAAAGCAGTGATTTCACATGATTCATATTGGCTTTCTATAGCTTTCATTAAAAGAGGGTTCTAAAGTAGTCTTAAACATTGCCAACGATTAAATCCAAATCTCTGTTGCAAGACAGTCAGAATGTAGCTCAGAGAGAATAAGGGGATTTCCCAAGGTCACACAGCAAACAAGCATCGATCCAGACCTGAACATGGGCCCCCTTCACCTCTGTTAACCCTTTCTGCCACCACAGAAGCCTGGCCTCCACTGCAGGACAACCACAGGAAATGCTTCTTCCCTATTTGCTGCTCTAATGCTCTGCCCCAGGAGAAGTTGTTTCTGAGAGGGCTGCTTCCCACCAAAAACTTGGAGTGACATTCAACCAGAACTCAAAAGAAAATCTGTTTGCCTAAGAAAAAAGAAGAGGGGAACAAAAGAACCTTATCCCCAAACAGCCATGCAAAGTGAGGCCAGCTGCAGGGAATTAAGTGAGATTAATACCCTCTCGCGTTGATGAAGAGAGAAAAGGCATATGAGAAGCACATTGAGAATGACAAGGCTTTCCTATCAAAGAATAATAGCTTTGCTTCAGATGGACAGGGAACCTTTCACTCTGAAAGAATGAGCTCGGTGCCGTCCCATAATAAGGCCTGTGCAGGGGCCTGCAGGAGTGCAGGGGAACTTGTCCTCCAGGAACAATGCAATTGTGATGCCACAGCCTCTTCCAGAGGCTGAGGACACACAGCCTGTCGAAGAGCTCTGCTTTCCAGAGCTGGGAAGAATCTGGGAGATGGTCTGCGTGAAGCAGATTTGGGATGAGGAACAAGAGTCAAGCTTTCCCTCACCCTGCAACCAAAAGCTGGGGAGCTCTGTGGCATTTTGCGTGCCAACTTAACCTGCACATCCTCGTTTTAGTACTTTGACACTTAAACCCCATCCACCCACTGCCATGCCCAAGTTTTGTTCACTTTTCTAAAAAGTGCATCCAGGAAGCACTCATCTCATCTCACATCCCCATTGGATGATAGGGAAACTGAGGCACAAAGAGGGGAGAGGTTTGCCTGAGTCAGGAGAAGAGCTTCTCACCTCACCCCTACCCAAGCTAGGGTCCTTTCTCAGACAGAAAAGGAAAAAAAGCCAGCAGGCAGATACCTGTGGGCATCCTATTCAAAGTTTTTTTTGGTCATAGTTGTAAAAAAAAAAAAAAAAGAGAGAGAGCTACCCTATAAAGTTAAAATAAACCCCTACAAACACAAAATATCCTAAGCTACCCACCACAGAGTTTGGGAAGCAGATTCCCCATCCTTAGTGAGGAATCCTTCCCCTTACAAAATGCATTGAGCCTCAGGTATAGCTTCTCCAGATTTCCTATTTATCAAGGCCTCAATTATTTCCCCTGGTGCACTGAGTGCCCACAACAAAAACTGGAATCACTTTCCAAGACCTGAATTCCCTCATCTTCCTTCTGATGGTTTCCATGGCAAACACTTTCACCTTCCATTTTATATATAGAATTTAGGCCAACCCAAGGGCTCTTGAAAATGGTTTTTCTGACCCCACTAGTGTTGACCCTCTTTCCCTCTTATAAGTCAGTGGATTTTATTTTAATTTTAAGGTTTACAATTAAATTGTAGCTGTTCCAGGACTGTCTGTCAGCACGTGGCTTCAGCAGCCAGCCGCAGCCCAAATTCCTCATCCTTGTTCCTTTCAACACAGAATTATAGAAGCCTTGGCAAGGACTGTAATGAGGAACAGAAGAGTTTACTCTCAAATGAAGCCCTTCCCCTTTGATCTTGGCCTTTCTGATTGTGCCTTTGGCTGCTAAACACTGCTTTGATCCTTTGCCTGCCAGAAGCCACCAAAGATTTCCCACATCCTCTGCTCCATTTAGAATGAAACAGAAACTTTGCCACCTGGCAGGTCAGGACAGCCAGTGGTAGGGAATGAGAAACATGAACATCTACTTTCTAACAGTGACTGGACATTTGGGGAGGGTATGATCAATGGGGCCTGGAATGGACAGTAGAAATTTTCTTACATGCTGCCTTATGTCCAGTTTGGTTAAGCAGGAGGGCTGTCCTCCACCCTCAGGCGAGATGGCACAACTTCTTCACTGACCATTAGGACTGACCTCCTAGAAACCTGCCCACAGAAGACACGGACTGGCCTCCTAGAGACCTGCTCAATAGAAGACACAAAGCAAATGAAAGAAGAGATCACTTTGGTTTCTTCTCTCAGTCCTGACCAACATTCTGTGAAATCATTGTCTATTCAAACATTCCCAAGAAGATAGTCACAATATATAGGGTTATCAGTGGCATCATCCACAGCTGTCAGAGTCCTTAGCCCAGTGACTTTGAAGGGGACTCAAAGGATACAAAAGAGCAGTCCCTACCAGATACAACCTCATGCCCCTGCATTTATAATAAAACATGGAGAGTATCATCCAAATTTCCATCTCCACCTGTTACTTCAAGTGTCACCATTGGTCATTTCTTCTTTACAACACAAATACCTTGGGGGAGAATGAGTGGTGGTGAAGCTCAAGGCCCCCAGATGAGGGGGATGAGTTTTTCAGACAAGAAGAATCCAGGTCAATATAGAAGTAGTGAAAGAAGGGAATTGAGAGAGGAAGGATGAAATAAAGATATAAGAAGGAGGAGGTAACAAAGAATAACTGCTTCTTTCACAATTCTGACAAAAGGTCAGCCTGGGGAAGGTCATTTTACTCCTTCTACTCATCAGTCTTAATTGAGACTCCTTTGGATATAGATCCCTAAGCTGGACCTGTTTTAAAGGTTTGAGGGGAGAGAGAGAGAGAGAGAGAGAGAGAGAGAGAGAGAGAGAGAGAGAATAAAGGTATGAAGAGAAGTTGCAGACCTGCTGTATTCCCAGACCTGAAATAAGCAAAAAGTTCAACTATTGAAGCCTAAGAGGGGCAATGAACTCTGGGAGGCCAAAGCCAGGCTCTCAGACCTATATCTGAGCTAGGGAAAGGTATTCTTCCTGCCTAGGACTATGTCCCATTCTAAGCTATTTGACTGAAATGGGGCTGGACAGGCATAGAAACCCTGGCAACATGGACTTATCTGAGTGATTTGCTGGCTCAGTCACTTAGTTTGTAATATTCATATAGAATAAGACACCTACACACATAACTGATTATATAAGGCCTGAATCTAAAGGCCAAGAGAGCTGAATGGAAGCAACACACACACACACACGCACACACACACACACACACACACACACACACACACACACCAGACAGTGATGAGCACAGAGAGAAAAAAAGAAAACAAAAACTCTCACCAACAAATGTGAACTCACAAAACAATATCATGAAAAGGTAGGCAAGAAACAAGAGAATTTATACTAGCAGAGGAAGGAAAAAGGAGAAAACAAAGGAAACATTAACAAACAAAAGGAAGTAAAAGAAGAAAAAAGGAAAGCAGGTGAGGTAAATACAAGATTGCGAAAATAAAACCAAATATAATGGTAATCACAATAGATGTAAATGGCTTAAACTCACTTATTATAAGTCAGAGGTCATTAAAAAATGTTAGTGACATATATGTTTGCATATGTAATACAATGGAATATTCAGCCATGAGAAAGAAGGATATCTTGCCATTTGCAACAACATGGATGGACCTTGAGACATTATGCTAAGTGAGATAAGTCAGACAGAAAAAGACAAGTACTGTATGATATCACTTATTTTGGCATCTAAAAAAGTCAAACTCAAAAGGCATAGAGCAAAATGGTGGTTGCCTAGGGGATTGGGGGGTTGGATGATAAGACTGATGTTGTTTAAGGGTACAAACTTGCAGTGAGTAATAAATAAGCCACAGAGATCTAATTCCTTATATAATGAATTAGATAATAATATTGTACTACAATCATCAAACTTGCTAAGAGACTAAAACTTATTTATCTCAACCATTAAAAAAGAAAGACAATTATGTAACATGATAAAGGTGCTAAATATTGCTATAATGACAATCATATTACAATACATAAATGTATCAAATTAACACACTGTACACCTTACATTTACCTATTATATGTCAAATATATTCAATTAAAAAAAGTTGGAAGTCACCAGATTGCACTTAGCTTACAAAAGATATACCTGAAACAAAATAAGAAAAGTGTTGAAAATGAAAAGATAGAGAAGGTATTTCACAACAGTGAAATCAGACAAAATGGAATTTAAGTTGAAAAACATGAATAAGGATAAGGATGGGAACTCTATGATTAAAAAAAAATCCACTAAGATTTTAATGCAATCAAAAACTTGTAGGCACCCACTAACAAGCTTCAAAATATATAAAGCATAATGTGACACCCCCCCCCAATAAGGGAGAAAACAATGAGTTAACTGACAGAAAAATATGAGGAAGTTGAAAAAATCTATACTCATAGTGAGATGATTTGAACAACACAGTATTTGCTAAATAAGGGAACCCGATTATACTTGGTCACCCCAGAAAGAAACCTATCATGGCTTAAACTGAGGAATAGGAGGTTTCTGGATTTTAGTTAACCTGTGGAGATGAAGGGTTTGATCATGAGACGAGTCCAGCCCAACTCACTATGATTTCATTGGAATTTGGGGTCAAAGTACAAGTTAATAATGAAATGTGTCTGTGCTTGTGCTTTTTCTCTGTAACTCTCTTACTAGACCTGCCACGGATGATCACCCGGATAATGGAACATCTGAACTGAGTTGCAGTGAGTCAGCCAGTTATTGATGGCAGAGGAGGAAGAGAATTTATGAGCTTCATAGAAAATATCAGAAGGCCAGGGGAAAACACTTCATAAAGCACCAACTGTACATTAACTTTGAGATTATGGGCCTCCATTCCTCGGTTTCTCAGGGTAAAATCACTACCACCATCCCCACTACCAGTTATCGAGTGATTACGCAGGCACTGTGTAAGTTACATATATGCCTCTATTAATCTTCACAAAACCCATTTCAAGTAGGAGCTTTTACAACTATCCTCATTATACAGAAAAGGAGCTGAGGTTCAGAAAAATTCAGTGATTAGCCTATAGTGACACAGCTAATAAGTGACAGAATTGGGATTGAACCCAGGTTTGTTTGACTAAAGGACACTGTTTTCTTTCTTTTTTTTGGCCAATGAACTGAAAACACTCACCTGACACATAAAAATAACCGATCACTCATCCTTCAAATCTCAGGTCAGCTGTCCCTTTGCCCCCAGGCAGAAGTCAGCACTCATGTTTCTAGTTCATGCCTTCCCATAGATCACTCTAGAAGACAGTAAGCACCACAAGAGTGGCAAGTTGTCTTTCCTGCCCCGGATCCTCAACTCTTAGCACTATGTCTGACCCAAAGAGAGTAATCAGGACATTTTATTCAACTGAATTGAACGATTGGCAAAAAGAAGCCAAATTCTACCACACACAAGCACCATCCATGCAAACAGAGCCACTTGGCCATGTGAATGTTAAGTTTTAAAACCTTATTTTGCAAAACAGGTTGCTAGATGAGCCAGTGACCCAGGGAAAGCTCTTTCTCCTTTAGCTTCAGAGTGCTGCCCTGGACATCCATAGTGCCCCCAGACCCACCTTCCAGGCCTCATCATACAGGCAACTTCCTCTGCAGAACTATCATGGAATGGTTCTGAAGGTGTTGTCAAGGGAGGGGAGTTTTGTGGTTGGGGTCTTCTAATTCCCTGTTTTCCTTGTCTCCAGAATACTCTAGCACCCCACAAAAGATCTATAAATTTTATTTATTTTTCAAACCTTTTTTAAGTTTATTAATTTAGTTTGAGAGAGACAGAGACAGTATGAGTGAGGGAGGGGCAGAGAGAGAGGGAGAGAGAATCCCAAGCAGGCTCTGTGCTGAGTGCAGAGCCCGATATGGGCCTCGAATCTATGAAACTGTGATATCATCACCTGGGCTGAAATCAAGAGTCATACACTTAACCAACTAAGCCCCCAGGTGCCCCTATAAATTTTATTTTAGATATGATTCTTCCTCCCATGCCCAGATCAAGCCCCTATTTCTCCAGGACAGCTTCTCTACACTGGTTACTCTGGGCTCTGCAAGTTCTGGAATGTAGATAGGGTTGGAACTTAACGTTTAGCTGCTGACACAAAGCCCTACCTCCAATAAAGTACAAAGAATGAAATTATTAACTAAGAAGTGAGAGAAAAAGAAAGTTTTTAATTATTAATTGCCCAGAAAATCTCCTGATGCTTCAAACATGCTATCTCATTTAATCATTGCAACATGTACCCAGGAAGTATTAGTGATTCCATGTTACCTGTGAGAACACTGAAACCCAGAGAAGGCAAGCCCCTTGTGAAGTTCACAGAGAGATACAGTGACTGACAGGATTTGAATCCAAGTATGTCTGCCTCTAGGGGCCTGGAATCTCAAATAATATGGGCAGTATGTTTTACAAACTCGGCTGCAGATGGTCAGTGCTGGTGACCCTCTGAGTATCACATACTCCATGGGCACCAGAAAGATGCTTAAGCTTAAACAAGAAAGATTCTTACTGAGATCCCCTGTTTCCTGGCAAGAGCATTTGAGGAGAGGGATGTTGATTGATGCGGGTTGTAATAATACTTATTTGTCTGCAATTACTCCTTGAATCCCAGCCAAAATGGGCCACACTGAGCTGCAGCTGTACAAGATGTCTGGATTCTCCCACACAGCAAAGAGTCGGGAACAGGGTGGTCAGGAAAGGAGCTGAGTGGGGGCAGAAAGACATCTCCATTCAATGAATATTTATTGCAGCCTTGCTCTACACCAGACCTGGGTGGGGAAGGGAGAGGGAAAGCATGAACTTGAACAAAAATGCAGCTTCTTTATATATCAATTAATTGTTTACTTACAAAGTGCAAAAATTAAAAAAAAAAAAGAGTGGTTTCTTCCCTTGTGGGAAATAACAAGCACACGAACAAAACCCAGCAACGTGATGTGACTGACACCATAATCAGGGTGTGCTGGGGGAGCTTAAAGAAAGTTGCTCCCCAGGAGGTAGGGAAGACTTTCTAGAAGAGGTGACTTTTAAGCTAGGTCTTGCCGGCTAGGGTTTGTATGGTTGTCCATCAGGTGAATGAGAAGCTGAGAAGTGGGGAGGCAGTCCAGGCATGGCGGGCAGCCTGCAGAAAGGCTGGGGGCACGAATGTGCGCCATATGCAATAAGTTCTGGCGTCTGATACATCCGCCGTCCTGTCACATGCTGGTGTACAGACCTTAGGCCGGTTCTTTTCTTTGTGCCTCAGTTGCCTCTTGTGAAATGGGGAGAAAACATAGTTCCTACCCATAGGGTTGCCACAAAGATTAAATGCTATTATATGTGTAATGCTTAAAAGAGTTCCTGGCACATACAGATACTCAACAAAAAGCTAGTTAATTTTAATTTTGTTATTAACATGATGATGATGATGATGGTGTTGATGACGATGACGATGGAAGATAGTAATGAAAAATGAGGTGAGATCCAAATTATTGACAGCTTCAAATGCTATGTGTGGGAAAGAATGGACAATTCCATTCTCCAGCTCCAGAATGACAGTGCAGCAGACAGAAGAGTTTTAGACTCAGCGCAGTGATTCCACGCTTATTACTTTCAGGTGAGCCCCCCCCCCCCCAGCCTTGGTGAAGGTATTGCTCTGAGACATGGCAAGGCCAGCTCACTCACTGCAGGGATTCTTGGAGCAGGGTGGAGAGACATGAGCTCAACCTGGCATCCAGTGCCTGTCACTGTCCCTCATGTGCATGCTGTGTGGGACTTGCGAGGACATCTCCAGGCCTCCTGGGATTTGAGGCACATCGTAATCCACCAGGGACAGTCCGTATCTCTTATTTATGCCCCACTCACTGGGCTTCTTCATCCGCACTCACTCCCCAAAGCTCCTGGGACGTGAATATGGATACTCCCAGCCCATGAAGTGTTGACCGAATGGCCTCCTGTCTAGCCTGGGCATTGGGTAACCGTCCCCTCCCTTCCCTTCCCTGCCTGGTTCCTTGCCAATTTTCCTCCTCCCTCAGCACCCTGCATTCACCCCTGGAATTAGCTTAACTCTCCTGCTCCATTCCTACTCCTTCAGAGCAGGGGGCCTCTGCTGTGTTCACTGCTCCCCCTAAACACTCCAGCTTCTTGTTCCTGCCCGAATCCTCTGGGTCAGCATCCCATGGACATTTCTTGTTCATAGTGCCCTCTCTATTATAGTCCACACTGATCTTTCCTTTCTTTTTTTAAAAAATACAATTTATTTTTGAGAGAGAGAGACAGACAGACAGACAGAACCAGTGGGGGAGGGGCAGAGAGAGATGGGGACAGAGGATCTGAAGCAGGCTCTGTGCCGAGAGCAGAGAGCCCGATGTGGGGCTCACAAACCGTGAGATCATGACCTGAGCCGAAGTCAGACGCTTAACCCACTGAGCCACCCAGGTGTCCCCGATCTTTCCTTTCTTGCTTTTGGTATATTCAGATGGGCCCCAAGCCCCGCAGTTTAGTCCATCTTATGTCTTGTATTGGCCATAAGTACCCTGGCCTGTGGCTCTTACTCTCCAGAGACAGGGTGCTTCACGGAGCCTCCTATGTCTCCATCTTCCCTGGGCACAGGGAATTAGTACTAGCTACAGAGAGACCCTCCTTTTGCCCTCAGTTCTAAAGGCTGCACCCCTTCTTTTCTCCCCATTCCACACATATTTCCCAAAGAGAACAAAGAAAGCTGCTCTTATTTTCTCAAAGAGAATAAAATGCCAGGAAAATCTAGAATGGGGTGGAAATGCCCCATGTTCACAGACATGAGTTGGTGGTGGCATTGGCAACAAGCAGGCAAGCGTGAGTTTGAGTTACCTGCATTTGGATCAAGGCCGTACAGTCCACTCGCCTAAGAGACACTGCCCTCTGCTCTTTCTCCCAGCCTTGGGGATGACTGGGGCTCTGGGAGGCTGGGTGGACTGCCTCATTCTTTCCTATTTGTCCCCAATCCATGGGGGTAGGGGGGGAGGGCTGGACTCTTCTCTACACCCCCTTTCCCACAGAGAATGGGGGCGACATGGGCTTGCTAATTTTAACCCACTCCTCGCAGTCATCATCAAATCCAACCCATGCTTAGAGGTTAAAATAAAACCTGAAGTAAAGCAGGACTGACTGCAGTCAGACACCAGGAAGAACTCCCAGCTAACAGGCACCAAGCAGCCCACTCCTTAAATGCACAGTGCAGCTTAACCCAGCATCCACTGGTGGAGACCACACGGCAGTGCTGTGAGCCAGGTACCTGCTTGCCCCATACCTCACGGAAGAGCTCCCCAGGGCTCAGCCAGGGTGCCCTCCACCCCAGCCGACAGTGCTCAGCTTCAATTCACCTCCGCCAAGAAGACTCCTGTGACTGTGCTGGTCTATACTCATCTGCCCTTCTCTGAGGACCTACGTCATTTTCTCCCCAAATCCCAGCGGTGCCATGTGACGCACGCTCCGTTGAGATACTTGTGCTCCTTAGCATTAACCTTGCTTTCCTGACCGTGACGTAACCTCCACGAATGTCGCATGGAGTCTAGGAGCTTAGAGGGATTACATAAAACTGAGACTTCCTAATATGCATAGCATTTGGAAATTGAATTGGCTAGGGTAAAAGTCGAGCTGCAAAAAAACAATCCTCACTACGTGGCCTGAAGAACACAGAAGTTTATTTCTCTTTCAGCTGCTGCTCTCTTGCTGTGCCACATCCACTCAGATCCCCTTATCATCGCCATGCCCACCAGCCTGGCTTCTGATGGCAAAGGGCTGCCCTCGGGCTGGAGGCGTTCACTCTGCCCACGGGCACACAGGAGACTGGAAGAGTGGTCCAGGGATCAAGGGGGTGGGGGGCAACATGGCCCAGTTCCTTCACCCTCGGCTATCTCTGAAGCTCCTGGCCTACTCTGTTTTGCAGAGCTTCTCCAGGGAAGTAAGCTCTTGTCACCTGCTGAGGTGGCTGGCCTTTATTGGCTACCTTCTCTTCCTTTTGTCGCCTCCCCACTCACCTGCCAGTGCTCTTGCCCTCCCCCAAGCAAACAAACCACACGTGCTCAGTCCTCTTCTTAGAACAGCGACCCAGGGTCCTTTGATCTTGTTGCTCTCCTTGCTCCCCTACCCCAAGCAGATCGTCCTGCTCCGCAGGGTCAAAGTGGTGTCACGGGCCTATCCATGCCCTGGACTCCAGAAAGGAAAGGAGAAAGGACATCCAGGGAAGCAATTTCTTCTAAATGAGGGAGGTAGAAATTGCAGCCGTCCCTTCCTTTCACGTGTCCTTGTTGAGAACTTAGCTGCAAGGGAGGCTGGAAATGTGCCCAGCATGAAGTGTTAATATGCATGAAGGGAAATAATTGCAGCAGATGCTTTACAGGTTCTGCTGCCCATTTACCGGGCCCCAAAGTGAAGGCGTCCTGCTGCGTACCTTCCCTGCTCTGCCTTGCTGAATGCCCACAACACAAAATGAGCCCATTACTGCCGTCGTTCGCAGATTGAGACTGTACTGACAAGTTCAGCATCTCACCTAAGTCACACATGAGCTTTAAGGGGCAAAGTTGGGCTCCAAACCGACGTCTGGCTCGTGGGTTTTTCTACTCTGTGGTTCTTCTGCTTTTTATCCCTATCCGTGAATTATGATCTGGCTCAATATCCTTACTTTGAAGATAACAAAACTGGGGGACACAGAAGGGCAGAGACTCACCCCAAATCACTCAGAGAGCAAAAACCTAGGGGTTCTGGCCACCAGTTGGCTACTTCATCCATGAATCCTGCTCTGGGCTGATGACCTCCAAACAGCTCCTGCTGTGACTCAGACCAGTGCCTGTGGGGCTGCTGAGAAGAAGGATATGTATCCTTTGGATTCACTGAGTCCAGATCCCAGCCCTAAATCACAATAGCATCTAAATTTCTAAATAGAAAATCCACCAGTCAGGGTGGCAGTGATGGCCCGTTGTCTCTTGTTACCTGTATAGCATCTCCCGTACTTTGCCCACAGGCCTTGAACCAGCTCCCTGGCCTCTCCCAGAAAGCAAGGAGTGCTTATTCCCTTGGGCCTGGCTGTTCGCATGCAGGAGTTAGACAGTGGAGAGGGATGGGGCCATCAGGGTCCCCAGATCCTCCATGAAGTCATCCCCTTGCTGTCGTCAGTGTCAGTTGCCTAGCAACTGCCTTTGGCAGATGGTGGCACGGAGAGCATGCCAATCTCTCCCACAGCTAAAAATACATTCCGACGACAACGGGTCTATTTTAAAAGATACAATGCGCTCCCAATGTCTCCCTTGAATGTGAAGAACTGTGCTGTGCCGGGTCTCTCTGGGGTTCTGATTTCGTCTGACAGGGCGGAAGGGAGCATTCGAGGAAAGGAACCCAAAGCCAGGCACCACGGGGTGCGGAGAAAATCATTATGGAGGAGGAGGGAGGAGAGGAAGAAGAGGAGAGATAAGAATGAGCTGGGAAGTAAATATAGTCGGCAGCACATCCTCTTATTTGGCCATATTTTTTTTATCTCCACGGGAGGGTGGGGTTAGGAATCACAGAATGGCAGAAACCTAGAGCTGGAAGGGACCCAATCTCATTTCCCAGTTGGGAGAGCAGAGGCCCTGAGAGGATGAGATGAGAAGAGCTGGCACTTTGTCCTTGTTCAGGGTGCAAGGGCTAGGGTTCCAGATGTGGGCATGGCACCTTGGACCCTCTAACTCCTCCCACATCTCTATCAGCAAGTTGATCACATGACACCTCACCAGCTTAGCTCTCTGTCAACCACCATGATGGTACAAAGGAAGTAGAGATTCTACTCGTGCATGCATTTAGCCATTCATTTATTCAATAAATATTTACTAGGCACCTACTGCCACACTGCCAAGCTTTGAAGATACAGCGGGGGATAATTACATATGGCCCCCACCTCCTGTTGCTTGTGGTCCAACAGGTGAGACGGGCACTAAACAGGTAAGCACAGGGTGCCCCATGCTACACACACTGAAGCCAGATCTGGTCGAAGCCTACTCGTGAGCTCTGCAACCAAAGGATATTAGTAGGGCCGCAAGATAAAATACAGGAGGCCCAGTTAAATTTGCATGTCAGATGAACTACAATGTTTTCAAAATATAAGTATAACCCCAACACTGCCTTATCTCAGGTTCAAGTTTAACTGGACCTCCGATGTTTTTATTTGTTAAATCTGGCAACCTCACACTTAATATCATGATTGTTTGGTTTCCTCATCTATAAAATGGGGAAAGTAGTATCTACTCATAGGGGTTGTTGTGTGGATTAAACGAGAAAACTTGTATATTAATGACTGGCAGATAAATATTCTTCCTTCTTCTCTCTCATAAGACTTACCTGGGATTTTGCCCTGCCCAACGTGTTCGTCATCCTCCCCCCAGGGTCTGGGTGAGGATAACCCTGCGAGGCCCAAAGGCTCAGTTGGGGGATGAGGGAAATCTGCAGGTTGACAACTGGGTTGCCAAAGGAACTAGGAATCAAACAAACTTTGCTTGGAGTGCTGGTCAGGGTCAACAGTTCTCCATTGCCTGGGGTGCTTGTTAAAAATATAGATGTCAGGGCTCTCTGCAAGATTTAATGAATCAGAATGTCTAGGGAAGAATGTGCCTTTTCAACAAAATCCCCAGAAACTCCCTGGACTCAAGAGTTTGAGAACCCCTGGCTTGGCACGTGAAGAGGGACTGCTGTCCATGCTGAGACGCAGACACCAAAGCCTGCACTGACATACGGGATCCTGGCAATCCTGGGTCCTGGAACTGAAAAGGGACATTAGTGGGAAACTGGGTGAAATCTGAAGAAACATTAGTAGTTTAGTTAATGGGTATTGTACCCATGTTAATTTCTTGGTTTTGATCACTGTACCATAGTAACATAAGATGTTAACATGAGGGAAAACTCAGTGAAGGGTATATGGGAACTCTCTGTACTGTCATCACAACTCTTGTGTAAATCTCAAATTATTTCTAAATAAAAATTTTTTTAAAAAAGCTTATTTTGACTCAAAGCCTGCCTTGCACCTTTCCCCGGCACAAAGGTGCATCAGAAGGCCCAGCCCGCAGGCTGGCTGGACTCTAAACCAGCATTAGTTAAGCAAATACTGGTAGCTGAGAGCCTCCCCATCCCCCACCCAAAACACCAGGTTCTGGGGAAGCATTGCTCCTCTTTCCTGCCACTCACACTGGGGCTTAAATGTCAACCTCAATGAATTACATTTTAATCTATGTTATCAACCTGGCCAAGGCCCTAATTGGATGCCAGGCACACCCGCTGAAGGGCATGCATAATTCATTAACTGGGAGGCCACTAAAGCCTTTCATCATGGGCCAGGGAAGGAGGAGGGAGAGAAGGAGAAGAGGAGAAGGAGGGAGAGAGGGGCAGGGAGGGGTATGAGTTGGAAAAGGAGGGCAAGCGGGTGGGTTGGAGGGGAGATGAGAGAAGGGACCTGGAATAATCTTCCCAGACTTTAAGTTTAAAAACTCAGTGGGCACTCTCTAAGCCTCGGCCCCAGGGCCACCTCCTCCAGAAAGCCTTCATTCTTTACCCACCCACTCCCAACCCCCTGTAGCAAGCTCAGGCCCTCCTTCTCTTACTCTCCCACAGCACAGGATGTACCTCTGTCATACATGACTAATCACAAGGTCCTATAATGTTTATTTAAACATGTGCCTCCCCCTGGACCTTGAATCCGCTCCTTTTGGGGTAACGTCTCACTCGATGACAGATCACTCCTGCCTGGCAGACTCTGCACACAGTAAGGGTCTGTCAAATGACTGATTTTCACTCAAATTTCTAGCTCAGGCCAAACAAAGAAATGATCTTAGCGAACGAACATGTCCACTGGAGCTCCCCAGCTGTGCTACCAAACTTGCTCCTGTTCCTCAAAGCCACCATCCATTCTGCCCAACCCCTGTCATCTTCTGTCATCATCTCCCAAAGCCAAGAACCAGAGAGGGAAGCAAACACAGCGATAGTAGAACCGAAAGGGGGAGTCCCCATTTGTTTGGGCATGCCTCATGCTACACAGCTAAGCACGGAACACCCCCACCTTCCTCAGTCCTGTCCATGTGAGCTCCTGCTCCACTCAAACGGCCTTGTCCAGGTTGCTAACCAAATCCACGTGGTCAAAGCCAACAGGCACTTCTCTGCCTTCACCTTGACTGACTTGTAGCAGCATTGAGCTCCCCCACTTCCTTGATACATGACCTTCTCTTGATTCCTGATACCACACCCTTCTGTTTTTCCTCCTTCCACGTTAGCCACCTGGTGTCCACTTGCTTTGCTGAATCTCCCGCATTTGTCTGACCACTGAATGGTGGGAATCCCCAAGGCTCACTCCTCAGACCTCTGCTCTTCTCTGACTACTGTTTCTACTTAACATTATTCCATTCCGTGGCTTTAAATGCCATCAAACACTAATGGTTCCTAAACAAACACATCCATCCTTGACCTTCCCCTTAAGCTTCAAGCATAAATATCCACTTTGGTGTCTACAGCTATCTATTGCTGCGTAACAAACTACCCCCAAATGTAACAGTTTGAAAAAATAAACATGTTATCTCAAGTTTCTGTGAGTCAGGAATCTGGATGCCACTTACCTGGGTGCTTCTGGCTGATGTTCTCAAGCTGCCAGTGGGGGCTGCAGTCTCATCAGAAGGTGTGATGCGGGAGGTTCTGCTTCCAAGTTCACTCACATGGCTGTTCCATGGGAGTCTCTCCATAAACTCACAACATGGCAGCTGCCTTGTTTCAGAGAAAGTGAGCAAGAGGACAAGGAGGAGTACCCAAGACAGAAGCCAGGGTCTTTTTGTAACCTGATCTCAGGAGTGACATTCCATCCTCTTTGCCCAATTCTGTTTGTTGGAAGTGAGTCACTAAATCCAGCCCACCCCAAGGGGAGAAGATCACACAGGGCATGAAGAGCAGGATCATTGATGGCCATCTTAAATAGGCATCTCTAATTAAACGTGTCCATGAAAGAACTCCTAACATTTCCCACCCCAGACTTGCTCCTCTCCATATTTTCTCTATCTTAGTAACTAGTGCACTAGCATCGGAATGGAGTGTACTATCAATTTGGATAAGCTGGAACTACATCCCCCAGAATCTCCTTAGTGCATGGTTCTGGGATAGAGTTGGCCAAAGAGGGAACCGGCACAGGATTTGGAGGAAGGAAGTGAAGCATCAGTCATTATTGTTGAAAGATCGTGTAAGTCACATATACTGCTGAGCAGACAGAGGTACCTGGAGACTTGCAGTTTGTCCATATCTCCTCTGCTTTGTGTCCAGCTTATCTTCCTAACTGCTGGCCAACAACTGACCAACAGCTACTCCAGGCCCACGTCCAGATGTGTGGCTGTGGCCCCAGGGAGGTGGTAGATTCCCAGAGGCAACAGCACCCCAGAGCCCTCTCCATGAGTCTCCTCATGGCCTCATCTTGCTAGCTGGATATGCTTGATTTCTTGGATGTCCCACTGCTCCAATGTATTCACCTACACAGGGGCTTCAGGACTGTTGTTGGCTCTTTCTCTGACCCTTCAATTCACCCTTCCCCTTCCAAACTTCACTGCCCCAGGATCTCCCGTTATAAGACAATGAATTCTTATAATGAATGCTTTATCCCATATTGCTGTCTCCTTTTGCTCTCAGTTGAAGTGTCACCTCCTCAGACAGGCCTTTCCTAAATTCACCACCCTGTCCATGTTCTAATTTCTCAGACCATCAGATTCTGAATGAGATCATTATTAGCCAACCTTACCACTTTACTATGTCTCATCTGCACAATATTGTGTAATTGTGCTGCCATGGATACTTCCGCAAAAAGGGCATATTTATACCTACTTTTTTGATGGGGAAATGAAAGCACAAAGAGGTGATGTGATCTTCCCGTGATCCCACAGAGTAAGCCATGAAACAGATGGTAAAAGGGGGATCAGAACCCAGTGCTGCCTGACTTCTCTTCATCACATATAACACCTCCCTGTGCCTGAAGCTGGCATTGGGAGAGCTTCTCTACATCTGGCTCAGTGTCTTTATCACTAGTACCTCACACTGGTTGTGAGCACTGAGCGTTTACTCAGTACTGTGACGTGCCTGCCCCAACAGATCTCAAGAGCCATCTCCCCTGGGGAGGATCTGGAGTAGAATCGAGGATGCTCAGGATTCTTTTGAGCCGAGGATCCATGTGTCCTCTCCAAGACTAGGTGGCAGATTTCATTCTGGACGCTGAGCAGTGCCCTGCCGGGGCCTCTTTCTACCCCACCCCTCTCTCAGCTCACAGTCTCAGGTGGGCTGGTGACCCATCTCTCAACCCCACACAAAATCAACAACACAAGGCACCAGGCCACAGACCAAACCTGCAGCTGGGCCGTGTTTATTACAGAGGCCAGGCGACTCCCAGGCAGCAGGCCTCCCCTCTTCACGGCCCTCACCCGCTTGCAGGCAACTATATCTTATGTTCGCCTGCAGTAGGGCTGGGCTGTGTCAGGCCTTCAAGGAGCGTCATTTGGAGCTCTTCTGAGGTTTATGCAACTCAGAAGCTATGCAGTCGGAGAAACAGACTTGTAATCCAGCAAGTCAAAGGGCCACAGAGAAGCCAGTGTCACTATGATTAGTTTCATCTCCAGCGCCTGCTGGGTAAAGCCCAACATCCTCGCCTACTGTCAGAGCTCTCTGAGGTCTGTCTTCAGCCAGGACTCACTGTACAAATGCTCTGATCCTCCCTCTCCCTGGAAGACATGGGCCCTTTTGCCCCTTTGACTCAGCTCAGAGCACTGTCCCCCTTCCTGGTGACCTCTCCTTACCCCTTTACTGCCTCATACCCTTGCCCAGAGGTACAGGTCAAAAACAACCATTAACCACATAATTGTTAAGCAACATTTGTGCATTATCTTCTTTTTTTTTTAATTTTTTAATGTTTATTTTTGAGACAGAGAGAGAGCACAAGCAGGGGAGAGGCAGAGAGAGGGGGAGATATGGAATCTGAAGCAGACTCCAGGCTCCAATTTGCCAGTACACAGCCCAATGGCAGAGCTCGAACTCATGAACCGTGAGATTATGACCTGAACTGAAGTTGGACGCTTAACCAACTGAGCCACCCAGGTGCCCCATGAATTATCTTCTTTTAAGATTTAGAAAAATCACTACTTTTTAATCAATTTATACTTTCCAAAAATGTTTTCCCATCTGCTGTTGATCGATCAAAAGCTATTAGGTGGGCTGAACATAAAGCAGCTCCACTGTAGAGTTGTGGAAATAACCATACCTGGCAAATTTTGAGCTCTTCCTTTTTGCCTAGAGGTGTGCCAAGCGCTTTCTGTGAGCTGAATACACTGACTTCTTTCAAAAGTCCTGGGAGGTAGCTATTGCTATTATCCTCATCCTCCAGAAGAGAAAACTGAGGGTCAGAGATATTTTAAAACACCCCTATTCATTGCCCCTCATCATATTAAGTAGCAAAGCCAGAATTTGAACCTTGGTCACCAACTCCAGTCAATTGCTCAGTCACACCCAGTCACAAAGGAAGGCCCAGGGAGGTGAAGAGACTTGTCCTGCACTTTCATACAAATACTTCTTAAATTTTAATATGCATGGAAATCACCTGGGGGTCTAGCTAAAATGTATTACAATGAAGATTTTGATTCTGTAGGTCTGGGAAGGGCCCAAGATTCTGCATCTCTAACAAGCCCCCAAGCAATGCTAACACTGAGTGTGGTGAGGTTCTATACCACGCTGCATCTGGAAAGTACCTGCCACCCACTCACTGACGTCAGATCCTCCCGGGTAGGTAAGTTCTTGTACTGAGCACAGACCACCCTTGCCATTGCAAGTAACTGAAAACCCAATTCAAACACTGGTTTAAGACAAAAAAGTAATTTATTGGTTAATGTAACTGGAAGTCCTGGCTTCAGGCAAGGCTGTATCTAGATGCTCTGATGATGTATGAGGACCTGGTTTTTCAAAACTGCTCAGTTTGCACTTCATGTTGGCTTCATTCCCAGGCTCTACATAGTGATACGAAGGCTGCCAGAGGAATGAAGACACGGTGGGATGGTCCTGACAAGCTGGAACTTTCTCCTACATGGCAGGCTCCAAGTGTCTCATCACCCCACGCCCGACCTGGGTGTCCTTAAAGTCTGAGCGGGCTCGTGATGCCAATGCCACCAGGCGGATTTGCTAAGGAGAGGATAGAGATGAAGTGACCACACCCTGATGTGTTGTAGTACATTTTCAAATTCCCTGGGTTATTCTATTCTTCCTTAACTGTGGCAATTTGGTCCCAATTCTTCATTCCCCTGCAGCAATGTTATATATCTACATCTTTGCCATAGCTCCATAGTGGGTGGGGTGAAACCTGCAGAGGCTGGAAACCAGCTTGCCCAGTTTGGCTTACTGTCTTGTGCCACGGTGGCCATAGAGTAGAGCACACATCCTGAGCGTGTCCCCAGTGGCTGCTGGCCTATGGAAGACGAGACATGTGGAATGAGTCTGTACCCAATCTGCAGCCTAGAGCCTGGGGCCCAGCCTAGCCCAGCTGAGAGGCAGCTGATCTGCAAGACTGTGAGCAAGAGAATAAATGATTGCTGTGTCAAGTCACTGAGACTGAGTTGGGGTTGTTTTGTCACACAGCATCACGGTAGCAGTAGCTAATACACCAGCTTAATAATTCACCCTCAAAAATGGGACAATAAATTCTTTTCCTTTTGAGCTCCCCAAGCAGTACCTCGTGTCCACTCAGGTAGAAAAACAACAAGACTCCTCCATTCTAATTTCTCAATATGACAGATCGGGAAACTGAAGCTCAGAGAAACAAGAGCTTTGTTTAACATCACACTGAGTAGGTAGGCCAGCAGGCAGAAGTAGAACAGCCTGCTGACTTCTGAGCCAGTGTCTTTCCCCTATCCCCTCCGCCCCTCTTATTTCTTTATTCAGAGCCTCGGAAAACATTCTCGTGACCTGCACTGTCCTGACAAGCATGACCTCAAGACTCAGAGGTCCCACGGGACTCTGGCCTTGCATCAGGGAATGACTTTTGAAGGCCCATGCACTCAAGGCCCTCTGTGGATGTCCAAGCTCTGCTTTCCAGCCACAGCCTGCAGGACCACAGAGGTAGGTTATGTTCAAAGTCTGGGTACAATCTCAGATCTCAGTGACACAAGCAGGTCCACCTGCCCATGGGGTCTCAGGGCCTGTGGCTGGAGGGTTTCACACAGACCACATGAGAGAAGTCATAGCCAGGACCAGGGCTCACATGTGGGGTACTGGGGAGGAGAGTGGGTCAGAGTGGGCATTGGAAGGGAGCAGAGAGGGGCCCATCTGCTCCTGAGGACCACCTGGGATCAACCCTAAGGCAAGGCCAAGTCCAACCGTAAGGCGCTTCCTACTTTCAGAGAAAATGGTTCTCCAGCAGCCTTGCTGAGGGAAGTGGGCACTTGGCTCACAGGCCTGGTTGGCAGGGATGCAGCGCAGATGGGCTGCTGACAGCATCCCCCTCTTGCCCCCTCCTCAGACAACTCCAAAGGGGGAGTGAGCCGCAGGCTTGCCCGCACCATCTCCTTCCACGCCACATTCACACAATCTGGCAGCATCTCTCACGTAAACCCCACCCCCACTGATCTCTCCCGACCACGCTGGCCCTGCAGGTCCCCAGCCCCAACTAGCCTCAGTTACCACCTCAAAATCAGGGCTGGGACTAGGGTGACGTGGATGAGGCACAAAATTTAGGTAGGTGCCAAAATTACTCAGCAAACAAGACAAATAATATTTTCACGCAATATTTTTAAAAATCAAAATTAATGCAAAAAATATGCATGATAAGCAAATATCAAAAATTTATACAAAAGACAGTTTTGGACAGGTGGGGTTTGGGTTAAGGCAAATTAAGGCCTCATCCTACAAGTACAGGGATAGATGCCTTCATTAAAAAATTTTTGGTATTTCGTCCATAATGGATTTTTTTGCATTATTAAAAAAATTTTTAATACTGCATTAAAATATTTATTCTAATTACTGATTTTTGGCCCCCACTTAAATTCTTTTTTTTTTTTTGAGAGACAGCATGTGAGTGAGGGAAAGGGGCAGAGGAAAGAGAGAGAAAATCTTAAGCAGATTCCACACTCAGTGCAGAGCCCAACACAGGGCTTGATCCCACGACCCTGGGATCATGAACTGAGCCGAAATCAAGAGTCAGATGCTCAAATGATTGCACCACCCAGATGCCCCTTAAATCTTCATCCAAGGCAAGCACCTCACCTTCCTCATCTTGGTCCTGGTCCTACAAACCCAAATGTGGTCACTCACCCTCCTCAGTCCTAGCAGTGTTGTCAATATTGTCAAGATACAAACAAAACTCTTCTAAGTCCTCATGATTGGATCTCTGCCCACTGTTCCATCCTAACCACTGGTAGCCAGCTGGAACACACCCATATGGCCATAGGGGTTGTTAAAATATTGGAATACTTCCTAATCCAAAGCACCAGCACCTCACTCCAAGGGTCCCCTGTCATCCTAGCTCCTCTCACAGGATCCTGTCAGAACCTCCCACAATCCAGCAACCAAAGGATCAATGCCTGACCAACTCAGGACCCCCAGATCTTGCCCAAGCAATATTCTCAATAGCCACCTGTCTGGCCTCATCCTATGCCATGTTTAATAAACCTAGTGGGGACAATTATTCAAATTACAGTCCCCTCCTCACACTACACACAAACATGCATTCCAGCCAAAGCAAGACCTAAATATACACCTAAACAAAAACTGACCCTAAAAGCTTTTGCAAATACATTTAGGAAGTTTTTAAAAATCTTGGCTGGGAAAAGGCTTCCTGAGCAAAATACAATGCCATATTGGAAAACTGGGAGAAAGTGTTTGCAAGAAATAACAGATAACACCATAATATGTAAAGAGCTCCTATCAATCAATGAAATGACAAAGAACCCCTCCCCCTCAAAAAATGGGCAAAGCATATGAATGGGCAATACACAGAAGAGGAAATAAAGACGGTCAATAAACACAAGTAAAGTTGTTTAATTTTGCCAGAACTCAAGGAATATAATTAAAATAACAATGAGATCATTGTAACTCAGTCACCAAAAGGGTAAAAAATTGTGACTACTCAGCATTGGCAAATAAGGATGTAGTGAAACAAGTACTCTGTTGGGGAGTAAAAGTGATGTAAAAATTTTTTTTGAAGGGATAATTTGGCAATATTTAAGGGTTTTAGAGGAGAAAGGGAACACTCGCTGTGTTCTTATCCTATCTATAAATTCCCTTAGCCCTGGAGAGGGGGCAAGGCCATGATCACCAATGTGGATACCCCATAAAGAAAAGATAAGAGAGCCATGGGGGAAGAAAAGCCCAGGACGCTAATGGGTAGCAAACACAGAGTCTTCAATCAGAGGTCTTTTACCTCACCGTGATGCCCAAAATGAGCTAGCCCAAGACTACAAGACACTTGGGTCAGTCGATAACTGCTCACTGCTTCTAGGTCAAGTCCCAGCTCCTTAGTATGACATACCAGTCCTTGCTCTCTCTCTACCTTCATTCCCTATTGCTCCAACTCATATTCCACATCACGGCCATTTCTGGACTGAGCCCACCATATTCCACCTCATGCATTCCACCCCTATCCTCTAAAATGCCCTTTTCTTAATTTTCATCAGGACAGTAGTCCCCAGTCCTTCAGGGCCTGCCTCAGGCATTCCTTCCTCCAGGAAACCCTTCCAACTTCCCCTTAGATTGGGAGGTGCCCTGGCCTCTCACTCAGAGCTCTTAGTGGCCTGCTTCCTTACTCTGCCATGGGCTTCTGGAGGACAGAGACCTTGCCCTGGGCACCTCTGATCTCTGATGCTGAATCATAGGACAGCAATGGAGTATCTACTACTTGTGAAATACGTATCAGACCCAGGCACTATAGTGATGAATAGAGGTCCCTGTTCTTGTGAAGTTTACTTCAAATGGGAGAGACAGAGGAGATGTTTTAATTAGTTCATTAAAGGATGGATTGTTATTAGTGTTTCAAATAAATAGAGAATAGTTGGGCAGCTGTAGATAGAGTCATCAAGGAGGCCTCTCTGAGGAAGCGGCATCTTAGGTGAGACCTGAAGGGTGAGAAGCCAGCTGTGAGTGAGCCAGGCAAAGGAAATGATGAGGGCAAAGCCTTTGCGATCAGGATCACATATTGACTGGAGGGCAAACACAACTGTAATGGGATGCCACTGAAGAGCTCTGACTTCTAATCCCTCTGGCTGCTATGTGAGAAATGGATTTCAGGGATGTCAGTGCAGAAGTAGGGACACTAGGTGGCCTTTCCACTAAATGCAGTAACAATGGTGGATGTTCAGGTAGAAGTAGAGAAGTAAAATTGTATTAGGGAAAGATCTGAAATCTCAGTGGTTAATTAACACTCAGCACATGTACATATAGTTTATTTCTTGCCCACACAAAAGATCAATGTGGGTAGGGCAGCCCTTCATCTTGGAGCCTGGAACATGTGGCCTCCAATGTATCGTGTCAGGGAAAGAGAGAGGCAAAGGAGGCACACCGTTCTTTACTGCCTTGCCCAAGAAGTGCCTTGTGTCACCTCTGCTCATAATTCATTGGCCAGAACCAGTCACATGACTCCATCTGCACAATGGCAAACGGGGATGTGAGCTATCCAATGAGTACTTTGTGGACCACAGAAATGTATTTATTATTGGAGACAGAGGTGATCTGACATGATGGACCAGGTGTGGGGGTGGGAGGTGGTGGTGGAGAGGCAATGGGAAGAGTCAGGGATAATTCCCAAGTTTCTGGACTTGACAACCGGGTATAGAGTTAACACATCCAAAAAGAAACTGCTCTTCCCCTACCATGAACTTAATTTCTTCTTCCATCTTAGTTGTTGGCAAGTTCGTGCTTCTGGTTGCCCAGCTCAAATACCTTGGCATCTTTCTTGAATATGTACACTTTAAGTGGGTGAATTATAGGGTATGCTATATCACAATAAAGCTGTAGGTAGGTAGGTAGGTAGGTAGATAGACAGACAGACAGACATATCCAGAATCTGATCACTTCCTTTACCTCCACTGCTGCTACTTTGGCCCATCTCCCCACCATCTTTCCCCTGGACCATGACCACATGGGGGTCAGAGTGATTCTGTTAAGATGTAAGGCAGATTAAGTCATTTTTCTGCTAAAAACCCTCCAAGGGCTCCTGTCTCAGCGTTACAATCACATTCCTTACAATGGAGCACAAAGCCCTACACACTCTGACCTCTCCTTTTTCACCTTTGGCCTGACCTCCTACTCTGGTCCTCCTCACAAACTCTTGGCCAGCCACACCAGTCTCCTTACCATTCCCCCAATGTACCAGACATGTTCTCATCTTAGGACCTTTGCACCTGCTGTTCCTTCAGCCTGGTCTGTGGTCCCCCAGACATCTGCATGGCTCACTCCCTCACCTCCTTCTCCCTTCTTTGCTCAAATTTTACCTTCATAGTAAGCTCTCACTGACTAACCTATTTAAAATTGTAACCCTACCTCAATATGTTTAATCCTTTACTATACTCAGAATTTTTATGGCATTTGTCACCTTCTCGCATACTATCTAGTCAACTTATTTGCTGTATCTGTTGTTGATCGTTCTGTCTCTCCCAGCTCAACTGTAAACGTCAAGAGGACAGGAACCATTATTTTGTCCTCTGATGCATTACAAGCACTTAGTGGACACTAAGTAAATAATTGTTGATCAAATAAACAAATATGTGAAATTCCCACCGGGTGGGATGGAGAAAACTCTTGCCCATAGTAGATGCTCAATAAATACTGGTACAAGATTGATCCACAGGCCAGATTTTGAAATGTTTCCCACAACATGAGCCTAGGGGTGAAATGAGATCACAGAAAATGACAAGCACAGTGCTTGAGCCATATTAGAGTCTCAGTAAGCATTCATTTAGGACAACTTTGCTTCACAAATTCTGTTCCCCATCTTAGAATATCATCCCTTCTCCTTCAAATGACCTAATTCCACCCATCCTTCAAGGCCCAGTCAGAACCATCCAGCTTACTCTCTCCCAGCTCTAAACTCTACATCTTTTTTTTTTTTTGAGTAAACTCAGGCAACCTCAGTTTCTCTCTTGGTAGATATTTGCATGTAACTGCTCTGTCAGTGTACCTTTCCATCAACTCTCCTGGTGATCTTTTTCAATGATTAATGCCTTTTTTGGCATATCCTCACTTCTATACACATTCCACCCAGTCCTCCTGGGACCACATAAACTATGAGACAGGCGTGCCTGCCAACACTCTCATCAAAAATTATCAGGAATAGAATTTAATAAACAGGAAGCAACATATAAAAACACTGAGTCAGAGAAATGACACACAAAAGCTGAAATTGCCTTTGCTGCCAAAATTCCAATCTGTAGATGGGTCCTTCACTGTCACCAAAAAGGAGAGCCCATGTTCTCAGGACTTCAGTTCGGCATTCCCTGAGGCGGCATCTCAACTCTCCTATCTCCGCAAGGCCTTTGCCATCTCCAGTCCACCCAGGACCCCAGTAACTGTGCTGTTGTTTCTGGATCATCCCCAGCAGCACTCCTGACTTCCTGTCATATTTGGAAATCTATTTCCCATGCCTCAAAGAATTAATGGGAGAGAACAAGAAAAGAGAGACCTGGTATTTACTCTTCACAATGCCGTCTTTGCAGCTCCACAGGCCAACGTCTTCCCTTTCTTAGTGGGTCTGTTCAGAGTGCTCGCTGAAGAATCCATTTGAGAATCCACTGGGATCTCTCTGCCCAATCTGATAACTCCCCATGCCCACCTTCCTGGTGATAATGCACTGATGTGAAAGTATGTACAAGCTGGAAATCCGGCTGGTTCTATGGTATCTTTTTGTGGTCGGGTCCACCTATATGTTGTGTTTCTCCAGCTGGCCCTTAAGTCTTAGAGCCAGGCTGGAGAATTTTTCCTTTGTGTCTCCTTGACTTTTAGAAGTAGGAATTACTTCAGTCCTGGCTGACCACTGAGTGACACAAATTCAGATCAGAGAATTAGCTCATTCAAGGAAGGCATGCCCTTTGAGGATAGGCATGAGGCTACCGAAGGTCCCAACAGCCAGAGTCAGGTTTTTAGTTTAGATGAGGTATTATGGAAGTTAGGTAAACTTTAAGGAAGAAAATATCTTTTGAGCATATATTATATATAAAGTATGGTGCTTTAACTTTTACCGAGTGCTTCCTGTGCATAGGGTACTCCCCCGGTATGCTTCATACATATTCATACATATTAAACAATTTAATCATCAAAACAACTCTAATCAGGAGCATTTGTTATTACACTCACTTTACAGATGAAGAAACTGAGGCAGAAAGATGTTAAGTACAGCAGCAAATGGTCACCAGGCCTACGCACAGGTGATATCAAGGACAGAGTAACATATATGCCATAAAAGAGGAAAGTGGAGAGGCTAGGTCCCTCGCTGCAATTCCCTTACCTGCCTTGCCTACCTCAAGAATCTTATGCATCCTTCAAGATCCAACTCAGGGTCTGCGTTTTCTGGAAAAGCCTTCTGTGACCCCCACCTCCCAGCAGAAATGGCCGCTCTCTTTGCTGACCCACTTGACTGGGGCATAGCACTGACCCAGCCTGATCACCCAGTGTAACAACGGCTTCCGTGCCTGCCCCCCCTCACTGGGCTGTGAGCTCCTGGAGAGCAGAGGCAGACAGTGCACCCAGGGCCTTCCCAGCACAGAGCATGGCACACACTAGGTCCTCAATAACCCCTGGCTGAATGACACAGCAGTAAGTCAGGCTTACTTGAAGGCCTCCATCCTGAAGTGACGCACGTCACTTCTACTCACATTCCATTGCCCAAAGCAAGTTACATGCTTCTGGTTGCACTTTTCACACCTCAGACCTTGCCTGATAAAACTCAGCTATGTCAGACAGACCCCCATGGGGACTGCTAGATGGATCAGTGACAGACAGGCAGAAGGTAACCAAGCCAATTCAGCGTATTCACATCTTGGGAATCTCCCGACAAGGGACACTTCCAGTAATGTGGGAGAGTTGTAAGTGAGGTCTGTATTGTGCAGGCTACAAAGGGAAGGTTTGGGGACACACGGACGAATCCACACGGGCACATAATGCCAATTCTACTGTTAATTTTCCACGTGATTTTGGGCACATCCTTTTCCCTCAATGGTTCTCTTTTCCTCCACCAGGAAAACCTTGGGCTATAAGTTCATGGTCTCTGTGGTTCTAAAGTTGTATGATCCTGACAACCAAGCCTGGCTCACCAACATGCAAAAAATGTTACCTACCCCATTACTTGGGTGTCTGATGAACCTTAGCAAATGCAGCAAACCACTATAGAGAAACAAATATTCCTTTTCCCATCTTTAAAACGTCTGTCTTTTTCCACCCTCACACATTTTTTTTCCTTCTTAAATATTGAGTCTCAGGGGTGAATAAGTTATGCCATCTCCAAATGTTCAGAAATTTAGATTCCATGGGAGTGAAAGAAAAGGAGGGGTGAATGATCTTTTCCCTTTCGTCACAGGAAGCTGTAGCATTTTGCAAAAGAAAGAAGGGCTTCTGATTATTAAAAATAAACCCTGGCCCACAGCCTGCCTTGCACATTAATCTTGCCAACAGATGCACACACACTCTCTGGCTCCGTGCTGAGACCCAGCTTCTCTGGCCAGTTTTCATGCTGAGATTCTCTAAGGACAACCATTTCTGTTTGGACAACTATGAAATCAGCTATTTGCTTGCTCAAGGAAGGGAATGCTACCCGAGGGCTGAAGGGGACAATGAGTCCCTAGAATCTTGATTAAGGAACTTAAGTGGTTTGAAAGGAAACTTAAGATACGTATTGAGATTCTTTTAGTATTAAGTGATAGGAACACTAATATAGATTAATACAGAGAAGGTAACTTTTTCTTGTGGCTCATATACCTGAAAAGTCCAGAACATGGGGATCCCAACTAGCTTCAGGAATGGCTGGATCTAGGTACTTAAGTAAGCTCATTGGGGATTTGTCTCTCTCCCTCTCTATGTGCTCTTTCACTCTCAGGCAAACTTTGCCCAAGCTTGACAAGATTCTCTCCTAGCAGTTAACTCCAGTGGAAAGAGATTCTGGTTCCCACTGGTTTCAACGAAAGTCTCAGAAATAACTCTTGTTGCATAATTTGAGTCACATGGCCATTCCTCAACTAATTGTTGTAGCCTTAGGGTAGAATACATTAACTGGCTAGAGTAGGGCACATAGAACTGAGAATGAGGGCCCCCCATTCTTGCCTGATGAACTGAGAGTGTACAGGGGTAGTTCAGATCCCCCCACTAAAAGTCCGCTTTAAAACCTAGACAGAATGCATGGAGCATTCTGAGGACTCTGTCAAATAAGTAATAACAGGTGGAAAGGGGAATAAGACAAGGATTCAAAGTACCACTGACACCTTTCCCCACTCTCGTATCCCTGGACCTGAACGTAACACAGCCAAACCCTGAAGTGGGCATTAGCTCCTACAGAGCTCTAGGAGAGGCTCTTGGCTTCTGGCTCAGGGAATGAGAAGGAAATACAGATGAATTGAACACCACCACCAACAAATTAGATCTTACTGACATTTACAGATTTCTTGTCTTTTCAAAGAGAAGCATCATACGCATCCTTTTCAAGTGCACATTAAATATTTACCAAGATAGACCATATCCTGGACCATAAAATAAACTTTGAGGCACCTGGATGGCTCAGTCAGTTGAGTGTCCAACTTCAGCTCAGGTTATGATCTCACGATTTGTAGGTTCGAGCCCCATGCTGGGCTTTGCGCTGACAGCACAGAGCCTGTTTTAGATTCTCCGTCTCCCTCTCTCTCTGCCCCTCCCCGCTCTTTCTCAAAAAAAAAATGAACATTTAAAATAATAAACTTTAACAAATTTAAAATAATTGAAATCATACAAAGTGTGCCCTCAAACAATAATGGAATTAAGCTGGAAATGAACGAGAGAAAGAGAAGAGGAAAATCTCAAACACTAGCATATTAAACAACATGCTTCTATATAACTCATGGGTCCAAAAGGAAGTCTCAGAGGAAATTAGAAAATATTTGAACCAAATGAAAATGAAAATACAACATATCAAAATGTGTGGGACGCATCTAAAGCAGTGCTTAGAGGGAAATTTATAGTACATACAGTCCCCAGCTTATAATGGTTTGACTTATGATTTTTCAGCTTTACAATGGTGGAAAAGAGATATACATTCAGCAAAAACTTTACTTTCAATTTTGAATTTTGATCTTTTCCAGGGCTGGCAACACTCTCTTGTAAGCCACAGCTCCCAGTCAGCCACATGATCATGAGGGTGATCAACCGATATGCTTACAACCATTCTGTATCCATATGGCCATTCTGTTTTTAATTTTTAGTATGTTATTCAATAAATTACATTAAATATTCAAAACTTAGTTATAAAAGAGGTTTTGGATGAGATAATTTTTCCCAACTATAGGCTAATGTAAATGCTCTGTTCACATTTAAGGTAGACTGGGCTAAACTATGATGTTTGGTAAGTTAGATGTATTGAATGAATTTTTGACATGATATTTTCAACTTACAATGGGTTTATTGGGACATAACCCCATTGTAAGTCAAGGAAGATCTGTATTGAGTACTTACATTAGTAAAGAAGAAAGGTCTCAAATCGGTAGTTTAAACTTCCACAAGAAACTATTAAAAGAAGAACAAAATAAAACCAAAGCAACCAGAAGAAAGAAAACAATAAAGTTAATACAGAGTGAAGAAAATTGAAAACAGAAAGATAACAGAGAAAATAAATCAAGTCAAAAGTTGTTCTTTTCTTAAATAATCAATAAAATAGAAATGTGGGTAGCAAGAATCACAAAAAAAGACACAAATTATCATCAAAAATGAAAAAGGGAATATCATCACAGATCCTGTAGTCATTAAAAAGAATAATAAGGAAATACCACAAATACACCAATACATGTACATTCCATAACTTAGATTAAATCAAACATTTTCTAGAAAAGCACAAAAAAAATCACTCAAGGTGAAAAAGACAACCTAAATTGTCCTACAAATATTAGAGAAATTGAATTTGTAGTTTAAAATCTTTCAAGAAAAAATTTCCAGGCTCCGTGGTTTCACTGACAAATTCTACAAAATAAAAAAGAAATAACACTAATTCTACACAATCTCTTCCAGAAAAAATGAAGTGAAGGGAACATATCCCCCATGCATTTTATGAAGCCAGCAATACCGTGGGACCAAGAACTTACAAAGATAGTGACAGAAAGAAAACTACAGACTAATATCTTTCATGAACATAGAAGCAAAATTTCTTGACAAAATGATAGCCACAAAATCCAGCAATACATAAAAGAAGAAAAAACACAACCAAGTTACATTTAAGGCAGAAATACAAGGCTGGTTAAATATTAGAAAAATCCATCAATGTAGTTAATTCCCATATTCAAACTTTAAAAGGGAAAAAAAAAACTCCACATGAGTATATCAATTAATGCAGGGAGAGTATTTGATAAAATTCAACACCAATTCATAATGAAGTCTCAGTGAAACTGGAATAGAAGGAATCTTCTTCAATGTAATAAAAGGTAGCTATAAAAAACCTACAGCTGACATTATACTTTATGGTGAAGGACTGCATGCTTTCCCCTTAGATTGGGAACAGGTATGGATGCCCATCAGAATGGTTATCGTCAAAAAGACTGACAATACCAAGGTGGAGTTTATGAACTAACTGGAAGTCTCAAGTGCTGCTGTTGGGAATGTGAAATGGTGCCACTACTTTAGATATCTGTGTGGCAATTTCTAATAAAGTTAAACATTTATAATATGCTCCAACATTCCACTCCCATTTCAACAGAAATGCATACATATGTGCACTTAAGATATGTACAAGACTGCTCATTGTGGGTGTAATCATAATACCCCCAAGCTAGAAGTAACTCAAATGTTTTCAATGGGAAAAGAGAAAAACAAAGGTACATCCATACAGAAGGAATACTATTTAGCACTGAAGGAAAGAACGACTTGGATGAAACTGAAAAACATTATGGTGGGGAAAAGAAGTCGGGCATAAAAGATTACATCCTGTGTGATTTCATCCATGCCAAGTTCTAGAACAGGCACAACTGAGCTAAGATGATAGAAATCACAACAGTACTTGCCTGAGGGAAAGGTTGTCTGGAAACGGGCCCAAGGGAACTTTCTGGGTTGGTGTAAATGTTTTCTATTTTGTTTTGGGTAATGTTTTCACAGCTGATTACAACTGTCCCAGCTCATAGAACTGAACATTTTAAGAGCTGTGCATTTCTATTGTATACACTTTTTACCTCAATTTAGTACAAAGAAAAGAAATCCTCGATGAATATAGCACTTGACTTTCTATAAAACATTTAACACCCATTCCCCTGTTCCCTCCATTCGATCTTCTCAGCAGCCAGTGGGAAGTGGGAAGATTGGAGTATTTTATGAATGAGAAAACTGGCAGAGGAGCAGAGTGAGAAAGGGACTCCCAAGACCACACAGCCTGTGTCAGAGCAAGGACCAGAGCCCAGGTGTTGGGACTCCACAGTGCTCCTTACACATTCCTTCCTCGACTCTCAACCTGTGTTCTCCTGTACCCCTGGGCATTGCAGAGCTGCCTGGGGCAGGGTGATTGTCTGCTTCCACCACTCTCTCCACTTTTATGCCCTCCACCTACTCAAGTCCTGCCTATGCTTTAATGTGAAAAGTCTGAGAACTGCTGACGTTACAGATGATGAAACAAACATAAATGTCCAGGGGCTCCTCTCTTCCTTTGCACCCTCTGTGGCAGGACATGCAAGACGCTGGAATCTGATTTTCACTCTGGGCTAACACAGTTATATCTGCCTGGAATGGTGCATTTCCAGCTGTTACATCAGAGAAGGTAAACCCGAAAGAACAGCTGGAGAGGAAGTCCTTAATCACGGTGTTGCCACTGTGTGATGTCAGCCTAGTCACTCCCCCTCTCAGTGCGTTGGTTTCCCCATCTTTACTACAAGGGCCCCGGACTAGACAAGATCCAGGTGTCTTGCACTAGGGTCTAGAGCTGGAAAGGTAGTATTCATCTCTTCTCAAAACCTCTGTGTGAAAACTATCAGCCCAGATATCCACCTTAATGTTCATTCTAGAGAAAATTCTCATAAGTCACTGAGATGAAGAGGATCCCCATGCCTCCCACCCCCCCCCCCCCACCACTCCATGTTGAGAAGTACTTGGGACCTCCAGGAAGAATCATCTTCTGTTCCCCTGTCCAAAGTGACTTCAAGGGACCTGACAGCCTCTATGTGTCACTTCTCATCCAATAAACTGGAGTCGTGAAGACGTGGGTCCCAGTCCTAGTTCCATTAATAGCTGGCAATGCAGCTGTTAAGAAAGACCCCTCCCCTGTGGGGACTTGCTGCCTCGTCCATAAAATGGAGTCAATGGTCCCTGCCTACTTCCCTGGATTGTTGAGAAGACTTAACGAAGTAAAAATCACCAACGTGCTTTGAGCAGAATAAAGCTCCCTACCAAGATCAGGGGCTCTTATCTTGAAGTCAGGCCAGAGGCATCTTAAATCCTTGCGATCCAGAACCAACCGTTCTTTCCTGGTGCCTGTGCAGTGCCGCTTACACCGCTAGATGGCGGTAGCTGTCACTTGCAGATCCAGAAAGAAGGGTGTGGGAGAGCCAGGGGGCCGCCTGCTTTAAGAAAACTAGGCCAAAGCCGGCTCGTTACATCACTTCTAATGGAAGCAGCCAGTTCAGTCTGGATTTTTCTCTATTGCGGACGACAATGCGAGGAAACTTCCTGGCTTCTGCGCATTTCAGTACTAATTACTTGGCCTGAGATCAGTCTTTATCATCCAGGAATTGGTTCTGGAGCCCCTGCCCAACCTTCTGGGAGTACAGGCCTTTCTCCCCCAAGGCCTCTGGACGTCCCTCTCCAACTGCCCCACCCTCAAACACATTTGAAGTGCATTTCTTGTCCTGCCTTTTAAATCTCAAATGAGTTCATCAGGCACTTCTGTCTACTTACACCAGGGGCGTACTGAGTAAGAGTGACTTAGGCCAGCCCTCAGAGGAAAGGACAACTACACACTGCTTGAGTTCGAATCTTCTCCTGCCCCTCACCTGCTATATGCATGATTTTGAACAAGCCAGTCTCATTCTGTGTTCATCACTTAATTTTATAATGGGATTAATAAAAAAATTATTAGGGGCGCCTGGGTGGCTCAGTCGGTTAAGCGGCCGACTTCGGCTCAGGTCATGATCTCACGGTCCATGAGTTCGAGCCCCGCGTCGGGCTCTGTGCTGCCAGCTCAGAGCCTGGAGCCTGTTTCAGGTTCTGTGTCTCCCTCTCTCTGACCCTCCCCTGTTCATGCTCTGTCTCTCCCTGTCTCAAAAATAAATAAAGTGTTAAAAAAATTAAAAAAAAATTATTAAATGAGTTATGCTGGTTATTATGGTGCTTGGAATAGGGCTTGGCACTCTGTAGGCAATAATATTTATTGAGCATCTGCTATGCATAGGTACATTATCTCATTTAATGATCATACCAGTGGCTCAGAGAAGTTAAACAATGTGCCCAAGGTGGCACAGCAGTTAGAAGTAAAGATAGGATTTGAACTGGGTTCTGGCTCCATGACTCCTGCCTTCAGCTACTCTTAAAGAGAAAATGAGCAGCAAAAGTCAGAGAATCAAAAGGTTAGCAAACCTGCAGACTATACTGTCAGTCTCAGACTGGCTGTAAATTGGCCATACTAAACCATGCCATTCAAGTCTCAGAGACCTTGTCCTACATCAACTCTAGCATTCACTGGGCCTTTGGGATCTGGAGCAAGACCCCTACTTGAGCCTCAACTTACTCATTTATGAAACAGGCATCTTGATAGATCGCTATTTTCCACACATGCTTAGTTGTCAAAATCACCTGGTCTCCTTCTTAAGAGTATATATATTTGGACCCTACTTCTGAACTGCTAAAATGGAATCTCCAAGGGAGGGATCTGGACATCTGTATTTTTAACAAGTAACTCATGATTCTCGGGACCAGAAAAGTTAGCAAAACATCATAGGCCCAGATGATCTTAGAGACTCTCCTAGCTCTATCCATCTTGATCCCACTGCTACTCAACCAGGTTCCTGACCCATCTCCCTACAGACACCTCCATCAACACCACAGACCCTGTCCCTTTGCCACACAGTCTGACCCCCTAAGACCTCTCCATTCCACATGGATTTGATCTCTCCTTCCTTCCTGTAAGGCACTCAGCTTCTCAAGGGAGCTGAAGCTGTATAAATAATAAATGGAATTTACAGTAGCATTTGGAATTCACTTAAGCCCTAAAAACGTAGTTGCAGTAAAGTCTCCTTAAGGCTCATCTTTTCAATGGGTAAGAAGAAAAAAAAAAAGTAGCTTCTCCATTGACTTTCTTAATATGCAAATCATATTTGCATGCAAAGACTTGATTCTAAATGTCCACAGTGTCCACGTGGAAGGCATAATCTCCACTGCCAGAATAGCAGTGCCCTGCTGCTCCAGTGTGAAATACCCAGGAGCCCTAGGTCAGACTACCTTTCAGGCCATGGACAGGGTTAATAGCCCCATGACCTGGAGGGAGGCCTTGAGGAAGAAGCCCCAAGACACAACGCCAATACCAGCCTCATCATACCAGCTTCTCTATAAATCCTTTCCATCCTTGCTCTTCCTGTTTTCAGACTCATCAGATGGTACAACTGAGCAATATTGGCTGCTCCCATTCCCTTCTTTCTGCTACAGTCCCTCTCTCATTCCCCACAAACGAGTGACCCCACTGACTTGAAACATACCTGAAATTCTTACTGTTGGCCAAATCTGCGTTAAGGGAATATTTTCTGGAAGAGTGAGTACCCTGGGCTGGGTTTTGTTAAGACTGGTATCAGTCAGCTATTACCACAATAATGCCATGTAAGAAACCACCCCACTACTCAGTGGTTTACAACAATAATTTATGCTCGCTCGTGTATGTGTGGGTTGGTCGGCTCAGCTGAGTTTGGTCCCAGCCTTGGGTTTGGTTCAGGTCTGCTCTGGGTATCCCTCCATTCTTCCTGGACCACTGGGCTAGCCAGGGTGTGTTTCTCTTATGTTGGTGGAAGAAGCTCACAAAGACAAGTCCATAGTCCAAGCTTATTTCAAGCCACTGATGGTGCCACATCTGCTCACATCCCATTGACCAGATCAAAAGGCAAGGACATTCACTCCGCCTGACATGAGGCCAAAACAGGTCACAGAACACACATGAGGGGCAGGAAGTTTAAGATGAAAAAAAGGAGTCAAGCACCTTGGAGCTACTCCTTCAGGTAGGATGACACAGAGAAGGATCCTGGAGCCAGGCTTCATGTGGAAGTCACTCAAGCAATAGAAGCATAGCTGCATTAATATCTCCTTGGGGAGGAGGGTTATAGGGAAGGAGAAAGTGTAAATCAGAAAAAATAAAACATAACTATCTCCAACTACACAGCACACCACGGCCTGAACCCCAACTTTCTCAATGCTCCCTCTCCCCATCTCCAAGTGAGAAAAACCACATGTGAGGATTCTGATCTCTTCTTGACCACAGCTGGTTGTTTGCTTTAAAAAAAAAAATCACAGCTTTAAAAAAGATCAGACTTGGGAAGGGATTCTGGATGACCCTCTTATCCTGCCTCCTCAGCTTTCAGAGAGGAAAAGGGGCTTGGGGAAGATCATTAGGCAAGTAAGCAGCAGAACAAGGAATACAACCCGTGCTTATGCAGTTTTCCCACTAGAGACATCTCCAAACAGCCAGGTAATTAAGATTTCATTTATTCAACAAGTACTTATTAAGCATTTACTCCATGCCAAGCACTGTTGTAGGTGTTGGGGATAAAGAAGTGAACAAACACCCCTCATGAAGCTTCCATTCTATTGAGGAAAGGGTTAGATGATAAATAAGTAAACACGTGAATTAATCATATGGCAGTAAGTGCCGTGAGAAAAATAAGCAGGGCAGGGCAAGTTGGGGTTGTAGGGAAAGGAGGTTGGGGTCATGTGCTGGTGGTCAAGGAAGGTCTCACAAAGAAGATGGCATTTGATCAGTGCTATGGTCTGAATAATTGTGTGCCCTCCCCCACTTCCCCACCACCATCAAATTCATATGTTGAAATTATGGGCACCTGGGTGGCTTAGTCGGTTAAGCATCTGACTTTAGCTCAGGTCATGATCTCAGGGCTCATGAGTTTGAGCCCCACATCTGGCTCTGTGCTGATAGCTCGGAACCTGGAGCCTGCTTTGGATTCTGTGTCTCCCTCTCTCTCTGCTCTCTCTCTCTCTCTCTCTCTCTCTCTCACTCTCAAAAATAAACGTTAAAAAAATTCATATGTTGAAATCCTAATCCTCAAAATAATGATACTAAGAGTGTAGAGGCCCCACAGAGCTCCCTCGCCCTTCTGTCCAGTAAGGAAGACAAGTCTACGACCTGAACAAGGGCCTTCACCCAACCATGTAGGCACCCTGATCTCGGACTTCCAGCCTCCAGAACTTGACAAGTAAATTTCTGTCGTTCATAAGCCACCCAGTCTGCAATATTCTGGTACAGCAACCTGAACAGACTAATACAATCAGGGAAGTGAAAAAAGTAATTAGAGAGCCATGAGAAAAATATCTGGGCCTTTCCAGCAGAAGAAACTACAAGTGCAAAGGCCCTGAGTCAGGGACAGGTTTGGCACAGAGAAGGCTGAAAAGGGCAGCAAGACAGTGTGGGGGTAGGGCCTAGAAGGCTGTGATGATTAATTTTGCGTGTCAATTTGACTGTATTGACACTAGTTCTGAGTGTGTCTGTGAAGGTGTTTCTGGAACTGATTAACATTTGATTCAGCAGACTAAGTGAAAAAGACCTGCTATCACCAGTGTGGATGGGCATCATCCAATCCATGGAGGGCTCAAACAGAACAAAATGATGAAGTAAGGGCAAATTTCCTCTCTCTCTTCTCGAGCTGAAATGACCATCTTCTCCTGTTCTCAGACAGTGAAGCTCCTGGGATGTTGGATGGAGCTCCTGGTTCTCAGGCTTTTGGGATTTACACCAGTGGCCTCCTAGGCCTCAGGCCTTCAGCCTTGGACTAAATCATACTACAGGCTTTCCTGGTTCTCTAGCTTACATATGGCAGACTGTGGACTTCTCAGCCTCCATAACCACATGAGCCAATTCCTATAATAAATCTCCTCTTTATACCCATCATCTGTATCTATCTGGATCCTACTGATTCTGCTTCTCTGGTGGGCCCTGACAGGGACCATGGAAAGACTTAGGGTTTTGCTTCAAATGAGACGGCAAGCACCAGAAAGCTTTGAAACAAGGAAACACATGATTGGACTTTGGTTTAAAAGATCCCTTTGGCCGTGTTGAGAACAAACTGCGGAGGCAAAAGATTGAGGTTGAGGGTCACATTGGGAGGCAATCACGGTAATCCAAAGGAGTGGGGACTGGGACCAGGGGTTGTCATTCTGGGTGGTAAGGAAGAAGCAGACTTGGGACCAGTTGTGGTGGTAAAGCTGAGGATTCCCTGATGGGTTGTGAATGTGGTGTTAGAGATCAAGGTCAGAAAAGAACCCAAGATTTCATCTTGAGCAACTGAAAAGATGTCACCATTTTCTAAGTTGGGAAAAGCTGTAGAAGGAGCAGATTTGGGTGGGCAAATCAGGCATGCTTAAGAGGCCGTTGTTTCCTTTGCTTTCTGATTTCCTGTGTTTGTCCTTACATAACTCATCTACCTAAGCCCAGGGCAGGTTAAAGCATTTCTGTAACTAAACATCAGCTTTCCTCTGATAGATGCAGTAATTTCCAGTAAATTCTTGGTCCTAGGTCAGAATCCCCAGGAAGCAGACTCTGACATGAAGTTAGCATGCAGGAGGTTTATTAGAGTGCTCTTGAGATCAACACCCATGGGATGAAGGGAAGGAGGCAGAGTGGGCCCAGGGAGACACAGAGCTATGATGTAGTATCATAGTGGAAGTGTGGGGAGTTCTGAAAATGAGATGATCCTTCAGAACCACCTGAGTTGGGGCAAGAAGGCCGGGCAACAGGGTCACTGGCTTCCTGTGGGAAGATGCGGCATGAAGCAAAGTCACTCTCTTTATCTGAGGCAACCCTAAAGGGCTGACAGCTGACATCTGTATTCCAGAGACATGGCCAACAGCTAGGGAAACTACAGCTAGGCCAACAGCTAGGTTCTTTATTCCAGAAGGGGAATCTGGGGGGTGCAGCACAATGTACACCACATTCCCTCATGCCAGACACCAGGAAGGCTAGTGCTTCAAGTCCAGTTCTGCCCCATACTCATTATTCACAGCTGGCCAGCAAATGGAAACCCTGTCCAACTTCATGGGTTTTCCAGCCAGACGTGAGGCAGGAAAACATCCCAACGATGGAAAACAAACACAGAAGGAATTCCTGGTGGAAGGACACCACTGTGGACCCCGAGTCTATCAGTGCAGCTGTTAGCCAGACCCAGAGGGCAGACCCAACTTTGGTTAAGTGTAGTTGCGCAACTCACCTTCACCTTTGGAGTCTTGATGTAAAACATCAGTCTTCAACATATAAAAAGCTTAGGAGGTCAGGTAACAATTGTGAACTACGCAGAAGCTCTACATTCTCCTTCTTACCCTAGACTCCTAGGGAAAAAAAAGTGAAGAAATAATAATAATGATAACAATAACAATAATAGCTGATGACAACAATATAAATAAGTTAATAATAAATAATATATATAAGAAGAAGAAAGAATAATAAAAATCCCAAACAGTGTTGGAACAAAAGAAGAGGTGCCCCCTGTGGACCAAAGATTATTAAAAATCCCTGAAAAAAGTAAGGCAGACAGGGAAAACTGAAGAAGAAAACCACATCCCAGTTGCGCAAAGGAAAGAATTTTTGCAAACAAGTTGGGAAAGCAGCTTTGTGGCACCGAAGTCAGCAGGAGGACCCAAGGATGACTGATAGGGTAAATGGTCTTGAAAAAAAAATCAACACCATGAAAGAAAAGTACCAAATTTAACAATCTGAGGAGCTAAATTTAACAAAAAGAACTAAATAACAACCTGAAGAACTAAAACCCATGGAAAGAATCAATAAAACAAATAGAAAAAGCCTTTAGAAAAGTTTAATTAGTATTTTCATGTGAGCAGCTCTTTGTAAACATATAAGATAATCAATGAGAGGTCTTGGATATGACACATTTTAGGATTGAAATAAAAACCTCAATATATGGGTGGAGTATCAGGATAGACACACCTAAAGAGCAGATTACTAAACTTCAAGATTGAACAAAGGACTTGACCCAGAGCAAAGCATAGAAAGCAACAGAGATATAGAGGAAAAAATTAAGGGAAATGGAGAATGAATCAAAACAGTGACAAAATCCATGTAATAGGAGACTAGAAAGAGGGTATAGTGAGAATGGAAAAGAAATGCTCAAGTAAGATGTGGGAAAAAAACTCCTGAAAAAAACATGAAAGTCTCCATATTTAAAAGTCCATCAAGTGCTAAGCTAGTTAAATTTAAAAAGATCTACATTTAGGTATCATGTGGAAAATTTTACACAGAAGAGAAAATTCCTCCATACAGACAGAACTGATTCCTTGCAAAGAAATGAGAATCAAGCATCATCAAAATTCATCCTGCCATAGATGGCAATAGACAATAGAACAATAATAATCTCGGATATCTGAAGCAATTTATTTTTAACCTAGAATTTGATGCCCTGTAAAACTATCTTTGAAGTAAAAGGGGAAAATAAAGATATTGTCAAACATTGTAAAGAATTCTTAGACAGGATAAAACAGTATAAAATGAAAAAATGAATCAAAGAGAAAAACACGGGCTATAAGAATTAATGTTAAGGAAAACAAAACAAAACAACAAACAAAAGAAAACAACTAAAGAAATTAAGATTTTACTAATTGAAATACATGATTATATTAAAACGAAATAATTAATATTTTGTAACTAAAATACCGAATTATATCAACATGGTAAGTATAAGAAAGGAGAAAGACTGAGTAGTAAGAGAAATCAAGTAACGAAAAAAGTAAAAGGTTTTAGTATTTTTCACTGGGAGGATCTAGATAGTGATTGATTTCCAGACATCAGTATGTCTCTAAAAAAGTACTGATGTATTACAATAATTTATTGGAAGTATACAAATAGAATAAATACCTTCAAACCACTAGAGAAGAAAATGAAAACAAAAAGTCACTCAAAAAAGTCACCCTCCAACCAAAAAGAAAGAAAGAAAGAAAGAAAGAAAGAAAGAAAGAAAGCAAGCAAGCAAGCAGGAGAGATAAAGGGGGGTAAAGCAAGAGTTCATGATTTAAATAAGGGAAAAAAATTATAGGAGTAAATCCAACTATATCAATAATATCAATAAGTATGACTGGTTTAAATCCCTATTTAATGAAAGAAACTCTTTTTTAAAAATTTAATGTTTTTATTTGAGAGAGAGAGAGCATGAGCATATGAGCAGGGGAGAGGGGCAGAGGGAGGGAGAGAGAGGAAGAGAGAGAGAGAGAGAGAGAGAGAGAGAGAGAGAGAGAGAATCATAAGCAGGCTCCTTGCTTAGCATGGAGTCCAATGTGGGGCTTGATCCCATGACCCTGGGGTTATGACCTAATCTGAAATCAAGAGTTGGACACTCAACCGACTGAGCCACACAAGCACCCCAGATGAAAGAAACTCTTAAACTAGGTTTAAAAAATAAAAGCCTGGTATACGCTGCTTGTAAACTATACAAAAGCAAAATGAGGGTTGGAAGTTAAAAATAAGAGAATGGAAACAGCTATGCCATGCAAATAGTAATAAAAACAATGTAGGTAGAGTAGTAATAATATCAAACAAAATAAAAATCAAGGCAAAGAACAATGAAAGGGACTGGGCTAAGAGACATTTTACACAGATAAAATATAAATTCTACAGAAAAGATATATCAGCCATAAACTTTTATGCACTCAATAACATAGTTTTAATACATAAAGCAAAAATTAAAAGATGAACAAGGAGAAGTGATAATTCACAATCATCGTAAGAGATTTTGTTAGTTAGCTTTCAGCACTCACTTAGATCAAGTAGCTATATAGATCAAGTACAGAGAGGATGTGAATAGCATATATACTATAATTTTAAAACATGATTTAATAGACATAGATGTTAATAAAAGACTGCTCATTATTTTCTGTCACACGTGGGACATTAAAAATTAACTTCTGTATTAGGTCACAAAGGAAATTTCAACAAATCCCATAACAAAGAAGTCAAGCAAGTTACTTTCAGGCCAAAATGCAGTAAAATTTAAAGTTAATAACAAAGAAATAGCCAAAAAATTCCTATGCATCTGACAATGTTAAATTTCTTTTAAATAATTCTTAGTTAAGTAAAATTAATATTATTGTTTAGAAATTAATGACAAGGAGAGTCCATATATCAAAATTCTGAGGCATATACCTAATGCAGGGAAACTTATAGTCTTAAAGTTCTCAGAAAAAAGAAAAAATGTTAAAAGGAGAGTAACTAAGCTTTTCAAGAAGTTAAAAAAATTAAAACAATGAAATTTGGGGAAATGCTAATAAAGATAAAATGCAGAATTAACAAAGTAGGAAACGCAGCAGTAGTGTAGATTAATAAAACTAAAAGTTGATTCTTTGAAAATACCAATAAACTAGAATCGTCTATGGCAAGGGTATGATGGGAGAGAGGGACAGAAAAATACAATGTTAAGAATGGGAAATGTGGGATGCTTAGGTGGCTCAGCCGGTTAAGTGTCAGACTCTTGAGTTTGGCTCAGGTCCTGACTAATCTCACGGTTCATGAGATCAAGCCCTGCACCACGCTCTGCACTGACAGTGTGTAGCCTGCTTGGGATTCTCTCTCCCTCTTTCTCTCTGCCCCTCCCCAGCTCACATGCTCACTCTCTCTCTCTCTCTCAAAATAAATAAATGAACTTTAAAGAGAAGAATAAGAAATGAGACAGAAAAGATAACACATACTTTAAAGTAAAGAGAATTTTATACCAAAGCATTGGAAAATCTAGGGGGATTGGATAGTTTTCTGGAGAACAATAAATCACAATTGGCTCAAAAAGAAGAAAATCAAGTAAGACTAATAATCATAGGACAGATTGAAATCATAACTAAAGCTCTATCCTGCTAAGATGCACAAAGCAAAAAAGTTTACAGTCTTGAACATCCCACCAAACGTTCAGGAAATCCAAAATTCCATGCAATACATACTCCAGGGCATAGAAAATAGAAACCACCCAATTCATTTTATGTGACTAACATAACCCAATTCCAAAACTGGACAAGGAAAACACAGACCAAAGGAAAAAAAACACAAGCCGATATCATTTATGAGCAAAGATACAAAAATCCTAAGTAAGGTATTAGAAAATCAGAACCGGTACTGCATTAGGAGCAGAAATACAAGAAGGGTTCAACATCTGAACGCCATCTATGTTTCTGACTAGATTGAAATCATCTCAGCAGATCATCTCAATTGATTAACTAAAGTTTAATAGAATTCAGTACCCATTTCTGATTAAAAACAACAACAACAACAACTTGACTTGATAATGTTTTCTACTATTGATCCACAGCACACATCATAGTTAATGGTAAATTACCAGAAGTAATCCCATTATAGTCAAGATCAAAGCAAGGATGCCCATGATCATTGCTACTTTTCAATATTGTAGCATGGGCCTGCCCATGGAGAAAAACAAGAGAAGGAAATAAGAAATGTAACACTGAACAGAAAGAGATAAAACTGTTAGTATTTGCAGTCAATATAACCACTTACCTAAAAAATCCACAGAAACCAAAGGGTGATTATAATCAAATACGAATTCATCAAGGTGATAGATATAAAAATCCATGCACAAGATTAATAACTTTCGTATTACACAGCAATGGCTAATTAGAATATGCATTTTATAACCCTATTCACAAAAGGAGAAAACAGAACCTGAAAAATGCTTCTGACAAACTCAGTAAGAAATATCAGCAGGAGAAAAGTAAAAAGCTTTAGGACATGAGGGAAAACCTGCGTAAATACAAAGGCTGTAATACTGCAAGGTAGAGCAGGGCTTCAATACCTGTCTTTTCAAATCCCATTTCTCTACACTAGGACCAGACTCAGCAAAAGGCCAAACCAAAAAACCCTGCCTCTTGAGTGCAGGGCTTTGGCAGAGGGTGGACTTCGTTAGCAATTGGGGCAATTAAGGAAATGTCTTTTCAGGAAGCAGAACTGAGGGCCTGCGTCAGGAACGGAAAGGAGCAGAAAGAAGGAAACATGGAAAACAAAACTTGCAGACTTGATCAAGTTTCTTATGTGGGCCCTGACCACAGAAAGACCCAGGAATGGGAGAGGGGAAGGTTTCTGTCCCCCTCCCCACCCACCCCAAAAAGCCACTGTGGCCAAACAGATGGCAGAGCACATTTTTAAACCACTTTTTAACACAGTAACTTATTTTTTTTCCCTGCTTGCTCTTTATGCCTTTAGTCAAAAGTCCTACCAGCTGTCACCATCTCAAAGAAAATGTCAGGGGGCTGTGGTTGCCTGTGCCTTTCCTCGGCGCAGTGGGAGAGAAAGGAGGCCAAGGACCTCAGCCAGCTGTGGTCCTGGCTGCAGAATGTCTGCAGCGACTGAGGGGCAAGCCCTTCACCAAAATGAAACCACCACAGAGGTTCACAGCCAGTCCTTCCCCCATAAACAGCCCCTTCTGGGTACTAAACGTGTACACTTCCCATAGCACTTTCCCTCCTCTTTCCTGTCTCCTTCCAGACAGCCCTGTGAGGTCACTATTTATAATCCCATTTCACAGAGAGACCAATGGGGCACTCTGGCTTCTAGCCTTGCGATCTCCAAGCTGTGTGATCTTCACAAAGTCACTTTCCCTCTCTGGGCCTCAGCCTCTCCACCTGCACAATGAAACTGGTCCTCCAAAGTCCTCCCAGCTCTAAGGCCCTTGTCTAGTGTCAGGAAGACATCTCTGATCCTTCTCTTTGCATGACAGTTCCTGCTGCCTCCTTGACTCCTTCCTTCCATTTCAGGGTGAGAGCCACTTATACAAGGAAATCTGAACCTGGGAACTGCAGGAAGTTACCAAACTAGGTCCCACTCTCTTAGTTATTTTTTTTTTCTCTCCAAACACCAATCTGTAACCTCTTTAAATGGCAGCCAAATAGGGCAATTGGTTTCTGTGGAATTGAAGGGGAAAAAAAGAAAAACAACTTGATGAGTAATTTGCTGAAACTAATCCCCCCCCCCACCTTCTAAAATCACACATTTAAACCGATTTAGAGAACTTTAAAAAGATGAATTTAAAATTTCTTTCCTCCTTGTTTAACTACATAATTGTTTTTACTCACAGTAATCGTCTCTTGGAGGCGTATGCTTGAGTTATTTAATAAATCCTTCTCCACATTTGAAATCATCCATTAGCAATAAGGAGCTTGACACTCCATTACCCACAATAAATTTCACTGCCATTAAATCGCCACATGCTCCATAAAGGAATGGAGACTCCAGAATGGCCTCCCTGAGCCAGGGCAAGGTCAGAGCCCTGTCCTAGAGCCTGTTCTAAGCCTGGCTCTGGGTTCCTCATTCCAGCCGTGGATCCTCCTGGGAGTCAAGGTATTGATCTAGCCTACCAAGGGGGCTGACCCGGAAAGGCAAAGAAAGGTGAGAAAATTCGCATCTACTCTAAGGCTCATTTTCCTCTTTCAAGTGGATTGGGGACTGGCATCTAGGCAGTAGCAGCCTGTCACTAGTACCCACCCTGGGGCCAAAGCAGGGAGCAGGCAAACAAAGCAGGGCCCAGGCCTGCCCTTGGTCCTAACACAAGGCCTCAGACGGCCTTGACACAGAGACCCAGTCTTCTTGCACATCATGTACATGGCACAGCTGATAAAGAAAAGTCAAATGTGTTTATCGCTTTTCTCCACTGTTGCCAGCTGGCTGCATTCTCAGGGGGCACTGGAGCTTTGCTTACAAGCTGATGATGCCTCTGCTCATTGCCAGCGGGCGATGCCAGCACAGGGAGAAAGAACAGAATCATTGACTGGGGGAATCTCAGAGTCAGAGCTGAAAGAGACCTCGGAGGCCATTGATTCCAGGAGTTCTCAAGCTTTCCTGTGAGCATCATCTTGGGAGCTTGTTAAACACACTCATGCCCAGCCCCAGGGCCGCTCACTGGGAAATTCTGGCTCAGAAGTGCTGGGTGGGCCTGGGCATCTGAATCCTTAAGAAGCACCCAGGTAATGCCGACGCGTCCAGATGTTTGAGAATCAGGGATCTGGCTTCTCGGTTTTCAACACTGGCTGTACGATATAATGGCTCAGGGATCTTAAATAGCACTGATTACTGGGCCTCACCCAGGACCTGTTAAATCAGAATTTCTGGCTGTAGGCCCTGGACATCAGAATTAAAATATTTTAAAGTTCCCCAGTAACAACAGAACAGTCAGGATTGAGAAAAGAACAGTGATCTGGGCATTTTACAAAAGAGAAACTAAGGCCCAGAGAAGGTTTAGAACTTGCCCCAAGTTATAGGGCAAGTGAAGGAGAAAGGAAAGGGTGGGGAAGGACCAAGCTCAGCTCAGCATGGCCAGTGGCACCCAAGAAAGAGCCCTATGCCCTGGAATGACTGTCACATTGCAGGGGATGACCCTTCAGAAGATTGTACACCTGGATGGTGTCAGTGCTGTTGATTTGGGGACCACACTTTACGTAGCAAGAGTCCATAGCCCTTTTATAATGCCTCCTCCTTCTTTTTAAATCCCAACATCCACCCATCAGGGACCAGCACCCAGTGTTCTCCAGTCTCTGCATAGGATGAAGCCACAGAAATGAGCACACTTTGTCTTCCATACCTTAGTGAGGGGTCCTAAATGTCAAAAGTTAATGGCGGGTTGGGTAAATCTGTCTCCTACCAGGACTATATGTGTTATGAGGGCAGCTCTGTGTCCTTTTCTCTCCTATCCCTTGGTGGGGGGCTAAGAACAGACAGACAGACAGACAGACAGGATGTGGGGAATGCTCAAGGCTCTGCATAGCCTCAGGCACGTCACTGCCTTGTAAAAGTCTCATCTGTAAAATTTGAATGCTAACGTTTACCTCCTAAGACGTCATTTGGATTGAGACATTAGGAGCAAAGTGCCCAGCCCAAAAGAGATGTGTAAAATATAGCTGACTGTCTCGATTTCCATGCAGAGATGGGACAGCAGGGCAGACACTGAACCCAGATTGCCTGGGTTCCAGTCCAAGCTACGTCACTTCTTAGAACTTGGGCAAATTATTTACCCTTTCTGGCCTTGATTTCCTCTTCTGTATGATAACAGCATGTGCCACAAAGGACTGCTGTGAAGGTCCAATTAGAAAGTGCCTCTACTCAGTCCCCTTGGGGTGGGGACCATGTCATTTTCAGATGCATATCCCCAGCACCTGATGCAAACTTGCTCCCTAGCCCATAGTGAGTGCTCAGTACTTATTGGATAAGTGTCCAGGATGGAGCAGAAATTATTTGTAATTGAAAGGCTGTCTTGAAGAAGAGGAAAAATCTTTGCTAGGAGCTGGCAAACTATAGCCTGCAGACCAAATCAGCCCCCGCCTGTTTTTGTACAGCCCACAAGATAAGAATGGTTTTTTACATTTTTAACTAGTTGGGAAAAAATCAAAAGAAGAGTAATATCTAGTGCAAGGTAAAAATCTAATTATATGCAAATTTCTGTGTGTTTTTTAATTTTTTTAAATGTTTATTTTTAACAGAGAGAGAGAGACAGAGCATGAGCAGGGGAGGGGCAGAGAGAGAGGGAAACAGAATCTGAAGCAGGCTCCAGGCTCTGCGCTGTCAGCACAGAGCCCAACACAGGGCTCGAACCCACAGACCGTGAGATCATGACCCGAGCTGAAGCTGGACACTCAACCGACTGAGCCACCCAGGTGCCCCATCAAATTTCTGTGTTTCTAAATAGAGTTTTATTGGAACACAGCCATGCCCACTCATTTACATATTGATGACTACTTTCGATTGCTACATGGCAGAGTTGAGTAGTAGTGACAGAGATCGAATGGTCCACGAAGCTTAAAATATTTAGACTCTTTGCAGCAAAAGTTTGCCAACTCCTATTCTAAGCCTTCAAAAACGTGAAGAGAGAATGAGCAAATGAGAGTAACACAGAGATTATCTTGGTAGAAGAGAGAACTGCTCCACAACCAGAGTATCTTAGTCCATTTGGGCAGCTATAACAAATTACCATAGACTGGGTGGATTGGGGGGAAAATACCCACAACATTTATTTCTCACAGTTCTGGAAGCTGGGAAGCCCAAGGTCAAGGTGCTGACACATCTGGTGTCTGGTGAGCACCCACTTCCTTTTTGCAGAGGGCCATCTTCTCTCATTATATCTTCACGGTGGAGAGCAGAGGAGAGAGGGGAAGATATCTCCTGTCTTTTCTTATGCAGGTACTAATCCCATAATGAGGACCCCACCCCCATGACCTCATTCAAACCTAATTATCTCCCAAAGACCCCATCTGGAAATACCACACTGGGAATAGGCCTTTAATATGAATTTTAGAGGACAAAAACATTCATTCCATAGCACAGGATGTTATCCAAAGATGATATATGTAGCCTTGAAAAGGAATATGTTTTTCTCAGTGCAATGGATACCTGACTTTTCTCAGATGTTTTTAAGGATCTCAAGCATCAGGACAGGGAGTTGGCAGACGATCTTTAAGCCCCTTCCAGCTCTGAAATGCCCAGGATTTATGACTCAGTTGTCCTGGAGACCAGAGAATTCCAAGGTGACTGGTCCAGGGATCTCCAGTGCCTTCAGGCTGGCACACTACACTCTCCCTGCACTGTCAGTTCTGTGGGAAGCTATCCAGTTCTAATAAGCTAGAGGACCCACTAGGTCCTCCATCAGGTAGGCATAGCCAGACATACAGGGGCTGGAGATTCAAATTTCACTGTTTAAACCAATAGCTAATGGTAATTTCTGACAAGAGGTAAGTTATTTCCAGATTCACCCAGTCTCAAAGCTTTTGATCTGAGTCACTCTTCAAACATGAAGGTGACATTGCAGTTGTAGGTCATTTTCTATGGTCTTTCTTTATTGGACTGCCTTGATCTATTTCTTGTTTGAATCCATAAGGGCCTGATACACTTGCAGTCTGGCCTTCCATCTCCAAACATTCTATTGGTCATCTTAACTTTAAAGCTTTTAGTTTGGTATCAACATGGGACTGATTCTGGTTGAGGCGCTGCCTTGGGAAAAGGCATGGAGATTGCTCTTTAAAACTATTCTATGGAGTAAAAGTTCATTGATGTGAATAGATAAGATAAAGCCACAGAAGCCTGAGAAGCTTCTCACACAGCTTAGAGTAACCTCAAGGAATCAAAATAGCTTGGGAACAGGCTAATGTGGTTAACAGAGCTTTCTGTCATCTCAGAAGGTATGAGTCAGATTTTGCTGTAATAATGTTGAATGTCAAACAATCCTAAAATCTTACTAGGTTACAACAATAAGTATTTATTTTCTACTCATGGGTCAGCTGGAGTTGGCCATTCTCGGGGAGGCTTAGCTGGGCTCAAGAAACTAGACTGGACCCACAGGCTGGGATGGTTCAGATCTGCTCTGTGTGTCTTCCTACAGGGCTACGGCACGTTATTCTTAAATGTAGAACAGAAGCTCCAAGAGGGCTAGTGAAACTTACCATGCCTCTCACAGTCTCAACAATCCATCCACATCCCAATTGGCCAAAGCAAGTCATATGACCAAACCCCAACTTGAAGGGTCAGGGAAATACTCTAGAGCCACGCAAAAGCCATGGCCAGGACATACAGAAGGAAGAATTGTGGACAAATAACAAGTTCTAACATGGAAGATGGCATAAAGTCGCTTTCCTTTCCAAACTTTACTGAGATTCTATAAGATAAAGTCAAGATCACTTTCCTTCCTCACTTAACAGAGCTCAGGGATTGTAAAGGAATACTGGTTCGATGATGGGTAGTGAAGACCATTGTTCTGAATAGCACTGATTCCATCTACCCCCAGAGATAGGGAAGTTTTGGGGGAGTTGAGGCTGAATTCTCTAAAACTTAAAGAAAAAATACCAAACTCCCATCAACACACTTTTTCTTATCTCCATGTTCTTAAAAGACTCTGTTTAACTAGTTAACAGTTAGTTATTTAGTTGTTAGTTTGCTTCACTGAGACTATAACTTGTAACTATTTTCACCATCGAGTTAGCATTTGATAAGGTTATTTCTGAATAGCCAAGATACAGATAAAATAAACAAAAGACCAAAGTCCTTTACACGTGCTTACTTTTTTTTTTAAGGCTTATTTATTTTTTTGAGGCAGGGATGGGGAGAGAGAGAGGGAGAGAGAAAATCCCAAGCAGGCTTCATACTGTCAATGCAGAGCCTGACTCGGGGCTCGAACTCACTAACCATGAGATCATGACCTGAGCTGAAACCAAGAATTGGACACTTAACTGACTGAGCCACCCAGGCGCCCCTTCATTTGCTTACTTCTTAATTGTTTATAAAATCCTTATGCTCACATTAGCTCCTTTAACACTAACAACCGTCTCCTGGGGTAAGAAACAAAGAGAAGATAAGACTAATTTTAGGAGTACTGAAATGAAGGTTCAGAAATGGTGATTGATGTGCCCAAGTTCATGGGCCAGGTATAAAAGGGCTGGAACAGAATTAAGGTTTCCTAACCCCTTGCCTGGTACTCCTTCCTCCCACCATGGGGAAGAACAAAGGGAGCACAGGGAGTGGGAAGCCATTGATTCTCTCCTGTCCTACCCAGGGAGGCTTCAGAGAAGAGGTGGATGTCAAAAGTTACTGGAAGAAAACTGTCAGGATGGAGCAGGGAAAATGGTTTTATCTCTTCACACAAAACAAGATCCTCCAAATATCTTACAACTACTTCTACTCATCCAGCCACTAACCCACAGGATGCCTTCAGAGCATCCTAGGCTGATGTTCATTTCTCATCTTGCCCCCGGAGGTCTCTTTTCCATGCAACAGCCAGAGAATCTGCTCAAAATCCTCCAACGGCTCCCCATTTTGCTCACAATAAGGCTGTGCTTCTGCTCCTTGCTCCTACTGCCTCTGTCCCAGCTTACCCCTCTCCAGCCACATGTGTGTCTCTGCTATTCCTTGGCACAGCAAGCATCCTTCTCTCTCGGTACACATCCAGTTTGCTATGCCTAGAATGTCATTCCCCCAAATATACCCACAGTTTGCTTTCTCACTTGATTTAGCTCTCTGTCTGACTGTGCCCTCTTAAAAGGTGTCTGAACATCCCATCTAAACCTGTGCATCTCATTAATCTCTATACTTGCACTGTGCTTGGCGTTTCTTCATAGCATATACCACTTTGTGATAATATATTGTACATGAAAATGTTTCCTTGCTTATTTTCTGTCTCCTCTTTTAGAATTGGAGCTTATGAGAGCAGAGATCTTGTCTGTTCACTGCAGTTATCTAGCAGCATCCTGAAGCATGAATGAATGGTACACGGCAAACACTCAGTACACATTTGTTGAATGGATAAATCAAATAAGTAAATGAATTGGCCACTTCACTGCCTCACCTATGTTAAGTACCAAACTTTCCCAGAACCATCCATGGACTTATCCCCATTTCAACCCTCTCAGTCACTGTTCTGGCAACCATGTATGATCACCAGTCTGGAAGCTTGAGGGAGCCAAATCAGAAGCTGGAAGGAGCTATAGCCTTGTCCCTGCAGCAGAGGTCTTGGGACAAAGCTCTGGCAACTGGTTTCTGGACCAGCAGCATAATACAAACTGAATTCCTCATAATCTCTAGGACCTCCTTCGTGAGGATGGGTTCCTTGAGCTAGTTTCCTGCTAAGGGACCCCATTAACCCTGAGAGTTTCTCCGAGCACATGGCCCATCCTGTTGAGAGCAAATGAATGACCCATTTTGACCACATTAGGCAGTGGAGAGAAGACCTACTCACAGTCAGTTTGGTCCCCTCTCCACTGAGTTCTGGTCATCAGTGGAAGACCAATTCCCACCATACAACTTTAAAGTAAAAATGAAACACATGTAAAATAGTCTCTATGTAGCTGAGATTAAGGTGGATATCTCAAAAAACAAGCATAGTCCACCTCACATATATAAAAACACCAGCCACATGATCCTGGCCAACCAGTTAAGTCCTCACTTCTCAAGAACTTCAGCAACTTCATTTACAAAGTGGAATCTATCTCACTAGGCTGCTGGGAAGATGCCCAGAGATCTGAGTTTGAGTTGCCAATCAATTTCTATTTGTGTAACAAGTTAGTTTAGTTCTTTCTACTTTGGTTTCCTCTGTCATAAAAATCAGAGAAGCCTAGTTAATTACTAAGGTTCTTGTCAGCTTTAAACATCCATGAAATGTCTTCAGATTATTCAATGAATTTGATACACTTGCCAAATATTTTATCTCATATAATAAAAGATATAGTATATTGAAACCATCCATTTAATTAGTAGACCATATTGTATAATTTACATCATGTAAATTGCATTTTTTCAAATATATGTGTGCTAATAAAACTCAAAACGATATGACAATGTCTGTCTCACATAATAAAAGTGATGATTCCCTCCAGTATACACATAGATACTTAATTTGATTTGGGGATAACTAAAACATGGAAGTTGCCAATCTCTTGTGGTTACAGTGTTTAAACACCAATTGCCTTATGAAATGGATTTTAGAACAATTACAGCAATTCAGGCTGACCAGAGGGGAGGGAGATGCCATTTCAGTAGTCTTTCCCTTGCCTGACACCTGCATCAATCTAGATGTGAAAACAAGATGTGCCCAGACTCAAAGGGAGTGTTGTGGTGTTCACCACCACAATCCCCACCTAGCTAGACTAAGAACAGCCTTGCTTTGGTGGCAGATCAGGGGCCAACAAAGGAAGAGTTTTCCAGTATTAAATCTCCACTGGAATATAAACCTCATGGGCGGGAGGAGACTGAATCTGTTCACTGCATAAGTAATCAGTGAATGTTTGTGGAAAGGAAAGAGGGAGAAAGAAGGAGCAATATGACATTACAAAGATCCAAGAATGTCCCAAACAGGAGGCAGCACGACCTCTTGCTGAGGATATTGCCAAGAGAAGTCAAGCAATCAGTGTGGACCAGGGATCTTGAAGGTCTATATGAACCCTGAGATTTTACCTAAACTTGCAAGGATGAGGGCAAAGTGGGGAGCAGAGTGGAGACAAGATAGTCCCTCTTTTCATTTATGTTCAAAGAGCCATGATACGGTGCTAGCTGATCCACAGGCAACTGGGTGCCTTTCTCCACTGGAAGAGGGATTTGGGGGAGGCAGATTTATATCTGTATGGGCTTCCAGTGAAATGAATCAGAACTCAGCAGAGAGTGGGAGAAGCATGGGTTAAGGCTATAGTCAGAGTTACAAGAAGAATCAAAGTTTGGACTCTATTAGTGTCCGAGGACTTGCGATAACAAAGCACCACAGACTGGGTGGCTTAAAACAGAATTTTTTTTCTCTCACATCTCTAAAGTCTAGAAGTCCAAAATCAAGGTGTTGACAGGGTCATGGTGCCTCTGAAGGATCTAGGGAAGAATCCTTCCTTGCCTCTTCCTAGCTTCTGGTGGTTGCCAGAAATCCTTGACATTGGTTGGTTTATAGCTGCAACACTCCAATCTCTGCCTCTGTCTTCACATGGCCTTCTTCCCTCTGTCTCTATGTTTTCCTCTGTGCAAATTTCCCTCTTCTTAAAAGACACCAGTCATGGGATTAGGTCCCACCCTAATCCAATATGAATTTACCTTACCTAATTACATCTGCAAAAACACCATTTCCAAATAAGGTCACATTCTTAGGATCCAGATGGACATGAAGTTTTAGAGGACACTAATCAACTCAGCACAGCCTCAAAGGACTCCAATGGGACACTCTCCATAAGGGAGCATGGCTGGACCTCATAGCCTGGGGACCTTCTCTGACCTCTCCTGCAACTAACATGCTGGGCTCAGGGGGGCGCTGTGCCTCCTTTAAAACGCGCGCGCGCATACACACACACACACACACACACACACACACACACACACACACACACTTACAGATAGGCAGATAATCTGATGGTCCCCTCATGTTCAGAGGGAAGGTCTTGCCTTGCTCCTGTCCATCTCCACAGGGCAGAGACCCTATAAGATCCCTACTACCCAGACTGACCACAAGGGTGTGGATATGCCTGAAGTCATATGAACTCAAGAGAGGGAGACCACTGAAGCCAGCATCCTTCTTTCCCACATGTCTGGTTGTTCTAGACACTTCCTGCAAGGAATCCTTGGTCCTTCTGCAGAGGGTCATAACTTTGGCTTTCACGATGTCCCCAGACAACCCAGTAAACTTCAGACAATGTGTGTGTGTGTGTGTGTGTGTGTGTGTGTGTGTGTGTGCAGAGGACAGGGATCATTTTCTTAGAGTGTCCTGTGGAGCTGGGTACCATAGACCAGGTCTCTGGGCTACTTAGGCATGAGTTGGCTGAGCAGTGAAAGAGGAGAGAATACATGGAATTGGAAACAAGAGGACCTCTCCTTCCCTGTGGTAGCCAGTGGAATGTTCTTCTGGTTCCATGTGATGAATTTGAATTGCCTCTCCCCTGAAGAATGAATAGACCTTATAAAGGCAGCTAATGTAAGATACGGCCTACAAAATGCAGCCTATCAAAGGGACCATAAAACAAGGCAGGGTTGGGGCACCTGGATGGCTCAGTTGGTTGAGCGTGTGACATCAGTTCAGGTCATGATCTCACGGTTCATGGGTTTGAGCCCCATGTCAGGCTCTGTGGTGACAGCTCAGAGCCTGGAGCCTGCTTTGGATTCTGTGTCTCCCTCTGTTTCTTCCCCTCCCCTGCTTGCACTCTGTCTCTCTCTCTCTCAAAAATAAACATTAAAAAAATTAAAAAAAAAAAAAGGAGGCAGCGTTAATGGTTATGTTGCTGAGAATCTAGGGAAGAACTCTCAAGCCAAATACATTGAGTACTAAGAAAACCTACCAGGCACCTACCACATGCTGGTCCCCTTGTCTCTCCAAACAACCTAATAAACAGGCAAGAATAATTTTCTCCATTTCACAGATGAAGATGTGGATCCTTGGAGATCATAATATGAACTAGCAGAATAGGGCTCCTTCAAGGGCATCCAAACAGCCCCTTCAGTTTACAGATGAGGAAAATGATCTAGAAATCCTGACACATTGGGCCAAGGTGACGTAGCTGGCAAGATGCCCAGTCAGAATTCGAACCTGTTTGTGTGTGATGATATGGTTTGTGGCCTACTCCTGTTCCCACAGTTAGTGGGTATTGGAGTAGACTTCAACCAGGGTCCTCCAACTTCTGATCCAGGCTCCTTCCAACTACCTCCCTTGGGGCCTCAGTGGGACCTTCTGTCTAGTCACCAGCTCAGTCTCCCCCTCTTACTTGACCTCATAGATGCTTACTTCAGGACACTCTCCAAGGGGCTGGGATGTGGCATGTCCACATAGGATGGGAAGTCCCATGACTAAGCACTCACTGGAAGGACAAATTCTGGTCTTTTTATTACAGGACTGGGCTGTGTTCTCAAACTGGGCCAGGGCATTTGTTATTTTGCGTCAACTCTGAACACTGAACAGAAGAGAAAAAGTGGGACACTCAGGAACTGGCTTTCCTTTGTGCCAACAAAGTGCCATTATTCTAACTTCATTTGTGTGGTACAAATGAGAAGGAGATAAATGTCGTGTTCCAGCCAGAGTCTATTAGTGGGTATCAACTGCAACATGGAAAGATTGTGCAATCTGGCTGTGTTAGGAAAGGGGAAGAACTGCACCCAAGGATCTCAGCTCTCAAATTCCTTCTGCCTGGGATTTCTGAACTGTGAGACAAGATTAAAAAGCATGCAGTGGATTATATGCCGTTAGCTAATTGCCTATAATTTTTTAAAATTACATACAAATTCTAGCTGGGTAACCTTGGATATGTCCCTGAACCTCTCTGAGTCTTAATTTTGTCCCCTGTAAAACTGAGATAATGTCTGGCCTTCCTGTTACACTATTTTTAAATGAGAATTAAATAAGAAAATGAATGGGAAATTGCAACTGTTCCAAAAGTGTTATTAATTATGCATTATACATTGTATACACAAAATAAATATGCACCTAAGTAATCTGGATGTATGTTATAAGTGTGTAATTCAAACTAAAATATATCGCCCTTTCATATCCCTGATGCAAGTAATCCTGTAAGATCTGATAGAAGAAATGTTTAAATCTTTTTTCTTCTGTTTCAATAAATATTTTAAATTTTCATTTTTTTAATGTTTATTCATTTTTGAAGGAGAGAAAGACAGAGTGTGAGCAGGGGAGAGGCAGAGAGAGAGGGAGACACAGAGTCCAAAGCAGGCTCCAGGCTCTGAGCTGTCAGCACAGAAGCCTGACGCGGGGCCCAAACCCACAGGCTGTGAGATCACAGCCTGAGCAGAAGTCAGATGCTTAACTGACTGAGCCACCCAGGCGCCCCCTAAAATTTCATTTTAATAAATTTCCACTAAATTACAGCATGTCATACATAAAGTACTGGAATTTTTCCAAAGTGAACACACACATACCACCTAGATCAATAATTAGAATATTAATGGCCCCTCAGAAACCTCCATCACACTCCTTCAAGCTCACTACTACCACCCCTTTCCCCAAAAGTAACTATTACTCTGACTTGTAATATCATAGACTAAGTTTGACTGTGTTTGAACTTTGATAAGTAAAATCATACAGTGTGTGCTCTTGGTCTGGCTTCTTTCAACATCATATTGGTGGACTTCATCCACACTGTTCTGTGTTAAGTCATTTATTCATTTTCATTGTTGTATAGTATCCCGTTATATGAAAATACCTTGATTTATTTATCCATTTTACTTTTGATGGACATGTGGGTTTTTCTCAGTTTGGGGATAATACAAATAATAGTTTTTATGTACACAGATATCTGTTGAATATATAACTAGGAGAGGAATGCTGGGTCAGAGAGTGGTGAACATTCAGCATTATCAGATATTGGAACTATTTTCCAAAGTGATGGCTCTAATTTGTAGTTGAACCAGGAGTGTGTGGGAGTCCAGTTCTCTGCATCCTTGCCAGAACTTGATTTTGTAAATCTTTATTTCAGTCATGTTGATGGGTGTGGAAAAGTATCTTGTGGTATTTTTAATTGCCCTTTCCTGATGACTATTGAGGCTGAGCACCTTGTCATGTGTTTATCCTCTTTCATGATGTGCCTGTTCAAGTCTTTTGCACATTTTTGTATTGTTTGTCTATTTTTTAATTTGGTAGGAGTTCTTTATATAATCTGGATATTATATTTTAAACATCTTCTCCCTCTCTGTGTCTTGCTGTTTCACTCACTTAATACTCTTTTTAAGAGATGGGATATCTAAGGCCCAAAATGGGGAGGCAACTTGACCAAGTTTTTTCAAGAAGTTGGTCATATAATATGGGGGGGCAGGGCTTATATGACTTGGATTCCAAGATATAGCTTTATGTAATAATAAATTACTTTCAAGTTAAACTTGGGAGAATTAGTGGTAATAAAATTACAATATTTTTTCATAAAGTGATAACAAAAATGAGAATTATGTCATACAACGTGAAATGCACATACAAGGAAAAGTGAGCTTACTATTAAGACAATTATCTAAATCATGTGAGCCAAAGGCTATCACTGCTTTGGTTCTTCATATTTTCATACTTAAATCTATTTCAATTTATTTTTTCCAACTTTCTATTTTGAAAAATGTTAAACCTACAGAAGATGAAAGAATAGTATATTTACATATACATGTTAACACTTGTACACCTTTCACCTATTAACAGATTCACTGACTGTTTAACATTTTGCCACTTTTGCTATATACATGTGTTTGTGCATATATAATACACATATATTGCACATATATATGTATTTATATATATGAGAGGTTTTTTGCTGAACCACTTAAATGGAAGACATCATGACATTTTAGTCCCTATTAGTCAACTATATTTCTACTATGAATGAGGACATTCTCCTAAATATTGATAATACCATTATCACATAAAAGGAGTTTAACATGGATAATATTATATAACATTAAGTCCATATCCAAACTTCCTCAATTTCCCCAAAAGTGTCTTTATGGCTTCTTAAAAAATCTAGGATCCACTCAAGGATTACACACTGAATTTAGCCATCACATATATTGTATCTCTTTTATTTAGAATAGTTACTTTTTTTTTTTTTAAATCATTGATGACACTGATATTTCTGTAGAACGCAGGCGTGGTGTCCCATACAAAGTCTCACATTCTGAGTTTGTCTGATTGTTTCCTCATGATTAGAGTCAGTTTAAACAGTTGTTCTAAGTGTACCCCATGATGTTTTTACTTAGGTACTCAATGTTTGCCAAACATTGGGGTGTATATCACTGCTGATATATGTGGGGGTGGTTTAGTGGTGCCAAGATGATTTTGGATAACACCATGAATAAAGGCTTTTCCTTTTTGGTAACCTAACAGCTTTAATTTCTATATAAAAGTTGTGTTTTATCGAGGTATAATTCACAACCATTTAATTCATGCACTTAAAATATACAACTCAATGGTTTTTAGTATATTCTGACTTGTGCAACCATAACCACAATAAACTTTAGAACATTTTCATCACCCTCAAATGAAAATCCATACGTTTTAGCCATTGCCCTCTAACTCTCCACCATTCTCCAACTTTCCCCCAACTCCCACCTCAGTCCCAGGCAGTCATTCATCTACTTTCTTGCTTTATGCATTTGCCTATTCAGGATATTTCATATAAATGAACCATACCATATGTGGTCTTTTGTGACTAGCTTCTTTCACTTAGCAAATGTTCTCAAGGTTCATCCATGTTGTGGTATCTGGCAATACTTTCTTTCTTTTGATTGTTGAATAACATTGTATTATATGGATATGCCACATTTTATATCCATTTATCAGTTGATGGACGTTTGAGATATTGTCACCTGTGGGCTATTATGAATAATGCTGCTATGAATATTTGCATACAACTTTTTGTGTGCACAAATGTTTTTAATTTTATCAGATATATACATAGGAGTGGAACTGTTGGGTCATAGAGTAACTGAGTTTAATATTTATAGGAACTACCAGACCACTTTTCCAAAGTGGATGAGCCAATTTACCTTCCCATCAGCATTGCATAAGGGTTCCAATTTCTCCATATCCTCACCAACACTTGTTATCCTCTGTCTTTTTTATTATCGTCATCTTAGTTGCTGTAAAGTGGTATCTCATTGTGGTCTTCATTTGCATTTCCCTGATGGCTAATGATGTTGACATTTTTCATGTGCTTATTAGTCATTTGTATGTCTTCTTTGGATAAATGTCTATTCAGATCCTTTGCCCACATTTTGTCTTTTTATTATTGAGTTGTACAAGGGATAAGGATTTTAAAAATAACTGAAATCACCACTATATCTTTGTTAAGAATTGCAAATACTTTTTCCCAGTTTGCTATTTTCATATTTTTTGCCCATGAAGACTTTTGAGTTTTTAATGAAATTTAATTTATCAGTCTTTTATGGCTTCTAGATTTTGAGTCAGAGTTAGAAAGGCCTCTCCCTTTCCAATGTTATAAAGGAATTCTTTCATGTTTTCTTTGTGTACCTTTATGGTTTAATATTTAGGATTTAAACCTTTGCTACCTTTGAAAATTTTCCAAATGACTATTCAATTATCCCAACATCATTTACCGAATTGTTCATCCTTTCCCCTATAGTTTGAAATATCTTATCATATTCTGAATTGCCATAGTATTTATATCTCTTTTTTAGATTGTCTGTATTGTTTCATGGGCATGCTTCATTTGCCACAAGAACCTTGCTTTAATTATTAAACGTTTATCATAAGTTTTTCTATCTGGTAAGGCTAGTCATTTCTCTGTATTTTTCTCATTTTCTAGTTTCCTTTTTCTTTTTTTATTAAATATAATTTATTGTCAAATTGGTTTCCATACAACACCCAGTGCTCATCCCAACAGGTGCTCTCCTCAATACCCATCACCCAATTTCCCCTATCCCCCAGCCCCCATCAACCCTCAGTTTGTTCTAAGTATTTAAGAGTCTCTTATGGTTTGCCTCCCTCCCTCTCTGTAACTTTTTTTTTCCTCTTCTCCTCCCCCATGGTCTTCTGTTAAGTTTCTCAGGATCCACATATGAGTGAAAACATATGGTATTGATCTTTCTCTGCCTGACTTATTTCACTTAGCACAATACCCTCCAGTTCCATCCATGTTGCTGCAATGGCAAGATTTCATTCTTTATCATTGCCAAGTAGTATTCCGTTGTATATATAAACCACATCTTCTTTATCCATTCATCAGTTGATGGACATTTAGGCTCTTTCCATAATTTGGCTATTGTGGAAAGTGCTGCTATAAACATTGGGGCACAAGTGTCCCTATGCATCAGCACTCCTATATCCCTTGGGTAAATCCCTAGCAGTGCTATTGCTGGGTCATAGGGTAGTTCTATTTTTAATTTTTTGAGGAACCTCCACACTGTTTTCCAGAGCAACTGCACCAGTTTGCAGTCCCAAAGGAAAACCTGACAGACTCCACCAAAAGTCAGCTAGAACTGATACATGAATTCAGCAAAGTCACAGGATACAAGATTAATGTACAGAAATCGGTTGCACTTCTAGTTTATTTTTTCAAGTGAACTTTTAAATAAGCTCATCTGTGTCCATCAACTGATGAATGGATAAAGAAATTGTGGTTTATATACACAATGGAATATTACGTGGCAATGAGAAAAAATGAAATATGGCCTTTTGTAGCAACGTGGATGGAACTGGAGAGTGTGATGCTAAGTGAAATAAGCCATACAGAGAAAGACAGATACCATATGGTTTCACTCTTATGTGGATCCTGAGAAACTTAACAGGAACCCATGGGGGAGGGGAAGGAAAAAAAAAAAAAAGAGGTTAGAATGGGAGAGAGCCAAAGCATAAGAGACTGTTAAAAACTGAGAACAAACTGAGGGTTGATGGGGGGTGGGAGGGAGGAGAGGGTGGGTGATGGGTATTGAGGAGGGCACCTTTTGGGATGAGCACTGGGTGTTGTATGGAAACCAATTTGTCAATAAATTTCATAAATAAATAAATAAATAAATAAGCTCATCTGATTAAAAAAATAAACCCCTGTATATCTTATTATGGTAATATTAAATGTATAAATTAAATCAAGGAGAATTGACATTTTATTATGATAAGTTTTCCTATCCCTTTCAGTTTCTCATTCAGTATATTTATATACTGATCCTTCTTTCTTGGTTATCTTATCTAATGTTTTTATCTATTTTATTGGTTCAAAGAACTACATTTAGGATTTATTTATTACTACTGTTTATCTGTTTTCCAATTCATTAATTTCTACTTTTATCATCACTAATGACTTCTGGTGTCTTTCAGTTTATTTTGGTATAGTTTTCCTGACTTTTTGAGTAAAATGCTTAATTAATTTGTCTTTCTTTTGTTTCTTTATTTTGTTATTTAAGGCTATGATTTTTTTCTCTTACATTGCTCTGCTGTGTTTTAGTTTCCTAGGGCTGCTATAACAAAATACCATTAGTTGGGGTGAGGGGGTGGGGTGGGTTAAATAACAGAAATATATTGTCTCACAGCTCCACAGGGTAGAAGCCCAAGATCAAGGTGGCAGTAGGACTGGTGGCTTCTGAGGACTGTGAGGAAGAGCATGTTGCTCCTTTTGCCTAGCCTCTGGTGTTTTGCTGGCAATCTATGATGCTCCTTGGCTTACAGAAGATTAACCCCAATCTACACCTTCGTCTTCACAGTAGTTTCCCTGTGTGTGTGTCTGTGTCCAAATTTCCCCTTTTTATGAGGATGTCATATTAGCCTACCTTAATGAATTAATTTTAAGTTGACTACCTCTGTAAAGATCCTATCTCCAAATAAGGTCACATTCTGAGGTACTGGGAGTTAGGACTTCAACATATGAATATTTGTGGGACACAATTCAGCCCATAACAAGCTGCATCACACAAATTCTGATTTTAAAAAAAGGTACTTTCATTATGGTTCCTAAGACAGTCTTCCATTCCAGTTTTTATTTCCCCTTTGAAAGTTATTTAAGAGTGTTTTCAAAAATTCCCAGATGGAAGGAGTTTTTTGTTTTCTTCTTTATTATCACTGTTTAGTTTAAGGAACTCTAGTTATAAAATGCTATCCATACTACATTTAACTTTTAGAATTCATTGAAGATTTATTTATGGGTTGATATATGATCAATTTCTATAAAGATTCTCAGTTTTTGGAGAGAAAGGCTTTATTCTTTGGTTACATGACTTAATCAGGTCTATCTCATCAATTGGTTATTTAAGTATTCTATACTCTTACTTACTTTTGTCCTTTTAATCTACTATAAACCTATAGAAGTGAATTAAATTCCCTTTCTACTAGTGTACATCTGCCTGTTTCTTGAGTCTTTTGTACCTTCTGTTTTACAAATGTGCATGACATATTATTTGGTGTGCAGATATTTATAAATGTTGTTTTTAAAAAAGTAAAAATCATAGAAACAGAAAGTAGATTGGGAGTTGCCAGGAGCTGAGGGGTGGGGGAAATGGGGAGATGATGGTCAAAGGGTACAAACTTTCAGTTATAAGATGAGTAAGTTCTGAGTAACGAATGTACAACATGGTGACTACAGTTAACAATTCTGTATTGTATACTTGACATTTGCTAAGACAGTAGATCTTAAATGTTCTATCACACACACACATACTAAGGTAACTATGTGAAGGGATGGATGTAACTAATCTTACTGTAATCATTTCACAAAATACATGTATATTAAATCATCACACTGTATACCTTTATATAATTTTATTATTTGTCAGTGAATCTCAATAAAGCTGGGGAAGAAAGTTGTCTTTACTGAATTATACCCCTTACATTATAATGTACTCTTTTGCCTCATGTAATGATCTTTGTCCTGAATTCCACCTTATCTGATATTAGGATAGCAACTCCTGCTTTCTCTGTATTTGTATTTCTCCAGTATATATTTGTCAATCCTTTAATTCTAAAAGTCTCTGAATATCTTTAGAAAGATATGTTTTAAATGTGTTTCTTTAGAGCTGTGTTTGCTTTGGTCCATTCTGAAAATTATTTTATCTTAATAAAGATTTACTTTTGTTAACAATCCAAATATGTTTCATCTTTGTTCTATCATATTATTGGTACCATGATGCTGTTGAATAGTGCTATTTCTTAGTCTTTTAAAAATGTAGTCTATTGTTATTTTTATGCATAGTTATTCTGAGGTTTAGGAAGATTTGTATGTTTATTCTAATAGTTGCTTACAGTATTATTTTAATGCTCTAACACTCTATTTTCTTAGTTTGTTACCTACCATAAACAATAATGGGAAAGTTATATTTTTCCTTCCTTTCCCCTGTCATGTTTCTTAGTTTTCCCACATAGCTCAAAGATGAGGACACTGTTATAATCGATAAATATCGATTAACTGTTACTTTTTTCTAAAACAAAACACAATAAAACACACACACATAATGTCAAGAAAAAATTCATTCTCTTCTCTCTTCCACCTGGATATCCCTAACTTGTTCGTCTAGAACCAGACACCACATCTGTTTTAAAACATTTCCCCTGGACCTAAAGACAGGAATCCTAACACCTTGGAGAGAGAGAATGGTTATGTCAATGTAGGAACACATGTTACACCAATACTCTCCTCCTAGGTCCAACTCCTGGTTTCTCTATTGCCCAGGCCCTGGAGATGGCATAAAACCAGTAATCAGTGGTAAAAACCAAGACTGCATTTCTACTAAGAAGTTGTTCCAGGGGCGCCTGGGTGGCTCAGTCAGTTAATCTTCTGACTTCGGCTCAGGTCATGATCTCACAGTTTGTGGGTTCAAGCCCTGTGTCGGGCTCTGTGCTGACAACTCAGGGCCTGGAGCCTGCTTCAGATTCTGTGTCTCCCTCTCTCTCTCTCTCTGTCCCTCTTCCACTCGTTCTCTGTCTCTGTCTCTCTCTCTCTCTCCCTCAAAAATAAACAAAACATTTTTAAAAAATTAAAAAAAGAAAAGAAATTGTTCCAGAGTCCTGGCTCTCATCAAATGCAAAGGTTACAAGATCCATAGGACTGGAAGTAGAAGTAAACTTTAGAGATACATCTCATTATCAGAAGGAGTCAAAGGTCTATGTGGCTTATTGTACCTGCTTAATCTATATATAAAGTGACATAGGTCTCTGTGAACAGTTTTGCTTTATGGTTGTTGAGCCAAAGTATTTCAGTTTGAATAACAAATTATAGAGTGTCACCCCACCTATAGACCACACATGTTTGATTGACAAAGATGCCAAGTAACCTTGGCCTTCATTATCATCATAACTAGAAAGCACATGCTTGGATCTGCCATTGATTAGCTGCCTTCCTTGCTAAGCCTCAGTTTCCTCCTCTATAAAATGAAGACAAAAAGGACATGAGTTCATTGATTTCAAAAGGCCTCTTTTGTTGGTATATCAGAATTATATTTTTATGTAGTTTCATCATTTTTCATTATAATCAAATTATTTGTGCCATGCTTAAGAGTCAGAATAAAAACAGACAGAATAGTGCTTTCTAAGTTGGATAATACCGTGCAAACAATAAGCACCACTTTTATTCCAGGAGACTTCCTGGCACTTACTTTTTTTGGGGGAAAAAAAACACAAAGAAAATTAAACACTCTTTCTTGTTGATTTTTAGAGTTGGGTTTATGAAAAGGTCTTTTTCCACTAACCCAGGGGTGTGTACAAAGTATGTGATGTCCCCCAGGACAGCAGGACTTGCTTGACCGGAACCAGGATCCAAGAGGAATGGCTCATGTACTCACAGAAATATCTAGCACACAAGAGTTTCAGGTAAAAGCCATTATGTGGGAGGCTCTGAGGGTTAATTAAAAGGTCAATCAATTTTTTCCAAGACAATTTTACAGTGTGCACTAAAAAAATTCATGATTTGTTTTCTCCTTTTGGGTGGAGTTCAAGCCTACTGAAGCATACCGTTCTGGGTCTAAGGAACAACAAGTAACACAAGACATTCAGCAGACAAAGGTAACTAAACCTGGCAAATATCCCAGTCTACTCCCACCCCCAACCTCTTTTATAGAATCTATCTTTAAAAGGGAAAAGTCTAGAGATAAGTCTTAACACTTTGGAGTCTCCTTTTACTTTGGGAAATTTTTCTAAGTATCTCAAGTATACATCTTTTCTCTCATCTAGAATGAATTGGTCATTTTTCAAATCCCTCTCCAAACTCCACTCCTCTAGAGCAGGGGTCAGCAAATGTAGAGGGCCAGGTAGCAAATATTTTAGGTTTCACAGGCCAAATTCTATCTGTTGCAATGATTCCACTCTGCAGTTTTAGTGCAAGAACTGCCATTGACAATACATAAGAAAATGGACATGGCTGTATTCCAGTATAATTGTATTTATGAACACTGAAACATGAATCTGAATTTCATATAATTATCATAGCTCGCAAAATACTATTTTTCTTTTGATTTTTCTCCAAACCATTTGAAAATATATAAAAAAAAAAAACATTCTTAGCTTGCAGGTTGCACAAAAACAGGCAGTGGGCCAAATAGGCCCATGGGCCAAAATTTGCCAATACCTCCTCTAAATCATGAACAACTTGCAGTCAGGGACTGAATTATAATCATTTTACTATTTCCTAAGGCTTGCTTCAGTGCCTGACACCTAGGAGATATCCAAAACAGTGGAGGAAGAAGCAAGAGAGGGAGACCATTGGAGGGACAGCAGACGTACCCATCACATATAAAATAAGTCCGGCACACTATTCTTTATGGGTGTTTGAAGAAGGAAAAAGTGCAGAAGTCAATAGCATAACTCGAGTCAGAAAGTTCTGAATTTGAATCCCAGCTCCACTATTTCCAGGCTTGGCCTCAAGTAAGTAACTGAACGTCTGGATACATTTGCCTGCAAGTGACAGAAAAATCAACCAATGGTGGCTTAAATGTGGCAGATATTTACTGTTTCACTTCTCAAGAAACCTGGACATAGTGGTCCCAAGACTGATTCAGTGGCTCAGGGATGTCACTGAGGTCACACACCTTTTCTGTCTCTTGCTCTGATAGACTGAGCCACTGGCTTTTCATCTTCATGTGTGCCATCTGTGGTTACAAGGATCTGTCCCAGCTTTAACCATCACAAGCAGCATGGTCAGGCCAGGAAGGAGGGAACAGAGGAAGTGCCAGCTGTTTCCTCTTATGCTGCTACCTTCTCCCAGCCAGCCAGTGTCTGACCTAGAACTCTCTAAGCAGATGCTATCTACATTCTTGTTGTCTGGACCTGGGTTATGTGGCCACCCCTGCTGCAATAGAGGTCAGTCTTTACCATGGGAAGGAAGGGAAGATGGAGTTGTGACTGGCTTGGGGAGACCCTTACTAGTGCTCATCTCATAGAATGTTGGGAGGACAAGTGAGGTGATGTGTGAAAAACATTGGCACATAAATACTTAGTCAATTAAGCTACTATGATCAGCAGGACTAGCTTAGATATTTTCAAGATCCTAGAATATATCCCCTACATTGTCAGTATGGAAACTAATTTCTCAGATGAAAGTAGAAAGCCTCAGACCTTCATTGCACAACATGCATGCTTATATACAATTAAAGTGAATGAAGATTGAAATGCAATACAGTGAGTGTGTGTACATGTGTGTATATAAGATATCAGGCTACTGATTTATTTTATACTGTTCAATATGTGCACAGAACTATATATGCAAAAATATATGCATTGAGAATAAATGAGAAAAGGCTGGTGACAATGGATATGCTTCACATCCTGTATGTTAAATTAGGTAACTCGGTCTCTTTCCCCAGGCTTAAAACCTGAGTCATCCTTCTTTCTCTCTTTGCCTTTCCTGGTCAGTTATTAAGTCCTGTGGATTTTGCACTGCAGTATGTTTCATATTTTCCAGGACCCAAGCAAAACCTTTATCACCTCCTATCCAGACAATTGCAATGGACTCCTAAGTATTCTCCTGCCTCTGGTTGTTCTGTCCCCTACCAAAGCAATTCATTTTCACCTTCTTGCCAGAGTTATCTTCCTGAAGCAAAGCTCTGACCATGCTCTTTCCATGTTCAAAAACTTCCAGTGGTTCCCTAGTGCCTACGAAGTTCAAACTCCTCACGTTATTCAAGGTGTTCCTTAACTGCCCCAGCCTGCCTTTCTCATTTTCTCTTCTCCCTGATGATTCACTGACCAGCTCACTTAGCAACTTCTCTTTGTTCTCTGAACAACCCCCACCCTATTTTCTGCATCAGCTCAGCTCACACTGACCCATCTCTGCTCTTCTAGATCCTACCTTATAGGGCTGATGGGCAGTTTCCATTTTAAGTTACACTATAACTCAGCTTGTAGAAGACTTCAGGGAACCCAGAATTTTATGGACCATAATTTGTATGAAACCATCTGATTAAATCAATAAAATGGTCAATAATTGCCTCTGATGTTTTCTTAGTCCTGGGACATTTAAATGTGCTGACAACTGACAATTTTAGATTGAAATGTCCCATAAAGTGAGCTGGGAGGGAGACAGCTAATTCAGGCCACACGTTCAGCATCTGGCCTGGAGCTCCAATTGGGAGCTCAGCATGGTTTTCCACCCCCTCTCTATAGAGATGTCAGAAAGGCTTTCATATGGCAAAGGGATGATGTACTCTGTGCTACGCCAAGCGAGAAGGGAGACCTCACATTTGGTGATAGGTGCTGTGCAGCACGTGCCATTTTGTTGTCCAGTTAACTCTCCTGATAGCTCTGTGAGGACGGCGTTCTCATTATCTCTATTTTCTAGTGGAGGTAAGAGACCCAGAGAGGGGTATGTTCTTAAGGTCACAATGCTGGGATTTTGAACCAAGTCTGTTTGACTCCGAAAACCCCACAGTCTTTGCACTTACCCAAGATTATACAGCAAGTAAATTTGGATCAGCTTCTGCCAGGGATGCTACAGAATTCATTTGTTCAGGGGACAAGAGGCTAGGCTAGATGAACTCTGGACATCTCTCCCAGTAGGGAGATTCTAAGAGTCCATGTATGGAACGGGTAGTCAGAAGAGGATCAATCCTCACTCTAGCTATTGGAGGATTTCATCCAGATATGGAAACAGAATTCAAACAGGGGACTCAGCCATCACCCTTAATGTGACTGAATTTCAATACATTTTTTTATCAACCCCACTCCCATATTTCAGCAGTGCCACCTTTTCAATTTTCCCCATCATGTATTGTTTGTTATTGTGTCATGTTTATATGATTTAGTCTTTAAAGCCAGTCTACAAAAACTAAGTGGTAGCAGTCAGTTCCTTTCCTCAGACTAGAAGCGTGTGTAATTCAGCCTTTGCTATGTAAGAGACCACCACATCACTTAGTTAACTGAAGATGGGGCAGAGCTTGCTTGATCTAGACTGGACTCAACTAGGCTTGACTCCAGGCCATGGGTTAGAATCAGGCATGCTTTACATAATAATCCTCATTCTTCTGAGACCAGCCTCCAGGACATGACTTCTTTCTGGCAAAGGAAGAAGCACAGGAGGGTAAACCCACTCACACAAGACATTTAAAGCCTCTTGAATCACATTTTCTAACATCCCAATGGCCAAAAGGTTATGTGGATAGTTCCAAAGTCAAGAAATGGAGAATATCATGAGGCCACGATAAGGGTATGGCTATCTGCTATAAAGGGATAAAAACTTGGGATCAATCATTCAAATTACTACACCATTCAACCAAACGGGCACTGATTTCCTACTCTCCACTGGGTTGCATTTTCATCAGAAGCAAGGCAACAAAATTGAACCCAGCCATACACTAGACACAGAGCTAAGAACTTGGGTTACAAAGATATTCAAGTCATGTACCTGATCTCCATAAAAGCTCAAGGTCAAGTGGAGAAGAAAAAGAAGAAAAGTTAAAATTAACTGAATACTTACTGTGTTCTAGGCATTGTGCTAAGTAAGCCTTTTGACACACATAACTGCACACAGACCTCCCAACAAACCCTGTGATGGGTCTGAACAGCCACACTTTGCAGATCATAAGACTGTGGCCCAAAGAAGTTAATGTAACTTGCCAATAGTCACGCAGCTAGAAAGCTGAAAAGCTAAGATTCAAATCTAGATTTAAACCCAGTTGCTCAGATAATTACAATATATTAGTAAGTAGCACGCTAAAGAAACATCAACAGAGGACTGTGGGAGCATGGGGAGGAAGTAGAGATAAAGCAAACATTCACACAGAAGGTAGCAGATAAGTTGAGTCATGAAGCATAAGTAGAAATCCACCAGGAGTTTAGGTTAGTGGCAAAAGCCTGTGCAATGGTCCAATGAGCAATGAGCGAGCAGGGCCACTTCCTAGAAGAGTCAGAAGGTTAATGTTGTTGGGTTGTAGAGAATGTGATGGGAAGTGCTGAGAACTGGAAGAGAAGAAGCAGGCTGTGTGGATGAAGGAGAGGCGAATCCTGTATACCAGGCAAGGAGCTCCAGCTTAGTCTTAAGGACTGGGGAGCCATAAAAGCAAGATGTGGTCTGCTTAAACGGGGTTCTAGAAATAACAGTCTGATGGCAAAATGAGGAAGATGAGCTTGAGCATGGAAGCCAAGGGACTAATCACAAAGCCTTGAGGGCAAGCAGGTACCGCCAATCCGAGAAGCAAGCCAGGCAGGCCCATGCAGACTGTGGAGTGTGGGCTGAGGCTGAAGCCATGTCAGCTATCCCTGCCCAGCTCCACTGGGCATGGCCATGTTGGAAAGCACGCCCAGAAATACAAAGTTTTAAATCTTTAGATTTTAAAAAATATCTTGGGTTTTTAAATCTGGTATTCCTTTCAATCCCTTGTCCAAACCTAGGAAGCAAATGCAGAATTGCTTGCTCTCTTGCACTCACTCATCTGTATCTGAGCACTTACTACTGGAAATCAGAGATAGGACAGATCTTGACATGCAGGATCCTTGTGTTAGCAACCAATTCAAGCATTTAAAAAATACTGCTCTCTCTTCCTCTCTCCCTCTCTCCCTCTGTCTCCCTCTCCCTCTCCCTGCCCCTCGTGTGCTCTCTCTCTCATATATATATCTATATATCTATCTATAGATATCTATAGATAGATATCACATACATGTATACATGTATGTATACCCATATCTGTATATATGTACATACACGTACATATACATACATACATACATAGAGAAATTTTGACATGCAGCTGCTGCCAGCACTGCAGCCACAGACAACAACCTGTACCTGAGAATCACACAGACACCCAGGAACTATGAGCTTCATCACATTCTCACACATTCTCTTTGGAAACACACAGAGAAGCCATTCACAACCTGTGGTCAAATATCAGCTCTCTTCTCTAGACTTTCTCCCCTTCCTTGGTATCCAAGACCCTGAAATAATCTCCAGAAAGCTGGCCAGGGAATTGAGCTGCGTGACTTCAGTCTTCAATAGCAAGAGACAGACTTGGGAAGTTTGATCCACCAACTGAAAGTACAAGACATGAAAGAGTGGGAACACCCTCCGGATGGCTCAGCAGTAATTTAGTAGCCGTATCCTTCAGCCCTGGCGTTAGCTGTTTTAACTACCACTCATCATCTGCTATATCTTCCTGCCATTTGAAGGAAAGGGCTGGGGCCTTTCTCTCTCTCTCTCTCTCTCCCTCTCAACTTTTCTGTGACTAGCTCCCTGCATGCAAAATGCCTACTCCCTCTCATGGCTTCAATTCTTTATCTACTGTTTGATTTTCTATTTCCTCTTATCGCCACTTCTTTGCACTGGAAGCCACAAATACCTGTAGGCAGTTTCTTAATTATTTAACACATTTGCAGTCAATTTCCCAGACCGGACAAGGGAGCCATCTAGGATCCTGAGGGCTCTAAGAGTGCTCTCTCCTGGAAGCTGAGGCCTCTTGCCTTACCCACCAGCCCTGGCCCTCAAGGGGTCTCACATCAAATGGGTCTCTCATCACCCTGTCATTCACCAGTCTGATCTATCATATTTGGCTGAGGACCTAGGACTTAGTTCAGAAAAGATCTCCAATTGTATACTTTGCAACTCAATGGCTTATCTCTAATTTGTGTCACTTGCTAGTAGACTAATCCAACAAATACTAATTGTATACCTACTATATGTAAGACTAGTCTGGATCAGGGGTGGGCAAACTATGGCTCATGGGTTTTTATAAATAAAATTTTACTGGAACACAGCTACACCATTTGTTTATGTATTGTCAATGGCAGCTTTCAAGCCAAGATACCAGAGCTGAACACTTACAACAGAGATCATATGGCTTGCAAAGCCTGAAATATTTACTATCTGCCTTAGTCTAGACAGTAGGCACTTGGCTGAAAGTTGTCTGAAGATTCTTACTGGTTCTCTTGGCCTTCATTGCAAGCATTGGTGACTGTTAAATCTTTTTTTTTTTTTTAATTTTTTTTTCAACGTTTATTTATTTTTGGGACAGAGAGAGACAGAGCATGAACGGGGGAGGGGCAGAGAGAGAGGGAGACACAGAATTGGAAACAGGCTCCAGGCTCTGAGCCATCAGCCCAGAGCCTGACGCGGGGCTCGAACTCATGGACCACGAGATCTGACCTGGCTGAAGTCGGACGCTTAACCGACTGCGCCACCCAGGCGCCCCTGGTGACTGTTAAATCTATAGCTCTATCTGGATCTCTCTTTCAAATATGAGAGTCAAACTTTGCAGCACTTTTGGGCATTTTCACCTACTATCCCTATATTCTGCTGGCTTCTCAAACCTGAGAAGCCCTCCCTATATGAACCTCTCTTCGTATTTCACTAATGGCATCACCACCCACAGATCCTGTGTCTCAGTCATATGAGAACCACCCCTGGATCCTCCCATTCCTCAGCTGCATATGTAACTACCATGGCTCCTCCTATATATCTCCAAATCTGTCCTCTCTAGTTATCCTTGCTGCCACTGTTCACTTTGTCTCCTGTCTGTACCATTGTGGAAATTTCCCCTTTCCACCTCCATGTTCATCTCATTGCATAGGGATGAGGAACAGCCAAGCTGAGGCACAAAAGAAGCACATGATTCATGCTTTTCATATAATTTTAGAGAATAGCCCTTATAGCTCAAAAATAATAATAGCCAACACTTATAGAGCACTTACACAGCTCTAGGTAATTTATGCACATTAATACCTTTGATCTTCATTGCAATCTTATGAGGTGGACATGCTTATTATCACATCCCCATTTGACAGATGGGGAAACTGAGACTCAGTGAAATTGAATAATTTTCCCAAGGTCACCAAGCAAGGAAATGGAAGAGCTGGGATGCAAACCCAGGGAACCTGGTTCCAGAGTCCATGCTCTTAACCACTGTGAGACACTGCTTCTGCTGAGCCCAAAAATTTATTTATTTTCCCAGGGTAACCAACATGGAGCCCAGTTTGGGTAACAGCTTCTTCACAGTCTGGAACACTCCTAAAGAGAATGTAGATAATTCTTGCCCAAAAGACATTACTCTGACATGCCAGGAGAGGGGCTGCATAACCACCAGGCCTCTAATTGCAGGAGAGAGGTCCAGGGGGCTCATGACAAAAATGAAACCCAGAAACTCCAGAGCTGCATGGGAAAACAGGATTCTAGAATGGGGCTGGAGTAGTTAGGACAATTACAATCCTGAGCAGTCTTTCTCCTGTATTTGCCTCAGATGAAAACCATTACCAAGTTGTCTTTCTGCTCCAAGCTTTTATCATGAATGGAAACACACTTAAATATTCAGCAAGTGCCCTGCAGAGCATTAAATACCAAAAGTACACATAAAAGGTCATGGTCTCAATCCCCTTCCCATTCCCAGGAATTTACAACTTTAGAGGCAAGAGCCCAAAGCTGAACTCTATATAATGTGACCTAAAAATGTAGAAATAATTTCTTGACCTGTGTTTTCTTTTTTTTTATTTATTTTATTTATTTTTTATTTTTTATTTTTTTTAAAAAAATTTGTTTTTCTTTTTCAACGTTTATTTATTTTTGGGACAGAGAGAGACAGAGCATGAACGGGGGAGGGGCAGAGAGAGAGGGAGACACAGAATCGGAAACAGGCTCCAGGCTCTGAGCCATCAGCCCAGAGCCCGACGCGGGGCTTGAACCCAGGGACCGCGAGATCGTGACCTGGCTGAAGTCAGACGCTTAACCGACTGCGCCACCGAGGCGCCCCGACCTGTGTTTTCAATGTTGACTTTCTCTTGTCTTTATTTGGTATCACCAAGAGGAAAAGGTAGGTAAAATAATAATAATTAATCGTTAATTCATTTGAACAAAATATATTTAGAATCCACTCTGTTCAAAGTTCTCCGAGGAAAAGTGATAAACAGGAGTGTCAAATAAATTCTGCCTTTAACAAGTTTTCTATTTTGCAGTGGGATAAAGTTCTATGTCTGTATACATATAATACTACGTTACTGCTCTAAAAAGGTAAAATAATGGTAAAATGGAAAATAATGGTAATGCCACTCATTGGGTCCCTACTACATGTCAAGCACTGTGTTCAGTGCTGCAAGCCTTCTGCTATCTCATATTATCTTTACAACAGCCCGCAAGATGTATTATTAGTCTCATTTTACAAATGAGAAAATTGAGGCTAAGAGAAGCTGAGTAATTTGACCTAGAAGTAGAAGAACTAGGATTTTAACTCAAGTAATTCAGACTCCAAAGCCCATGTTAGAGGCATAATTTGAACTCCTTTTTGCCCCAAAGAGTGAACAGAATGTTAATAAGGGGTGATGTGGACCAGTGCATCCCAAGCAGAGGGAAGAGAGTGAGGAAACACTTGGAGGCAGAGAACTGTAGGGTGTGTGCCTTGGGTGGAAGGATAAGGGAATGTGTTAGAATTCATATAGATAGGCTGGGCTTCTGACTGGATATTGAGAAGGTCCTATCATTTGGTGGCCACTGGCTAACTAGAATGGTGGCTTCTCCAGAGGACATCACATTTTAAGACATAAAAACCACCTTAGAAAGCTCTGGCTTTTTCTGACTTTAGGCCAAACTGTGTCTATTTCCCTCAACCCTCAGCAGTGTTCCTATAATCCTTTTCTTAAGCATAACCAAATCTTCAGCCATTTTGATCTGAGTAAACATGGACTTCCAGGACTGACTGCTTGTCCTTGCAATGGGCTTTCATGCTCTGGTGATAGAGATAGCAGAGATTCAGCTGCCCTCCAGCTAATCACTTCTCCCTCTTAGAGGAGTAGTTATTGCCTTGCATCTCTGTCTCATCAAAGGAGAATCAAATTGGTTTGTGGGCATTCTATTGGGATTCATATGTGACATGTTGCATTAATAGAGTGTTTGAAGTATGGCCTTCAGAAAGTAGCCTTCTATTTGTTGTACTTTATCATAATCAGAGACTGAGAGCTTCCACCAAAGAAAGGGGGGGGGGGGTCTGAAGTCTACTTATTGGATGAAAAGAAGCAGATAAATAGAGCATAGGGCAAGAGGCAGATTGTGGAAGAGACCCAATCCATGTTTTCAATCGCCATACGCATTTCAGCATTGTCCAGATGATGTCTTATGAGCAGGAAGACTCAGAGTCTTTGGGGAGAATGAGCATGAATTGACCAGGAAAATTTCTGCAGTCTCTAGAGTGTACAAGAGTGACCTCTAGGGTCAAAGCACTCAGATCATAAAATCATAGCTGGAAGGAACAATGAAGATCAACCGCTTGTTTTAAAATTGGAGAAGCTAAGGCCCAAGGAGTGCAAAGACTTCGCCAAGGTCACACAGATGGTTTAGCAATGGGACATGATTTGAAGTATCTTGATTTCCAGTCCAGGGTCTGTTTATGACATCATGCTGCCCTCTAGGAGAATGTCACTATGAGCAAATAGTAAATGCTTTCAGATGTCATATATCTGAGTGTAGGTGCAAAAGGCCAGGGAAGGCTTCAAGGAGGACACAAAATGACAGGAAGTGGTATTTAACCAGGCAGAAAGTAGAGGGCATTGAAGCTGGAGGGGGATGCCCTCCACCTTCCCAGAATGTGCCAAGCCTGGCATCTCAGTATCAGGAAAAGAAGTAAGCAGATTCTTGTGGCGAAAAATTGCTACAGCAGTAAAATTAAATCTCCTTTCCGGAAGAAATGTAAACTCATGTAAGAGATGAGAAACCTAAACCTTTGTGCCCTAGCTTAACTGTTTTAAGAAACCAAAAGCTCCTTGGAAGGTTGAAGAGAGAGGGAAGAAAAAACCTGGCTTGCCTCCCCTCTTAAAGGAAGAGTATTTCCTACTGGCACCTATAAACATTTATGAAGCACCTGGAAGTCTTCATCCCCAGTAGGGCAACCAGGGCAGGGACAGTCCCCCAAGGCATGGAAAAATCTGGTTCAACTTCCCCAGAGCCTTACCCATTCACCAGTGGATGACAGGACCACAAGAGACCTGAGTCGTCCTTGCTAATCACACTCAGTTCTTTGGCCCATGACAAATCTTCCTCAGCCAGAATTGGATTCAGCCTCTAAAACAAGGCAGGTGAAGACAACAGCTAACATGGAGAAACATTTATAAAATGAGTCTGCACGAAAAGTAGAGAACCCATGCACAAAGCAGGACAATGACAGAGATGTGAAATATACATAGGAGGAATTAAGATTGGAAAGAAAAATGAATATAACTGTAACCAGTGGGTGGGATCATAGGTGATTTTTCCATCTTTAAAAAGAATCATTTTAGGGGCACCTGGGTGGTTCAGTTGGTTAAGTGTCCAACTTCAGTTCAGGTCATGATCTCATGGTTTGTGGGTTTGAGCCCCTCATCGGGCTCTGTGCTGACAGCTCAGAGCTTGGAGCCTGCTTCAGATTCTGGGTCTCCTTCTCTCTCTGCCCCACCCCCCCTCATGCTCTGTCTCTCTCTCTCAGAAATAAACATTAAAAATTTTTTAAAAAGAATCATCATAATTATATGTGATTAAAATAATAAATAAATGCATTCTGCAGTACTTTTATCAACTGTACTTACTCTTTTCTCCAACACATTCCTAACATACATTGAGCCAATAAAACAAGGAGGCAATTTTTTTCATTCGCTCTCCCACACCCGCTCCTTAATATCCTCATTTACACCCTGTATTATCTCTCCCTGGCCTATTTCCTTAACTGTTATCTCAAACTACCAACTTCTTGCTCTCCTTTTTCCTGCCAGCTACTTTCCCAAAATACTTCCTAGTATTAAAGCCTTCCCCAGTGCTCTGCAGTGAAGTAGCTAACCTGATGAAGGAAGGAGCTTACAGAGGTAGGTTGTTCTCCAGGATAATATATTTGCTGGATAGAAAATGGACACCATTAATGCCTTCCTTCTCCATACACATATGCTACTCCCTCTTCTTAAAATTGGGCTGGCCTTAGTGACCTGCTTGACCAACAAAATATAGCAGAAGTAACATTCTGGGGCTTCTGAGGCCAGGTCATAAGAAACCTTGCATCTTCCTCCCAGCAGTCTTGGAATACTCACTCTTGGAATGCTATCTTTGGAAACCCAGCTATAATGCTGTGAGCTATCCAAGCCACACAGAGAGGCTAAGATCATACACACTGTTAGATCACTGGGTTATCCAGCCTAGTCAAGAACTATGGGTCCAATAGCTGGCATCAACTACCAGCCATACAACTGTACTATTGTGGACATCTAGCCCTGTTGAGCCTTCAGATGACTGCAGCCCCCACCTCTACATGATTCAAACTGTATGGCAGACCTCAAATGAAAAACACCAAGCTAAACTAATTCAGCTCACAGAATCAAAATAAATAATAACGTGGTATTTTAAGATACTAAGTTTTGGAATGTTTTGTAATGTAGCAATAACACTTTTTTTTTTTAAGTCAGATCACAAAACTTCAGTTTCTGTGGTCCTTGATTTGCTTCAAGATTCTGGGAAGGACTGTGTTTCTGTTCAATCATTTCTTTAATCATTCATTCATCCAACTTAAACACAATGAAGAATACCTCTGTATAAGGTACTGTGGCAGATGCCAAGGGGCATAGCAAAGTGGATCAGAAAAAACTGTATTTCATCAAAGGCATCAATATATTACATAAACATGGCACAATTACTTGAATTTAGACAGGCTAGGTGAATAGGACTTGAATATATGCATGTTTGGGAGTAAGGGCATCGAAGAAAATGAGAATAAGATGATCAAAGCAAGGCCACTGAAGTGAGACCACAGGGAGAAGGCAAGGGGAGGAAGAGGAAGGCCTCCAGTTTGAAAGTAGGGAGCCCTAAAGAGAACAGTGGGGAGTAAGTCTGACCGGGAAGGTTGAGATCTGGCCTTTGAGCAGGTACTTCTGAATGGCAGCCTTCTGAGCCACACTGCCAATATGTCTCTGAAGGCCAAGGGTCAGTTGATCTATGTTCTCTGCCACAGACCAGTGACTGATTTGTTTCAGCCACACAAGCTCATTGCTTTGCTGACTAGAGACTAAAGAATGCAAGGATCAAATCGAAATAAATCTCCAAAGAATTCAAATGGCACATCTTTCTGTGCATAAAGTACAGCCCCCATTACATTTATGAGCTCTGCAAAGTCCATACACTCACCTCCCATTAATATTGATGGGCCCATGAAGCTGCTATTAGGTGGGAGAGCATGATCATAGCTCAGAGTTAATGGGTGAAAGAATTGATCCCATTTCAACCTCTAGGGAAAGGCTGAATTTGGAGTTAGACAAGGGTTACAGGCATTGCTCCCAAAGTGTTAGCTAACCTGGATTCCTAACCCTGCTGGTAACTTGCAGTGTGAACTTGGGCAAATCACTCTCCCTCACTGAGCCTTACTTTTTCCATCTGGACAATGAAGAGTATCTCTGAGATTGCTTGAAGCTCTGACACTTCGTGATTCTAAAGGGGTGAGGTAGGACCTGAATCTTACTCATCTGCCATCAACTTCAAATGCACTCATAGAATTCTAAGTGATAACGTCATCAGTTTTGGCTAGTGTTATGCATGACTTGGTGCTAGGCTGAGAGTAAGATCAAATCTCAGATTCCCAACAATGGACTTTTCTCCGGAGCCTCTGGAAACCGTGACCCCAGTTTCTCCCTGTATATCTCATTCTTGAGGTCAAACTTCATTACTGCATGCTGACATGTAATAATACATTTAGATTTAATATCATGCATACACACTGTTAGAACTCACTAAGAAAGAAGAAATTCTCTTCATCAGAATTTTTCTCTTCCCTCTTAGGAATGTAATATAACTTAATTTTACCACACCGTACATTTATATCAATGATTTTGAAAAACAATATTCAGCTTCACCTTAATTCTTAAGTAGCTTATTAAGGGCTTATAATTTACTATAAGCAAGAAGTCATGATGCTCATGAGAAAGTGAATTGCCCACTCACTGACTTATAAGCTGAGGGTTCTCAGTTCTTTAATTTGAGGAGACAGTAGCAGTTTTATTTAAGAATACATGACACTTCACAACAATGCAGGCCCCCATACCCCCAGATTTGAGTATTGAGATGTGTGTTCCTATATATCAACAAGGGCTCCCCGCCTCAGAGGTTGGGGTGCAGATAGAACAGGACCATTTGCTAACACTAGGATGTGGTCGGCCCATGCTCCCTCAGAAATTATGCTCCTTCTAGGGCACATGCACCCCAATGTTTATAGCAGCACTATCAACAACAGCCAAAGTATGGAAAGAGCCCAAATGTCCATCGACAGATAAATGGATAAAGAAGATGTGGTGTGTGTATATGTACACACACACACACACACACACACACACACACACACTAGAGTATTACTCGGCAATCAAAAAGAATGAAATCTTGCCATTTGCAACTACATGGATGGAACTAGAGGGTATTACACTAAGCGAAATTAGTCAGTCAGAGAAAGACAAATATCATATGACTTCACTCATATGAGGACTTTAAGATACAAAACAGATGAACATAAGGGAAGGGAAGCAAAAATAATAGAAAAACAGGAAGGGGGACAAAACATAAGAGACCCTTAAATATGGAGAACAAACAGAGGGTTACTGCAGGGGTTGTGGGAGGGGGGGTGGGATAAATGGGTAAGAGGCATTAAAGAATCTACTCCTGAAATCATTGTTGCACTATATGCTAAGTAACTTGGATGTAAATTTTTAAAAATAAATAAAGAGAAAGGGAAAAAAAGAAATTATGCTCCTTCTATCATCTCAATGGGTTGCTATCCTCATCTGTGTCAGGTGAGTCAGCACCATGAATTACTTTTCTCTCTTGCTGAACAATCGAGCAGGATTCAGAAAAGAAAATAGCCACCATTCCTGACTTGTGGGAAGTAGTGTTAAAATGGACCACCCAAGCAAAGTTTACTTTGGACTCTTTGCTTTGATGTGTTCTCTGATGTATGCCCAAAAGCTTTCCCTTCCTTTCTCCTTTGAGCAAGTGAGAGTTTGGGGTAAGCAAGGACAAGAGTTTGTTTGAGGAAAAGACAACCATGTAGAAAAAGGACAGTATAATGCCTTATTCCAAGAATCAAGAAACAATTCCAAGAATGAAGAAATGGTGGCTAAGAGCCAAGGAATAGTGGCTAAAATACTGGAGCCTAATTGTCTGGGTTTGAAGCCCAGCTCTGCCACTTGCTGGCAGCGTGAAGTCAGGCACATTACTTAACCTCTCTGTTCATAGGTGTCCACATCAATAAAATAGGGAGAGTAACAGTGCTTACTACCATGAGGCTATTGGATGACTAAATGACATCACACATATGAAGCGCTAGAGAAGTTCCTGGCACATATTCCACGTTTGCTATTTTGTTGCTCTGGGGCTTCTGAAGCTACCAAGATAACCCTAAAATTAAGCTGGCTCCACACCGGTTTGTCTCCTAGTAGACTGTAGCCAGCCAATGAGAATAACTTTTCCAGGTCCTTCTCACTAGGGAAATACACATGCCATGAACAGCTCCTGGCCTCAGTCCTCCTAAGCCAGGAAAGAGGAGTAAGAAGTAGGATAGTTAGGAGTAGGACCTAAGACATGCAGGGCAGTGACAACAGTAATGACTGGACAGTGAAGACACTTGGTTCCAGCCCCAGTTCTGGCTTAGATGATGCATGTAATCCCTGTGGAGGTTGACCTGGATGGCCTTCATGGTTCCTCCCAGTTCTAAGACTCTGACATCCAGGAACCCAGCATCCTTGCCCAACACCAGTCTTGGGAAATGAGGTGCTGAGCATCATGGCTGCTGGGCCTTTGAAAATCCTGATCTGCAGCTCTCATGCCTGCGTCATTACACAGGATTGAACTTATTCCAGGTCACAGCTTCCTCCAACTCATACCCGCCTCTGTCCTAACATGATGTGATGGCGCTGAAGGGCTTGTGTCCTTTATAAATCTGCCACATTTGTGGAATCCCCACCTATTTCATAGGTACCCAAAATCTTCTGGACCCCATGGATTACAGCCTACTGATCACATCTTCTTTTGCCTTCAGTAAGATCTTTTCAGGGGAAGCTCTAAGGTGACTAAACTATACTTGTTTTTCTTCCCTGCCCAAAATAACAGCATATGCTTTCTGGGTTATGTCAGCTCACTGAGCTGTCAAAGACACTTGAGAGAAATCAAATATTCTTTGTAAATGGTGTTGCTACACACCTCACACATACACACACACACACACACACACACACAGACACACACACACACAGCCTTTTAAATCACCATATAGAAAGAGTAAAGAAATGATGGAGGATTGAAGTGCATGAAGAGGAGAATTTTATATGCGCTCACCCATTCTTCCTTCAAGTTGAATCTGTGGGCTTTAAAAATCCAGCTGACTCCTGACTCTTATCTGCATTAAGCTGAGTAAAATATTTGGCAATCAGAGTTCAGTAAGCACCTTGCTGAGTGGGCAACAAGAAGAGTGGGCCACATTTGGTGTTTCCCCTGCTGTCTTGTGTCGGCAATGTTAATGAGCCACTTGGTGATAAATGGAGATATAGGGTGACCTCCAGCATTTGTACTAGAATGTGAATGTCTTATGTGGGAAGCTTTATTGAATTTTAGGCAGGTGAGTGATAGCCTTCCCACATCATAAGCTCTCATCAAATATTTCCTGACTGATTGATGTTTTCTCTCACTGTATAGGCTCCTCAAGGAATACGTCCAATTGAAAACAACACACAGTTTCTACTTCATTAGATATGTTTTGTATAAAACTAGAGCTCTTTACTAAAATATACAAGTATAGGCATTAATTTGAACTAGCATAAATATCATACTTAAATGGGCTGCTTATTTCAAACCCAGATATATAAATATGTAGGTATAATTAGAAGTTTTGCTCACTGAGGCTTAACTTTGTGGACTATTTAAACCAATGGCTCTCTACTTTATAGATATTCTTGGACAGTCTGAGAATCTCTTGGAAGTTATCAACACTTCCTGCAAAAAATGCATCCATAAATAATATTTTGTCACATTTTGAAGGTTTGCATAGATCCCATGGAGCCATTTCATAAACCTCCCTTCTTACCCCCACCTTAAGGGTCTATGGACCCAGATTGAGAACCTCTGGCTTGGTTCTCCACCCTAGTCCTATCTTAAATCCTATGCTTCTCCCCTTGAGTCTTTGTAACATTAGAGTTTGAGAAAACTTCTTCCCTAACCCCAAAAATGTGTCAGGACCTGAGATTTAGAAATGTCTGGCATCAAAAGCTCACGTGCATTTTCCTTTATTATGGTTTCAACCGCCCTAGCAAAGATTTCTTCCAATTTAATGAAGGATAGCCTTTGTCTGACTTATACCTTGTCTGCCTTGGCACCTATTATTTTTTCACCCTATAGCCAGGAAAAGAAAAAGGAGAAAAATTTTAAAGAGTAACAAGGTCTTGCTAATCTTCACAAAAAAGCCATGATTCGCTTTCTCCTAATTAGGAGGGGTTGATTTTTATTTCTCTTTTGCAAGCAGGTTTCAAGATCCTGTACTCCTTTCTAATCAACAGGCTAAAATATGGTTATACAGGCTTAACCCATCTCATTAACTTTAGACTCCCCTGTGACATAATTCTGTCACCTTTGGTGTATATCTCCACTGCCACCATCTTTGAAAGGAACAATATCTCTTTACACAGACCAGAGAAAGGGTATTAAGTAGATATCCTCTCTTCGTTAGGCTGGAAGTCTTCAAATATGACGTCTGAAGAAGTTATTCAGGTTGTCCACACTGAATACGGCAAAAAAGTGACGTTCAGAGTATTAGTTTCCTCATCTGTAGAAACAAGGTAGCTGATTACAATATTAACCTTGCAGAGTTGCCAGGAGGATTAAAGGACACCATGTATGTAAAGAACCTGGCACGGCACCTGACAGACAGAAGCTAATACAAACTATCCAATGGGCTCAAGCAAGGGTAACTACAGCACCATGGACAGCTCCTATAGTCAGTCATTTCTGAGGTCTTGCTGGATGCCTTACCAGGTAACCCTACTTTATGGAGGACTATCTGGTTCTGAAAAGGACCTTGACCACTTAGACAACCTCTGGCTTTGAGGCAAGGAAGCCATTTCCATCTCTGCCTGAAGGTGCGCCCCATTGGATGTGAGGCTTAAGAGAAGAATCTAAGTGCTCAGAGGTCTTGCTGGATTAGATACTTGAGTTTCTTTTCAGTATCCTGTGGCTAAGTCTCCAGCTGACCATTCTTTAGAGATCCTTCTTCCTTCCAGGTGAGTATAAAGGGCTTAGGGCTCTTTATTCTGGCTCCAACCCTAAAGACTGTATTTCTTGACTAACATTCATTTCTCAGGGAAAATAATCTGGCCCTACCCTGTACCTTTCTTGGCCTGGTGTGTGGGTTTCAGGGCAGTTTCCTACTGCATTTAGGACAGCCAGCTCTTACAAGTGAAAATACCAGCCAAGGCACTATCTTTCTAAATAGAACACTGACTAAATGTTAACAGCCTTCTTCGTCAGAATGGGGCAGGAGCTGTGAGGGGGGCTGAACAAACATGTGTACATGCTCTTTGATGACTGTCGTCAGCTTCTTGAGTTCCTGCCACATGCTGTTACATGTGGCTTCCCACATAAGAGAATGTACATTTATGCCCCATTTCCCTACCCTCTCTCCAAGCCAGGGTTCTCGACTCCTTAGTGCCAGCACCACTTGGTGGCAATACAGGTGAGCTCTGTAGTTTCATTCCTGAAGAATTATGTGTTAAAATAGAATTTTGTGAAGTGTTTGTCACTTTATCATGGATTGACATTAGCTTTAAGTGCCTCCTTTTAATTTTCAATTGTCCCCTGACTGTGAATGGCTCTAAACACTTCAGTTTCCAGCTGCTCTGCCTCCTGCCAAACTAGTTCTGTTAGGTATTAGGCGTTTGATCATAATTTATCAGCTTTTCCCTAATGAAGGTCTTGTTACTATTTCTCTGGATAATAGACTCAATGCCCACTTTTACATCTTTTCCCCCCACCCTCAACCCAGTTTATACAAAGCTGTCCAGATTAATTTTCTTAAAATTTACCCATGCATACATAGCCCTGATTAAAACCCTGGTTTTTAATGGCTCTTCAACTGCCTATAGAATTACATACAAACCCTTCACCTTGGAATTCACTGTCCTCTTTGATATAATTTATACCAGCTTTTCCTGCCCTTTTTCCTAATAAATATCCTCTCATATGGCAGCTGGATTGATTAATAATTCCTAAACAAGTTTATCCTTGTTTGTACAAATTTTGCTAAGTAAATATAAGAGCTGACATTTAGTAAGCACTTAGGATATGCCAGGCACTGGGCTAAACACATTATAGGCATTATACATCATTTATTCCTAGCAAAAACAACCTATTACAGCCCATATTTTTCAGATTAAGAAAACAAAGTCTAAGAAGTTGGGCTTAGAATGTATTAGAATTATTCAATAATGAAGCAGGATTTGAACTCAGGAAACCTGAGTCTGGGGCCCTTACCTTTGAACCACTCTCCTGGGTGCTACACCCAACCCCTAACACTTGACTAACTCATTGTTTACTTTACCTCCATCTTGTATTATAATTACCTTCTATGCATTTGTCTTCTTTTCCTTCACTCAGATTAGTGAATGCATTATCAGCTTTGCTGTATCCATCTATATCTATAACCAGCACAGTTTCTGAAACTTTAGTGGAGGGAACTTCGACAAGTGGGGAGGGAGGCTGTCAATGTGAGTATTCTAGATGAAGGAAGGAACTTGATCTATTCCCAGAGGTCTGTGACCATGAGAGCAAACAGGGTAAACCTCATTCTAAATACATTTCAAAGGCCTTGAAGCAATGCCTACTTACTTGGTGCAAGGAGTCAGGAAGCTACAGTCACCTCAGCCAGACAGAGCCTAGAGCCCAGCTAAGGAGGGCTGCATTTTCCAGCTCTTTCTTCTATCCTTCTCTAAAGGAACTGTGATGGGATAATAGCAAACCCACTGAGAGAGCAAAAGTCATGATGTGGTTCACCTCAGAGAAAAAAATGTGTGGCCTGAGGGAAGCCAGCCAAACCTCTGGCTTGGGCAGAGCTGTCTGGAAACTGGAGCAAGGATGGTGAGGATGCAAAAAGAGGGGATAGACATATGACCCAAGGATGAGATTCTTTCATACTCTGATTGTATGAAAGTACCAGCACCCACAAATTGAGAGATCTGAGAAAAGTGTAATAAAGAGACCCTTCTCAAGAGTGTGGTAGGGTGTAGGGAAGCTGTAGGGGTGGTGCTATGTCTCAGGGTGCATAACAGTAGAGGCATTACCACCCATTGTGTCTGAGGGCAGGGAAAGAGTGGAGACAGAGAAACTGTCTGATGAGAGCAATGATCTTCAGACAAGGGGCACAGCTAGACCATGACAACCTTAAAGCAAGGTTGCTCGGGGGCAAATTATTCCACCTTCACTCTCCTTTCACCATCCAATCTACTTCTCAGTTTCTCCATTGGCTGAACCTAACCAGAGCCAGAGAGCAAGGAAGCCCACTGATATCATCCAGTCTCCCCTGATACCATCCAGTCAATCTCCCCAGGTTCAGGGCACGGTGGAATGAGGTGGAGGGCAGATCTGGAGAAGCAAAGGGAAGAGCAGATGTCAGAGTCATGATCTAGCCTCAGTGACCTTGTTAGCAAAGTACCCACTCAAAGAGCATGTTATGGACTGAATCGTGTCTTCCCATCCCTAAATTCTTATGTTGAAGCCCTAACCCTCAGTGTAACTATATTTGGAGATATGGCCTGTAGAGATGTAACTAAGATTAAATGAGGTTATACAGGTGGGTCCCTAATCCAAAAGGACTGGTGATGGCCCTACAAGAAGAGGAAGAGATCCCAGTGATGCATGTGCACAAAGGAAAGGCCATGTGAGGGCATAGTTAGAAGGTGCCCAACTTCAAGCAAAGAAGAAAGGCCTCAGGAGAAACCAAACCTGCCAGCACCTTGATCTTGGACTTCTAGCCTCCAGAACTGTGGAAAAAATAAATTTCTGTTGTTTAAGCTACCCAATCTGTAGTTCTTTGTTATGGCAGCCCTGGCTAACTAATGCAGAGCAAGAGGGAACCTTAGAGATTGTCCCACCTGACATTTTTGAATCACAGAGGAGTCTGAGCATCAAGGGTATTGTGCCTTCCCCAAGACCTCATGCCGATTTAGAGGGTTCAGGGTTCAGACTAGGACCCAACAAGGCACACTCCCAGGCCAGGACCTCCCATGACACCCAGAAATTCTGAGATGGTGACCATGGGTTCAATCCACCTTGGTTATATATTTTATTAGGCTTGTACCCAATGTTGGGTTTTAACTGAATTAGTTTCCAACCCTGAAACATCAGGAGATTCCACATTAACTTCCAGATGTTCAACTTCTCTTTAAACATCAGAAGATCCAGAAACTCTGGGCCCACAGTCTTGCTATAAACAGCCTCAGCTAAGCTCCAGCTGTCTACTTCTAAGGCATCCACACCAACCAGCCCACCATTATGCCTTCTTCATTCATTCAGTTACTATTTGGCCCCAATAAGCATTTCTATTATCAGCCCCTGAGCACACCAAGCTATTTTTCAATATGCTAATAAATATGTTCCCCCTTGCAGCAAATACATGTAGTCAGTCAGGACTTTGGAAGCAAGGGAAACACAACTCTCCTCTGAGAGTTAAATTGTGAAGTCAACCCACAGTTGTGCAGAGCAGAGGCAGGCTAAGTTGTCTTAAAGAGATAAATGTCCCCCAGGTGTGTGATACAAGACAGAAACCTCACTGTATGTGGGACATAACTAAAGAAATAATGTGTCAATAGGTGTGGGGTATTCAACAATAAAAGCTTAGAAAATAGGGTCTGATGCAAAAAAAATGTGGATAACCACCCAACCACCATTTATGAAAAGAGAACTGTAGTCAGAAACAGAAACAGAACATTCCCAGGACAGATAAGATCTACTTTGCAATGAGTGCATGGCCCCATCAACCATTTGAATCATCTTATGGACACCTGCTTTGGGACCATGCTTACCAAAGCACCTCTTCTGCAGACTCCAGATTCCATGCAGAAAACCATGGTTAGGTGGGTACTTGTTTCCTTGCACTTCCACGTGTTAGCTTTCTGACTGATTGTGTCAGTTTTGGGAACTTTATGAAAAGGCTTACAACTCTGAAGATCAATTTGATTCTCCATGCCCTGAAAAATAAGGTTTCTCAGCCTGCAAGGTTGAGAGCCAGATGTTCCCCTACAGGCCTCATGGGAGCCAGCAAGCTGGCCTTCCTTGCAAGTTTCCTCTCCTCTCCCCCTCCCTTGTCCCCATGCACATGTCAGAACCTCATCTTTGGCCATATGGCCTCACTTAAAAATAATAATAATAACACACAAACAATTTAACAGGGCTCTTCTGGACACAATGCCTTACTGAAAAGGAGAAACACTACCTGAATATCCATGTGTGGTTATTTAAATTAATTAAAATGAAATAAAATTTAAAATTCAGTTCCTCAGTCATGCTAGCCAGATTTCAAGTATTCTACAGCTACATGTGGCTAGTGGTTGCTGTATCAGACAGGTCAATTAAGAACATTCCCACCATCTCAGAAAGTTCTTTAGGACAGTGCTGACATTGATTGTGTAATTCAGATAGGATAGGCAGATAATGTGAACAAAAGCACTTTCTGGAGGCTCTCAAATCACACCTCTTGAGTTTTCACATGCTGCACCTGTAGGTGAGACCTGGCCACTTGCAAAGTCAGAGTAAATGACAGAAGCTAAGTGGCAAGAGGTCAGGTCAGTCTCCCTGGGATACTGACCTCCATACCTCACCAGACCCCCATCAAGAGATGAATGTGAACCTCAACTAAGAGGGAGTTCTTCACAGACGCTTCATCACTCAGGCAGCTGAGTGCCTGCAAAATGCTAAAGCTCAGACCAAGCTCCCAACACCTCTTCATGAGAACCTGACACCCACTGAAACTCCACAAAGCGGGTCCCAGAGACAGATAAAGACCAAGTCCTCTCATTCAGCTAGCCCTGCACAGTTTTCCCTGCCAATTAGCTCATTCGTTTTATATCAGAACTTGTCTTTGGTAAATTGCTCTTGGTAAAGGCTGAGAAGTTTCAGGCAAAGCCAGGATTTGAGACTTGATTTCCCAACTCCTAGCTTAGTGCTTCTTCCACCTACACTATGTTGCCTCTTTAGTAAGAGTTCCCAAGGTTGCAGACCAATTGTCCAAGTGGCAGAGTGTTGGGACACATGGTACAGAACCTGGAAAAAGAAAGGATGTCTCTGTACCACTGTGCTTTTTATGATAAGGCAATGGATGAAGAGGCCCAATTTAAATGACCAGGGGCAGGGGTGGGGGAGGAAAGTGGGGAAGAGCCTGGGAAACACCTTGCTTATGATAAGAGCTCTACTTTCCAATCCATAATGTGGGGATGATGCTAATTGCCTCTTTCTAGCCTCAGAGGCAGATAGAACAATAAAGTGAAATCGTGGATGAGAAAATGATTGATTGGGAATATGGTAAGAAGCTCAGAGGATTATAAGCCTCCTGCTTCTCAGAACCCAAACAACAGTAAAGCTAAAATAAACAGACATTTTTTTTAATCAGCCTTTTACTTTCATGAAAGAGATAAATGTCAAAGAAATCAAACCTACATCAGACAGATTATATACAAATTTTCCCCTGGGAGTCCACATGTCAGCAAAGGTTCAGTTCAGCCTCCTCTATTTGCCCAGTTGGAGTCTTAAATAATGAGAATTACTCATAATGATGTAACAAGGCCCTACTAGACCATGATGGGCCTTCTGAATCACCAGAAGTAGTCCTTAGGGTTTTATACAGCAGATTTTATTGTAGTATAATTATTTGGACATTGGAAATCTGTGTGTAATATACATGACAGTCCTCTCTTAACAGAATATTGCATTTTTAAAAATTATTCTGGATCATGGGAATTTTATTCTATTACTAAAGAATTATTTGGGTTTGTCATGGACTTTTTTAAAGAGAGAGGGTATAGTGGGGAGAAAAATTCAATTTTTCCTGAGTTTTAACTTTTGCTCTAGTTTTGTGTTTTATATTATATGGGTTGCCATGGACAATGTTTTACAAGATGTGGTGTGGCAAGTCTCACCTAATAATAGGCTTTCAGGGATACAAGAGAAGGACAGAAAAGGGGAGAATGAGAGAGATACAGAGACAGAGATATATACAGAGAGAGAGACAGGAAGACAGAGACAGAAAGATAGAGACAGAGGGAGAAGGAAATTGAGCCAACAGTAATACCTCTTCTAGTAAGTCCTATACCATCAAGTTCCCACCTGTAAGTGAAAGGATTTGTAAGCCCCACCCCCAGGCAGTTTATAGGGCTTGATCCAATTCTCATAAAGCAAGAGTCTGCATGCGTCCAACTGCCTTCCTCAGCGATGGCAGTTCCAATATAAGAAAGAGTCTTCCTGAAGTTGAGGCAAGACAAGTAGCTGATAAGACCAAACTTTATTGAGTATAATGCTGTCTAATGCAATTCTACAGGCAATATTTCTTGGCTTTTCAGATGGTTTTCATTTCAGCTCAAGTCTATTGATCTCCTGCCAGATGATCAGGGAAGCTGTGTGTGTGCTGTTTACTGAAGTGTTTTGATCAATGTCCTATATTAACCACCCTTCAGCCAAATAGGAGTATTTTTCTCTCTCACCTGTTTCCCCCTTACCTTATCCTTAGAACAGGATATACACGTGGAGGTTTGTATTACACTTCCATGGAAGTGACTCTTACCCTAAATTACCTTGCTATGGTCTAAATGTTTGTGTTCCCCCAAAATTAATATGTTGAAACCTAACTTCCAAGGTGATGGTATTAGGAGGTGGGCCCTTTAGGAGGTGATTAGGTCCTGAGGATGGAACCTTCATGAATGAGCTTATAAAAGCTGACTGAGAAATCTCCCTTGCCCCTTCTACCATGTGAAGGTGCAGTAATAACTAGGCAGTCTGAAACCCAGAAAAGAACCCTCACCAGAACCTAACCAGGCTGCCACCCTGATCTTGGACTTCCAGTATGGTATTTTGTTATGACAGCCAGAATGGACTAAGACATACCCCTTCTCCCCAAGTCAAAGTCATCCCAATCACTCATTAAACATTTAGTAATGACTAAGAGTTCAAACCAAGGCTTGTTCTCTTCAATGCAACTAAATTGCTAGTGTTCATCTAATCCCAATTTTCCATGTAAGTGTGTGTGTGTGTGTGTGTGTGTGTGTGTGTGTGTGTGTGTTTAGGGAAAAAGTTGATAAGGTACTATATGAAAGTATAATTTATACTCTGTAAATAAATAGGAGAAAAGTCCTTTTAACTATCAAGATATTTCTGTATTATAAATGCACACATTAAAATCTATCTGGACTCTAGAAAGGATTCTCTTGTCTTATGGCCCCTGTTTAGGATTTTTCATCTGAGCTTCATGAGAATGGACCCTACAGAAACCAGGGCCATAGGGAACTGAGGCATTTGCCCCAAGTGGCAGCTGGGGCTTCTGCAGGGATCATGAATTGGGGTAGGCAGATGGAGAAAATGAGGAATGTAGATGCCACACAAATGAACCGCAACAACGAGTATCCCATTGTGGATAAAATAAAGCCTGAGAGCCAAAAGGTGTGGGCACCAGTCCAGGCATGCCACCCACTTACCTTCTGACCTTCCCTGGAGATACCCAGCCCCTCTGAGTCTCAGACTTCAGTCTCAAAAATGAGGATGAGAAATGCCCATGTCCTTCCCACAAAGTAAGGAGGCTATGCCCATGAAAATACTTCATAATATATTGTTTTAGTCAGGCTTCATTAGGATGTGCTGTAGTAAGAAGCAGTCCCCAAAATCTCAGTGAGTGAACACCACAGAAGTCTATTTCACTCATTCCCCATTTTCCATGGCAGTGGGGCTCAACTCTTCCTAGTCCCAGGGACCCAGATGGTGAGGGTTCTGTGTGACAACTGTTTCCACAGTCCTCCTGCCAGTGGAAAATGGATGTGATAAATCATGACAGGTCTTAAATCTTCCACCTGGAAGTAGCACATATCAATTATTTTCATATTTCATTCTTGACTACATCAAGTCATATAACCAAGTCATATAAAGAAGTGCAATTCTTCCATGAGCCTGGAACAAAGGTGGATGTATCTTGAAACTAATAAAGCTTAGCTCCTGTCCCCTCACTCACACAGGGACCTTTCCAGGTCCCTAAGGGAGGCCAGTACAATGTGTTTACATGGTCATGTGCAAGTAAAATATGTTTTAGTGTTTGGTACAAGCTGTAGGCCCCACAAAACCTGAATGTGCCCCGTACAGGAAGGAGTACTGGAATATTTGTGAATAGGTTCAGTGAATAAATAAGATTGCCTAAATAAAATTAGTCTTTCAAGTATGTGACTGCTTTTCCAACGTGATGTCAAACCTGGGGAAAGATAGTGTTTGGCCCTCAAAATAAGCCTGAGGAATAGGATGATGAAGACTATTGCACCCCCACCACTATTCTTCCCTTGGTCCCAGTCCCACTTCCCACCTCTTGCTTTATATGAATCTGTCTTATCACCCTGTTAGATCACACACTACTTGAGAACATGGATTTTGTATTATGGGCTTCTAGTTCTATACTTCGGAAGTGACCTCAAAGATTATTTGGTATTATTTACTTCAAGCCAAGAACTCAAAGAGGAAAAAGACTTGACCAGTTCATACACCTGTGGCAGGAATCAAGTCCGCAAACCTTGAGTCACTACAATCTTCCTTGTAACTTCCACATGAAATAATTCAATAATTATTTCTTCATTCTGGCCCCAGTATTAGTTGGAATCAGAAGTGGTGTCATTGTTCTGATTGGCTCAGCATCACCAATAAATATCCCAATTGCATCTCAAATATATCCTTTCAACATGGACTTTTCAGCACCATTCTTTACCTCAGTTCCTAGACCTAAGGGCAGAGTTCTTACACACCACACTCCCCAGTTCTCCCTGTCCACATGCTATACTCCTCATCACTACCCATCCATATACCATACGATACCCTCCCCTCTACCTCCTCATAATCACATAGACGATTAGAGCTAGTAGAGAATTTAAGAATCATTTGCCCAATATCTCTACTGTACAAATGTGTAGAAGATTCAGAGAAATTAAGCATCCTACTTGCCCAGGACCACATATATCAAGACAGAGCTCAAGGATCCTGATTCTAAAGTAGTTCTACTTCGTCTTCCAAATTCCCCTAAATATGGAGGACATCAGAATCATTCTCCTTACTGATGACTATTGCTAAGTGCTTAAGAGTGATAAAGACAGTTATTGATTTTTCATTTATGATCTGATTATTGTAATTTTGATAATGGAGTCAGATAACAGATAGTTTTTGTTTTAGAACATTATACTCTGCCTTCCTGAAGTGTCTTCTCTAGAAGTTCCCAGCTTCAGAAAGGGAAGAGCATTATATTCATATTTACTTTGTAGTTGGTGAGACCCTTGCTACAATCTCTATCCTTTCTAATACAGTCACTGGGAACTTTCACCTGGCTGAATATGCGTATCAGTCAGAGTAATGGAGGAAAACAGAAGGCACACACACATGTCATGTTAAATTAGAGATAGCTTAATAAGGGAAATATTTACATAGCTGTGACCAAAGTGTAGAAAAACCACAAGAGATAATGTAGTGCCCCAGGACCAATAATAACAGGGCAATTACCACCCACATCTTTAGGGGTGGGGAGAGGAACCACTCATGGATCCACAAGCAAAAACCATTATGTGGAAAAGACCATCTAACAAAAGGTATGATTTTCAGGAGAAGGCAGCAGCCTTCTATTTGGTGAAACCATAGGGAGACAACAGATACTCTGACTCTGCTTTCTCTCCCTCCCTCAGCATTTTCCAGCAAGGCTTCCCATCAGCCAGAGAACAAGAAAGCTCTTAGATTTTGTCCACACAAATTATTCTCCTGAGTCAGAGAATGATGGATAATGAACCTGGAGAGGAAAATGAAAGGTTTTTAGCACAACTTACCCCAATACTCTATCTCTAAAAACTATCCTGCAAGTGTATCTGAAGTTAAAAATTCTTTCTCCCAAAGACCAACTCTTCTTCCTGCCTTTAAGTAAAATATGGCATACAGTCCTGAAAGCCCAGAACCTTAATATTAAAGATTTAGAGAAGTTGTCTGGCCAGATTCATTCTCTCACACCTGTCATTTATAGGAAAATCTTCTCATCTAATCTTAAAACCATCTTAATCATGTGAGGCTTGTTTCCATACTCAAGGAGCTGGAACATGGTGACTCCCTTGGTAATGAAAAGCACAGTGGATGAAAAGGTATATTCTAATCTCTCTGCTGTGGTCAGTGGTACCTGAGGCAAATCACTTCATCATTCTATGCTTCTCGTAGTCTTTGGGTATTTCATCAGAAGAAAATTACTGCTTTTTAAGTGGTCTAGGGGAAAAAAATCACACTGGCACTAGGGAAAATTTTTTGGTGATTGCATCATAAAATACAAAATTTCTCAAGGTATCCTTGAAGATGATCATTAAATACCTCCTCTCACCCAGTCATTTATGCAACATGGTCTAATCCTACTTTCCTCAGATTTTCCTCATGAACTTTTTCAGCATCCTAGAATGTTCCTTTCTCCTCACCAAGATGTGTTTATTTCTCATTAACTTCTTTTCAGTGTCATTTCTAAGGTAATCAATCTTGGCTGCTTAAAACATTCCTAGTGTTCTGCACATCCTCTCCAAGTACTGAGCCATTTGTGATTTCCTCCCCAATTCCCTGGCAACAAATGCTCTTAAATTTCCTTCACTTGAAAATGTCTTGATTTTCCTTCAGTCTTGGAGGATATTTTCAGTGGGTATAGGATTTTGGGTTAACAGTTCTTTTCTTTCCATATCTGGGAGGGAAAAAAATCTACTGTGCTACTTTCTTCTAACCTCCATGATTTAAAATGAGAAATCTGTGTCATTCCATTTGTTTTCCCCCACAAGTAAGGTGTCATTCTCTAGTCCCTTTCAACATTTTTCCATTGTCTTTAGATTTCAGAAGTTCAACTATTATGCATCTTGGCATGGATTTCTTTGGATTTATCCTATTATGGGGTTAGTAAGCTTCTTGAATCTGTGGGTGTATGTCTCTTACTAAAGTTAGGAGGTTTTTCAGCTTTTCTTATTTGAGTGACTCATCAGGCCCTCTCTTTCTCTTCTTCTGGGATTCTGATGATATGAATGTGAGATGCTTTATCATAGTCCCACAGGTCACCAAGCTTCTGCTGTTTGAAGTTTTTCTTTTTCCAGTCTATTTTCTCTGCCATTCAGATTGGTTATTTCTATTACTCTATCTTCTAGTTCACTAATTCTTTCCTCTGTCTTCTCTGTTCTGCTATTGAGCCCATACACTAAGCTATTTTTCCTTCTGTTATTTTCTTTTTCATTTTCCATTTGGTTCTTCCTTCTATTTTCTATTTCTTTGCTGAGACTTCTTGATCTTTCATTTGTTTTGAGTGTGCTGTGCTCATAATTTCTCATTGAGCATTTTTGTCATGGATGTTTAAAAATCTTTGTCAGATAATTCTAAAGATCTCTATCGTTTCAGTGTTGGCATCAATTGACTGTCTTCTAATCATTCAATTTGAGATCTTCCAGTTCTTGGTATGTGATTTTCTATTGACACCTGGACATTTTTGTATTAAGTTATGAGAGTCTGGATCTTATGTAAACTTTCCATTTTAACTGCCTTTCTCTGATACCACTCCAGAAGGGGAAGGGGTGGCACCTGCTTGTTACTGCCATTTGGAAGTAAAAGGCCAGGTTTCCCAGTCAGCCTTTGTTGACATCCAAAGTGGCGGTGGTGGTAAGGGAACTCCTTGTTACTGATAGGCAGTGCCAGGAGCTCTGGCTCCCCAGAAGGTCTCCATAGTGGTATTACCAATGGGTGATGATGAAAGTCCAGACTTTCCACTAAAAGTCCTCAAATACTGTTCCAGGGAGGAAGGAAGGGGAGCCTTATCACTGTCAGGTAGGAGTGGAAGTCCAAGCTCCCAATATCCCCAAGGGTCTCCACTGACATCATGGTTGCAGAGGGAAAGAGGGGCACGAGCTTGTGACCAGATCACAGGGATGAAAGTCCCAGTCCTCTACTTGGCTTTATCTGACACCATTCCAGCAGGGATGTTAGGTGTTTCATTACTGCCTCATGAAGATGTTAGTCAAGGCTCCTCACTTGGCCTGTGTTGGCACATGTTGGGTAGGACCCGTTTTTTTTTTTCCCATGGTGTTTGGCTGAAGTGTAGATTGGTTACTATCTAAAAGTATTCTTACTAGGCTGTCCCTTTCCTAGTACTTTGGCCAGAGAAAGAAGGCTTTTTTGGGGCTTTGTGCTCATTGGTGTTTGGGCTGCTGTTTCAATTCCAAACCTGGGATATATGACATACAAAGAAAACCCAGGGAACTCACACTGTGCCAGTCCTTTGGTCCCAAGATTCCTAGCCAGTCTGTCTTCTTCTCTCCACTTTTTAGAGTTGTCATATTCTTATGTTATATATAGTGTCCATGTTTTCAGTTGTACTTAGCAGGAGTAATAGAGAAAAGTATGTCTACTTCATCTTCCCACAGGTGGGAGTCATCCACGGTATATCTTTAAAATTTGAATGTATTGCCAAAATTTAAAAATCAAAAAGATTTCAAATAAGAATCTGGAGATGTGCCTTCTCTTTAAAAAGCTGGCATAGCTGGCAATATTGGACCACACTCCAGAATAGAAAGAGGCAGCCAGAGCTGCACTGTCTGATATGATAGCCCAATAGCCATATGTGACTATTTAATTTTAAATTTAAATTAAGTAAAATCAAATAAATTAAAAATTCACTTCCCCAGTTACACTAGCCACATATGACTGGAGGCTACTGATATCGAACATTTCCATCACTGTAAAAAGTTCTGTTGTACAGCACTCAGCTTGTACATGATGGAGGCATGCCTGTCCCAGTTTGCCAACTCCCTACCACCTGATAATATATTAGGCCATGTCATTCTTTTACCTCACCTGCTGATAACTTTGTGTTTAAAATTCTTGGCTTCAGGGTCAGTAGGATTTTTGACTTGGGGAGACAGGGAGGCAGGCATACCAGGTGGAAAGTACAGCAGGAGGAGTGACACAGGGGGAAAAGCTGTGGCCCTGGAAAATCAAGGCAGTCAGGTTTGGAAAGAGAGTAGAAGAAGAATCAGGGGAGAAAAGAAAGGTAGAGATTTATGGCTTGGCAGGAAGAAGACACAATTATAGCCTCCACTTTGCCTCTAACTAGCTATGGGACTCAGCTCAAAGATTAACTTCTGTTTCATGGGCTTTACCTTGAACCACTCTCTCCTTTTCTTTCTGGGTTCTAGCTCATTTGGCTTTCACTCAGGTTCTTGAATACCACCAAATAACTCCTTATTCAGGAACTTCACACTGCCTGGACTGTTCTGTACCTGAAGTGCCCTGCCACACACACACACATACACACACACACACACACACACACACACACACACACACTGGGCCAATTCCAATTAGCCATCTGACTTCAAGGAAGCTTCCCCTATGCGTCAATTAGGTGAGGTCTCCAGCCATTTGTACTCATAGCACCCTGTTCAACTTCATGGCACTCACTGTATGTACATTCATCATCTACTGTAGTAGGTGCTTATCTATTTGTCTCCCTTCAAATTTGACTGTGAGTTCCATGGGACCCAGGACCATGGCCATCCTGTTCACTATAATCTCTGAACTGCAGAGTGACTGGTACAGAATAAACACCCAAACAAATGTTGATTGAATGAAGGTATGAAAGTTCTTCAGACCTTAGTTTCTGCATCAGCAAAATGGGAGCAAGAGTAGCTACTGCCGCGTTTGCATTACAAACATATTAGGGGGATAAAGCAAGATAGAGAGATTATTTTAAAATTTAAGACCAAAAGCTATAAACATTTTAAATATTGAAAGGAAAGCTGTTAAGCTGTTAGCTCTTAGTCACCAACCATGAAATCCTAGTGACCCTGTTAAAAATGGACACTCTGGAACTCAGGGGCTAAGCTGCAAACTCTCCAGAGTTGTTGGAAAGTGACTAGATAGCACTGCTGTGAATTCTCCCCTCATAATACCCGAGTGATTATTGTGTATTTTGCTTGGCGTTACTACCTTGTACCTTGCTTTATTTTAATCTAAAGACTGATAGATTCAATTCCAGCTGGAGGTACATTTTATCTCTTAGCTAAAATTCAAGGCAATCAAAGAATGACAAATGTCTGGACCTCAGTTTCCCCATCTATTAAATGAGAATAATAATTGCTATTCTGTTTAACTCACAAGTTTGTGAAGATCACTGAGACAGCTATGGGAACACAGCTGACAAATTATAGTTCACTGTGCAACTGTGGGGTATACTTATCTGAAAGCAGTACTTACATTTCTTCCCCCAGGGCACTGTGTTTGCAGAATTGAGAGGATTGGCCCAAGGCCAACAGGGGCTTTACCTTTAAAGAGTATCCAATCTGTAGCACTGGAAAAAATCCTGACTGTTGATCCCAATGGGGCCAAGAAGGTAAGAAATGCAATGCAAGCTTTGCTAGAACCATCCCTGTATCTTCAGACCCTTCTGGGAAAACCTTGGGGCAATGACTGCTTCTGCCCCAATCAAGCACCTGCAACCAAAGCACCAGGTACTTCCGCTTCACCACCTGAAGCTAAGAACTTCAAAGGTAGAATGGAAAGACCCCAAGTGGGGTAGATTAGCTGAGCCTCATGATGGGGCACAGCCTTTTATTTCATCTCCTCCATTTCCCTACCCCGCCTGGGACAAGGTGAGGCAGGCATATCAGCAATATTCATCTCTCAGTACAGCAGAGGGCAGTGGTGCCCTCACTGCAGTCCACACCCAGGCCAGTCTGGAGGGGTGTGGCAGGCCCTCCTGGGTGTGTGCTCAGAGCAGCTGCTCAGGAGCATGGGCTTGGCCCTCTGATACTGGGGATTGGCCCTGCTGATCCACCTTCCCCCCCAACCACAATTACACCACCACCACGCCCAGGCCAAAATACACACACACACAGGCATAGGGACACACATATATACATACATACACAATCACATACATATATACACAAGCACACACATACAGGGGGGATTTTCCAAATGAATCCCTACAAACTACTGTAGCTTAAGCCTTTTAACATCTATACTGAACACCTTCCCCCCAAAATAAGATTATTGTTTAAAGTTAGGAAGTCTGGAGTTTTTTTTTTTAAACAAAGGAAAGAGAAGGGCCCATTCCACCAGGCAGCCAGGAGTTCCTGTAGTCAAATGACCTGGCTGCTTCTATGTAGGGGTCAAAACCCCATTTTAGCCCCATTCCTGACACTTTCTGACGTGACTGAGGCCTGTCATTTCTCTCCCTGTGCTCCAGTTGTCTCTGATGTGAAATGAGAATGTTGGTCTCATTCGGTGCACACTTTAACCTCTGTGGCTCTGGGCTCCCCCTGCTTCCTTCATCTTCCTAAGGAGAGAGAGGTGCCCCCTCTATAGTCCCTGAGAAACAGAGGTGCTCAAGTACAGGAAGCCAGCTGGGCTAAGGAGCTCCCTTCCTCCCTTCCAAAGGTACTTAAAATGAGTTTAGGCACCTGTGGGGTGCAGGGCATGGTTTTAAGGTATGTGGGTTTGGGTTTATTTGACTAAATTAGAAATCAGGAAAGAGGTCAAAAGGAAGTCAGATGATACTTTTAAAGGAAACTGAATTCATTCTGTCTTTACCTCTGCTAGGTGGGATCCCATAGGAGCCTGAGTTAATGGAGGGATTTGGAGTGGGGTATTAAACCTGGGGTATTTTTGTTCTAGGAAATAGGCTTTAGAAGGATGGGCTGAGGGAAGCAGGGCCAGATTTCAACAAAATTATGAGGTCGGTGACATTTCTGTTCTATGTTTCTCCCTCCCATCGAGGGCACCTTCATGACCCATTTTCGGGACAGCCATCCAATGGCTTCGTGACAGACACAACTCCCTCCTGACTGCTCTCAGGCACACTCTTCCCGCCCCCACAAAACTGCCCTGGTTAAGTCTAGTTCTCTAGATGTCACCTGATTTCAGTGTAGGGAAATGCCTTTGGGTCCCTAAAAGCCACTTCATTTCAACAAATAGGTATCCCTATCTACACGGGAACAGACTTGTGCCAGTGGACAAAATAGGACATGGCCCTTTCCAAAAGAGGCAGCTCCAAAGCCCGCACTCAAGAATGTCCCTTCCTGCCTCTGTTAGGGAATAATTCTAAGCCACCAGTTCAGGTGGACTTGAGATCCAAGTTGGCTTTAAGCCTGCCCTTCCAGAGTGCTGCAGTCATCCAGAGGGAGTGAGCGTACTGCCAGTGCCCATTCTCCATCATCTCCTTCGCATATTGAATTGAACATCTGAACCCAAGAGCTCACTGTGTCTTCTCCATTTCCGATCACAGGGCCCAAATGTCCTGCTTGCTGGTAATGCATTTGGAAATCTGTTTTCCTCCTTCTCTTAGGGAATTGTGTGAAATGCACATTTCCTCAAATCAAAGCATTTCCAGGAGAATTAGCCAATTTGTTGGCTTATTAAAAATAACAGCATAAGATGGGAAGAGATGGCTTGGACTTTATAGGAGACAATCAAGAAAGTAATTCTTCAAAACTTGTAGCTTTCAGAGCACAGTACCCTATCGTGATGGAGCAACAATGTGCTCCCCATTTCAAACAATGTGCTCCCCATTTTACAACAAAAGCAAATGAACGTCTGTCACTCAGACCTGGACACTCTCCATCACTTCTGGAGGTTCAAGGATGAAGCCCTCCTAACAGAGTTCATGTCTTTGAGTGTTAGCTTTGTATTGCTCTTAGTATACAGGCTGTGGCCAGGAAGACTGAGCAGGCACGCCCAGTAGCTCTTTCCCAAGTATGTTAAAAGTGGGAGGTGCCTGGAATGCCAGGCTTTTTATCAAAACCCTGCAGAGCGGATGTGACCAGACATCAGGAGAGTGGGTTCTGGTCCCAGCCCTGCTGCTGCCTTAGTGGGAACCTGAACCAAGTTCCCTCCATTCTCCAGGTCTCAATATCCACATCTGTAAAATTATGACTTTGGCTTGGAAACAGGCTGCTCTTGAACCAACTGTGGTCCATAACCAATTTCTTACTGAAATGAGGAAAGATGGAGAACATACAGTGAGTCCTTTCAGAGCCAAATGTATTCAGTCTAAAGGACTGTCCTTGACTCTGACCTTAGGTCTTTCCTATGTGTAGCGTTAAAACTTCATTTAAAAAAAATTAAATGACAATGCAAATGAATGGTAGTAGAGTTTTGTTTTGCTTTGTTTTGTTTTTATTGTCTTAACTTGGCAAACAAGATAAAACAAACCTTCAACTCTTTGTCCTGAAAATACTGTCTCAATTATAATGGCCCACCAAATTGAGAGGACTGGGAACAACTAGATTGGATGTTCTCTAAGCCCCTTATGGCTTGGATTCCCTCTGTGTCTGACTGCCACAACTGCTAGTGGCCAAGCTCAGCACCACCCTTACTAAGAAAAGGAGTAGTTGTTTGTCTATTTTTTGAAGATTCTCAACTACTGTTGCACCTAGATTCACAAGGTAGCCTTTAAAAAAAATAATGAATTGTCAGGGCCTTCTCCCCCAACAAATCAGTTGAATCAGAGACTCTGGAAGCAAGCCCCAGGCAACAGGACTTTGTTAAAATGTTAAAAGCTCCCCAGGCAGTGCTGCCAGGAATTCCCCAGCTAGGAACGAGATACATGAACTTAGGCTTTCACAGACCTGATTGTCTGACAGAATTACTTGGGAGAACGTTCATAAAAATTTAGATTCCTAAACTTTACTCCAGATTTACTAAATCAGAAAGTTTAGGGCCCAAGAAATCTGTTTTCAAAACCTTCCCAAGTAAATCCATTGCAGCCAGGCCCCAGGCTGATAATTAGGAACCACAGGTACCTGTCACATGTTAAAAGCTGAAGAGCCTCAGAAAGGCTCAGCTCCTCTCTGTCTTTCTGGTGTAACGGTCACATCTGAAACGTCAACATTTAGGGCCCATTCGTTGCCCATAGCATCCTCATTTGGAAGGTTTCTGTCCAAGGGTCCAATGACTTCATCCATCCCTTTCATCCCAGACATCTATGAATTCATGGAATTAGAGGAGAGATGGGCAGGTGATGCAGTCAGTGAGGAGAAAGTGCCAGAAACAGGTTTCTCTGTCCAATCTTCCCTTGCCCTACCTAGTCCTGTGTGTGCTACACATTTTGAGCTGCTTTGCAGGAGTGGTGGCCACACACCCTCTTGCACAGACCCCCAAGCCCCTGAACACAATGCAGCTAGGTTACTGGTCATCATGCGTCAAGGGTACTTCCAAATAGCAAGATTTGTGTTAGACCAGTTGCTCTGCATACCCAGAAGTGAAACGTTCAACAAAGCTTTAGCTGCCTACAATTCAATTTTTTATCAGCTTAAGCCTCCCTTTGAGATGCTGAAAACTTTGTTTGCTTTGTTCCTAAGTAAAGCGCAAAGGACTTAGAAACCTTCACAAAATCATGTTAAGTGTCCAAAGGCTTTTGCATGAATGAAGTGCCTGAGATAATATCTACTATATAACAGATTGGTGATAAATGAAAACAAAGAGTTGCATCCAGGCCTCAAAGCCTATGCTTCTGCCTCTTAATCCGTATGAAATCCTCATGAAAGTACTCAGAGTTAGACTAACATCCAAGAGAGTACACCCAAAAGGCTTCCAACCAAAAACATTAGCCCTACAGATCTGCCATCCTCAGCCCAGCCTCCCAGCCCAGGTGTAGGACATGATTGTTTAGAAAAGGGAATAATAGATTGGAAGACACTAAGATGGCCCCTGAAGGGATCAGCAAAGAACCATTCATTCATTCATTTGTTCAGTCATTCAATAATAATGGTAAGAACCAACAATTATTGGGCTTTTACTCTGTAAAAGGCACTATTCTAATCTGAGACGCAAATGGCTAAGTCAGTTCTACAAGAACACACAGGTATCACAGGTTGGAGCCAAGATTCAAGCCCAGACAGTCTGGCCCCAGAAACACATACCAGGGACTGAGCTAGATACTTGGGAATATAATGGCAGATAACACCAAAGAGTCTCAGGATGGTGATGGGTTAAGCCTGAGGCCAAGGAGGCAGTAGGAAGGGTTATGGGACATAGATCTGTCACTGATCCATTATTGGCTTTGAAAAAGTCTCTTCCCCTCTCCAGCATCAGTTTATCTATCTGTAAAATGTAAGGATGGTCTAAATATTCTCTAAGATCTTAGGTCAAAAAAGGTAAAAAAACATGGAAGTAGTGAGTGAGGCAGTGCATCACAGGGGGTAGGAGTTTTTATATGCATGGGCAAGGAGTGAAAAGAGGTGAAAGAAAACTCCAAACAAAGATAGAAATAGCCATTTTGTCCTTCTCTGAAATGTGAAGGGACCCACACATAGTGCTCTTCTCTAAAATCTGGGAGGGAGTTTGTGTAGCACCCATGCAGGAAGGCAAATAGAAAAAAAAAATCCAGGAGTGGCTTTCCCTGGTGAGTTTCCTTTCAATGATGTATCAGCTGTCACTATAAAAAAAAATTAGATATGCAGGGAGTTCAAGGCAGGGACTTTGTTGGTCATTTCAGTGTACATGTTCCCAACAGCCAACAGCATCAAATATTCATCCCTATCTGAAAGTAACCCTGCCAAGGCATCAGAAAAGTGCATTTGCTAAATACCTAAACATCTGGACAGCAGCCTTTCCAGAGGAATCAGAGCCAGAGAGAGCAGAGCCAGAGCTCAAAGTGACAGTGTAACTAGCTTAAGCAGATGAAAGGACAAAGGTGGCCAGAAAACATTATCCCAGCCAAGCCTGCCATGGAGTGGGGTGGGCTGGTATGAAGAGAGACTTGGCAATGAGCCCCTTGTTTACAGCCATCTCCTTGGCTAACAAACACAATGTGTTGGTCTCCCCATCTCACTCCAAGGTCAAAAATGAACCTTCTGTTCCATCTTTATTCCAATCAAAAGATCTAATTCTAGGCCACTTTTTGGGCTTGGCAAAGCACAACCAACACCCCTCGAGATGTGCTGCACTTCTGTAGATTAACTTGGATCAGTTCCATGACAGCAATCAGCCTGGGACCTGATGCTCTGGGCTGAGCATCCTCTACAGCTCCCAGAGGCCCCACCACCAAGAACGTCCCTATCCTCCTCTCCTCTGGGCCTCTCCTCTCTCTCTTCTCTGTTTCTCTCTCCTAAAGTTCTCATGCAATCCTTTAAAATGAATATACTGGAAAAGGGTTTTGAAGTCCCTCAAAAAGGTAAACATAGCTGTCATGTGACCCAATAGCAATTCAACCTCCAGATTATCTACCCAGAAGAACTGAAAACACATGGCTGCACAAACACCTGCATGTGAATGTCCATTGCAGTATTATTCAAATAGCCAAAAAGCGGAAACAACTCAAATAGTCATCAATGGATGAATGAGTAAACACACTGTGGTAAGTCCATGCAATGGAATATTATTTGGCTGTAAAAAAGGAATGAAGAACTTATATGCTACAATGTGGATGAAAACATTATGCTAAATGAAAGAAGCCAATTACAAGAGCACATAGTGTATGATTCCATTTATGTTCCAAATTGGGCAACTGTCTCAAATAGGGCAAACTATAGAAGTATTTAGTGCTTGCCTAGGAATGGGGTGAGAAGATAGGGGACTGACTGCTAATGAGTAGTTTCTTTTAAAAGAGATAAGATGTGGGGCACCTGGGTGGTTCTGTCGGTTGAGTGTTCAACTCCAGCTCAGGTCATGATCTCACTGCTCAGGACTTCAAGCCCCGCATCAGGCTCTGTGCTGACAGCTCGAAGCCTGGAGCCTGCTTTGGATTCTGTGTCTCCCTCTCTCTCTACCTCTCCCCCACTCACATTCTGTCTCTTTCTCTCAAAAATAATTAAATATTTTTAAAAAAGAGAGAGAGATATGATGTTCTAAACGTAGTTTGTGATAGTGGTTGCTCAACTCTGTGAATATACTAAAAAACAAAAACAAAAGATTTCAACCACTTTAAATGGGTGAAATGTATGGTATATGAACCACAACTCAATAAAGCTGTTTTAAAAAAGGAATATATTACTTAAATACACCTTAAAATGCATTATAATAAAGCTTACAGGTAATTTAAAGGGATTACATCCTTGCACAGCCTTAGAGAAAATGGAAGTGAAAGTTTCCTTCATCTTCCTTACTTCCTTCTTTTTCTCACTGCAGAGATATGTTCTCACAAAAGTGGGAAATAATTTCCTAATGGCTTTCACCCCAAATTTCAATCTCGAACAGATGTAAATCAGATACTTTTATGGCTACAGAAGTTCCCCTCAAAAGAATATGAGTTTAGTCAAAAACAAGATTAATGGAAATTGGATATATTGCAGGGTTTGATGTGGTATAATAAAATGGAAATTTAAACTGACATTTGACTATGACCTTTCACCCCGAAGAACAGTACAAAACAGATGACAATCTTCTATACTGTATTGTTAGACATTTGCATGCCAAGAGGCAGAGTGATTGTCCTAGAATTTCAGGATTCTTCTACTTGTACTTCACTGAGGCAGAGACAAAGTGTTCAATTTGCCTTTCAGAGCACCAAGATGGACAGTGCTGGAGACATAGGTTCTCAAGTTCTGTCTTCATTATGGCTCCCTGATAGGATTGCTATCAGACTGAAATTGCTATTTGGTGCCATTGATACTATAAAACTGTGGCTGCATGACTTTGGGCAAGATGTTTGACTTTGGTGGAGATCAACTTCTCAGCAGAAAAATAGTTCCTGCCATGCCACCTCAGAGACTTGTTCTGGGAATAAAGTGAGATCATGGATGGGAAATGATTTGAAAGCTATGAAATACTTTTCACATGAGAAGGTTTGTTGTAACAATGTAAACAATGGTATCATTGGCTGTAGGGCATGAACTTTCAGGTCGGGGATTTATGGAGGCCATCACCACTGCAACACAGGGAACACCTATCAGTATTCAAAGAACCATAGTCTCTTGGAATCAAAGTATCTTGAAATCAAGAGGAACTCTGAGAGCATCTAGTTAGTAGAAGACCTCACTGATATTTAAGTCTTCTCCATAACTACACTGACAAATAATTCACAGTGAAATCCATCAACTTCATGTTCTGATCAACTTAAGCACTATATTTCTACCTAGGAGGCAGATCTACCTATTTGAGAGATTCAAACTAAATTCAAACCCAAAAATCTTTTGTGCCCAAATTTGGGTTAGAAATTATGGGTGGATGTCCTGACCTCTTGGAGCCTTCAGTGTGATTGGAGAAGCAAAAATATCCTATTTGAGTTAATCAAAAGAAATGTCAAGGCAATATTGAAGTATGTAGAGTCCTGGTATTAGTTTTCTATGGTTGTTGTAACAAATTGTTACAGATTGGTGGTTTAAAACAACACAAATTTATTTTTTTACAGTTTTTGATGCCAGAAGTCCAAAATATGTTGCACTAGGGCCAAAGTCAAGATGTGGGCAGGGCTGGTTTCTTTTGTAGACTTCAAGAGAAAACCTGTACCTTGCCCTGTTCCAGCATCTGGTGGCTGCCAGCATTCCTTGCCTGGTGGCCACACCACTCCAATCTCTGCTTCCCTGGACACACGTCTGTCTCTTCTGTAGTCAAATCTCCCTCCACCTCTCTCTTATAAGGACATTTGTAATTACATGTAGGGTCCACCTGAATAATCTAGGATAATCTTACTATCTCAAGATATTGAATCACATTTGCAATGTCTCTTTTACCATATAAGGTAATACTCACAGGTTTGGGGGATTAAAACATGGATTTGGGGGAGGCACCATTATTTGGCCTACCACAGTCCTCAATAGCATCAATCCTCTAGAAGGGAATTAATCAACTTTAGCTGGAAGGGATGACCTCGGGAGAAAAGACTTAGGATAAATTTAAACATGAATAAAATTTGATGAAGGAGAGACAAATGAGAGCATTAAACTGATCAATATTGAGAATGTTAAGTTTCTATTAAGCATCTTTCATGAACTCATATTTGTGCTAGGTTCTTCCATCCATAGGGAGACCAAGTTCCTCAACATTTGGTCTCTGTCTCAAGAAGCCAATAATGTAGGGGCGCCTGGGTGGCTCAGTTAGTTAAGCATCCAACTCTTGATTTTGGCTCAGGTCATGATCTCATGGTTCATGAGTTTGAGCCCCACATCAGGCTCTGTGCTGACAGCTTGGGATTCTCTCTCTCCCTCTCTCTCTCTGACACTCCCCTGCTTGTGTTCTCTCTCTCTCTCTCAAAATAAACAAACAAAACTTTTTTAAAAAAAAAAGAAGCCTGTAATGTATTAGAAGAAGAAACATATCCATAAGACATATGGTGAATATACTGCTCAGTGTTTTCTGCTGAGAAAGGGGAGCTCACCATGGGCAATGATCATGACAATCTTACTGGGAGAAGTGGGCCTGGAGTGGGTCACCCATCCACTATTTCAAACAGTCAAGTGGAAATGGGGGAAAGGTGAAGATTAAGATGAAAAAAAGAGCCAACAAGCTTGGTAACATGGAACTCACTGGAAACCTTATCAAGAGCCATTACAATAGACCATGGGACTGAAGCCAGGTTTCAGCAAATTGAGAAGAGAATGGATGGGTAAGAATTGGAGCCACAATAAGAGAGAAAGGGAGAAAAATAAAAAGGGATGGCCAACAGGGAGAGTGACCAGTCATGAAAGGAGTGGGGGAGTTGTTGTGTTTTAAGAAAACAGAAACTTGGGGCACTTGCGTGGCTCAGTAGGGTGAGCGTCCAACTTTGGCTCAGGTCATGATCTCACAGTTTGAGCCCCGCATTGGGCTCTGCACTGACAGTTCAGAGCTTGGAACCTGCTTCAGATTCTGTGTGTCTCCCTTTCTCTCTGCCCCTCCCCCACTCATTTTTTTTTCTCTCACTCTCTCTTTTAAATTAACATTTAAAAAATTTAGAGGATAAAACTCAGACATAGAACCTGCAAACTTTCAGCTCCCCGGTTGTATGAATATTTCAAATCAATTCAACAAGCATTTATGAGGATTTACTGTGCCTACCATTCTGCTTGGTGTTAAAGATGCAAAAATCGTTAGGATTTAGTTCCTAGGCCCTTATGGAAGGTCATGCCTTTTGGAAAAAGCTGAAATGAAAACCACTGCATCCATCAGAATTGCAATCATTCAACAGAACCCTGAAAACATGGACAGGCATTCAGGGCTACGTGGGAACATTGACACCCTGAACAAAATTGGGATTTGTAGCATTAAAGAAGACTGGGGAAACACATATTTGGGTGGGCAACTAGGTAGTCTGCCACAACAATCTACTTTTCTCTAATACAGTATTTGGAAGCAGTGACAAAAATAGGAATCAAGTGATGTGAAAGCATAAAGGAATGAGGGATTAATTATTGTGTGACACCTAATACGGTTGACAGAGAAATACTTTTACAGTGAAAATGACTATTGCACTAGGCTTATGGAATGACCAAGATTTCATCAGGTAGAGAAGAGGATGATCCAGAGATCTGGAGCCAGAATGAGCAGTGAGGTGGGGAAAGCACTTGACAGACTTGGTGAATGGCAAGTATAGGATGGGAAGAATGGGGGCACGTGAAAGCTGGGGCAGATGAGGATAGAGAGGAATTTGAAGGGTATGCAATGCCATGCTGAGGGTTTTTAACTTTATCCTTTATACATTAAGGAATCCTAAAGGATTGTCTAAGTAAGATGATAAGATAGCAAACTATCTAACTGATAACATAACAAATCTAACTGCTACATAACAAACCACCCCAATATTTCAGTAGCTTAAAGCAAAAGTAATTTGTATATACTTGAATCTGCAAACCAGGTAGGGCTCTGTTATAGGCTACATTTGCTGATCTGATCTTGACTGGGTTCACTCATGATGTATCTGCAGTTTGGCTGGGACTCTTCTAGGCCAGGCTTAGTTAAGGTATCTTAGAGAAGTTCTGCTCCATGTGTCTCTCATCTATTCCTGGACCCAGTGGGCTAGCCAGGGAATGTCCCTCTCATAGTAATGGCAGAAGTACAAGTAAGCAAGAGGAGGTGCCCCAAGGTTCTTTAATCCCCACGCTGAGAAGTAGCACATCATCACTTTCACCACATTCTATTGGCTGAAACAAGCCACATGGTCAAACCCAGAATCAAGGTGTGGAAAATATTCTCCTCCCCTTTTGTGGGAGGAGCTGCAAAATCTGAGGCAAAGGGTACAGGTGCAAGGAGGAATGAGAAGTTGGGGGACATTAATGCAATCGCCCACACTAAGATGTATTTTTAAAATATAACTCTGTCAACAATGTAAAGAGTGAATAGAAAGAAGCAAATTTGGTTTGTGGTTATAATTCATTCACAAGATGACAAGAGCATGAGCTAAAACAGCAGAAGTTGCAGTGGAGGAGAACAGAGTGAGGATGTGTTAACCAATTCTCCATTAGGAGAGGTTTGACTCTGAGAAATAACTAGATGGAAACCCATAATGGACATTGCTTGGTGATATTGATTGAACCATGCTGGGCTATCAATTCGTAACATTTATTTCCTTGTGTTACAAGACGTGGCTATTTATCTTCTGTCTTTGACCCTAAGTAGGATGTTCCTTTGCTAGAAAAGAAAAGTATAAAAGATAAATGAGGCCTGCATGTGGCCATACAGAAAAAACTATGATAGTGCTACCATTGAGGTCAGAGTGTTTAAGTCAATTCTTTAATTTCTTCCTTGATAGCTATGACACATGGGTATCACACAAACCCTGTAGCACCTACAGTCTCAGCCATACTTTAGGACACTGATTATATTCTGCTATATTGTTCTTTCACCATTCTGTGGGTGAACCTGGTCTCATCAAGTGCCTTAGGTTTCTCACTTACAGAGGTTCTAGTTTCTCTGGTTGGATACAGTACAAGGAAGTTTTCTTGCCCTGATTGTCTTCTGTTCCAATTACCCTGCCTGAATCACGAGGTCAAATGTTATTTACTAATTTCTCCCAACTATGGGGCACCTGTTGGGAATTAGATTCAGTAGCCAAAGTGCAATGCCTTGGGGAAAACAACAGGCTGATGTCATTCTCACAGGAACACCATGTCAGTCAGGCTGTCTTGGTGCTTCTGAGCCCAGGTGTTTAATCAGCTACTCTTCAGTTTGGTGATGGGGAGAGACCTAAAATTAATAGGTCTGTTCCTTTCTAAATGTGTGGTGATAAATTCTGACATCAAAGAAAGAATAGAATATTTGCACTACCCAGTGGCTGTGAGGGTCAATGAAGATAAAGATGAAAATATTTTGTCAACAGGAATTTATAGTGCACAAGTACATTACAAAAGGTCTCCAAGAAACCTATGGTCTTTCCTCATATCCCAATTCCTTGCCCCTTATGCCCCGACCATAATAATTATCATAAAAGAGGTCTTCTCAATATATCTAACACAGTCTAGTCTCACATCAGTTTACTTGTATTTCTTTGTCTTTCTAAAGCAAGGAAACAAATGATCTCACATTATGCTTCTTTTAAGAGCAAAGCTTCATATTGTAGGTGGCATTTCATTCTCAGCACCACATTTGAGAAGGATATTGACAAGCTAAATCCAGTTAAGGGAAGAGAGTTCAAGATGAAAAAAAAAAAAAGATTGACACTCTGAAAGAGGAGAAGGAAGTGGCAGGGGGAACACTACTTAGGGGCAGAGATATAATGATAATAGCTAAGGTCAAATTCCTAAAAGACTGCTATGAGTTTGGAGAATTGGAGTTTTTTCTATAGGCCTTCACTTAGTGTGGATTTCCTAGAAGACAGAGCGCTTAGGTATGGGTTAAGTGCTTAGACTTTATTTGGGAGGTACAATCTCAAGGCAGTGAGAGTGAGGGAAAAGTGAAGTGAGGCAGGGAAAGAATGCCATATGAAGGGTTAATATACTGAGGCATGCTTTGTTGTGAACCAGAAAGAGGCACAGTTGGTCATTTGTTAGGAGTTCCTGCTTGGTCATACAGGCTGTCCCCAAAAAGATATGATGGCAAAACTGCCTTGGAAGAGTCTGTGGAAGTAAGTTAGGAAAGGATAGTTACCATCCTACTATCTGTTTTCCATTGGTCAATTTTGACCCCACAGGGAGTAAATTCCTCTGCATTTGCAGGTTACATCATCTGGCCCCTCAGCAGCTGCTTGGAAAGCCACATCCCATACCCCATGGTGTGGCATTCCACCTAAATATGGAAGTGGCAGGAGTAACCAAAGACTCTAGATGCATAATCGGTTGGCCACGTTGCATAGTAACAGCCAAGGGAGAGGGGGCGGATGGTTTACTGGGCAAGAAACTGGTTGACACCAGGAAATGAAGCCACATGGACCCAAGCTGACTCAGTGGCTATAGTGGCATAACTGTGACTGGCTTCTCAGATAAGGGAAGAAGATATTGTTGGCTGAGGAGGACAAGCAGCTGAGGGTCTAGATCAGGGCACCAAGAGAATCAGAAGAGGTATATAACAGGTATTCTATATAGCCTCCCTTACTCAATATCTTTTAGTGCCTACTAAGTACCAGACACTTGCTAGACCCAAGAACACAAAAACAAACAACCAAAAAAAATGAAAAACCACTAAGTTATGGCCACTTCCCCAAAGTCACTCACAGTCCTAAAAGTGCAACACATGAGTACATCACTGCAATATAAAATATATACACACTATGCAGATATATACACAAGGTACAGTGGGGCATAATACATAGAAGTGACAAAGAGAACATATCTACTGTCAAATAGAAGGTAAAAGTACCAAGAGAGCTGAAGAATGTTGATAGGACTGTTCCACAAAGTGGCAAATTTCCTTCTCCTGAAGCATTAAAGCACCAGATGGGGAGCCACTGAGCTATTTCATATGAGGACAAGAGCATCCAGTGGGCGAACTAGATGACCCTTAGAGCCACCCCACCTCTGGAGTTCCATGTTTTCGAGATGGATTCAGACTTGACATCCGTAGCCAGATAGTTAAGTGATTCAAACCTTTAATTAAATGTCTATGTTTGAGGGTTCCATATAAGCTAGCAGTTTTGTTTCAGTTTTAAGACCACATCCTGAACCCCGTCCCTTTAGGTTGTAAACATAAGTCCTTCATCACCAACGGGGAGAAATGAAAGAGTGTGTCAGATTGTCTTATGTTTCTACTACAGGAAACACAGTTCATATTGGCAACAGTCAACCAGAAACTTAGAAAATAAGAGATCGGCCAAAACAGCAATAAAACTATAAATATCTCTCAATTAACCTTACAAACAATATATATAATTTTTATGTACTCAAAAAATCAAAACAAGTAAAGGGCATCAAATGAGATGTGAAAAAGTGGGAGAGATATGCCTTGTTTTAGGTGAGACAACTTAAGTTTAAAAATGTCAATCCTCACTAAATTCATCTATAAATTCAATGCAATTCCAATATGGAATGCTTCCCCTTCCCAAACCACAATTTACCATCATATTACTAGAGGCCAGTTTATAGCAGTTCCTTCTGCCTGGTACATCATGTCTGGTTAGCAAGAAAAAAATTACCAGGCGTACTAAAAGACAGAAAACCAAAATTTGGAGAGATAGAGTAAGCATCAGAACCAGACATGGCACAGATGTTGGAATTATCAGAGTAACAATTTAAAAATATGATTAATATACTAAGGACCCTAATGGATAAAGAAGACAGCATGCAAGAATGCATGGGCAATGTAAGCAGAGAGATGGAAATCCTATGAAAGAACCAAAAAGAAATGCTAGAAATCAAAAACACTATGACAGAAATGAAGAATGCCTTTGATGGGCTTAGGAGTAGGCTGGACATGTCTGAGGAAAAAATATGGGCTTGAGGATATCTCAATAGAAGCTTCCAAAACTGAAAAACAAAAAGAACAAAGACTGAAGAAAAAAAAGAGAGAATATAATATCCAAGGACTGTGGGACAACTACAAAAGGTGTAACATACATGTAATGGGAATACCAGAAGAAGAAGAATGAGAGAAAGGAACAGAAGAAATATCTAAAGCAATAGTAACTGGGAATTTCCCCCAAATTAATCTCAGATCCAAAAAGCTCACAGAACACCAAGCAGATTAATGAAACAAACAAACAACACAAACAACACACACACAAAAATTCTACATTGAAGCATATCATTTTGAAACTTTAGAAAATGAAAGATAAAGAAAAAAAAAAATCCCCAAAGAAGCCAGAGATGAAAAACGCACCTTACCTATAGAGAAATAAACATAAGAAGTATATCCAGTTTCTCAGAAACCATGAAAGCAAAAAGAGAGAGGTGGGAAAATATTTAAAGTGTGGAAAAAATAAATCCCCCCAGCCTAAAATTCTGTATTCTGTAAAATTTTCCTTCAAAAGTGAAGGAGAAATAAAGACTTTCTCAGACAAGTAAAAATGGAAGGAATTTGTTGTTAGTAGACCTGCCTTGCAAGAAATAATAAATGAGTCTCATTAAAGAGAAGGAAAATAATATAGGTCATAAACTTGGACCTACATAAAGAAAGGAAGAGTACTGAAGAAGGAATAAGTAAAGGTAAAATGAAAACTTTTTTCTTATTCTTCATTAATTTAATAGAATAGTTTGTTCAAAATAATGATTGCAACAATGCATTTGATTGTGTTTATGTATATATCTTATGTATACATATATATGCTTATATATAAGTGAAAACAAGGTATAGGAGGGAGGGATCAGGCTTATGTTGTTATTACAAGATGGTCAACACTACCTGTGAAGTAATATAGTGCTATTTGAATATGAATTTGGATTTGTTGTAAATGTATATTGCAAACTCAAGGATAACCATGAAATAAGTAAAAAAAAAAAAAAAGAAACATAAATGACATGCTAAGAAAGAAGAGAAAATGGAAGCATATAAAATGCTGAATTAAAACCATAAAAGGCAGACAAAGAGTGGGACACAAAAATAGGAAAAAAGAAAAAGGGCAATAAATAAAAACAGCAACAAATATGGTACATATTAATCCAACTACATCAATAATCACTTTGAATGCCAATGGTCTTAAATGCACCAATGTCAGAATGTTAAAAACAAAAAGATAAAACTAATATACGGACTATAAGAAACCCACTTTGAATATGAAGACAGATACGGAGTAAAAGTAAGTAAATGTTAGACCATATGCAACTGGTGCTAAGAATCTGAGGATCTGACTTGCAGGCCATAGCCCTGGTCAGAGAAAAGATATTGACTATCACCAACCCCTTCTTTTCCTTGTCTTCCTCAGCTCCCGAAAGTGCATCTCCCACTGACCCCACCTATGGACCCTGGCTGGCTCCATTCGTTTATTTAACACATAATGTTTGAGTACCCACTGTGTGCCAGACCCTGTGCTGGGCACTGGAGATAAGCTGATTCCTAAAGCACTGATTGCAACCACAGCAATAGCATTTCAGCAGCCTTCGCCCACCACTTGATGGGAACCTCCACCTATGTTTCCCAGCCGGTTTCCCCAGGAGCCAGCCCTTGCAGGGCTGGTGTGGAGGTCCATAAAGCCTCCAGGATTGCATTTGCCCTTTCCTCCCACCAATTCCCTAAAGTGGGCTGTTCATGAGCCTGGATTTCTGATGAGCTTCCCACTCTGTGGTTGTCTTAGCCTAACAAGATGCCACAGGCTGGGTAGCTTATAAACAACAGGAATTTATTTCTCACAGTTCTGGAGGCTGGAAGTAAGGGATCAGGAAGGCACCAGGATCAGGTGGGGGCCCTCTTCCAGGTCATAGACTTCTCACTGTATCCTTGGAGAGCAAAAGGAAAGAGAGAGCTGGCTCTCTGGGAGCTCTTTGAAAAGGGCATTAATCCCTTTCCTGAGGGCAGAGCCCTCATGAGTTAATCACCTCCCAAAAGCCTCACCTCCTACAATCAACAGCATGGGCACTGAGCTTCCAATATATGAATTTTGAGGAGATGCAAACATTCAAATTCTAGCAGTGATCTGCCACTTTCCCCAGTCTCCTCTAGGGTGGCAGTTGTTAACCTGGAATATACAAACCCGGAGTATAAACAAAGGCTGCATCTTTATTCTCACTACTCTCCAGGTCATGGGTTGGCACACTACGGCCCACAGGCCAAGTCTGGCTTACCACCTGTTTTCTCACAGCCTGTGAGCTAAGAATGTCTTTTTACATTCTCAAATGGTTAGAAAACACAATCAAAAGAGGTATTATATTTCATGACTTGTAAAAATTCTATGAAATTCAACTCACAGTCTATAAATAAAGTTTTATTGGAACATAGCCACGCACATTCATTTACATATTATCTGTGGCTACTTTCATGCTACATCAACAGAGTTGACTAGTTGCAGCAGAGACCATATGGCCTGCAAAGTCTAAAATATTTACTATCTGGCCCTTTTCAGAAAAAAAGTTTGCTGACTTCTGCTCTAGCTGAAAGTTAGCATTCCCTTCAATTATGAATAGAAGGCACCAAACCAGACTGGTATATATAGTACATACCTGTGACTGTCACCACTGGAGATCAGAGATATCTTCATGACATATTACAGTGGTTATATATCTTGAAATATTATTTATTTACATCATGATTTCAAACTTTGGGCAATTAATAGATACACCATTTTATTTCATTTTATTTTAAAAGCACTAAAAAAGCAGGGGCGCCTGGGTGGCTCAGTCGGTTAAGCATCCAACTTCATCTCAGGTCATGATCTCATGGTTCATGAGTTTGAGCCCCACATCAGGCTCTGTGCTGACAGCTCAGAGCCTGGAGCCTGCTTCAGATTCTGTGTCTCCCTCTCTCTCTCTGCCCTTCCCTGACTCTCTCTCTCTCTCTCTCTCTCTCTCTCAAAAATAAATAAAACATTAAAAAAAAAAAACAATTGTAAAAGCACTAAAAAAGCAGCACACATATCACCACATCACATATTTTTAAGGTTTTAAAAAATATTTTGATAACTATATTTCAATGTAATTGTTATCCTATGCATTCTGGTTTAGGCATTTAAAAACGTTATTCTAGGAAGGGATTCATAGGTCTCACCAAACTGCCAGAAGGCTGATGGCACTAATGGAAAAAGCCCAGGTCTATGAGAATGAGAATCCATTTGCCAGGGTCCTGATTCCTCACTCAGCTCTGGTCTGTTCTCTTGTGCAAAAGTCTAGAACCAACTCCCTGCTTTCCAGCTACCTGCTAGAAATGAAGAGCTCACCTGCAAATGCAAATTTTTGGTACTCTGCTGACCCCAAGTTATCACTTCACACTTTCCTTACACCTCCCCTCCTCCCTGTGGGGCTCCCAGTATTGGCTGATCAACGGCTGTCTTTGCTATGCCTTTAGGACCCTACATCTTGAACCTCCCAGCCACCCTTGCCCAGTCAGCTTCAGGAGGGCTCTGACATTGGGCCCAGGGACTTACTTCCAGGATGGAGGTTGGGAGTGATGGCAATGCCAAGGTTCAGGGACCAATAAACCAAGAGGGAAACCTGCCCTTTCCCTAATTGCCTTCCCATAGGAATTTCCCCTTTACTTAGTTGTATATATTCTCCCTGCATACCCAAGAAAGATGAGGAGCTTGTCTTGCTTTACACAGGAAGTGCCACATTAGGCTTCATGTGTGGGGTCTCTTTTACTGCCCCATTTAAAATGCAGAGTGGACCTCAAATCCCCACTTAAGACCATAGAAGTCAAAATACTACCCTCGAATGGTCACATGGCTTTGGACTAAGGCATTCACATACACCTCTAGAACAAATATGGAGGACACCAACTACACACTGCTCAAACTGGCAATGTAGTTAAGATCCTAAATGTATATTTTTCTTCTGATAGGGTACTTGAACTTTCCTAGTGAGAGAATGTGATCACATAATTATGTGTGTGTGGCCCAGGTGGATTTTCAGAGCCAGCATAGATATGACAAGGCTGCTGGGCAGGGCCTAGGCCCTGAAGTAGGTCTTTGAAGGCAGAGATTACGATCTGAGGAAAACAGGTCATTTCTGAGGGTGAATTCACTGACTCCTTCATTCCTTTATAATCTCTCCTCACAGAGGTTATAAAGTTCTCTTCCTCTGGGTCTTTATGAAAAGTAACAACACCCAGGATGGTCTTGGTGATGGAAAGATGGGCTCGGTAACCACTAAGGATTCTGACATTCAGGTATCACCCACCACATATTGACCAAGAATCTATTGTCTTTCCCTTGGGTGCACTGTATATGAGAAAGCTGGCCACAGTCCACCCGGACTGGCTCAGTCTAGGGAGGATACAGACATTGGGTTTCAACCTCAGAGATGGATGACCAGACATCCTGGTTTCCTGAGAAAGCCAGGGAAATACTGAGGCGAGTTGGTCAACTTACAAGAGACCTTTGACTCTAACTTCTACACCTTGCCAATTGTTCCACTGGGTGACTTCAAGCAAGTCTTAATTTCTTCATCTTTGACAAAGGCAGATTTTCATCCTACTGAATTCAGCCATTTTAGGCATGCTATCGAGCCCACTGAGTACTCTGGGGCCCAAATATCTACAAAGAACAAAGCTGGTTGATATCATTGCTTTGATATACACCAATATTATCACCTCTTGTATTTCTCTACTGCACTTCCTTCCCAAGGATATTCACAGCTATAGTACCATTTTATTCTAACAACTCTGAAAGAGAAAAGAGAAGCTGAAGGAGAGATGGGAATTACTCTGGTCTCCATTCTACAGATGCACAAAAAGAATCCCAGAAAGAAGCTGCCTTACTGAGGTTACCTGGGGGGGTGGGGGGGTGGGCAGGTGGTCCAGGCCCCTGGGTTGCTGCCCAGGACCTGTTACTCAGAATCCTCACATTTGAGTAACTCTGAATGCTGACAATATGCAGCTCCGTGGTGTCTCTTAGGGTTAGGGTTAGGGCTCCAGCCTCTCTTCGGAGAGCAGATCCAGCGTTTCACAGGTAACACAGACTCACAATCACAAAATGGGGTATTGCTTCGAGAGGACATTGATGAGACTTTAAAGATGAAGTAATTGGGCTGATAAGATAATGAGCCCTAAAGTGGATAATAATATTGAGCTCTAAAAGGGATAACAGTATTGATCTGCCTCGCTAGGCCTGTTGGGAGGATTAGCTCACTGGCAATTGTGAAGAACTTTGCAATGAAGGAACATAAATGATAGCATGTTTGAGAGTCCCCTTGTTCCTTTTGGGATGACTCTCCCTGGAGTGATTTAAGTGGCCATCTAGATGCCATGATAATCAAAGCCTGCCTGATGGAAACCTTCATCTCTATATTCTCAGTGCAATTCCATATTCCTTACCTCAACCATAAGGTGAAGACTTGTCCTTCTTTAAAAATCAAAGTGCACTGAGAATGCTTTTGACTTTCAGGCAGGAAGCAGAGGCATGGGGGAAATGTGGGATGCTTTTAAGAACTCTGGCTAGTGCACACTCTGTGCAACAACACTGTGGTTGCAGAAGCCATGGGTGGAAAACTGACCCTTAAAAGAGCAATAAGATATACCTACAGGGGCTCTGCCAAGAGAGGGCATGAGTGAGGCCATGTAGGAAGCATTGAGTCTGTGGTTCGGATCTGGAGTTCCTATTTACTGCCATCAGGGAAACATTAGCTTTCTCTCACCCACTTTCATAGCCAGTCTGTATGGAAAATGCTGTGTTGTTTTCATAATGTCATCGTTATAGTAATAGTGGTTTCAGAGTAGGTGTTTAATAAATGCTGATTGATGGATGTTCTGTTATTTGTATGTGTATCATGTGCTTACTCACAAGCAAGCGTTTCTAATTTTGGCAGTGTTTTGTACTGACTCATATACTCTCTGTCCCAAGACCCTTGAGAAAAATACATGAATGAATGAAGTGATTTGCCTAGGATCACACAGCTTGAAAGTGGCAGAACAAAGATGGCCCCAGAGCTTCCAACACCTAGAACTTCCAAGCCTAGAGCTCCTCCCCCTCTGACACCCATCCCCCATAACCATGCTCCAACCCAATCACATGCATTTAAGGGGAATGTAGTAGAAAACCACATTCCTGTGTTTCTCTTCCACTCTCACACTACTAACTACACTCACAGCACTTCTAACACCAGAGGGGAAGGGGCTGCCTACACCAAGCAATTTTCAGTGACACCAGCTGAGTGTCCTACAGTGCAATTCAATTCTGACTCTAGCAGGAATTAGTGCAGAGCCCCACAGGTTAAGGTCTCAGTCCCATAGACGGTCCCCTACTTCAGATGTCAACTGCAAATTGTAGGTCCCCAGGTTACCTACAACTTCTATCTGACTTGGTTACCAATAGGAATTTCCCATGACTCTCCCCATCCTTGGATAACATCATTTGCTCAGGAAAACATATTCACCATTTATTATATAATAAAGGATATGATAAAGTTTACAAATGAACAACCAGAAGAAGAGATACATAGGATGAGATCTGGAAGGGTCCCAAGTTTCAGGAGCTTCTGTCCCTGTGGAGTTGGGGTGCAACACCTTCCTGACATGGATGTGTTCATCAACCCAGAAATTTTCCAAATCCCATACTATTGGGATTTTTATGAAGACTTCATCATATACGCATAATTGATTATTAATTCCATTTACAGCTCCTCTCCCCTCTCCCTTCTCCAGAGGATGGGGGAAGGAGGAGATGAAAGTTCCAAGCTTCAAATCATGGCTTGGTCTTTCTGGTGAACTGCCCCTATCCCAGGGCCCACTAAGAGTCCCTTATTAGAACAAAGGACATTCTTAGCACCTAGGAAGTTCCAAAGGATTTAGGAGCTTAGTATCAGATGCTCCCATGATTCAGGAAATTACAAAGGTTTTAGGAGCTCTGCCTCAGGAGCCAGGGTCAAAGACTAAATGTTAGAACAAAATATATATATATATGTGTATATATATATGTGTGTATATGTATATATATATATATACATATACACACATATATATATACACATATATATATATATACACACATATATATATACACATATATATAAGGAGAGAGAGAGAGAGGGATTATATATTATATACAATATATTATATATAATAATTATATGTTATATATAATAATTATATATTATATATAATATATAATTATTATATATTATATATTTATAATAATTTTATGTATGATTTATAATTTATATAAATTTATATATTTATATATATTTATAAATTTATTTATAAATTCATAACTATATATATATAATTATTGTACGGGGACTTATCCTCCATGCTTGTTTTCAGTTTCTCTGTGCTAAACATGCACTGAACCATCTATGCTAAGTGTGCACTGAACCATCCAAGAGAGGCCATCATGCAAGGAGCAACCATGACTGAGCCCAGCCTCTCCAGCACCCCAGGAGTCATCTCGTGGACACCTGCAAGCCTCTTTTTGCACAGAAAAGTGGTGAAGTTCACCTTGGTATTCTAGTTGCTTTCATTCCCTCTCATCCCTTCAATTTCTTCCTTATCAAAGGCATTTTAAAGAAAAGATGTAAAATTGCTTAGAAATAGAGGCATGATTGTCTGGTTATTGATTCAAATTCTGGCAGGTCTGACTCAGACCTGTCTCTGTCATTCCTGCCTTCAATTCTGATGGCTAAAGACGGATTCCAAGGAATTCAATTGTAATCAAATAACCCAAGAATCCCCACCTCCTCCTCGTGCAGGAGAATTTAATATTTCCATTCTAGCTGAGGTCTCATTGCCAGAATGTTAATTGGGATTTCAGTTTGCCTGTCTCCATTCTAGGATTTTGCTTAAACTAGTATTTTTGGTTCTTTGCTCCTGTATCTTAACAGCAGACAACAAACAACCTCTGAATATTCACAGAATGGCAAGAGCTGGGTTTAGCCAGCAATTTGGCAGATAAACATAATAACAGTAGCCTCAGAAGCATTCCTATTGGGGATGTGATACAGAATGTGCTGTGGCAAAGAAATCCTATACTTTGTGTCATCCTCTGCATAGAAAGAGTCTGGCTCTATTGCATCTTATAAGGAAAAAAGATATTAAAGAGACAATAAGATAATAGTAATAAGAGTCTGCTTGTATGTTAAAGGGTTTGAGACATAATCATACAGACCTGAATCTACTTATTTCCTAGGCTTCCTTTAGCAAATTTTCTTTGCTTGGTTTCTATGGAAACTAGAAACTGCACATGAGCTAGAGGCACTCAACAGTCTTCCCTTGCAGGCGTGTCCATCTCAGATTTTTCTGCTTTAAGTGATGTCATATTGTAACCACTAAGATTAAAGTAATCATCATCATCATCATCATCATCCATCCACTGTACTCTCAGAATCATTGCTGAGAAGGTCATGTTGACAGTTACCATAGCTATTTTCTAGGACATGTACTACAAAATTATAGATCTTAACTCAATCCTCCTGATAGCCCTGTGGGTTTGGTATCTGTAGCCATCAGGGTCCATCTAGGAAAATGGAAACCACTCTAGGTCTTTCAAATGGAAGGAATTGAATGCAGGGAATTAGTTATGCGTGTAACAGAATCACTGAGAAGCCAAACAGGGTGGGGGTGGGGCTGTGAGACCGCTCACAGAGTAGCAAATACAGGAAATTGCTGCCTACCCTACGGCTAGAGAGACAACAGGAGGGATTAGTGTTTCCAATGCCCAGAAAGTTGGGATCAACTGGCAACAAGTAGAACTATCCTGAGGACTGCATGTGGAAGCTGAGACTGTGGAGGAAGGAACTATCTGGAGGGCACTAGAGCCACAGAGGAGACACAACTGCTACCAACTCTTCACAGGAAGCTGAGAGAGAGTGGGGAAGGAATACCCTGACCTCTCTCTTCCCCCTGGCCTCGTTTCCAAGGAATTTTCTGTCAAGGCCTCCTATTGGTGAAAGAATCTGCATGGAAGGCAGAGGGCAAAGGATCCTCAGAAACAAGTTCCCCTGTGATACAGAGGACAACAAGGGAAGTTGCAGGGATGGATCTGAGAACAAACTAGCAGTTGACTAGCAAAGTATTACTATACCCATTTCATGGATGAGGGAACTGAGCCACAGAAAGAGACGGCAATTTTCTTAAGACAACACTAGCAAGTGAAGTGACTGGTTGAGTGCTTATGAGTCCATGCTCTTAACCACCTTCTGGTATCTCCTGTAGAGAGGAAAAGGGCTTCTTTACACACATGACATTTCTAAGTCACATGCCCTTCACTAAGTGAGCTCAGTTGATTATGAAAACCTTTAGTTGTAGGGTCTATCCATCTGAAATTTGTCTATTTGAGGGGGTTTCTAGATATTTATTTGATATGTGCTAAGATGATTCAGCCTGACCACATATAGTCATAAAATTATAAAAGGGATCATCTACTCACTGGTGACATGGACCTGGAAGTGAGGGGAAGACAGGACAGATGAGAAACCTTGACTTTCTCGTACTTGCTAGAGAAGTGAACTGTGGTTCCAACTGGTTAGAGTGTAGGAGTGGAGGTGAAAACAGGTGAAACGAGAGAAAAGGGGTAAAAATGCCCAGTTCCTATTTTCTCTCTTTATGATTGATCATTTGCCATTGCTAAACTTGTAAGGAAAATTTATCAGGGGAAAGCTAAGATTTCTATCTGTCAACTTCATCTTTTCTAAGGACTGAGGGAAGAAGACCATTTAGCTTGAGAGGAATCTTGGAAAATTTTGCAGAGAAATGTTTCATCGAATATCCAGGGAAAACCCCTCTCAGAAAAGTTCACGTTTTAAAAGAGTTTACTTAAAAGCCAAGAAACCTTCTAATATAAGGATTTTTAATGACTGGTTAATGGGGAAGCACATTTTGGGGTAAATTTTTCTACTGTTTCCTTTATATTTTTGTTCTGTGTGCAGGAACCTCTGTATTTGTAAGGCCAGCCTTAGTTACATTAGTAGACAACTGTGTGAGCTGTCTACTGCATGGATGCTCTGTCATCCTTCTCAAAGGCTCCAAGTGCTTCCCTACTTAATGACTGAAACCCTAATACCTTCTAGGAAAAATGGTATACTCTGCTTCTTGCAGGCATGGGACAGTGCTGAACAGCACCCAATCTTGATTCCAGAAAGGAAGCAACTTGTGGACAACAGGAAGAGGATTAGGCAAAGTATAATCTCTCCTAGCTCCCCAAAAAGATTTTTCTAGAACCTTATCATTTAAAATAGCTTTGCTATTCACAGTAATGGGATATTTGATGACGAGGAGGTAATAGTACCTTCTTACATTGGTATGAGATAGAACACATGTGAAGAACAAAGCATACTGGCTGATTTGCCAGATGGTTGGCTAGACAAAAAAGAGAAATCCCTTATCTCCGACTTCTCTGAATTTTCTTCAGGGCTGGGTCCAGGCTTTGTTGGCTTGATACTTATATAATTCTAGGGTCCCTCTTTAAGTGGGATCCTTTTCTTAAGGAAAAAGGATGCAGAATGATGAATACAAACTTAGGGATGAAAATGATTATTTAGAATGATAAAAGAGATCAAAACAATTTATACAATTATAAAAAGCTTAACAAATACCAAAACCATTACAAAATCTAGAATATAATATTTTTGTTAGTTAACTGCCTGACACACCTTCAGAATACTTTTTCCTACATTTTCACACTTTGTAATCATCTGCTCATTCAACAATAATTTTGTGATATTTTCTATTGAGAGGCTAGAAGGCTTAAATTTAGCCCTTGCTCTAACACAGTTGAAGAAATTTTCTTTTTCTTATCGATAGTTCAGAAAAGTTTCTTTCAGCTTTACAAGTTCTTATTTATAGTGATATGTCAAATTTTAGGATTGTGATCAAATATAGAAAAACCCTGAATAAGTCCCTTCTATATATGAACTAAGATTTCAAGGCATTTCAGGTTTCCTTGTGAAGTGATTCATCTTAAATACCTTTGAAAAGTCAACACTCATAATTACTTATCCTCGATATCCTCATTTCTTTACACTGGGTGACTTGGCTCAGAGGATAGTAGGAGTATTCTTGGATGCCACAACTTGACTAGATTGTGAATTAACTGAACACCTCTTAAGCACACCCACTGCACCCAAGCTAATCCAAACTCACTTCCCCCTGGGTACATCCTAAACATGTCTATGGCTACTACAGAGCCACTCAACACAAGAAGGTGGTGACAGAGGGGACACTGGCATGAAAACAGACAGCAGTCTTAACTGAATGCAGTTAAAAGATTTTACTTTTGCAAAATTTACAAAACATGTAACCATGTCAACATTGTTGGGTGTTCTTCTGGGCCCTCAAACGGGGTCCATGCAAGTGAGGAACACTGAAAGGTAAAATTTAAGCTTCCGTAGCTGCATGATAAATCTGCCTCTAGCTCCATCATTATCAACATCACCATATCATCACCATCATTATATTATCATTACTCCTGCATCACAGGGTCTTTGTGGGGATTACCACAAGATAATATATACAGAACTCCTAGACCACAACAGGCTATCAACTAATTGCATTTATCCTCATCCTCATCATCACCATCACCATCACCATCATCACCATCATCACCATCATCGTCTAAAGAAGAGGTGAAGATAGACCGTCATGGTCAGGAAGTGTTCTGAAGGAAGTGGGCCTTACTGCTGGCTGTCCAAAGGCACTCCTTTTACTTTTAACACCTGAAAGTGTCTCTAGTCTTCCCAGGAAAGGATGTACAATGGCTGACTTCCAGGATTTGGAAATCCAGATGGGGGCAGAGAATATTTGGCAGGTTCATATTTGCTACAGTTGCAATCTGGACCTTTAAGGAAAGGTTTGATCATCCAAGTTATTTAAAAAGTTTTTTAATGTTTATTTTATTTTTAAGAGACAGGTTGCAAGCAAAGGAGGGGAAGAGAGAGGGAGACACAGAATCGAAAGCAGACTCCAAGCTCTGAGCTGTCAGCACAAGAGCCCAAAGTGGGGCTCGAACCCATGGACCATGAGATCATGACCTGAGCTGAAGTTGGATGTTTAACCAACTGAGTCACCCAGGCGCCCTATCCAGGTTATTTTAAAACTGACTTGACTGGGATGCCTGGGTGGCTCAGTGAGTTGAACGTCCAACTTTGGCTCTGATCATGATCTCGCAGTTCTTGGGATCAGGCCCTGCGTCAGGCTTTGCACGGACAGCAGGGAGCCTGCTTCAGATTCTCTATCTCCCTCTCTCTCTCTGCCCCTCCCCTGCTCACATTCCCTCTGTCTCTCAAAAATAAATAAACATTTCAAAATAATTTTTAAAAAAGATTCTCTCTCTCTCTCCCTCTGCCCCCCTCCCACACTTGTGCATGCGCTCTCTCTCTAAAAAATGAAAATGAAAATGAAACTAATTTGATTGTCTTCTTGAAGCTCGATGAGTAACAGAAAATTTTAAAACAGAAGAAAAACAAAGAACTTCAATACTCCATTCTGGATTATTTAGTTTCAAGAAATGTTAGTAAAGTTATCTGATTTATCTGCATTAAATTATTTTACAGAAAAAAAAAGCTTTCTGGGGAGATACACACACACACACACACACACACACACACACACACACACACAGAAAATAGGTTGAATCTTTCCTTCCTAGAACCCGCTAAAAATACCGTCCTCTTCCTTATCTCATAGGAAGCCAACCCCTCTCAGCCCACTGACTTGGTATCAAGAAATGGTATCGGGGGGAAAGTCATATTTCCATCTTACCATGGAAAATTCCAGTTGGAGAAAGAGAAGGGGTAGAAGGTGGGTTCCTGCCCAGGACGTCGGGCATGCTGCCGATAACCTCCTTTAGTAGCCAGTGCCTCTGCCCTCACCCAGACCCAGCCAAGCACAGCCGCAGTGGCAGTGCCAGCCTTGGTGTAGCAGCACTATACACAGTGGCAACAAGCCACTGGGTTCCCAAGGCAACAAGCTCACCCATCGCCACAGGCATGAAACTATTTCCTTAGCCAATCCCTTGGGTAGAGGATTAAAAGCTCCTCATACCATCAAAATACCAAAATGCAGAGCCTTTCTCTAGGAATTAACAGTCAAGCTCAAAGTGGACTATCCTATGGCCTAAACTGGATAGCAGGGCCATGAAAGGATGGGCTGCTACAGCACCTTGTTTGAGCCTCCCCATAGCACTTTACAAGTCTGGCCTTCTGCTATGATTGTTTGGGCCTCTTCCTTCTGGAGCTTCCATACCCTCCACTGAGCTCACACATTTTCCTTCAACTCCATTGCCCCAATCCTGCCTCTCAGCCCATCTACAACACCCATGGAGCCTCTCCAGAACTCACCCATAATGGCTATTACTTCCTCTGATCTCCCATAGCTTTTAATTTATTTTAAGAAATGAATTACTTTTTACATTGGTTCTTAGTTAGATAGGTCTTTATTTCCACTCTACTGGTTGCTGTGTTTCCACCATGTTTATGTTCAATAAACACTTGCTGAATAGATGAACAAATGATGGTTTGGAATCAGAGGAGATGTCAAGGCATAGCTCTGTTGGAGTGTGTCTGAAGAGGGCCCCAGGAAAGACCCTGGGAAGTTTGGAGGGTGCTGTGTGCTCTTGAGCAGCAGAGGCCCCACCCAGGGGAAAAAAGGGGTTCTATAAGCAAATTCTGACACTCCTCAATACTTGCAGGACCCCAAAGGGTAGTTAGGACCCTTTGGGTTGCAAGTCACAAGGAAAGTCAACTCAAATTGGCTTAAGCAAGAAGGGAGGTATTGGCTTTCATGGGTGGGAAGGATACTGGAGTGGCTTACAGAACGAAGAGTTCCAGGAACAGAAAGCCCCAGACATAAAGTGCAAATCCACTAGAAACCTAGCAAATGCCTCTTTTCCCTTCTCTCCTCCTCTCCTCAGCTCTACCTCCCCTCTCCTCTTTATATCTGAATCCCAGACATGTTCATCTCACATCACACCCTCTCTCTTCTCTCTCTCCTTCTCTCTTTCTCTCCATCTCAATCTTACTGTGTCTCTATTTTAATCCCATTCTCTTTTACATCAGAAAATCTCTCTCCACATATCAGAAAAAAAATAGCTCCTAGCAACTCTAGAGACAAACCCTTAATGATTTAAAACTAAGAAAAACTAGCCTTCCACCTCCAATCGGAAGGCTCCTTGGGAGGCCCCCGACTGGCCTTGGGTTCTGCGTCCCTTGGACAAGTCGCTGCGTCCAGGGATGTGACACCATTTTTTGGCCCAACTGTGTGGTGAGGGAAGCCAGGCACCATGGCTGACAGCTGCACTGGGGCCACATGGAGGCAAGAAACAAGAAGATCTACAGCTCACATAGACAAACACCCCGGGAAAGACTTTTGGCCAACGTGAAGGGACAGATTTGGAAATAATTTCAGACATGGGTAATGTCAAGACTATGGATGTACTTCCAAGCAGCAAACCAGCAGCTCTCTGAAACTGTCCGGGCTTTGTCTCCCAGGGATGCCATGTCTAAAATAAGCTCAGCCCAGCAGCTCACATCACACTGTTGCAGATAGCTGGAAATAGCTGGACATAATCACTTATGCTCATCACTACTTCCAAATTGCAGTAGTCCACCTCTAGATCTGGTTTTGAATGTGCTCATAAAAAGCACATGTATTACTATATCACCATTTTGCTCTCTGATATTTTGACAACTGCACTCAAATATAATTGGTTTCCTTTGTAGTCCTATGTATTTTATGCCCTTTAAAACATTCTAAGAAGAGGTCAGAAGGCTTCACCAGATTGCCAGAGGGATCTATGGCACACAAAAAGGCTATGAACCCTGTTCAGTTGACTGCCAGATGCTAGCCCTCCTGGTTTAATCCTCTAATCTTTGCATCATTTTCTCTATTTTCTACATTTTTGTCTTTTTGTTCTACTTCCTGTACAAAGTCAATTTGCTCTTCTGACCCCATTCTCTGGCTATTTTACTTCTGCTGCATTGCAGAATAAGACATCCTGGTCTTATTCCATAGATTCTCCATCTTCTCATCTCTCTTAGGCTACCCACTCTAGGGTGTGATTTATTCCTGCTGATCTTTGGCTGTCTGCTCACATATGGAAAAGGCACCACAAAGTGATTGGGATTTCTGCATCCAAATGCAGCTCACCAGTGGTGGCTTCACTGTGGGGTTCTTAAGCAGGGACCAGCCATTTCATCATGGGATTCCTCACATGTCAGAATCTGTGACTTCCCTCTTGGGGAAGTCTATGTATCTGGAGGTATGCTCTAATACCCTGCTGGGAGGGAGTGGGCAAATACAGGTCAGCATCCTAGGAGTCCCCCAGTAAGGACACTTGGATCTTATTCCCTGTTTTCTATCCAGTTTAGGGCTGTTCCCTGTTATTCCCTCAGTTTGAATTCTTTCTGGCTCAATTACCAGTGATTAAATCTCCTACTTGCCACCAGAGCAGGAGAGGAACAGCAGTCTGGCTATTCGGACTGGGAAAAGAGACCTCCTGAGATAAATCTTCTGCCTATCCTCCTCTGTTCCTTCCCACCCTCTCCCAGCTTTGAGAGTTGGTTGGTACCTCTAATTCCTGAACCTTCCCACTGTTTCTGGTTGCTACCTGGTTTCCTTCTTCTTAGCTTTCTCCTCTGTGGGCATCAGTCTCTACTCTGCCAAGACAGCACTGAACCCTCCACTTTCCATGTCTCAAAGTATTGTGGGTCTTTCTTGTTTGGTGTCATTTTCTTTCCATTTTTCTTTGTAAGTTTATACCTTTGCTTTGCCATCATTTTGGTGAGGTTTGGGGAGGGAGCAGAGTGTACAGAACATACTCAATCTGCCACATTTATCCACATGTCTTCTGCCTTTCAGTTTCTCACATTAGCCCCCAAAATAATAAAAAGACACTATCAGCCTTGCATTGACACTTGTTGAGACTTTTATGTCCAACTCGGCGTGGGTGCAACAGAACCTGACAGAGGAAACAGCTGTCTTGAGTTCTGGCCTCCAGCCAGTAAGGGGAATGCCAGCCCCCATCCCAACAATAATCAACCTGAAACAATAGGAACTGAACTACAAGATAGTAAGGGAAGGACACAAATGTAATGTCCAAAATGGTGCTCTTCAGAAGGAGTCAGGAGTGTCCACCTCCTACAGGCAGACTGCCCGTGCTGAGGGAACAAGGTAGGAATCCCCCTCTCTGCCCCAAGCACCATACACACCTGATGGTCCACCTAATGTCCTCCTTATGGTTTCTCCCAAAAGGTACTGTCTTGTACTTCAATATGACAGGAAGGTTTCCTCATTTCTTTTTATGTGTTGGTTCTCTGGTTGCTATTCTGTTCTATGGCTCTGCTCTGTGGTTGCTATTCTGTTGGCAGTGCATCCTCTGGGGGCAGCTCCTGTCTTCTGAATGGCTACCCAAGTTGTCTCTATTCAAGCACAAACTCACGCAGCACCAGATGTAAAATAAAAAGTGGGCAGAAATAGTTTTTTGATGAGGAGATCAAATTAAGTTGAGGACAGAAAAGAAATCTGACAGACTTCTTGGTTTAAAAAAAAATAATGCAAGCATCTGAGATAATGTGTCTTGAGTATTGTACATATTTCCTTAAAGTGAGAGGAAAGACTTGTATTTCTATAGCACTTTGCTTTGAGGGGTATCAAAGCCTTGCTTTTTTTTTAATTATACAAAAGAAAGCAAAGGCACCATATATGAATGTTTTGGAGCCTGTGCAGCAAGCCCATGCAGCTGAGCTGTTATTTAAAGACATGAAAATGCAGATCCCTGGATAGACTAGAGCTGAATTCACTTCAGAAGCTGGGGCTTGGAGGGGACCAAGGGTCTCTTCCAATGTCCTGTGGCCCCAGCACAGGGCTGAGCAGCTTGGATCGCCAGCCCCCACAGGTGCTGCCACAAGCCTCCTCAGCCTCCATCTGATGCTGGTGTTTATTAGATGAAAGATGGACCAAGCCAAACAAGGTGAGAGGGATGGCATCCAGACATGATTCCCGTTATGACAGAGGGAAACAGAATATTTCAAATTTGCCAGAACTTGAGTTGGATGGATTTTCCATAATAGGCATCATAGTAATGGGGGCTATTTTCCGGGAACAGTTAAAAAATCAGAGGTGAGTTTTCAGCTTGAGGACATTTTTATAAATAATAGCCTAATAGCCTAAGTTCTAAGATTAAAAAAGAAAATGTCCTGGCAACAGCTTCCTACTCTGCTGATGAGAAAGTCCAGTGCTGGCCAAAATTCATCTGAGCCATAAGCCTACCATATAGTTGAAGCAAAATTAAGAAGAGCTTGCCACACCACCATAGAGAGAGGCCACAGTGAGTTCCTCGACCATAAGCTGCCATTTTAGGGCCATTCCATGACTTCTGGGCCCCCAACAGCAAAGAGGGCCAGATGAAGAAAATCCTAGAACCCTGTCAACCCATGGGAAGAGTCAGTGAATACTGTGGACAGAGCAATGGCCAGAGGCAGAAATGTCCACAATAGTAAAGTATCTCACTTGAGATATCAACTATAGGCTGAATGATTATAAAATTCCCCCTCCCCAAAAATAGATTCATTCCAAATGCAAACTACACAAATAGCTGGTTACCACTCATTGATGTGAAAAGAAGGCAAAACTGAAGGCATACAGAGAAAGACAGATACCATATGTTTTCACTCTTATGTGGATCCTGAGAAACTTAACAGAAGACCATGGGGGAGGGGAAGAGGTTAAAAAAAAGTTAGGGAGGAAGGCAAACCATAAGAGACTATTAAAAACTGAGAATAAACTGAGGGTTGATGGGGGGTGGGAGGGAGGGGAAAGTGGCTGATGGGCATTGAGGAGGGCACCTGTTGGCATGAGCACTGGGTGTTGTATGGAAACTAATTCGACAATAAATTTCATATTTAAAAAAACTGGTTGGTTTGGGTAAAGTTCACTATCCTTCTGAAGAGGGAGAGAAAACAATGGGTGTTACATTTCTCTTTTCTATGCTTAGGTTTAATTTATTAAACCTTCACCCAAAATGTAGGAAGAATATAGAGGACCATGGCTACCATGTAAGGATGTGCATGCAGGTTGTGCACTAAACAACTCTGGGGCAACCTCACATTGTAGGCAGCAGCCATCATTGACCATGAAGCACGATCAAGATGCTTCCCATTTCCAGATGCTATGGTCACAAAGCAATATATAAAACTTCTACAATGAATAAACAGACCATATCAATTGGTGTCAGCACTAACTACAGTCTGAGGCTCCATTCTCTGGGTCTCCAAATGACCATCATTTTAGACCAGGTTCTACTGCCAGAAGTAAGGGCCTGGGTCCTGTAGATACTGCAAGATCATCTTCTCTCAGGACCGTTTCCGCATAAGCCTCCACTTCTTCCTGAGGTCTACAGCTTGCCCTAGCTTCTCTGGCCAGAAGCTGGATGCTTCCTTCCTGATCTGGCTAGGACTTGGTCCAACCCTCCACACCCACCCATGGAGGGTACAGCTTTCTCCTCCAAATGCAGTGAATGCAGCTCTCTGGCTTCTCAGAGATGGCTGCTTTCCTGGTACTACTTCTATAAGGATGTGCCCAACCACACCTGGGCTCTGAGGACCCTGGGAGAAGAGCCTCACGGCTCTTTCCTAACTATTGGCTGAGGTCGGCCAGCACTTCTATCTCCATAAATTAAGTACATGGACTAACTTTGTCCTGCCTGATATCCATCCCGACATGTCCGCAAAGCTGTAGGAAATGTGACCTCAGAGGAGAACACCCCATTCTCCATGCAATAACAGACCATTCACACTACTCCCCAAATCTCTCGTTCAGGCATCATGGACACTGAGCTCTCAGACTGAGCACAACTTAAGCACCATATGATATGATGACCATTAAAACGCATATTTATGTTGACAGTGAATCATGTGGCAGCCATTTTTCCAAGCCTAAAGGCACCAAGACATCTGAGTTTGAGGTATTCTAACAAAAGTCTTTCAGATTCCAACCTCTATGCTTCTGGGGTCATAATCACTCTCCAGCAATGTGACCTGTGGTCTTCCATTTTCCTTCCCCCATCTTGGTTTTTGTGAGGATAAAGGCAGTTTGGAAGGGTAGTGGAAATGACCTACCTACATTTAGGAGCACTTCATCAGAAGTTGAACCCTCTTTGTTTTTCTTCTGATTTTCCCTGTGTACGACTGCATTGTTAAAAATAGTTGCCAAAGATAACGGTGAGACTTCCCCAAAAGACTAGTGGAAACGAAAGTCATCACCATGACCACCACCACCATCAACATCATCATTATCATCATCTTCTATGACCACAGTGAGCCTTTGTGTCATTTTAGCCAATCCTATCTAGTGTCTGATAACTTATCATCATCACCATCATGTATATATGACCACAGTGAGCCTTTGTATCATTTTGGCCAGTCCTATCTAGTGTCTGACAACTTCTTTCAGGTAGCTTTAAGTCCTGAAGCCTGCCTAACCCTGGTCTCCTAAACCAAGCCCTCACAGCTACACTGTGGAGTGAGATTATTTTATTATTAAAGCAAAAATGACAGGGGCACCTGGGTGACTCAGTCAGTTAAGCATCCGACTCTTGATTTTGGTTCAGGTCACCACGTTACATTCGTAAGTTCAAGCCCTGCATCAGGCTCTGCACTGACAGTCTGGAACCTGCGTGGGATTCTCTCTCTCTCTCCTTCTCTGTCTCCCTGCCCCTCCCCTCCTCACTCTCTCTCCCTCTCTCTCAAAATAAATAAATAAACTTAAAAAAATATGCCAGCAGCAGTTCACTTGTTTTAAGTGTGTGCTGTGTGCTGA